>NC_089585.1:31054165-31676991 GCF_019320115.1 Miscanthus floridulus | reverse complement strand
CACTACAACAGACTTTGAGCACCTAGGCTCAGGAATAAAGTCCCCGATCGACCCAAACTGGACGTAGGGCATGTTGCCTGAACCAGTATAAATCATGTGTCATTGAGTGCTAGGCCACCTCCGATCACAACGTATAGCAAAACTATAAATATTTACTAGTTGGTCACTTTTTGTATCAACAAAAACTATCTTTAAGAGTACCTGTATCCCTTCCCCATCTTCTCGCACTTGCAAACAGGCCACCTACGCGCGTAAAGGAGAGAACATCGACGGCTCGTACTGGTGGAGGCGTGCGCCGGCTTCTACGGAGGTGAGCGAGGGAGTGGCGAGGCGCAGTACGGCAGTACCTATGGCCTAGTCTACGGCCTGCTGCATCACATTGCTCATGTCAGCGGCTTGCAGGATCCGCTCGCCTCGCACGCCATCGAGCCGCCGTCCTATGAACACTACGTAAAAAACGATTTTTAGCAACGGTTCGTTTTTTTGTAAGGGCGGTTGGTGATACAGCCACCCCTACAGTGGCGTGCTCAGGTGCCCAGACACCAGCCACCCCTATAAATGGAACAGCAGGGGCGGCTGGTGATACGAGCTGCCCCTACAAATGGGGTCTGATTTGTAGGGACGACTCAATCACTAGTCACCCCTGGAGTTGCTATTTGTAGGGGCGGCTGGTGATTGAGCTGCCCCTACAAATGCCCCCGTATACATAGCTCTGATTTGTAGGGGTGGCTCAATCACCAGCCACCCCTACAAATGACCCCCATATACATAGCTCTGATTTGTAGGGGTGGCTCAATCACCAGCCGCCCCTACAAATGACCCACATATAAAACAGCTGCAGCACCTTCTTCCTCCTCGGGTCACTCACTCCAACCTATGAAAAAAAGGTGAGGAGGCCTTAGGCACCTCCCAAAAATTGCTCTACTAAGGGGGGAAGGTTTTGGTCTCAAATCCTTTGATGGAGAGGTTGTAGAAGGTAAGAAAATGCTATTCCACACCTTTTTTGTAGTTTTATTGGTTGGTTAGTGAGTAATTAGAGTTTTGTTTTTCTCTCTCTTCTATGGTGCTTGAGCTACTTATAAAGCAAATTTGACCCAAGTTTTAAATGTACTAGGGTAAATTAGGGATGGGAACAAGATCATACCCATGTTTCTTGATTTTAGTGAACAATTAGTTATTTTTATGGATGTTTCATGTGCATGTGGATCTAGATCTAGGGTTTGGTTTTTTTATTAATTTCGTTTTTGTAAATTTATGTTTGATGAAATTGGACTAGGGTTTATATGAAAGATATTGGATAAAGTATAATTGTTGCTAATTGTTGTCTTTGAAATTGTTTATTGTAATTAATAAATATGTATTTTAATTATTTATGGATAAATGGGCTATTAATTAATTTTCATCTATCATGGTGTGTTTGTATGCTTCATGTAATTATATTAGATTTATATTCATATATATCTGAAGTATATACAATTATTCTCAAGTAATTATTAATTTGATTCATTTTTATATATATCTAAATAAGTAGTCCTTTAATGTTTGTTTTGTTGTTGTTGTAAAAGATGGAGTAGAGGAACTCTTGGATGTATGGTTCGTTAAAGGTGGATAAATTTATTGAAGCCGCAAAGAAGCATGCAACAACATTGAAAGAGAATAAGGATACAATTATTTGCCCCTGTAAAGATTGCAAGAACCGTATGGCATGGACAGATGTGACTATCATCAGATCACATTTGATTATGTGAGGACTATACAGTGTGGATTCATCATGGTGAAATGGTTATTGTTAACGATGAGGATGCGGAGGAATACGACGATGAAACCATAGAATCCCTATCCCAATATTCAGCAGAGCTTGATGCACGAATGGATTTTGAGTTTGGCAATGAACAAGGTGGTGATGCTGGTGGTTGGGATAGTAACGACGAAGGTGGTGCCAGTAATGATGGTAGAGCACGTGTCGAAGATGAAGATGATTTGGAGGACATGATTTGAGCCCTTGGACTAGAGATTTTACTAAATAGCCTGAAAGGTCTAGAAAATTTGGAAAGGGTGACAAAAGCATCGAAGGAGACTGTGTATGGTGTTGAAAAGGGCTGTCTGACACATTGGACATTGCTACGTTTTGTGCTTGAGCTGCTCATCCTAAAGGCTAAGTATGGCTGGTCAGACTATAGTTTCAATGATCTATTGCATCTCCTGTCATGGGTGCTGCCACAACCAAACTCAGTTCCCGCCAACACATACCAAGTGAAGAAGGTCATAAGTCCATTGACAGTGGGGGTTGAAAAAATCCATGCATGCCCCAACCACTGTATACTTTTTTGTGGCGAAATGTTCAAGTCACTAGATAAATATCCTCGGTGTGGGGCCAGCCGGTACAAGAACAATGACCTTTACGGTGGGAACAAACCCTCCATAGGGAAAAAGAGGAATAAGAAGGGTACAAAAAAGGTGGTACAAGAATCTCAGCCCCTAGAGGACACTCCATTAGGCAACGATGCAAAGCAGAGAAAAATTCCTACCCTGGTAATGTGGTACCTGCTAGTGACCAACCGCTTGAGACGTATCTTCCTAAACCCTAAAGAAGCCGCACTCATGACATGGTGGGATGATGAGTGCAAGGTGGATGATGATAAGATTGCACACCCGGCTGATTGTAGTCAGTGGCAAAGGTTTGATGAGAAGCACAAAGAATTCAGCGATGACCCAAGAAATGTACGGTTTGGCTTGAGCACCGATGGAATGAATCCTTTCAATGAGAGCATGAGCGACCACATCACATGGCCAGTGATCTTGACCATGTACAACATCCCAACATGGTTGTGTCAGAAGAGAAAGTACCTTCTCCTCACTATTCTTATTTCTGGCCCTAAACAACCAGGCATTGATATAGACGTGTTCCTCAAGCCTTTGATGCAAGAAATGGAGAGGCTATGGAGGCATGGGGAGCAGATGTACGATGCATTCTAAAAGGAGGACTTCATATGTAGAGCAATAATATTTGTTACTACCAATGATTACCCTGCGCTGTTTGCTTTGTCTGGACAAATCAAAGGGAAGACAGGATGCTTGGTTTGCTTAGATGGTACTACATGGGTGTACCTAGATGCATCCAAGAAGATAGTTTACCTAAGGAACCGACGCTTCTTAAAGATAAGTCACAAGTACCATAGCAAATTGTTCTTTAGATTTTATGACAACGCCCCAGAGATTGAACCCCCTCTGGAGAGACGTCATAACAGAGAACACATGTATAGAATGGTGAAAAACATACGCGTCGTCTATGGAAAGAAGAATCCGGATAGGATGAACAGAGATAGAAGCACACCTCCTATCGAAGGCGTACCTTTCAAGAAACAATCGATCTTCTTTTAGTATCTGCCTTATTGGCCAGACTTGGAGGTCCCCATGCCATTGATGCTATGCACGTGCTGAAGAATGTCTTGAGAGTCTCATTGCTACCTTGATGGACACAGGCAAGTCAAAGGATGGTCTGAAAGCACAGAAGGACATGGTGCAGCTAAACGTGATGCCACAGCTTCACCCGATACCTGAGGCTAATGGAAAATATACTCTGCCCACGGCGTGCTTCAACCTAACACCAGACGAGAAGAGAGCTATATGCACTTTCCTATGGGGCATTAAAGTCCCGACTGGGTTTTTAGCAAATGTGAAGAAGCTAGTGTCGATGAAAGACTTGTCAATAACACACTGCAAGGCTCCCGATTGCCATGTGATGCTGACAGTGTTTCTACCTATTGCAATTTGGGCTATAAAGCTAGAGTTCTTGAAAATGGCCATCACCAGCATGTGCTACTTCTTTTCGAAGATCTCACAGAAGATTATTGGCAAGCAAGAGCTGAGTGACCGCCATGAATTTATGGTGGAGACACAACCAACTGGAGATGTGTTTACCTCCTGCTTTTTTTGATATAATGCCACATCTCATGATTCACATGGTTCATCAAATACAGGCGCTAGGCCCTTGCTACTTGCATGAAATGTGGTCCTATGAGCGGTTCATGTCGGTTCTAAGTCAATACGTGCATAATCGAGCATACCCAGAGGGCTCCATGATAGAGGGTTATAGTACTGAAGAAGTTGTCGAGTGCTGTCAAGAGTACCTAAAAATATAGAAAGGAATTGGTAAACCTGATTCTCATCACAAGGGTAGGCTGGCTAGGAAGGGCACCAGTGGTAGAAAAGTGTTCATCGACCATGATTACAAAGAGGTGAGTCAGGCGCATTACAGTGTCTTGCAAAGTACACAACTGATGCAACCAGACATTGATGAACACTTGGCTATCATTATGGCGGAGAGAAATGGCCGTTCGGATGATTAGGTTATAAAACAACACAAGCAACGACTAACTACATGGTTGAAGGACCAAAACGTACCGCCTAGAGAAACCATAGACTCTATTACCATCGGTAGGTTGGCAGAGGGGCCATCAAGACAAGTGATATATTGGAATGCTTATGACATCAATGGGTATACGTACTATACCCACGCAAGGGATAGTAAATATATGAACCAAAACAGCAGCATTCGAATAGAGGCTCTCGATGGATTAGGGTGAAAGATCCAATACTTTGGTATCATTGAAGAGATATGGGAACTTGACTATGGAAGGGATATAACGGTGGTCCTGTTTCGATGGCGCTGGATCAAACAACACCAACCGAACGAGATCGGATTGAGAGTCCTGGACCTCGAGAATCTAGGCTACCAAGATGACCCTTGGGTGCTCACTTCATGTGTCGCACAAGTATTCTATATGTCTGACCCACAAAGTAACTTCCCCCGAAGAAGAAGACAAAGCACGTGGTTGCCTTCGGGAAACAATACATTATTGGAGTTGATGGCGTGGACGATGTTGAAGCTTACAATAACTAAGATGAGATGCCGCTATTCATAGACTTTCCTAAGAAGATCAGTGTTGTGGAAAAGAACCTCCCCAAAGACATAATGCCATGGGAACAAAAAGGTGTCAAAGGGAAAGTTGTTACAGTGGGCTAGATAGTTGTTGAACGTGGAGTGTTTGTGTAATTGTGTGTTTATAAGACTTCATTTATGCATGCGTGTGAGACTATATATTTATGTACGTGTGTAAGACTACATATTTTTGTATGTGTGTGAGACTACATTTTATGCATGTGTGTGAGACTACCCTTTGCAACATCCAGATGACTCTATTTGAACATCCACTCTATTACTACAAAATTTCATTTGTTAAAGTTTGAGCACTTCAAATTTTCAAATTAAAAAAATGACAAGTTTGAACGAGATTTTCAACCATTAAATGATTTTCAGCTGAAAAAGTGATGAATACCAAAGTTGTATAAATCATTAAGATCTATAACTTTGATTTTGATCATTTTTTCATCTGACAAAGTGATAGTAAACATTGTTCACAAATCAACATGTTTCTCGTATAGTTCATGAAACTATGAGTCATATGTGAATTTATGAACAATGTTTACTAATACTTTGTCACATGAAGAAGTGACCAAAATAAAAGTTGTAGATAGTGAGGAGTTCAACAACTTTTATGTTCACGACTTTTATTGTTGAAATCATTTAAGGTTTCAAAATCTTGTTTAAAGTTGCCATTTAGTCAAATTTAAAATTTCAACTATTCAAATTTGGTTAAATGAAAATATGATCAAAATAAAAGTTGTACATATTGATGAGTTCTACAACTTTGGTATTCATCAGTTTTTCATCTGAAATCATTTACTCTTGCAAAATATTGTTTCAAGTTGAAATTGTTTGAATGTCAAAATTTGAATCGTTCAAACAAAGTCACATGACAAAATGACCAAAATAAAAGTTGTACATGTTGATGAGTTATACAACTTTTATGTTTACAACATTTTTATTTTATTTCATATAATGTCATAAAATTGTAGTCGAAGTTTTAAAATTGAAAATTTTAATTTTTGTTTTTTTGTTTTCTATATTGTGTTGACTACAATTGTTTATATATATATTTCTTCATATATAGAATAATACAAAAAATTATATTTGTGCATATACACAATTGTTTTTATAGTACTTTTATTTTGGTCACAATTGTTTTATATATACACAATTATTTTTATAATACAAAATTAATAATTTAAAAAAATAAAAAATATTTGTAGGGGCGGTTGGATGAGGAACCACCCCTAGAAATGCATTTGTAGGGGCGGCTGGATTAGGAACCGCCCCTACAAATGCATTTGTAGAGACGGCTGGATCAGGAACCGCCCCTACAAATCATCCCGACTATAAAAGAAAGGGCGCACCGACGCCGCCTCTTCTCCTCCGATGCCGCGCGCCTGCTGTTGTTGGTCTTCTCCTCCGACGCCGTCAGGGTTTCCACCGCCGCCGCCTCCCGGACCTGCACCCCCTCCCCGCACCCGCGCCCCTCCCGCCTACTCCTCCCTGCCCTAGGGTTTCCGCATGCGCCTGCTCATCCCCGCACCCGCGCGCCTCCCTAGGGTTTCCACCGACGGGCGGCCTCTGCGCACCCGTGACCCCTCCTACCTGCTCCTCCCCGCCCTAGGGTTTCCATGCACGCCTGCTCCTCCCCGAACCCACGCACCTCCCTACGGTTTCCACCGGCGGGCGGCCTCCACGCACCTCGACCGGTCCCCGCACCCGCGCCCCTCCCGCCTGCTCCTCCCCGTCCTAGGGTTTCTGTGCGCGCCTGCTCCTCCCCGCACTCGCACGCCTCCCTAGGGTTTCCACCGGCGGGCGGCCTCCGTGCACCTCCACCGGCAGCCGGCGGCGACTTGGTACTGGTAGTGGTGGTGCTGTGGTGTTGTGCTGCTGGTTCTAACCGGCAGCGTGTCGTTGCTATATGTGCACCTGTGTGGTGCCGTACTACTTTGTTCTGGTGCTGTCAACTATGGCCTGGTTCCTGGGCTCCCTGTTGTGCGGTGTACCTCTACTTCTCGGGTTGGTGCAATCTACGTGCTGTAAGTTACCCGTTGCCCCTCTCGGTTTTCAGTTCAGATATTTACATTTGTGCAATCTGCTAGTATGGTGTTACTTGGGTGTGATTGCAATTGCGTGGGTAGATTAAATTGCTTGATGATACAATGCAGTGTAGTGAGACAACGTGACAGTGAAGGGTAGTGTTGATTATTTTCAGCATTGTCTTATTACCTGCCTAGTATTTTTATCTCTACTGTTGAACTCATTACTTGCTGATCAGTTAGTTAAACCTGTGAACATATAACCTGTGTTACTTTTAATATTTGTGTACTGTTCTAAAACTTCAGTAACCTGGTACTCAATTATATTGCTGTCTTTGTAGGCATTTAATCTTTGATCTAAAACCCCTATAATTTGCTAAGAGGACTGTCACGTTCATCTAGGATCTGAGATCACCAACAAGCGTTGGAAGGCTGCCTCATGCAGCAACCCGCTGATTTGAGAGCAAATATAAATAAACAAATATGTTGGTTATCAAATAATATATGGAAATTGGGAGGAAACTTGGTACTTCTAGTGAACTTGAGTTGGCACCTATGTTTCTCTATCAGTGGTCGTGAAGCTTTACTGTGGTCAGATTTTTGTGATAAGTTGGATATCTCAACTATATAAACTAAAGATTGCACGTACGTTGGCTGTTTTTTAGCTGTGCACTTCCTAACTCTATTGGACAAGATTAACTGGAAGCATGTGATGTTTTATAATTGGCACACGTTGAATGTTTTCAGTCCTGAGACTAAATAAACTACTAGATGCAAACTCTAGATACCTGTTCACATATATTTGGACTAGGTTTACTTATTGATTGTTCCCACTAAATGTTTTATTGGTTATATACTGCTGGTGTGTAGTGGCTGCTGCTGCTGCTGCTACTACTACTACTACTACCACTACTCCTACTCCTCCTCCTCCTCCTCCTACTCCTCTTACTACTCCTACTACTACTCCTCTTACTACTCCTACTACTCCTCTTACTAATTGCTACTCCTAAGTGGTTGCTGCTCTTACTCTACTACTACCACTCTACTGCTACACTTACTCTACTCTACTACTTTCTACTTACTACTACTACTTGCTACTCCTAAGTGGCTGCTGCTCTTACTCTACTACTACCACACCTTCTCTATTTTTTTGCTTATATACTGTTGGTGTGTAGTGGCTGCTGCTACTGCTGCTACTACTACTACTACTACTACTACTACTACCACTACTCCTACTCCGCCTCCTCCTTCTCCTCCTCCTCCTCTTACTACTCCTCCTCCTCCTCCTCTTACTACTCCTACTACTACTCCTCTTACTACTCCTACTACTCCTCTTACTAATTGCTACTCCTAAGTGGTTGCTGCTCTTACTCTACTACTACCACTCTACTGCTACACTTACTCTACTCTACTACTTTCTACTTACTACTACTACTTGCTACTCCTAAGTGGCTACTGCTCTTACTCTACTACTACCACTCCTTTGTTTTTTGCTTATATACTACCGGTGTGTAGTGGCTTCTGCTGCTGCTGCTGCTGCTGCTACTACTACTACCACTACTCCTACTCCTCCTCCTCCTCCTGCTCCTCTTACTACTCCTACTACTACTCCTCTTACTACTCCTACTACTCCTCTTACTAATTGCTACTCCTAAGGGGTTGCTGCTCTTACTCTACTACTACCACTCTACTGCTACACTTACTCTACTACTTTCTACTTACTACTACTACTTGCTACTCCTAAGTGGCTGCTGCTCTTACTCTACTACTACCACTCTATTTTTTTGCTTATATACTGCTGGTGTGTAGTGGTTGTTGTTGTTGCTGCTGCTACTACTACTACTACCACTACTCCTACTCCTCCTCCTCCTACTCCTCTTACTACTCTTACTACTCCTCCTCTTACTACTCCTACTACTACTCCTCTTACTCCTCCTACTACTCCTCTTACTAATTGCTACTCCTAAGTGGTTGCTGCTCTTACTCTACTACTGCCACTCTACTGCTACACTTACTCTACTCTACTACTTTCTACTTACTACTACTACTTGCTACTCCTAAGTGGCTGCTGCTCTTACCTACTACTACCACTCCTTCTCTGTTTTTTTGCTTATATACTCTGGTGTGTACTGGCTGCTGTTGCTACTAACGACGACTACGACGACGACGACTACGACGACTACTACTACGACGACGACTACTAGACTACTACGACGACGACGACTACTACTACGACGACGACTACGACGACGACTACTACTACTACTACGACTACTACGACCACTACTCCTACTCCTCCTCCTCCTCCTACTCCTCTTACTACTCCTACTACTCCTCCTCTTACTACTCCTACTACTACTCCTCTTACTACTACTACTCCTCTTACTAATTGCTACTCCTAAGTGGTTGTTGCTCTTACTCTACTACTACCACTCTACTGCTACACTTACTCTACTCAACTACTTCTACTACTACTACTACTTGCTACTCCTAAGTGGCTGCTGCTCTTACTCTACTACTACCACTCCTCTGTTTTTTGCTTATATACTACTGGTGTGTAGTGGCTGTTGCTGCTGCTGCTGCTACTACCACAACTACTACCACTACTCCTACTCCTCCTCATCCTCCTCCTCCTCTTACTACTCCTACTACTCTTACTCTACTACTACCACTCTACTGCTACACTTACTCTACTCAACTACTTTCTACTTACTACTACTACTTGCTACTTCTAGCTACTAACTGTTGGCTGCTGTTGCTTTTTTGCCAAATCTCCCAGGACTCGCCCAGGACTTGTTGTCCTGTCTTTTGCCATCAGCTGCTGCACTATGTTTGCTAAGCAGCTATTGGTTTTTTTTTGCCAAATCTCCCCTCCCCTCTCCTCTCCTCTATTTTGCCAATGATGAAATTGTCCAAGTCCATACATTATATGGAATATGAGTTGATGATCAAGAACTTGTGAGGAACTTGGCATCATTAGCAGCCGCCCCTACATTACCTTCTTCTCTCTTCTCTGTTATGATGCCTTGATGCTCCAAGTTCAAGATCAGATGATGATTGACATGTTTCTAAGGCCTCTACCACTGCTACTACTCCTTTTTTTGATATAGTGTTGTTTTATAGGACTACTTTGGTTTATAGCCCTTTTTGATTTCTTATACCTTCTCGCGTACCTAAAGCACGCTTTCTTGCATCTATTAGAACAAAGCGTAAAATAATGTCATAGACACCAGACAGTGCAGCCCGATGCCCCGAGCATGATGAGCACCCAACCTATGAGGAGCAAGCACTAGAGGACCAGCTAACTCAGGAGCAGTTCGATAACGAGTTAGAAAAGGATCTAGAAGTGATGCTTACTCAGGAGTAGTGTGATGAGGAGGAAGGGGGAGCAGAAGGAAGAGCAGGAGAGGCTGCTGAAGGTGAAGAAGAAGAGGATGATGATGATGACTTAGAAGAGGGATATGAAAGTCCCGAGGATCCTTTCTCACGTGAAGCCAGAAGGAGGACAACGGAGGAAGATTTGGACAAGGATTTTGACCCGAACGAGGAGGTAGGGAAAAAGCCTTAGCTTGTAAATTTTGCTAAAGCTTTGGCTGTGTTACCTCTGTTAACACTTTGACCTATCGTATATATAGGTCCCTCCTAAAACTCAGAAAAGACGACGTCGACGTTTGCGACATCTCACTGGACAAGACATAGTAGAGGAAAGGAGAGCAGAGGCAACAGCCACAGAGATGGATCATGGTGCCTCTGCTCCACAACCTCAAGACACAACCATGACTACCAAGCCTAAGAGGAAACGAGGGGATATAAAAGGAAATCTATATCCAGATAAGGCATGATATGTGATAACAGAGGCTAGGCTAGTAGGGGAGATCCTTGAGCCGAAGGAATTAAGAGGATGATTCTGTAATGCGATCGGGGCCCTAGTAAGAGATAAATTGAACCCAGCAATCCCTAACTGGAAAGAGGTACTAGAGAACACAAAGAATGCACTATGGGATAGGCAGCTGAAGCTCAATTTTAGATTTCCGAAGGGTAAGCACGAATTGGTAAAAAAATGATATCAGGATGATGGGAGAGTCATTCCGACATTGGAGGTCAGAGCTCAACACGAAGTATATCCAAAAGGGGTTACCTCCCTTCAACGAGTTTGACAAAATAACTCCTAGTCAATGGAAGGAGCTCGTGGCTTAGAAGACTTCACCTGAGGCATTGGAGCTCAGTGCCCTGTAACACCGAGCTGGCGAAAGAGGAACAAACACCACCATCATCTAGGCCCTGGTGGCTACTATGCCAAGGAAGAATAGTTTAGGAAGATGGACGAAGAGGCCGCAACTATTGGGAATATCGATGTGACGAATTTGAAGGTACGCTCAAGGAACTAGATATATGCGAGGAGTATAGAATCATCTAGCAGTAATCTTAAGTTTGATAAGCCAGGAGACCTAAGAGGCGGTATCAAGGATACTGAAATATGTTGAAGACAAGGAGAAGGGCTCATTCAATCCTTCCAGAGAGAGGGACGAAGCTTAGCCTTGGCTTGGGAAATAAGGAGCACACAGGCCGCACCAGGGGGCTAGGGAAAAGGATGACCTGGAAGCAAGAATTCGAAGAGGACAGACACATGTACAAGAAACATGGCCGAGACCGAGAGACTAGTCTTGAGCTCCAAGTGAAGGCTCTAGTTGCGAAGGCGCTGGAGGAGCAAGGACTATCTATGGAGCCACGGATATTAGTGACGCCGCTGGGAGAACTGGCATTAGTTGGTAGCCCTCCAAAAGTTCCTAGCAGCCAAGGTTCCACTGTAGCCACAACCCCAGTCAATCGCATACGGGAACCAACTAGTTGCACCTTGGTGTTTCTCAGCGGCCGACAAAACACTGTGATGGAGGTGGCAATGAGTGTGGCACATCCTCCTGGTGGCTTACACCACAATAATAAGATACCGCCAGACTACACTAGGGTCGAGGTGCATATAGTGAAGCCCTGAGTTCATGCAGTGGAGGATAAACTACGCAACTCCTGAGGGGCTGGTGTTACTCGGAGACATTATGGGGCAGTTCATCCTCTAGCACAAACGGGACATTATATTGACTGCTTCTTCGCCGCCCCCCTCTCTCAAATTTGGAGCAAGTTGTTGAGGTTGGGGAGATATTTTCACCGTCTCGTGACCCCCACATTCCTGAGATGCCACATTCTTCCCTGCCTCCTAGCAAGCATGTGCCTGATGAGATGCCACAACCTTCTCTAGCTCGTACCGAGCAAGTGCATGATGAGATGCCACAGTCTTCTCAACAAGCACAACCGATACATGAACAATGAGTGTCTCCTGAAGAAGGTGATGCACAAGAAGATGAGGACGTGCCTGAATGGGAACTCTGAAAGAAGATTCCAATCAACATAAAGCTAGTTTATGTTTCGATCAAAGACGTCTCATCGGTGTTCAAGTGGTATTCCCATGACCAGTTCAAGCCTGAGAACCAAGTTAAAAAAGTCCCATCACGGGGTTCTGAGAAGGCCATCACTAGCAAACTCCATGAAATTGCAAAGCAGTATCCAAATGCTGATGCCATCGAATGGTCAAAGGATTGCCCGAAAACATATGAAAGAGGCAAGGCCTTCCTACCAAACCAGGACATCCAACGCCTACCACTTGGAATGAGAAGGTTCCATGATTGGTACTTGCGTGTTCTCCCAACGAGCATAGATATCATACAAGCATGCTTCCCCACTGGCACATTTGGAAGCCTAGCCAGAAAAATTGTCTTTGACTTCAATGACATGCACACATGCTTTCACCTGGAAGAAATGGAGATGAATTTAATTCGTACGTGGTGCCTATAAGTCCTTGTCCTCCCAATATGATATGAATGTAATCTTTAAATTTTGTTGTAACTAACCCACGCCGTGATTTATAGAATGCAAGTGCACATTGTCAAACAAATGCCAAGTGTGAAAGCCGGGTATGTAGACCCTCAAGCTATAGCCTAAACAAATTTTAATTACCCTAAATGGTGGACACTGGATGCCAAAGAGCTAGCTATTGCAAAGGCTCTTCGGGAGAAAGAGCGCATCCGTACGGCGAAACTAAGGGAAGAATCCCTTAAGGTTGCGGCATACATTGCCATGGCTTTCAAAAATCTCTAATAACACTCTATTATATGGCTACCATACAACTTCGAGTAAGTTCAACTCTATACTTAAAGCTTTGTTCGATATATTTTATTCGATGCAAAAGAGCTTATCTAGCTCTATGATTAAATCCATGCAGCAACCACTTGATTTGTATAGCCGTCGATGTCGGGAGGAGCATGGCATGGGTCTTTGATTCATTAGATAGGGACACGGTGACATACAAAGACTTCATATTGATTCTCAAGACGCATACATATCGACAATCCTCATTAGCTTATATGTTTGTATACATACTTGTAACATTCACTTTTGGATACTAACAAGTTGTATTTGCTAAAATAATTCGAACAAGGCATTTAGGTTCTATGTCACTAATCATCATGAAAGGCATGATCCAGCAATGATGGAAAAGCTGGCTATAAAAACACTATGTGCGGTAAGTGTAACTTACTTCTTCAGTACTCCGTTACATGGCTGTCAAAAGCATTACTTAACATTTTCATATGCAAAACACACAATACCCCAAGCAGAGGCCTAGGAGTGTACATTGTGGATACTATATATGTTCTATGATGAGTAACACCGATGCCTACAGGAGACACCCCTTAAGGGTAAGTTTGAACCTCTTCACCCGCAGTATAAAAACTTCGTACATGGTATCAAATACTAAACCGAAACTTGTTCTCTTGTAGTGGAGAGAAGATAAAGGAATGAAAAGAGACCCATACAAGGATGACCAACTCTTAGAGCTCGTCGGCGACCTTTGCAACTTCATATTGGACCAGATTGTACACGTTAGAGACGTCTACCATGACCGAGAGTCTGAGTTAGGTACAAATCCTCAGTACCAGCACCTTCGTGAGACTGAAAGGCTAGCTCTAGGATGTTGATAAGAATGTGTATGGAATTTGTATATTTAATGATGGGTTGTATATATTCTTATGAATTGGACTTGTAATTGTAGTTTATAGAATACTCTTGTGCTTGTAGTCACGGTCGCTGGGCGTTCGGCAACGCGAACGCGGTTCAGAACGTTGGTCGCAGGGCGTTCGGCAACGCGAACGTGGTTCAGAACGTTGGTCACGGGGCGTTCGGCAACGCGAACGCGGTTCGGAACATTGGTCGCAGGACGTTCGACAACGCGATTTTGAATTGTAAATTTGATTTTTTTTGTAGGAAAACGTACTGTAGGGGCGGTTCTAGATTGAACCGCCCCTACAAATACCTGTTCGTAGGGGCGGCTGGTACTACAGCCGCCCCTACAAATCGATTTGTAGGGGCGGCCTAGGAACCACCCCTACAAATACATGATTTATAGAGACGGTTCGGTAGGGGCGGCTGGCCAAACCGCTCTTAGAAATAGTTACGAGCCGCCTCTAAAAATCGATTATGTAGTAGTGGAAGCTGCGCTTGCTGCTGGTACTGGGTCACACCCTCACCTGCCTCACGCACGGGCTGCTGGAGCGAGTGGATGAGGATGAGAGAGAACACTGGTGATTTGCTCCTGAGCTGGCTGAGCGAGTGAACGAGGATGAAGCTGTACCCAGGAATGCCAGCCATGGAAGTCACGATGCATCTCCGTACGGGGAGGAGGAAGAAGATGGAGTAATTACGAAAATGCCACTAAACAATATTTTAGGAGTTAATTTATTGGAAACAGTTAGAGATGACCTTAGTTTATTTTTCCCAATTCTATTTTGGGAGTTGAGAAATACCATGGTTTTGGAAAGAAAATATTGGAACTCTTGGAGATGCTCTAAGTAAAAATGGCAACGGGTAAAATCCGCGCGGATATAGAAATCACAAACCCACACCTGCGACCATATATTTGTGCCCGCGCCCGCGCCCGCCATCCCGCCACGGGTAGCACTATGCGCCTGCGCCCGCTATCCGCAGGCATGCTTTGCCCGCGGGCATGCCCGCATATCCATGGCGGCCTGCTGGGACAGAGATGGCAGCCTGCGCGACGGGGATGGTGGCCTAGGTCGGAGCTTTGGAGCAGGGAGGATGGCGGCCGGCGTCGGAGCCTCAGAGCGGGGAGGGCGGCGGCCGGCGAGGGAGCCTCAGTGCGGGGAGGCCGGTGTCCGGCGACCGGCGTCGGAGGGGGGAGGCCTGGGTCGGAGCTTCAGAGCAGGGAGGTTGGCGGCCGGCGTCGGAGCCTCAGACCGGGGAGGACGGCGGCCGGCGAAGGAGCCTCGGACCTCGGTGCGGGGAGCCACGAGTGGGAAACTAGGGGCTGAGGGTTTGACCATCTGAGGGAGGCTAGAGTGGAGGAGCGACGGCGTTGGGGAGGCCGGAGCCCGGAGGTGCGATGCCGCTGGGTCTGGGGACTCGCGACGCCGATGGGGAGGCCAAACTCCGGAGGCGCGACTTGGGGTCGCCGGTCGCGTGGCCGCATCACCGCGTGTGTGAGCCTGTGAGGGTGAGTGGGTGACGGCGGCTGCTGCTGGTGGTGGGAGTGGGAGGGATGGGATTGGGAATTTGGGATGACGGATGAGTGAACTCAAACCCTACAATCTGAAGGTTATATAGCTCTTACACAGTGGCCCCACATGTCAGTGCGGGTTTCGCGGGTTTGCGGATGCAGGCATGCTCTTTTTTACCCGTTTACCTTTGCCCGCTGGGCACAACTCTATGCCCGCGCCCGTGCCCGCGGGCACATGTTCGCGCCCGTATCCACGCCCACCGGGTCGGGTGCCCGCGGGTACGCGGATTTTTTTTGCCCGTTGCCATCTTTAGCTCTAAGTATGTCGTATCCCAAAAAGAAATTACAATTCATGTGAGATCTACAACCTTAAATAGGTCAGATTTCAAAAAACAAATTAAGTCAAGTTTACGTAACACAATTTGGGATATGCATTATGACACAGAGAAATAATCCATCAACTTACATACTCGACGTTGGGAAATATCGGCACAGATCCATGCAGCATGCATGTAAATGCACACCAGATTTGTTTGATTTTTCCTATTTCTTAAATTAAAAATAGGTATAAATATATATTTCGTATATTACCTCCTAGGAAGTAATATATGCTAATAAACATCCAGATCTTATTTGAGGTACCACAGCAAAGCGCTTAGTTTGGTCCAACAGGAAAATAGAGATGCGGTGAAGGTTAAAGAAATCATAACTAGGCATATTTGAGTACCTGTACCTCGCTTACTACACTTTGGCAAGTTACACATTCTACGCTTGCAAGATCATTCAGCACGATTTAGTTTTGGCAAGAGCGTGTGTCATGCGTATCTAAGTAGGATAAAATGGCAAGAAATCAAGAATGTTTTACATTATTGTTAGTCTTGTTACAAAGTATAATAGACTCCATCCGTTATGTAATACACGGTGTTTCAAAATTTTAAAATAATTTAAAGAAATACTCAATAATGCATACCTCTATAAATTAAACTCAATTAAAAAGTTTATACTTTTCTTTTTAACAAACTCTAATAGCTTTGAGCATGGACATCGTATGGGGCAGAGCCACTGCCCAGCTACCCAGGTAGCCGGACGGTCGTCAACGAAGTTCAAAAACAAAATTTCTTTGTATCAAAGAAGAAGACTGTAATTTGTTAAGCAAGTATTTTTGCACAAAGAAAATCAGCTGAGTTTTGAAAAGCTTCTAGCTCCGCCACTGCTTATATTTTAGTATAAGTTTTAAAAAGTCATAATGACTTGTATTCCAGAGGGCCAATCCATTCTGCATAACCGTGGGATTTTTTTAGCCCTCCAAGACTGATATTTTAATAATAGTCTGTCTGGAACTAAATTTTTAGAAAATAGCCTTTTTTTTTTATCACGTCAACTATTTTGCCATGACTCACAATTGTATCGCGCCACATGTATTGGCACGACCGAGGGTGCCACGATGTCCGCGGTTGACTAAGTTACGCCAGACCATATGATGCGACTCAAGTGCCCACATCAGCTCCACCATGGCCACGGCGTTCGATCACGGTCACCGTGGCAACTTTGGTCTTGCCAATACACGTGGCACAACACAGTTATGAGTCGTGCCAAAATGTATGGCGTGATCAAAAGAGCTACTTTTTGAAAATTTAGTTCGAGACAAATTTTAAAATATTAGTTTGTTTATAGGCTAAAAAAATCTAAGCGTGGCTATTGACTGCTTCAGCAAGAGGACGTCGTCGGCCCACATGAGCACAGCAGAAGAGCACCCAATACAGTACTCTGAATTATTTTTGAGTCTCCTTTTACTAGTTGTTTTCAGCACGCAATTGTCGGGTTTGTTACACACCCGCCGTATCACGAAAGTAAGGGTGCACGTGCGCGGCTGCTGAAAACGCCATGTGTATGTGCTCCTTTTCTGCCCCCGTTTCTTCGTTTCCACGTTAAGCTGTTTCTATTCGCTTCAAATTATTCCCAACTGTTGTCGCCGTCCTGTGAGTGACCATCATGGGATCAGTTGACCTTGTCTGCTCTCAAGAACGGTGGCTCTCCATCGCATATATGTCCGTGCATGCATTCCTAAGCACAGATGCTTTCAGAATGCAGGCTAAAGTGCTTTTCTTCTGTTACTAACAATAAGTAGTGCCGTTGCTTGATATAGCCGCGACTGAATTTCAACGATTCTTAGTGAAACCAACGTCTCAACTTTCCTGTTTTTCTCCTTTATTGATTCTTCGTGACCAACTGAAAATATCTGTTGTTAAATGAACTAGACAAAATACCCGCACCTCGTTAGCCTCCTCGACTCGTGGTCAGCTCAACTCATTCATCTATCACGAGCCAAGCTAAAAGTTCAACTTGTTTTAACAAGCCAACTCAAGCTAGCTCGCGAAATGACCACGGGCCAAAATGAGTTGACGCTAGTAACATACCAGTTTCATAATTCTTCATCCCTCGTCGACCTATCAGCAATTCTCACAAGCCGAGCAAGCCCACTGCCGTGACTCTAGCAAATACCCTTTTGCAGTGAATGTGAATGGGTGAACTCAATCCACCATAAAAAAAAATATTCATCCACCACCACCACCGTCCACTAACAGCTAGTGACCTAACTCCACTCCTGACTCCTCCATCTACTCAGCCGTTGGTCATCGGTTGGGGCTTGGCTTCCACGCTCCACACTATGCGCCAGCGCCGCTCGCACTCGCCAATCGCCATGGATAAGGAAGACGAGATCGTTGAGGTGCAAGAGCGAACTCCTCCGCCATCAGCAAGTTTGGAGTCTAGAAGCAAAATTGGCAAGAAGGCTTCTCTCATTGGTGCTGATTGGCCAAGGTCGAGGAACAAAATGTCTCGCACTTTGCCTTTGGTTGCTACTTGCCCCACGGATTGATTGTGGTAGTTAGTAGGTGGTGACAATACTATTTGATCTCTGTATTCCACCACGTGGATTGGAAAAGTTATTAAATAGTAAGACCACCCCGCTGGGAGCATTAGCACTTGCCTTTAGTCATGTAGACGTCCTTTGTGCAATTGTATGAGAACTCTGTCTTGCTAGTTATAACTTGTTTTGTTGAGTTATAACCGTAGAAGGCCTTTACTCACTCGTTGTCCTCCCACTTAATTAGTTACACCTTACTTCTATCTTTGTGTGAGTTATCTCTATCTTTGGCGTCATAGCTACCTTCCTATCTATCGTTACCCCCACTATACGACAACGATCAGCCATGGACGTGTGGGCGACCGTCACCGCCGCCTGGGAGGTTCGCCAGAATCAGATCTCTAACCACTATTTTTAGATCTAAGAATATTTGGAGATAGAGCATGCAATGGAGATTCCGTTTAGAAGGTTTTGGTGTTAGTTAGGCGGCAGGATGGCCGGCTGTGGGGTGGCCGGCAACAACATGTTGGTGGTGTCAGTGTGGCATGAGTGTTGTCCAAAAATCTTTAAGTGAATCAAAAAATTTATTTTTTAGAGAAAACTAATGGAAATTGTGGTGATGGATTATTTTTTATTTTCCAGTATTTTATTCGAAAAGTTGTAAAACCAAAATTGTAGATTATTTTTTATACTGTTATATGCTCTTAGAATTTTAGACAGTTAAAACATCACACATGGAAGCACACACGCACATGCGAGACGTGCACGACTGTAGACACGCGCGTAGTCACGTGTGTGTTTAAAAGGTGGAAGATAGTATTGTTTGATTTGAATGCTGAGCTATTCGGCTGATGATTTCTGCGGTCGATAATTCGGCTGAAGCAAATTTATTGTGAGAGAAAAACATTCGTTTTGAGGAATTTTGGAGGAATCTGGAGGAATCCGGATGAATCTGGAAGAATTTGTGAGAAGAAAACACTGTTCCGGATGAAAAAAGAAGCGGATCAAGCCAGGTTTAAGGGCACGCGAACAGAGCCGCGTGCCCTTAAACCCGGCTTGATCCGCTTCTTTTTTCATCCGGAACAGTGTTTTTCTCTCACAAATTTCTTCAGATTCATCTGGATTCCTCCAAATTTCTCCAAAATTCTTTCAAACGAACGGGGGCATTATTCCATGACTGATAAGCTAGGCTGAAAGTTCAAGCGAAAAAAAAGTCCAAAATTTTACCATGCTCCAAGGCATGTCCGTCGTTTATTTCTCATCTCATTCCATTGTCCATCGAGGTTGGTTTTATCGATACTGGTTAAAAACCAATGAACCAATCGCTATCGTATATTACTAAGCTGAGCGTATTGTAGGACTCAAATGATCTTTAGGATTACCAAATCACTCAAGTACATTCTCCAATGCTCACATCGATTTTTTATAGCGATGTGCTGGGGCCTGAACGTCCGACGGGATAGGATTACGACGAACGGCCGTTCCCGCATGCGCTTGCACAGCCTACCCCCGTCTGCTAATTCACTCTACCCGCATGCGCATCGTGTCGTCGTCGCATCCGTTCGACTCGCTCGCAATCCGCCCCGTCCACCTCGATTCAACCCGCCCCCATCCGCGTACCTCGCCCCCATCCGTTCGCCCCACCCCGTAGTGCCCTGGACCGTCGGCCCTAGCGCGTCACGCACCACGGTCGTCAGTGTTGGTATTTATTAACGCAAATAGAATATGAAGGATTCCGCAAGCGCATAGAATACCATTGTAGTATTTTACCGGGAGTATTTCAGGTATCGTTATTTATATTTTATCACAGAAAAACAATGGAGTAAAGACTTATTGAGTAATAAAGGAATATCTATCGGTCAACATACCAGCATAGCTAGAGCATGGAGTAAAAGTAATGATAGAAATTATGCATAATGACACTCAGGGGATAGATCACTAAGATAATGTAAACTAGTCAACTTGGGAGAACAACAAGTGAGGTAGATTCCTGTGACATTCTTATTACATGATCAAAGTATATATATACCCGACTATAACTAAGACTAACTCTACTCTTGTGCACTTCGGGACGCCGTTTAGATGGTAGAGCACCCATAATAGATAACTCTACTGACATAACTACGGTCTTATAATTTAAGAACATATTCAATTCAGTGTGGACTACAAAGGATAGACGGGGCTGTCACCTCCTGCTGCTACCACACAACCAGAGAACAGGGTGTACTCACAAGCAGAGCATCGTATAAGCACCATGCCTACACGAGGCTCGGCTACTTAGCCCAATCGATAAACTAGCAGGCTAAGCGCTCTATGAACCTGCACACAAAAGTGAAGATGACCTCAACTAAGCAAGATATATATTCAAAGTAAGCATAGCCATTTAGATAGAAATATGATGAATTGATAACAAGTCTTACAAGATGTAGAAGTGAAGATACAAGGATTTGCCGAGCCTCCAAGACTTGATCCAGAACTTGAGCATGAGCCCAACTCGACCCTCACTCCCAAGCTACTAATCTACTACATTGAAAAGTCTAGACCTAATCCTCCTGGTGTGTGTTGATCTGAATGAGAGATATGAATTAGGGTTTCTAAGATGGTCTCAGGGAGGGGGGTACAGGGCTGTATATATAGGGGATAGCGTCAATTCTGGACCCTCGGATCAAAACCGACTTGAATAAACGGCGTAGATGCGATCTTTAAGGCGGTGGAGAACCGTCATTCGAAGGAGACACTGAACCATGGGTCCCATAGACCGACCAGTCTGCAGGTGGGGCCGGCCGGCCCCACTTGGCAGCCCCTCGCGGTCTTCTTTGGTGTGGTGTCATCTGGAACCTTCTGGAGTTGTTTACGCCGTGGTTAAGCGCGATTTACTTTGACGAATAGGTCCACCTTGACGGATTTCTGATTAAATCCTGCTGAAAACACAGATTCACCTAAACTCGTGAAATTTATTAGTTTAAACCCCTATCCCTATGTTTGGTGATGGAATTAAGTATATATGCAGGTTATGTTGACGGTTTATGATCGATGTTAACGACCGTCAACAAGCTCCCCCACACTTAACCTTTGCTCATCCCTGAGCAAAGCTAAACTCAGCAATAGATCGGGAGTTGCTGCAATGTTTTCACGCATCAAAAGTACACATGCGTTCAATCAAGAATTCTCCTCCGGATTAGAATAAACTGATCTGACTTTCAAACTTACTCATATTACCTTCAACCATGGGGCTTCTTAGCCTTCACTTGGGTCTTGAGCAATTAAAAGACAGAACAATCAAGTCAAGCACTATGTCTCAAGTTCTTTGTTCCACTATCATTCTGGAGTTTTTATAAGTTTTTAAAATAAAACTCAGATATTCCATTAAATGACACTCTCAAATCTCTCAATATATGTGGTATTTGTGGATCCTCACCAAAGGCAGTAATGATGTTATGTCCTTTTTCTCTTCCTACAACTAAGGTTTATGTGGAGTTCATAGGTAGGGAGAAAACTAGAGCATACTTGCAATGCATATATTGTAAAGTCAAACCTCGGATCCAAAGAGAGTTGAGTCATACAATCAAATCAATATGTGCAGGTGTGTGAATGTATGGTGGATATATATGATGGCTAACCTAATTTTACTATGCTCCTTGAAAACATATCTCTCTCTTGAGACTTTAGAAATATTTATGCAAGAGAACAAGGGCTATCTTACTTATCTCTCTTTTTTTTCTTTTCAGGCGGGCATCTGAGTACCCATTATTTTCAATATCTCAGACACTTTTGTGTCCATTTTTTTCTCAACTCTTTTTTATGAATAACTTTTCCATAGCCCCATGTCTCTTTTCTGAAAAAAAAACTTTGAGAAATAGCAACAAGAACTTGGAGCATTTATTTTGAGTGGAAACCTAACAAGAATGTTTTTGTGTTTACCCCTAGTGTAGGAGTAGAACATTTTTGGGTGGATCTAAATGGAAAGCATGTTTTTGCATACTCCCAGTGTAGGAGTAGTGCATATTTGGGTGGAGTGTACGTGATCTTGATTTTAAGAGCATAACAAACCTCTCATAAGGGTCTACAAAGCTTGACAAAACTCAATGCAAAACAAACAACATATATGTGGAAGTTTTCCTAGCCTAAATAACATGTATGGCTTTGGTGGCAATTCAAGCTTTGTCATACAGGAACTCATCATAGCATTTTTTATGTTTTTCAAAAGTTAAATCTCCAGAACTTTAGTATCGCTTGGAACAAGATAAACATCAGCTCAGACCTTATCATATCATATCCGTCAATTATCTAGACTTAGATCAAGCATCTGCTACCCACGAGTTTTAAGTTCAGAGTAAATCCTTATATCAAAATAATCTTATCCAAAACTCGGGAGAACTCAAGGCTGAAAACTAGGTACTTGAAAGGAATTACAACAGAGCAACTATTCATCATGTCCATCAAAACTTTATTTGAAGAGAAAGTCTTATACTCCCAACTATAGTTATTTTATTTTATTGGAACCAAAAACATTAAAGAAAAACTATCACACACCTTTTGTTTTATTTTATCTTATTGCCAGAAATGCTTAAAAGTAAAATGAAGCGAAAAGATACTTACCTGGATAATTGGAGATGCGTCTCCCAAGCTAGCTTCTTCATGGGGATGTATCTCCCCCAAGCTGGCTTTTGACTTATTTTATAAGTTTGATGATTTTTTTATTGCCACCACAATGAACATTCATATGGGTTGTTACACACTACAAGGTTGCTCATATGGGGCTTAAATATTTTCTTGATGCAAAACTTAGAATGAAACTAAACTAAGTCTATTATGCAGAGTTATAACTTTTTTTATTTTCTTTTTATATATGCCATGCATACACGTTTTCTAAATGCTATGTAGAATTAAACATGCTAAAGTTTAAAAGTTATGTATCTAGTTTATATGATTATGCAATTAGTATTTTATCATTTTTAAATGCAAGACATGAATGAAAATGCTAAATAAAATTTATGCAATGAATAAACATGGGTAACTACCGGGTTACCTTTTGGTGAGGATTCGATGTTTTAAGTCCTTCGAACGGGACTCCTCTTTATGATGTTTTATTGATCAAGTACCTTGGATCGCTCTTGAGGATGAGGATTCTTGTGGTGGTGCCTCTAGTAGTGGCGCTTTCAATGGTGGTGCCACCCTCTTCTGCCAAACCCATCTTGGTTTTGAATTTGATTTTGGTCTGACAGGTTCGTCTTTCTTGACTTGTTCTTCCTCCTTGTTCAACATTTTAGTAGTAGAAGATGGTGACATCTTGAGTGCATCATTATTGTTGGTTCAGAACTTCCACTTATAGAATTTGGGGGATCGATCCCCCCACACTTTGCTTAGAGTGTGTTCTGCTCATAAAGACAATGTAGAGATTAAGTGCATGGGCTCTATTGGTGGAAAAACACCAACAGAACCAAAACTTTATTTATTCTTCTCTAGCCTTAGGCACATTGAATCATGATAAGGTTGGTGTTATGTGCTTTGTTCATTCTTACAACGTTGGTGATAAGATCAAAGGGATTAGCATGAGTATGGCATTTGAATACATTTGTCAAAAGGGCGAAGTTGCTTAACCTAAGGAAGGATTATCCATCTTTTCATAATGTATCAAACTTTACATGATTATGATTATGATTATCATCTTTCAAAGATATGATATGCAAAATCTTAGCTCTTTTGGTTAAGACTATGAGATCAAGAAAGTGGTGCTTTGAACAAGCTTAAAGTACAAGGCATGTTGAGTTAATCAGGTTGGATCAAGCAAAGTTGTAACTCAGACATGTTTGTTTCTTTATTTATGCGAATACCAAGATCAAAGGAAAGCTTCTTAAATAATGACCACTTACCTAAAGATGTTACCTTCATCATTGGAGCATGATGACACCATGTGACGAAGGTAGATGACTATGGTAGTCCTTTCTTCCTGTTTTGAAGCTTTCCTTACTTGAGCTATTCATGAGCATCTTGTCTCCTATATCGCACTCCTTTCTCATTCTCTTATCATGCCTTCTTTTTGTTTTTGTGGATCTTACCATTCTGTTTGGACCTTCTGCTCTACTCATTGTTTCTTCTCTACAAAGGATTAGTGGACAACACATACCCGAAGGAGTATACAAATGATTCAAAATAAGGATAGTGTTGTCATAGAGCTAAAGGTCATCTGTATCCCATGTTTTAAATAATGTGCCTTTATTATTCACCACTACTTCAAATTTTCAACAAGGTTCAAGCAAAAATGTGCAAAATTGTTTTGAAGAATACCTCAAACCTTGATTTGTTTCTTCGAATGATCTCCTAACATTCCCAACAAAATTTGAATATTTTCCTGCAAGGGTTAGTCCACATATACAACCAAATTCTATACAAATATGTTTTGATTTAATAATTATGCTCGAATAATATTCTAAAGCATAATTATAATAGAATAAGGAAGTTTGAAAGACTAAAAAGATTCATTCGATAAGAATATGTATGGTGAACCAAAGGAGCATGATTATTTTTTATGAATTAGCAAGCTAAGCATGGCATAAAGGCAGAGATAACCAATACAAATTAGCAACATGTTATGAGATATTTTAAAGAAGTCCATTCCCCACACTTGAATATTTTTTCTTTTTTTTCAAAGTGCAAAATCAAGTTTGGATGATAGAACTCTCATATGAATGTGATTCTATGTTGCATAATGCTTGGTTGGATATACCTTATGTTTTTCTTCTTTTTGTTGAAATGATTAGTGACAAACATACCTGAAGGAAACTTGTCCGATGTACCTATCAGTGATGGCTTCATGGCCTTAGGTCGATTGAGCAGGACCTCTTCTTGCCTTTAGCTTTTCTTTGCACCATCCAATCTTGGAGATGAGGATACGGACAATTGCATGCTCTTCTTCCATCAACCTTTCTTGATTTTTGTTGATCCTTGGTTGATGAGTTGGGGTTCATTGGAGATAAAAACTCAAGTTCCTCCTTGATTGTCTTTATCTTCTAGCGGCATGGCGGAGAGTTCTTCTTCTTTGTTTGTTAGCGATACGCCAGCCATCTTAATGGTAAAGGAAGAAACTTCTTTGGAATTTGCACGAAAGCTTTATATCCAATGACTTAGGGGGTGCCATGTATGATCATGGCTATTTTTGGTCCTTATGAGACACCATCGGCAGTCCACCATCGGTTGATGATGTTGGTTGATACGAGGATGCATGTCATGGCATCTCGTTGTCTTGGGCCTTGCTGCCGACATGCGAGTCGGTGTTTTCGAAGATGATGGAAGTAGGCATATTCTAGCTAATATGAGGTGGTTTACACCTTGCTTCTCATCAGTATCCTAGCTTGAGTCTTGGGAAGGCTCAAAGCTAGGTTGTCTTTCATGTTGCTCATAGCCTATCGATCTATTCATCCACTTCCACAGCTATACTGGTGGTTTGGCTTAGGGTTTGTAGGTTCATACCAAACCTTGAACAGGAATAGCTTCTATTCATTCTTTCCTGCAAAATGTCAATAGACACATACCCGAGGGAAAATAACGAATTTAAAACACGGGTTGTTGTCCATAATTTTTGTGATTTTCCTCTATGCTAATGAAAGGATGGTTTTAGGATTACTATAGCATAGATTTTGTTTATCATGTTTTATGTGTTTGCTGCATTCTAGCATGGTTCAAGGCAAAGATAACTTACAACATAAGATAAGTGAATAAACCTTGATACTCACAATTCTTCCTTCCTTGAAGAATGAGTTGGGTCTTCTTTATGCAAAGTTATTTGAGTTCATCGCTTGCCTTGATTCGTCTCTAATGTGAATTTATCTTAGGACTTTCCTAAATTGAATTTGAGAGTTTTTCTGTAGGGGTTAGTCAAACAGAATAACTGCTATCTACTAGAGCATATTTTTGGTTAAGCATTTTTAACCTAAGCACCATGCTTAATTTTAAAAGCCTTTGGAAGTAAGATCAGCACTCCTAAACTAAGCACCATGCTTAAATTTAAAAGATGTATGAAGATACTCCAAACCCAAGCATACTATAATAGACAACAGTAGCATAAAAGCATTATAGAGATTTATTCAAATAGAGATCAAAGAGCATGATCATGGTGAGATATTTTTTTTTACACTTGGACCTTCATGTGTCCATATTTTTTTCTATTTAAATGCAGACGATATGAATGTGTGTAGGGAACTAAACATGTTGTGGATTTGATAAGAGAAAATTTAAACTAAACATAGTGGATGCATGGATTATTTAAAGTAAACATGCATTGGAATGCAAAAAGATAACTACTCATTAAGTTTAAAGTCCATGAGCATGACTATCTCACCTTTCTTGATCATACTTACCATGACTCACATGATGAAATTTGAGAGTAGTGCAACATCTATATTTGTCACTTGAGATGTGATTTGAATTCTTGTGATATCGACCTTTTTCTCCAATCTATACATGGTTAGAGAATATATATATGTTTATACAAACCTATGAGATGGCAGGGTTTCAATGTTGATGGATCTTTAATGTTTAGGCACCCTGAGTTCTTCAATGTCTTTCTTCTTTTCTTGTGGAAGCTTGCCATAAGGTTAAAACAACGTCTACTATCCTGTCTTATTCCACAATTCAACAGAAAAGGGGTAATCCTACTAAAGCTAGTGGTTTGTTAATGATCTAAATCTTTACGTCAATTGTTTCCTCGGCAATGGCGCTAAAAAATGCTTGTTGGTATTTATTAACGCAAATAGAATATGAAGGATTCCGTAAGCTCACATAATACCATTGTAGCATTTTACCGAGAGTATTTTACATATCGTTATTTATATTTTACCACAGGGAAACAATGGAGTAAAGACTTATTGAGTAATAAAGGAATATCTATCAGTCAACATACCGGCATAGCTAGAGCATGGGGTAAAGGTAATGATAGGAATTAAGCATAATGACACTTAGGGAATAGATCACTAAGATAATGTAAACTAGTCAACTTGGGAGAACAATGGGTGAGGTAGATTCTTGTGACATCCTTATTACATGGTCAAAGTATATATATACCCGACTATAGCTAAGACTAACTCTACTCTTGTGCACTTCGGGATGCCACTTAGACCATAGAGCTCCCACAATAGATAACTCTACTGACACGACTATGGTCCTACAATTTAAGAACCTGTTCAATTCGGTGTGGACTACAAAGGATAGACGGGGCAGTCACCTCCCGCTGCTACCACACAACCAGAGAACAGGGTGTACTCATAGGCAGAGCATCGTATAAGCACCATGCCTACACGAGGCTCAGCTACTGTTGGCGGTCACTAACGACCAAATCCGACTGCCAATTATAGTCCAAAACAGGAGAAATAAACATACTTTTAATACATATGCTTATACTATTGACCTAGTTCCACTTGTATTTGAGAAAACATGTTTTGCAAGACACATATTCAAATACAAGTGGAAAATGAATAAAATCAAGCAAAAGGCGTAAACAGAAAGCGTAAAGTAGAAATGCGCGAATGAAAGAAATGGAGAAAGCCCACCTACAGAATTTACCTGGGCTAAATACCACTATGGATAGGGTCCAGGCCCACTTAGGAACCGACCAGACGAAGGCGGTCATGAGGCGGGCCTACCAGGGTGTGGGCGCACCCTGGGTGCGGCCATACTCCCACCGCCTCCGCTCGGCCCACTCTTATACAGCGGTTACATGCCTCCATGCAGAGGCGGTCCATGGCGGTTTCCTAATTTACCTACATCGAAACTGATAATGTATCACTATATAAAGAGGGCTAGTGCTCACCTCACACACACACACACATCATTTGGAGCCTCTACCTCACTACCACCTCTTAGTCTCTTTTAGCTTTAGTATTAGTTTGTGAGCAAAGGCAAAAGCTATCAAGGAGAGTTTGTCTCCTTCGAAGAAGAGAACCTTCTTGGTATGAATACTATAAAGAGTTCTTCCAAGTCCTCGCTCTCATATTACTTATATATCAATGCATATGAACTAGACTATAGTTCTTGTGTTATAATCATGATATATGAACTAGTATATAGTTTGTGTGTTATGATCTTGACATGTAGAACTTTATGCTTAATCATTTATATAACTTATATGAGTGGAACTAGAGCTAAGTTGAGGTGGCCGTTCATCGTGCCTTCTGGTGTACCCAAGTTGTTTACTTGTCGATCCATAGGGTTAGGGACCCGGGGGAATTTGGGTAGTTTCTATGTAATCGGGCGTGGTGCCTGGGTACATGGGAGCAGGTGAATGCATTTCCTACTCCACAGTTGAGGGGTAGGCGGCAGATGGTGATAGCCCTATCCGTCCCTTGTAATCCCCCATGGTCGGGTAGGGTGTAGGATTCTAAATTGTCACATGAGGTTGCTGACAAACCAGTACTCAGTGGACTCCCGACCTATCTCACACTTAGTTCTAGCTCTAACCATATTCGTTGTATGATTATCAACTGTTCTTTGCACGACTATATTAGAACATGCATGCTCCACTTAGGAATATTCTTTTATTCTTTGTTTTCTTTTATCCTTGAGGTTAGCCCAGATGTGTGTCCACTATCCATGAAATACCATTTTTTACCCTAGTTATGAACTATGGTCCACTATGTAAGTATGTAATCATGTTTATGTCTATGCTAGAATATGAATACCTTGCCCTCCTTTGAGAAAATATAAATAACGATACCCTGAATACTTTCGGATGAATTGCTACAACGATAGCTCCGTACGCTTGTGGATATTGTCTATAATCTTTAAGAACTATTGTAGTTGGTGTTTCTTGGCAGCGTTGCTCAGATTAGCTCAATCTTAGTAATGGTGTTAAGAAATACCAACAGGCATTTCTAGCGCCATTGCCGGTGATGGACTTAAAACCTCCTCACTTGGTGATTGCGCTAAGAAATACCAACAAGCATTTTTGGCGCCGTTGTCGGGGAGGGCATAGGAAAAAAAGAATCTAGCATAACATGAACAATGATCACATGCATGTAATGGTAGCCATAGTTTATATAGGCTAATTCTGCTTGTTTTCTTCCTGTTGTGGAATGAAAACATGATAGTGTATGAGTGGTTTTGATCTGCCAAACAACTACACTGATAATCCAGAGGCACTCCTAAGGAAGAATAGGTCTCATACTGCTTCTTCTTCTGTAACTTCACCGGCAATTGAACCAGTCACCCCCATACCATCTGCAACTACTATCATGGCCAAGTCACTCCGTGACTACTCCACCCCCGTTGTTGCCAACATGCCTGTTGGGCCCGCTGTCAACACGGGCAATGGAAACTTTAAGCTCTGAACTGGCCTGATTATGATGGTGCAGGCAAACCAATTATATGGCTTGCCAAGCGAGGACGCAAGCTAGCCTTAAGCTGTGCAACACCATCGTCATCAAAGACGTCGCACAAGCTAGCATCAGGCTCCGTCTGTTTCCCTTCTCCCTTGCGGGGAAGGCAAACCAATGGTTTTATCAGAGCAAGGGAGCTGTTGACACGTGGGACAAATGTTCCACGATGTTCCTCATGAAGTTTTTGCCCATGGGAAAAACCAATGCCCTAAGGGGGAAAATTTCAAACTTCTAGCAATCTTCACTCGAATCCATCCCCGAGGCATGGGAAAGGCTCTAGGAATATATCCAAGCCTACCCGCACCACGGAATGGAGGACTGGCTTGTGCTCTAGAACTTTTATGAGGGGCTCACGCCCATGTTGAAGGGGCACGTCGATGCCACTATTAGAGGAGCATTCCTCTCCCTGACCGTCAATGGAGCTAAGGCTCTCATCGAGAAAATGGTGGCTAATCAAAGCTGGGGGGAGGAGCGCAAACACCAAAAAGGCATGGCGGATATGCTTGCCGCAAAAATAGACTTATTGATGAAAAGACTGGACGATCGTGCGGGCAAGAAGGAAGCCATGAAGAGCATTGTCAAGGCCATAGACTCACATATGACATGTGAAGTCTGTGGAGAAGTCAGACACTTAGGGAACAACTGCCCCGAGACCCATGAAGACGTTGCATACATCAATAATGGGTTTCAACAAGATAACAATAACGGATGGAACAATCAATCCTGCCTGCAAGGAGGTAATTCAAATTTCAATTCAAATTATAATTTGAATCAACCCTCCTTGAAAGACCTAGTTTTAGGTCAAGCTAAAATAAATGAAAATGTCACTAAAAAGCTAACTTTTAATGATAAAATGCTAGAAAACATTAACTCTAAAATTGATGGTCTATCTTCTTCTATCAAAAATCAATTGAGTTTTAATAAAATGATAGAGACAAAGTTAGCTCAAATTGCTGCCTCCATTCTTGTTAATAATGAAGGGAAGATCCTAGGTCAACTAGAGAATTCTTTTGAAAAAGTTAATGCGGTGACAACGAGAGGTGGTAAGACCACTCGTGATCCACCAAACCCTAACTATAAAACAGGAAAGGCACAGAGGCAACAAGAAGAAGAGTCAAAACCATAAACAAAAACACAAAAAGATCAAGAAGAAGAGGAAACGGCACCGAAAGACTTCATTGACACCAGTTATTTGCCGTTTCCCACACGAAAGAGGAAGCAAGCCGTGGACGTGCAATTCGCTCATTTTGTGGAAATGATAGAGAATATACTTGTGAGCGTTCCACTAATGGACATCTTACATGTGCCTTCTTATGCAAAACACATCAAGGACATCATCAATAACAAACGACCATTGCCATCCACGGAGGTTGTCAAGCTGATGGAAGAGTGTAGCACAGCTATACTCAACCGTCTACCTGAGAAGAAGAAGGAACCTGGGTGCCCACGATCACATGTTCCATTAGCACCCAGCAGTTCAATCATGCCTTATGTGATCTTGGGGCAAGCGTAAGCATTATGCCTAAGACCATCTTCGACAAGCTGAACTTCACACACCTCGCGCCAATGCTAATGATACTCTAATTGGTGGACTCCACAGTCCGCTATCCAGCTAGAATCGCCGAAGATATCCCGCTAAAAATTTAGGGTTACTTCATCCCAGTTGACTTCATGGTGCTAGATATGGAAACAACAAAGGAATCGCCCCTCATCCTTGGGTGACCATTCCTCAGCACTGCGGGAGCTCAGATTGATGTTGGAGCTGGAGAAATCCGCTTCAACATCAATGGCAAAGAGCAAAAGTTCGACTTTCGGCCCCGACAGGAGCAATGCTCCATGATCCATATCAAGTATGGACTGAACCCACAAGGCATAAAGGAGGTTGAAATTCAACCTCAATTGGTGGACAACCTCATCAAGAAAAACAAAGAAAACAAGAAGAGGTCGGAGCCAAAGAAGAACAATCCAAAGAAAAAGGAAGAAACTCTGAAGGTTGTTCCCACACCACCCAGAAAGAACAAGAAGGTATGGAAGAAAAGAGAAGAAGCTCCGAAGTCCACCTCCACACCACTATTGGGTATCGATATTAGGGATACTCGGAGGAAGGAAGTTAACGGCCATGAACGTTAATTCACCCAAATGGTCCAAGACATATTTAAGGTCTCACCGACCTCGAGGGCGCGGGCTCTGTCTCGCCATACCCCTCGGGCGCAGGCTCCATCTCGCCCAACCCCAAGGGCATGGGCACCATCTCACCAGACCCTTGGGTGCGGGCTCCGTCTCGCCTATTGGGGATCCATACCGCCTCCAACCACTACAGGTCTAAGAGTTTGACCCCAGGGTTGAACTTCTAACACTATGAGGGAAGCGGGCACATCTCGATGTGGCCCATGGCCACGATGGACCATACCTAGGGGCTCACATCGCCAACAGTGTCGGGTGTGCCAGTGCTGTGCTGCCTAATCCCCGTATGACTTCTGACATGAGTACCTGTTGACCACGCCACCCGCTAGAATAGAGTTGAGCGCCACGATCGGCTGACGACGCCTGCGTATGGTGCCAATGACAAATAGGGCCACAACATGGAGTTGTCCTTATCATCATCTACAGGACTGACAGGACCTGGATAATGGAGATGAAGGACACTGTGACCCTGGAGGCCTTCTTCTCCCTCGCTTTTCTCCTTCTCTCTCTTTCTCTCTGTAACCTGCGCCTTTCCCTTCACTTATAAAAGGGGAAGCATGAGCACACGGCTGAGGGGGCTAAAGAAGACTCAACTCCATTCGATCTTTTCACTAGAGACTTGGGACCTTCTCCCTCTCTTGCCCGTTTGTAACCCCTACTACAAACTAGTGTCAGTAAGAGGAGTAGCAACAGACTAGACGTACGGAGATTCTACTCGGACCAGTATAAATCCTTGTGTCCTCCGAGCACACCATCTGGGCTAGACACGTAGATACAAATTTAATAGCCTATGGTTCAAAACACCGACGATTTGCGCGCAAGGTAGGGGCTTTTTACGTGTCTCGATGTTCACATCAGGCCTCGGATGGCTAGTCATGGTGTCAGTTGGGTCCTAGGTGCGCACGTGTGCTTCGGGAGCCTGGACTTCATCGTCGTGATGGAGGGAGAGTTGGCATAGGCTCCCACCATCGTCCAGCCTCTCCACTCCGTCGGCCTCGACACGATCGTCGAGGCACTTGAGGAGCTACAACTGCATGCGCCGGAGGCCCATGTCCCCGAGAGGAACCAGCTCCTCGGCTTCGACTACAAGAGGATAGAGCGCCAGCTCGATGCCTTCCTAGGACCCCAACCATCCTGAGGGGAGCTGCGCTGCCTTAGTTTCTCCTTCACCAATGCCATGATGCAACTCGCTGGAGGGGAACCGCTCTCCCCGGAACACCTCACTCGGGGTGCCCTGGTAGTGTTCCTATTCGGTCTACGCAATGCTGCGGGGACCGTTGGCCACCTCATGGTGCAACGCATGCACCCATCCCCTACGAACGATGAGTTCATGGGGATGACCAAATACATCATGAAATCTTTCCACGACCTTCTTGCGGGAGATTCAGAGCCATCACCCCTTACTAGAATGTTTTGTGGTAGGTATCCCCAAGTGACGTGTTGAAAGCATCCACGAGGGAGGGGCTACCACACCAAATGACCTCTATGACGAGGTCGAGGAAGATGCAGGGGCCCTTCCCCACATGCGGGTGGAATAGCTAAGGGCGCGTCACCAGGAGCTCAAGGATGCATGACTCCAACTCGAGCAGGAGCACGCAGAGCTCGAGCAAGAGAACAAGCATCGCAGAGATAGTGGGCGTGCACGCACCATGGCCCGCGATGTGAACTGGAGGATCATAAAATATGATGGAGCCCTCTCACACTTTGTCTGGGCAAGCTAGAACATCGCTGCCGCAGTGGCCTTGCTCCAAGGGCTCCCAGGGCCCACGACACCTGAGGATCATCAGGCCAATCATGAGATTCGCATGCTACTTGAATGCGCGGCGGTACAGCAGGCGGAGAGTTCGCTGTCTCGGCGATGTGAGCTCGATGCCAGTCAGCACGTGCCCTTGGGAGGGCATGTCAGGGACATGTCTATCCCTAGGTGTTGTACGGCGACAGGGGGCACGTCATGGCCCCGATGCATGAGTGTCTCGGCCTTCACCGTGACACATGTAACACCTTGGATGCTCGTAGGCGTGGATGAAGTGATGAGAGAGAGGAAGCTAGTCGTGGCTACCACCCTCATCACGGTGGATGCTATGACAGTGGCGAGGACCAGAGCCTGAGCCATGACCTACTGGGACCTCAGGCCTTCGGCCGACACATCCTCAACACCGCCTTCCCACCACGATACCAACCGCCGACTAACATCCTGAAATACTCTAGGGAAATGAACCCTAGACTATGCCTCAAGGATTACCAGCTTACTTACTTGGCTGGTGGAGCAGATAGTGATAGTTTTATTATCCGCAACCTCCCATTGTTCCTGGCCGATTCGGCATGAACATGGTTGGAGCACCTTTCGCCCAATCAGATTCAAAGTTGGGCGGACCTAAAGGAGATTTTTGTGGGAAACTTCTAGTGCACCTACACGCATCCTAGGAACCCATGGAATCTCAAAAACTATCGACAGAAGTTTGAGGAAACTCTTTGGCCCGACGCCGATGTTATAGGAGTCTTCTTGTCTAGGACCACATGTGAGTCCCTAATTCACAAGCTAGGACGCAAGGGCTCGTGAACCACCAAGCAGCACCTTGACATCGACACCAGCCATGCCTTGGGCGAGGAGGCGGTTAGAGCGATTTTTGATCATCCCAAGAGCAAGGCGAAGCGGGATGAGGACGCCGGTGAAGGCGCCTCCAACCACCAAAATAAGAAGAAGAACAAGTAGTGGCACGAGGGCCTGCTCATGGCCGCTACCGACCTCAAGGGGGGGTTGAAAGCTCATCGAGGGTACCCTAGACCACTTTGAGAAGCTGCTCGAAGGGCCATGCCCGAACCATTCCTTCCCCATCAAGCACCTATACAAAGACTATACCTTCATGAAGCGATTCTTGTCTGGTGGCTCCAATAATGGGGAGCATAGGAAGGAGCCCAAGCCAGGGACTGACGACGCCGAGGGGAAGGATGGCGGCTTTTCGATGCTAGATTGCTGCCTCATGATCTTTAGGGGGTCAGCGGCCTATGACTCCAAGCACCGCTAGAAGCTTGCGCGCCGCGAGGTCTATGCGGCTGAGCTAGCCATGCCTTCCTTTGATGGTCGCAGTCTGCCATCACCTTTGATCAGACCACCCACCCGAAAAGCGTCCCACAACTAGGAAGATATCCGCTCGTGGTTGACCCAATTGTCGGCATGAAGCAGCTCACCAAGGTGCTGATGGATGGAGGCAGCGACCTCAACATCATGTACGCTGAGACGCTCGACACCATGGGCATCGACCAATCGCGCATTTGGCCAACCAGGGCGCCTTTCCATGGCATCGTGCCAAGAAAGTAGGTCATGCTGCTCGGGTAGATCGATCTACCCATCACCTTCGGGAATCCGACCAATTATAGGATGGAGACCCTTACCTTTGAGGTGGTTGGGTTCCACGGGACCTACCACGCCATCCTGGGATGTCCATGCTACACGAAGTTCATGGCCATCCCCAACTACACCTATCTGAAGTTGAAGATGCTGGGTCCACACGGGGTCATCACCGTCGGCACCTCCTTCTAGCGTGTCTACGAGTGTGAGGTCAAGTGCTACAAAAATGCCACTACGATTGTCACTTCCGAAGAGCTCATGGCCATCAGGGAGGAGAACGTCGAAGGAGCACCCAACCCCAAGTGGTCGGTTGGGCCTTTCAAGCTCATGGAGGGCACCGAGGAGGTCCTCATAGAACCCAGCAGCTCTAAGGGCAAAGTGGTGCGCATCAGCACTATGCTTTCCTCTAAATAGGTAAGCGCGCTCATTGACTTTCTCCACACCAACAAAGACATCTTTGCATGGAGACCCTCGAACATGCCAGGCATTCCATGAGAAGTCATCGAGGATGCCTTGAAGATCAGGCCTGGCTCCAAGCTAGTGAAGCAGTGCCTACATCGCTTTGATGAGGAGAAGCGTAGGGCCATCGGCAAGGAGATTGCGAAGCTTTTGGCGACCGGATTCATCAAGGAAGTGTGTCACACTGAGTGGTTAGCCAATCATGTTCTTGTAAGAAAAAAGAGTGGGAAATGGAGAATATGTGTTGATTACATGGGTCTCAACAAAGTGTGTCCAAAGGCTCCATTTCTTTTGCCACGCATAGACCAAGTAGTTGACTCGACCTCAGGATGTGAAACCCTTTGCTTCCTTGATGTGTACTCCGGATATCATCAAATCACGATGAAAGAGTCTGACCAGCTCACAACATCTTTCATCACCCCATTCGGATCATTTTGCTATGTCACAATGTCCTTCGGTCTAAAAAACATGGGGGCTACGTATTAGCGTTGTATGCTCAAGTGTTTCGGGGACCTCATCAGGCGAACCATTGAGGCCTATGTAGACAACATCATGGTCAAGTCTAAATGGGCTGGCCAACTCGTAGCCGACCTAGAGCAGACCTTCGTGAAACTCTGAGCAAACGACATCAAACTCAACCCCGAGAAATGAGTTTTCGGGGTCCCTGAGGGATATGCTGCTGGGTTTTATCGTCTCTAAGAACGGCATCGAAGCCAACCCAGAGAAGATCTTGGCCATCATGTGGATGGCCCGATTCAGAACATATTGGGGGTACAACGAGTTACAGGGTGCCTCACCACGCTCAGCCATTTTATCTCGCACCTCGGTGAATGAGGTCTCCCCCTCTATCGACTTTTGAAGAAAGCTGACCATTTTGAATGGTTGCCCGAGGCCTAGGAGGCACTTGACAAGGTCAAGCTACTCCTGATGAAGGCCCCGATCTTGGTCCCCCCAACCGATGGGGAACCACTCCTGCTCTACATTGTGGCCACCATGCAAGTGGTCAGCGCCGCCCTGGTGGTAGAGCGGGAAGAGGAGGGACACGCCCTCAAAGTACAGCGTCCCATATACTTCGTTAGTGAGGTCTTGTCTGATTCCAAGACTCGCTATCCCCAAATCTAGAAACTCTTGTACGTCATCCTTATCGCCAAGAGGAAGTTACATCATTACTTCGAGTCACATCCGGTGATGGTTGTGACATCCTTCCCCCTCGGTGAGGTTGTTCAAAACCAGGACGCCACAGGAAGGATTGTGAAGTGGGCACTCAAGTTGATGGGTTTGGGTATTTCGTACGCCCCTCAGACAGCCATCAAGTGCCAAGTCCTGGCTGACTTCATGGCAGAATGGACCGAGACCCAAATGCCACCAGCGGTGGTCGACAAGGACTACTGGACGATGTACTTCGATGGGTCACTGATGAAGAAGGGGGCCAGCATGGGGCTGGTCTTTGTTTCACCCCTCGGAGTGCGCATGAAGTACATGATCCGCATCCACTTCCCTGCCTCCAAAAATGTGGCCGAATATGAGGCACTCATTAATGGCCTATGCATGGCTATTGAGCTAGGCATCCGATGGCTTGACATCCGGGATGACTCCCAGCTAGTCATCGACCAGGTCATGAAGGAGTCAAGCTGCCACAACACTAAGATTGTTGTGTATTGCTGAGAGGTCCGCCAGCTGGAGGACAAGTTTGACGGTCTCGAGCTCAATCACATCCCGAGGTGGCTTAATGAAGCAGCCAATGCGCTGGCAAAGATGGCGTCCAGCCGAGAGTCGGTGCCAACGGGCATTTTCACCAATGACCAGTATAAGCCCTCGGTCCGCTACGAGGAGCCAAAATGAACTCATGATAGGCCACCGACCCTAGGTTTAGGGGCTAACCAATCCTCAGCTCCCCCTAACCTCGAGGTCATGGAGCATAACACAGACCTAGTGGCAGAGCCTGACCCTCTTGCTGACTGGAGGACGCCTTACCTTGATTACCTCCTCCGTGAGGTGCTATCGATGGACAAAACAAAGGCTCGATGGCTCACGTGTTGCGCTAAGTCCTTCGTCGTTATTGAGGGGGAGCTCTACAAGTAAAGCCATACCAGAATCCTATAGTGCTACATCCCCATCGAACAAGGGAAGCAGTTGCTGAGAGATATCCATGGTGGGGTCTATGGGCACCATGCCGCACCTAGGACCCTGGTCAGAAATGTGTTCCGACAGGGCTTCTACTGATCGACTGCAGTAGCCGATGCTGAACGGATTGTGCGCACCTACGAAGGGTGTTAATACTATGCTCGGTAGACCCACCTGTCAGCCCAAGCACTCCGAACGATCCCCATCATGTGGCCATTTGTGGCCTGGGGGCTTGATATGGTTGGACCTCTCAAGAGAACGCCCGAGGGCTATACGCACTTGCTTGTCGTCATAGACAAGTTTACAAAGTGGATAGAGACTCGACCAATCTCCATGATCAAGTTCGAGCTAGCCATGTTGTTCTTCCTTGACATCGTCCATCGCTTTGGAGTCCCAAACTCCATTATCAAGGACAATGGCACGCAGTTCACTAGGAAAAAGTTCCTCCAATTCTATGATGAATACCACATCCATGTCGATTGGGCCACCGTGGCATGCCCCTGCATGAACGGGCAGGTTGAGTGCATGAACGGCACGGTCCTACAAGGCCTTAAGCCTAGGATCTTCAACCGGTTGAACAAGTTTGGCGGACAATGGGTCGTGGAGCTCCCTATAGTGCTCTGGAGCCTGAGGATGATCCTCAGCTAGGCCACCGACTACACACCCTTCTTCATGCTCTATGGTTCCGAGGCTATCCTCCCGACTGACCTCGACTATGAAGCACCAAGGGTCAGGGCATACAACGAGCAGGGAGCTAAGGCATCCCATGAGGATGCCATGGATCAGCTCGATGAGGTGCGCGACGTTGCCCTCCTCCGCTCGGCTAAGTACTAGCAAGCGTTGCGCCAGTACCACAGCCATTGGGTACAGGGTCAGGCCTTCAACGTTAGGGACTTGGTACTCCACATCGTCCAGAGCAACAAAACCGTCACAAGCTCTCCACCCGGTGGGAAGGACCATATGTCATCGCAGAAGTGCTCCAACCCGGCACCTACAAGCTCAAGACTATCGACAGCAAGGTCTTTGTCAATGCATAGAACATCGAACAGCTACATCATTTTTACCCTTAGCATATGCATGTACCCATGAAAACTAAGAACGATGTTTCAAAAATAAAAAATGCTTTGTTTTTTGCTATCTCGACCTCGATGCTTAGTGACACCTGACCCTAGCAACGGCACGGGGTAGGCCTCACTCTAGGGCTAACAAGAGTATACCTATTTAGAAATAATCACTGTGCCTGACCCCTTCTCACGTTAAGATCTAAAAGCGAGAGCTATGGAAACGTATACTAAGTAAAGTTGGTCGGACTACAAGGAACCTAAGCCCCAGTGGCTATGGCGTTCTTGCTCACCAGCGTGATCAGGGTTCTTTCGCCCATGCCTTAAGCTTTGTAGCCTTAACAATGGAAAAGGGTTGGAATGCAGTAACCTTTTTATAACACAAGAACTAAAACTTGTTCATTTATTACAAGACCACCACTTCATTTATCTAACTAACTAATTTCTCGGGGGGATGATCTCATCCTCTATCTTGGTAGATAAGTATTGTGCTAGAAGGGCCACCTCCATCTTGATATCCTCTAGCTTAGCGTCAAAGTAGCTGGGTGCGAAGCCTTGGCTCATCGTCACTAGATCGATGTTTTCATAGTGAGAGCAAGCGAACATGAATGACCGATTGACGCCAAAGTGGAGCGCTCCCCTCGCAATGTCGTGTGCCCGATCTATGATCTAGATGGTGTGAACCGCGAGCGCACTTGTCTCCTATGCCGGGGCTAGATCAATGTTGCCACATACCAGCTGGATGGCGGCGTGCAGGGCATCATGGTCTTCGCTCTCCTTTAGGAGGGTGGCCTTCACCTTGCTGAGCTCCTTCTCTAGGCTACGGCTTTTTGCCACCTCCGCCGTGAGCCTACCATCAAGTCCTGTCCTAGTCACACGACAACCATGTCAAAGGACTCACCATGGGTTCTAGGGAAAAGGATAACAAGGCAAACCAAAGGATTACCGTCCACGTCTGCCTGGAGCTTGCGTGCCTTGTCACGCCATCGGGTCACCTCGGCCTTGAGGTCCTGAATCTACTCCTAGCGCTGACTGACCTCGGTGGCGAGTCTGGCGGTCACTACTTCCACCGCAACCTTCATGTTCTTTTCTCCCTAGAGCTCACCCTCTAAGAGGGAGATCCGCTGCTGGGCGTCGGCATGCTCCTAATGAGCCAGGTCACGCTCCATGCAAACCCGCTCTATGGTTTGGAGCAGGTCATCCCACTCCTTCTGTAACCGCTTAGCCTCCACCTCGTCCACGTGCGTCCTCTCAAGCAGGGCCACGAGCTTCTCCATAGCCTCTTAGGCATCAACGCGAGCCTCTGCTTCCTTGATCCAGAGATTGGCCAACTCCTGGTGGACGGGGGTGAGCTCAACCACCTCCTGATGGGCGACAGCGAGCTATGCTTCTAGTTCCTCACGCCGCAACTTCTCGTTGGTGAGGTGGTCGCAAACATCCTTCTCACGATGAAGGAACAGGGACTTCTCCCGGCTGCGATCCATAAGAGACTACAGAGAGGACATGAGTTAAGAGGCACAAAGGAGAGAGACGAAGGTCGAAGACACAAACATGACATACCTAGCCGACCGGCGTGACGACGTCCTGTAGCGAGTTCAACAAGGTGGTTAGGGCGTTGACCGCGATCCCAACCCCAACTGAATGTGCCCCCACTCCCTCTCCTTTACAGTGGCATCGAGGGCGAAGAGCATCGCCCCTAGGTTCTGCTAGTCGACCCACTAGATCTAGGGTCCTCCCAAGGCATGCGGGTCTCTGCCGACCCAAACCAGAGGCTAGGGCACCTTAACGTCGACCCCAAGCAGCACCGAACCCTCTCGCGGAAGCAACTCCCCCGTGATGGCCCTCAGCAGTAGAGGGGATGGGTGACGAAGATGAGGAAGCCTGTCCCATCATCGCGCCCACGAAGGATGCATCGAGCACGGCTCCTCTGTCCACCCCGCCATGGGTGCGGCCGTCTGCATGGATGACAGCCCCAGCTGCGCCGTCTCCACCAACGATGTCATGGTTGCACCCAGCCGCTCCACATCCACCGAGGACACCTCGAGTGTAGCCTCCCCCATCTGCCCCATAGCAGACACGCCTGCCTGCATGAATGATAGATCCAACTACGCTGTCTCCACTTGTGATGTCGCAGCCGTGCCTGGCTACGCTACACCCACCACGGGCGCCCTAGACGTGCCCTCCTCCGTCTGCTATCCCATGGATGCAGCCATCGGCTGTGCCTCCCCAGTCGACATCATGGCCACCCTAGCGCCACTCCTGCTCACCTCTAGCACGGCGCCAGCCAGCTCCTAGTGTGTCTATCGGAGGGCGAGGCTCTTCTTCAGCGCAAGCCTCAGGAGAGTCCTGCTGTGATAGAACCGCCCGAAATAGCACGCTTCCAGAGGCGCTCATCTTCCACTAGACGCTAAACACCCCAAAAGTAAGCTACATCGGACGGTCCCGTTGAGCACACCCCAAGGGAGAACTTGAACAATCCATGTTTTTTATCTAGGATCCAATAATGAGAATGAGTTTACAATACTTAGTCCATTTCATACAATGGAATTGAAATAAATATCTAACGATAAGATACAAGGATCTGTCTGTACCCACAAGAAGAATCCTCCATACAACAGCCACTCCTCAAGCTGCACCTGCAACAGGGGTAAATAAACCCTGAGTACATAATGTACTCGCAAGACTTACCCGACTAGTGGAAATAATTTCCCGACTCCAAAGGATATGATAAGCTTTATGGTTTGCTGGGTTTCCTTTTTGTTTACGAAAAGCATTACTAGTAGTGAATCCTTATGTATGTGTTTTATTAGCAGTCATGATTAGTTCATTAGCTAACCATTCTATGTAAGCACCTATTCTACTTTCAAGCAAGAGTTGAGCAATTAGATCTATTCACTCCCTTTCTTCTTCCAGTTCTTACTACGGTGATAGATCATAGCCAAGCCGTACTATATCACACGGCGATTCATGAATCAATGTATCCCAGCTGGGTACCCCGAAACACACGCCCTGCTTATACCCTAGGCACAAGCAAGACCAACCTACCACTCTCCTATCAAGGGGTCCAGGTCCCCATCCAAACTTGGACTCCAAGACCCCACTCCTGAGTCCCAGACTTAGTGTGGTGCTTAGACCACCACCATCGTCGCCTCCAATTTCATGGTCTGAAAAGAGCCAGAACCCACGACAAGAGAGCATCGAGCCACTTCCCGCTCCCATATGCAAGTATGCGCTCAGGATATTAAGTCTGTGACCTGACTAGAATCCACAGCAACGGACGGACCTTAATCGACTTGGATAGGGAAAACAGTGTAACTAAGCTATGACCCATTGGCCATGGGACACAACCTATTGCACCCACCAATACCCGTACCATATCACTGCCCGGTCTCGATTTCCTTTCACCTTTTTATCAAGAGAGTAATAATAATAATCACCTATTGTGAGTAACGGTAGGTTACTCATGCTACCGATAGCCCAAGCATAGCAGCTACTTGACCTATGCTAGTAAGACTCATAGGTAGGTTATCTATGCATGTAGTTTCAATATAAATCCTGTAACGTAAATGCACATCACATATATATATATATATATATATATATATATATATATATCCAGTGATTATTCAAAATAAGGGTTATACATCGGGGTTTTCCTTAGGCAGGTGGATTGTCAGCTAAGTCAGTCAGTGATGACTCCAGGACCTCCTCCTACACAAGGACCTCCTCCTCATACTCCTCGATAACCTCCTCATACTCCTACTCTCCGGCGGTCACGAACTCCACCAACTCATTCTCTACATGCATGCAACGATGATGCAACACTTAGTATTTTGGCAACAACAACTCTTAAAATAAGAATACACATGATAAGCTACCAAGCTAGCTCTAATGACTAAGATACTAAGCTAATCATTATGTCTACCGAATAGATTCTAAGCTCACGCTATAAGTGCTTAATTTTTATAAACCAACATCATGCCATTATTCATTTAGCCTTAATGGGTATTTAGCTACCATATTAAATAGTCTATTTTAGGGCTACAAAAATTACAGTGAGCACATAATAATACAATAAAGTTACTATAAAAATTTTAGGGTTTTTGCTATTACCAATCTACCACAAAAATTCCTACAATAATTAACTTAATAATATTAAGTACTCTCAAATGATTTAATAGCTCCTGGTATCAACTAGCACATATATGAACTAAATACACTAACAGATATAACATAATTTTAGGAACCTAACAAAAATTATTTCACAATTTTTGGATATCTACATTATTTTATATTAATTACCAAAGTTCAGCTCAGAATTAAAATGAAAAGCTATTTCTATTTTCCACGACAAAGATAAACCGATTTTGACCCAACGCGGCCCATGCAAGGCGCGGCCCACGCGTGGAGGTAGCCCGCGGTGGGGAGCCCGCGCGCGCTAGCACTCTTGCAAAAATGCCCTCGCGTTATTAGACAATAGCACGAACACTACACGTACTATTTCTATAGACAGCGACTTTGCAACGGAGCCCTTGTATCTTTTCACCTTCGCATCGGAGAGGTCCCCGAGACGCCTTGTGCTCGCCGGTGTGGTGGGCGGTGGCACTAGGCGGTACGCTAGCCACCCGAGACCCTTGTAAACCTAGCTAGGGGACCGATGCTCACCTATGGGCCTACGCGCGATGATGGGCAGTGGTTGCACGAACGGGGGTTAAACAGAGCGGGCTCTCCTGGCCAGCGGTGACCTGTAGTGGCAGCAACTGCATTCCGTGGAGCCACAACATACAACCGATAATAGAGGTGATGGGTAAGCATCAGTGATGCACCACGATCCTACCCGTGGCGGTGTTCTGGCCAGAGACGCACCATGATCCTACCCGTGGTGTGCGCGTGGCGAGCTCAATGGCGAACCACAGTGACACAGCCGTGACATCGGCATGGAGGTAGCACTAGGGCTGTGACTAGCATGCGTACGAGGAAGAGGGGTTCTAGGCGAGGCTAGTGGTGCAGTCAATTCGACGTGAGATGGCGAGGTTGGAGCTGGCCACGATGAGGCAGGCTGGGCCTTAATGGCGCGGCAGCAGGAGCAAAGCTCGAAAATTGGAGCTTGGCCTAGCCATAATCAAGGCGGGGTGGGGGTGGTCGGCAAGAGGACGTAAAGGTAGAGACATGGGCATGAGGAATTGATGAGACGTGCTCGCTCTCTGACTTGCCATGATCAAAGTTCAAAAAAGCGCTAAGCGCTAAGCGAGCGGAGACCCGCCGCTTAGAGCTTAAGCGGACTTAAGCGTACAAAGCTTCGCTTAAGCATTTTGTACTATAGCAAATCAGATTCATGTAATAGGTTGTGAACTTGAGAAGTATAAATAAAAACATACCTTATTTGATCTTATTCCTAGACTTGTAGAGCTAAGCAATTGTTGGACTTGTACAGGTACAGCTCAGCAATTGTTGGTTTCATGTTGTAATGTTCCTAACAGTCACAGATATGGGAAACATCAAATGTTGATTAGGTTCATAAAATAAAAAATATACCTCATGATTAAATATTTATAAATAGATAAGGTGAATAGTAATGGCAAGAACACTACTACTTAGTTTATAAGAACATAACATTGCATCTGAAGTTCACAAACCATAGTTTTAGGTCCTACTTAGTTCTAAATTAAAAGATACATCATTGCAGCCCACTCATGAGCATGACAGCACAACACAACTGATAAATTGATAAAACATCAATGATGGTAATGCATAGATAGACATGACAAAAGATGCCATCATTCCAGCTAACTCATTCATCTTCATCCATGCCATCCAACCCATCCTCATTGTCAAATTCCTCTTCTGCATAGAGCTCTCTTATTCTTGAACTTCGACGTAGCTCTAGTTGTTCACTTGCTCCCATTGCTGCCCCAATAACAGTCCAACGTATCCCTGTACCGGGCATTTCTTCTTCATCATCATCCTCATAGATAACTGTTGCACACTCATCTCCACCATCAAACATGAAACCTTGAGCTTGCATGACATCATTGGATAAGAGCACATCAGTAATCTTCTTTGACTTAATCTATTGTCTCCTGCTCATGAGTTTGGAATTGAATTGTATGAAGACAAGAGAGTTTAGGCAGGCTGTAGTTAGCCTATTTCTTTTCTTAGTATGTACCTACAAATAAACATAAGAATTAAGAACATAAGCAAATTAGTAGTGCTGCACAACACAACAAGAAATCTAAAAGCACAAAACAAAACAAGAAATTTGTATTCTACTAATCTGTACAACAAAAGCAGGGAAGGAATTAGGCATAAACTAATCTAGCAATCCAAGACTGCACATGTGCACACCTATATGGAACTAGAGCCTAGCAGTAGTAGTGTAGCACACATTAGGACTCAAAGGAGGGGGAGGGAGGAGAAGGGAAGGGAGAACCAGAGTGGAGAACAGAGAAGCAGAGGAGAGAGGAGCAGATAGTGAAGAAGTCAAGCAGATGCAGAGGAGCTCACCTTGCCGAGCGTGGGGAATAGAATCGAGAGGATGACACTGGAGATGCGGACGGCTTAAGCTCGACCTTGGGGAAGAGACGTTAGACTTGGGGAAGAGACCGATGAGCTCGACCTCCTCCAGCGGTGGCTTGAATCAGCAGTCGATGGGCGTCGAGCGTCGATCTAGCATCGACGGGCGTCTCACGTCGGTCTACGGCCGTCGATCGACGGGCGACGGTGGGAAGTCTCTTCTACTTTTATCCCCTCCTCTCCCGTGCCCCAAATTAGGTTCTGCACGGTGCGTGCATCCATCTCTCGCATTGCTTTCCCACGCTGTCTTTCCTGCCTGGTCACTGGCTCGCTGAGCGACCATGGAGCAGGGCTTCCACGGCGTCTTTCTCCGCCTCAGCGGCTTCCATGTGCATCCATGTCCGCTGAAGTGCTGGCACCACTTATTGCTCGAAGCAAAGCGACAGCCTCCCGCATAGCGCTTCAGCGTGCTTAAGCAGCCGCTTAATACCGCTTTTTGGAACTTTGGCTGTCACCGCGACCCGACGATGGCGGAAAGCAGAGGACGAACGAGAGAATGAGAGTGATGGGGCATGATAGGTGGGCTTGGCTCATCCTTGCCTTGGTAGGATGTGAGCAGCGAGATCAGGAGACCCAAGCGCCAGTGCTAGCCGATAGGTGCACGCGCGCCAGACCGGTCTAGCCCGCGCGGCCATAGTGTCATTAATGACAAGGCGATGGCGAGCCCGAGCACATGCGCGCAGTAGAGGCGGCACACACTAGGCCAGCAACAGCGTAGAGATGCAGCGGATAGGTGCGGACGCGATGATGATGTGACGGTAGCGGCAACATCGCGGCATGAGGCGGGTCGGTAGCGTGGTGAGGCAGCAGTGGCGGACACAACGGCGAGGTGATAGCGCCGACAGTGGCTTCGTCATGGCATGGTGGGGCCAGTAGTAGTCGAGCCATAGCCAGGCCAGAGGCAGCCATGGTTGGCCACATGCAGCAGCGCACGCATGCATGCCCAACGCGGCGACATGGCCAACCAGCCCAAGGCATGTGACGCGCACGAATTTTAAAGCGCTCAACACGACCAAACGGTTGCTCTAGGAGCCTAACCAGCTTCACAATGCTCAAGATGGCATAGGAGACTACCAAATCAAGCTATAACACTACACCACCCTTTAACCCAATCTCTCATAATAAATTGCTAAACATAGCAATGTCTAGCTGTTGGCAGACTTGAAAATTTCAAAGTTTTTGAGCTGGATTTGTTTTCAAGTTACGTTTCTAGACTATTAGAAATACCAGCTAGTAACATTATTTTTCTACAGCAAGTATTTCATTGTCATCTACAAAGTTTGCACTTCAAACTTTATTTAAGTGTCACATACATGTTCTATAGTATTTTTGTTCAATAAAATTAGTTTCAAACCCTACTTGATATGCAAGAACTATTGAATCAACTTTCATTTAGCATTTTTATTGATCATTTTGAGTTACGAAAATTGATCTACACACATTATCACATGTATTATCACAAAAACATGATGCTCATGACATAGTTTAGCAAGTTGTTTAAGCGGTAACATCGAGGGTGTTACACCTGTATCCTCCGACACTACAAAGGACATGACGGTCAGTTTACGACAAAAAATTCATTAGAGCAAAAGGACAAAAAAACTCTTAACTCACCTCGACGCCACCGGGCGATGACATTTTGGGGCTGGCCCGCTTGACCCCATCTGCTCCTCGTTGGCATGTCCATCGGCTCTGGGGGTGCGTCCTCCCCCTCCTACCCCGTTGCATGCCTCGGGAAAGGCCCCACCTGTGGCAGAGATGGATCCTTGTCCTTGTTGCCCAGCTCATCCCATTAGATGGGTGACCCAGAACCGTCACCTTATTCTTCTTCTTCTTCTTCTTCTTCCTCCTCCTCTTCCTCCTCCAAACCCTGCCGCCGCTTTCCTCAGTTCAGCCCATCGCCTCACCTTCTTATCATCCTTCTCCTTCTTCCTCTTCTCGTCCATGGCATGGTTCGCCGCCCTCACGGCCGCGTGCTCTGGTAGCGACATGATGGAGGCCCAAAAGCCCAACCCATGGTAGCTCGATGAAGCCTCGTGTCTAGCCGCATCCTGGGATGTCCCGGGATCAGGAACATGGCATCGGACTCCTCTATCGCCTCCCTGATGCGCTATGCGACCTCACTGTCATGGAGCGGCCCCTAGGCGAGCACTGTCCCATCGAGTTATGCACCAAGCGTCATCCCGTACAGCGGGAGGGCACGTGCCATCAGCGGTGCCACCCTCCTCGCGTGATATGCCCCGATGACATTAAGGATATCGTGCATCCTCTTCTTTTCCTTCTCAGGAGGTCCCCACGACCACACCCGCGGTGCCTCTTTGATGAGGCATCTAGTGAAGTTCGGCAAGGGGGCGATGGCATCGTTCTTCAAGTAGAACCACTACACATACCACCCCTTGTTAGACCTTGACAGCTGGCAGGGCATGTACTCGGTGGACCACTGTCCCCAGAGGTGTATGCCCACATAGCCCATCAGCACTGGTAGGTCCCCAGCTCTATCCCTCTTCTTAAGCAGGGAAACAGAGAAGAAGTACCTCCATAGTTCGAAGTGGGGTTCAATCCCTAGGTACCCCTCGCACAGTGTAATAAAGGCCACAATGTGCTGGATCCCATTGGGGTTTAGATGCTGCAGCTCAATCTAGTAGTGGTGCAGCAGTCCCCGAAAGAACACATGGGGAGGAATCACAAGTCTACGCTCATAGAAGGGCATGAAGGACACAACATAGCCATTAGGCGGCGTTGGTGCCTCCTCGCGACCGGGCATGAGCCACTCCGCTACGTCGGTCCTCCTACAGAGAAGACCACACTTGATGAGGCCCTCTATGCGCACATGGGTGACATTGAAGCAATACCATGACTCCATGGGAGGCAAGGGCAGAAGAACAAGAGCTACGCTGGTGGAGGAAGAGTGAAGGCAATAGATCCGAATGCTGGCGGCAGAGAAGCAGAGAAGACGACACTATGGTTAGGTGTATCAAAAGATGAAGGGAAAGGCCGCTATTTATAAGGGAAGGTGGAGCGAGAGGCGAACCGTCCACCAAGATCTACACGCCCGCCATGCCTCGTCACATCGCCTCTCCGAGAAATGTGCACATGCCACCTCTGGCCGCTACATCGAAGGACACACCGGATGACGGTTTGCCCCATTCGATGGGCCAAGAACCGCCATAGGTAAGGAAGGATACGGAGCTAAAAACGCTCCCATGGCTCATTTAGGCCTAGGAGTTCAAAGGTTGGCCCACCGACGTGTTCACAAGCGCTCTAGTGCGCCTTTAGAGTGAGGGGTGGAAAGGGATGGGCCCACTAGCGGCTAGTACCCTAGCGCATGAGCGCCGCAAGCATCTCGGCCCATGTTTGAGTCTTGGTCGGTTCACAGTACATGGTTTTTCCTCGAAGAAAGGCAGCGAGCCCTTGGAACCGGTCGAATGAACCCAAGAACTATATGGATTGGCCGCCAAGAATCTAGAGTCAGTCACCAGTTGACCCATGCTGAACCCTCGCGAATGGGAAGCCGGGGCCCCACTTGGACTAGCCCGTTAACAGCTCACCGAGCACCATGATTTGTCCATCGAGGAAAACATGGCACAGCTTAGCCCCTCTGTTTTATCGAAAAAACACTTGAGGGAGGACGATCACAAGATGAGCTGACCCCTCGATCGGACCCTTGCTATGCACGGGGGCTCGAGGGAAGTTGGACTCATAAGGAGACTGAATACGCAGTCACATGACGATGGTGGATTGATCGGATCCTAGGGACGGATCAAAATTAATAGAAATCTTTTTCGGCCCCCGAATCCTGTAGCTACATGTTCCCAAGGAGTCCGATCATGACAGAAGGGAATCGCAACCCTACCAAGACACCCCATGAAATACGAAGGGAGACCAAGGCCCTCAGAGTCCTCCCACCTGAAAAAACCTCCAAAGGAGTATTCTACTCCTTCGTAGGCTCGGAGGCTACTATCGGGTATCGATATTAGGGATACCCAGAGGAAGGAAGTTAACCTGGATGGCCCAAGATGTATTTAACGTCTCACCCAACCCCTGAGCGTGTGGGCTCTGTGTCGCCCAACCCCGAGGGCACGGGCTCCATCTCGCCTGACCCCGAGGGCGCGAGCTCCGTCTCGCCAGACCCCTCGGGCGTGGGCTCCGTCTCACCCGACAGGGATCTATACCGCCTCCAACCACTATGGGTCTAAGAGTACGACCCTAGGGTCAAACTTCTAAAACCAGGAGGGAAGCGGGTACGTCTCGACATGACCCATGGCCATGATGGACCATACCTGGGGGCTCACATCACCAACAGTGTTGGGCGTGCCAGTGCTGTGCTTCCTAATCCCCGTACGGCTTCTGACAGGAGTACCTGTTGACCACGCCAAGCACCGAAATGGAGTGGAGCACCACGACCGGATGACGACGCCTGCGTATGGCGCCAGTGATGAATAGGGCCGTGACGTGGAGCCATCCCCGTCGTCATCTACAGGACCGGTGGGACCCGCATAAAGGAGATGAAGGACACCACGACCCAAGGCCTTCTTCTCCCTCGCTTTTATCCTTCTCTCTCTATAACCTGCGCCTTCCCCTTCACCTATAAAAGGGGAAGCACGAGCACATGGCTGAGGGAGCTAAAGAAGACTCAACTCCATTCGATCTTTTCACCAGAGACTTGGGACCTTCTCCCTCTCTCGCCCGTTTGTAACCCCTACTACAAACTAGTGCCGGTAACACGAGCAGCAACAGACTGGACGTAGGGACATTCCGCCCAAACCAGTATAAATCCTTGTGTCCTTTGAGCACACCATCCGGGCCAGACACGTAGATTCAAATTTACTAGCCGGTGGTTCGAAACACTGACAACCACCCAAATCAAACACAATGGTGTGGATACCCAAGAAGGTGCAACCATCCGCGTCTACTCCTCCGGGCACGGATGTAACATTATCAAGCAAAAATTGAAGGGAGAAGAGTTCTGCTCATTGGACTTAAAATGGTGAGCCTTTGCCGAAGGTAAATCGGTAGTTACCCTTTATAGCTATAATTCTAGAATTGTAAAATTATACATTAATTGTGCTAAAAGAAAAAAAATCTAGTTTAGTTCACCTTTCATATATCTAAACTCAAATAAACTTTGGTTATTTTCTTCATGCTCTATACAAGTATGATTTGATTTGAGGTATGATCTTTTGTGCAATCGTACTTTCATAGGCTTTTCAAATTAAGCAAGATGCTTAGGTTGATTAGTCTATCTTGATCAGATTAAACATGATGTTTAGTTTGATCACTGTTCCAAAACTACTAAATTTAGACATGGGAAGGATGAACAAAGAAATAAAACTATTAGTAAAAGCTATATAAAAAATAATAATATACCTTCTTTGGAGTCAACACCAAGCAATCCCGGACCTTAGGCCTCGAGCTAGCTTGGGGGAGAAACTATCTTGTATCTTTTATTTTTGCAATTTATTTTTTCTACATTTATTTATTTATTAGCATATAAAAAATCTGAAACTTCAAAAATACCAAAAATATTAATTCCACTCTCATATGTGTCTTAGAAATGTTTAGCTTCTCCTATATTGAAATGATAAATAGTTGCTATGTCTATAATTCATCTGTGCCTAGGTTATAACTTAGTATTCTCCAAGATTTAAGTTTGTTGGCTAAAAATGTCTCATCCTAAAACTTGAAAACTTATGGATTGCAAATACATGCTCCTTTTCTAAGTTGTTGCAAGTTATGATATGGTACAAATAGAATTTACTATGACTTTGTTCTAAGAGAAACTTGACATTCGGAGATTTTACTTTAAAAAATGCTAAAATCTAAAGTTCCACGATGATTATGAATACCTACCAAGGCCATATGATATGATATTCAAAGTTCAAAACCTTAGTCATATGCTACTTGTTTGAGCATTGAGCTTTGTCAAATTGTTGTGAACCGTGTTGAGATTCTCATCAAGCACCCATGATCAAGACACACGTACACCCACAAATAAACTGCTAACTCTTACACTGAGAGTTACGCAAAAACATGTTTTTCTATCCACCAAATAATTACTCCATTCATTTATCATATGTCTCTCTCTCAAAAATTTCATGTGCCAAAAAGAATAGTATGGGCTATGCTAAAAAAAGAAGGAAGAAAGAAGGGGAAAAAATATATCCATGCCAAAAGGCATGAGAGAAAAAACAATGCATGCTAAAGAGCATAAAGAAAAGAAAAGAAAAAAAAGAGAAGGAAGAATTAAAGATAGCTCATCCTTTCAAATAAATGTATTCATCCAAAAGAGAGAGTCATGATTCAAGGAGTACCAAAAATATTTAGAATTAGGAACATTATAAAAATTCCACACACTTGCACGTCTTGATCAAAGTGTATGACTTGCATCTCCTTGAGGTCCGGTTTTTGACTTAGCAAAAATATGTGATGCAAGTATGCCCCACTTTCATACCTACCCAAAGCTCCACTCAAAAGCCTTAGTGGTAGGATATGAAAAGAAGGCAAAATTCCAAGATGCCTTGGTGAGGTATCATACACAACTGAGTGATCGAGAGAATCATTTGAGGAACTTATATTTATTTTATAAAAAAACTTATAAAACCTCCGGATAGATGGTTAATCAAGGAATGAATTATTAGTGATTCTGCTGTAACCGTTCTATCTTGCAACCATGCAAGAACTTGGAAAAGCTATACGCCCCACAGGGATCAAGAAAAAGGGTGGATAAAAATGCCAACTTATTTGAATTGTGGAAGAATACTTTGTTATAAACATGACACTTCTGAATTGTATCAGCATAGTAGCAACTCCTGATCAACAACCAAGTACTTAGCTATTTGCTCAGGACGAGCAAAGGTTAAGCTTGGGGGATTTGTTGGCGGTCACTAACGACCAAATCTGACCGCCAATTATAGTCCAAAATAGGAGAAATAAACATACTTTTAACACATATGCTTATACTATTGACCTAGTTCCACTTGTATTCGAGAAAACATGTTTTGCAGGACACATATTCAAATACAAGTGGAAAATGAATAAAATCAAGCAAAAGACGCAAACAGAAAGCGTAAAGCAGAAATGCGTGAATGAAAGAAATGGAGAAAGCCCACCTACAGAATTTACCTGGGCAGAATACCATCGTGGATATGGTCCAGGCCCACTCAGGAACCGACCAGATGAAGGCAGTCGCGAGGCGGGCGCACCCTGGGTGCGGCCGCACCCCCACCGCCTCCGCTCGGTCCCACTCTTCTATGGCGGTTACATGCCGCCATGCAGAGGCGGTCCACGGCAGTTTCCTAATTTACCTACACCGAAACCGACCATGTATCACTATATAAAGAGGGCTAGTGCTCACCTCTCTCTCACACACACATCATTTGGAGCCTCTACCTCACTACCACCTCTTAGTCTCTTTTAGCTTTAGTATTAGTTTGTGAGCAAAGGCAAAAGCTATGAAGGAGAGCTTGTCTCCTTGGAAGAAGAGAACCTTCTTGGTATGAATACTATAAAGAGTTGTTCCAAGTCCTTGCTCTCATATTACTTATATAGCCATGCATATGAACTAGACTATAGTTCTTGTGTTATAATCATGATATATGAAGTAGTATATAGTTTGTGTGTTATGATCTTGACATGTAGAACTTTATGCTTAATCATTTATATAACTTATATGAGTGGAACTAGAGCTAAGTTGAGGTGGCGGTTCATCATGTCTTCGGGTGTGCCCAAGTTCTTTACCTGTCGATCCGTAGGGTCAGGGATCCGGGGGAATTTGGGTAGTTTCTGTGTAATTGGGCGTGGTGCCCGGGTACATGGGAGCAGGTGAATGCATTTTCTACTCCACGGTTGAGGGGTAGATGGCAGGTGGTGACAGCCCTGTCCGTCCCTTGTAACCCTCCATGTTCGGGTAGGGTGTAGGAGTTTAAATTATCACATGAGGTTGCTAGCAGACTAGTACTCGGTGGCCTCCCGACCTATCTCACACTTAGTTCTAGCTCTAACCATATTCATTGTATGATTATCAACTGTTCTTTGCATGGCTACATTAGAACATGCCTGCTCCACTTAGGAATATTCTTTATTCTTTGTTTTCCTTTTATCCTTGAGGTTAGCCCAGATGTGTGTCCACTATCCATGAAATACTATTTTTTACCCCTGTTATGAACTATGGTCCACTATACAAGTATGTAATCATGTTTATGTCTATGCTCGAATATGAATACCTTGCCCTCCTTTGGGAAAATATAAATAACGATACCCTAAATACTTTCGGGTGAAATGCTATAACGATAGCTCCGTACGCTTGCGGATATTGTTTGTAATCTTTAAGGACTATCGTAGTTGGTGTTTCTTGGCGGCGCTGCGAAGATTAACTCAATCTTAGTAACGGTGTTAAGAAATACCAATAGGCATTTCTGGCGTCGTTGCCGGTGATGGACTTAAAACCTCTTCACTTGGTGATTGCGCTAAGAAATGCCAATAGCTACTTAGCCCAATCGATAAACTAACAGGCTAAGCGCTCTATGAACATGCACACAAAAGTGAAGATAACATCAACTAAGCAAGATATATATTCAAAGTAAGCATAGCCATGTAGATAGGAATATGATGAATTGATAACAAGTCTGACAAGATATAGAAGTGAAGATACAAGGTTTTGTCGAGCCTCCAAGACTAGATCCGGAACTTGAGCATGAGCCCAACTTGACCCTCACTCCTGAGCTACTAATCTACTATATTGGAAAGTCCAGACCTAATCTTCTTGGTGTGTGTTGATCTGAATGAGAGATATGAATTAGGGTTTCCAAGATGGTCTCAGGGAGGGGGGGTACAGGGCCATATATATAGGGGGTAGCGTCAATTCTGGACCCTTAAATCAAAGCGACTTGAATAAACGACGTAGATGCGATCTTTAAGTTGGTGGAGACCCGTCATTCAAAGGAGACACTGAACCGTGGGTCCCACAGATCGGCCGGTCTGCAGGTGGGGCCGGTCGGCCCTACTTGGCAGCCCCTCGTTGTCTTCTTCAGTGTGGTGTTCTCTGGAACCTTCTGGAGTTGTTTACGCCGCGGTTAAGCGTGATTTACTTTGATCAATAGGTCCACCTTGACGGATTTCTGATTAAATCCTGCTGAAATCACAGATTTACCAAAACTCGTGGAATTTATTAGTTTAAACCACTATCCCTATGTTTGGTGATGGAATTAAGTATATATGTAGGTTATGTTGACGGTTCATGATTGATGTTAACGACCGTCAATAGCCAGCCACCGGCTCGCCGCACCCCATTTCCCGGTGCCCGCGCCGTGCCACCATCACTCCCTCGCGCCCCCTAACTCTCGGAACAACATGAAACACGTGCAACATGAAACATTTGAATGCAACATACGTCTGAAACAGATGAGACATAAGGATGGGTGATTGTTTTTAATAAACTCATGGACAGAGCGAGCAGCGGGGTAAAAGCGCAAGCAACGAGGCGGTGGGCCTGCAGGATCGTTCGGTGATTTGCTCGTGTCGAACATAAGACGCGTAGCATTATCGCTTTTTATACTGAGTACATTCTCCCGTGCTCCCGATTCTCCCTCTCTTGAGTAGTTCCATGCGTGGGGAGTGTGTTGACAGGTGTGTGCAATAGTTTGAACGTAGTAGAGCTGCAGCCTTTTATTTCCATCAAATTACTCTGAACTAACCTCTTGTGGAAAACACACCCGAGGATGTCTTTAGAATATGAGACTGATGACTATTGAATTCTTTTTTTTTTCATGTGCTTCCTTTTTAGTGTTAGCGACAACACAGACACACTTTGAACAGGTAAATTAGTGACAACTTAAAGTTAGTGACAATAAAATGGGTGATGCTCAGTAGCCTCTTTTTAGTGGTCCGTTCGCTTGTCTTAAAATCCGACTTGTTCGGCTTCTTTTTCAACAGGAACAGTGTTTTTCTTTCACAACAATTCAGCCGGAACAGTGTTTTGGCTTATTTTTTCAGCCAAATTCAGCCAAGCGATACCTATTTTGTCAATATAGCTCAACCTACATTTCGGCTACCTATTTTGTTGAGTGTGCACTACATAATAGCTAATATGGCCTATATTGACACAATATAATGTGATGATTTTTTTTGAAACGAGGAGGATTTCCCCATTCCCATTGTAACCAACGGGAACACTCGCTGGGCACCGGGTTTGAGCCCGGGTGGTCGAGCTCACAACTGGAGCGTCCGACCAAACGAGCGACTCTCTCGTTCCCCAATATAATGTGATCATGTAGGCTCAATCCAAATAAATCTGATTATTGTTGCTTACAAGATTTTTCTTTTGTCATGCAGATATATCCTATAGCTGGGTGTTCCTGAGATTCTGTGGCCTCTTGTTGGAGAAATGTACCAAGAAGTGCGAGTAGCCTTCATGGATGGTGGGAAGGGTGTTTCTCGGAATCAGAATGCAGGGTTCGCTGCACTTGCAAGTCCTCTAAGGAGGGAAATCGGGAACAAGCATGTATGCAACCCTTGGTGTGGTTTGTTCCTTTTTTTTTATCTAGAATATTGTTGTTGACCTCACCATAAACACTGATCTTCTCTATCTGAAAGAAAATGTCAAGTGCATGTGCTTCAGTTCATGTTTAGTATACACCAGATACTTTGTTTATTGAGTTTTGCAAGCTCTCTCTTGGTTCTTTATTCATTAATTCTGTAGTTTTGTTTACATATACGTTCATACATATATATTGTTTGTAATAATATAATAATGCAATAAATTATTCAATCATGTTTTGATTTTAGTTAATTTTGTTTGTTATTAAGTAAAGTTGACTCCAGTACCGATACATGTGACAAGATATCTGTATCATCTAGGAACATGTAGATGGAAAAATTGATAATTTATAGTAAGGCTAATATATTAGCATGTCATCTATTATAATAACCATAAAACATGTGTGCGCCACATGTACATTGCCACTAGTCTTATAAATAAAAGCATTTTTTTCTGATGGGCGCCAAAGATAATACACGTCACTTACGTTTAGGAAAATAGAAAGTGTCTTGTTTTATCTTATCGACAAAATCATTTTTATACGGCATGCGAGAGATGACACATGCCCCTTAGGACTACCAAACTATATACATCATCTGCTTGTGTCGACTTTTGATAAGAGAGAAAAGCATGCGAGGCTAGACACTTCACACTCGTATGACAAAAAAAAGTTGGATGAAGCAAAGTTTATCCCACATAAAACTTCATATCACAAGGATCTAAAACATGACAATTCATACAACATATATAAAAGAAGATATTTTATAACATAAACTTCTCACAGACTTATGGACAACGAGACATTTGTGATGATATGATCGAAGACCAAAATATGCGTACAAGCATTCATAAAAGAAGTGTGTATGCATGTATTACAAATGTCTAGGGGGGGGGGGGGGGGGGGGTTGTTTGGTTCCTCGCCAACGCCCGCCACACCGTACTCGCAGCTGCCACGGTACATTGACTGGTATTCGGATTGCACGTAAGCTGAAACAGTCACAGAGCCTTTCCAGTTCATTTATGCGATAATTTTCGCCACAGTTGTGGCAGACACTTTCATCACCACAATTTCGGCGGCGGCGCCACACCTCGCGTGGCGTGTGATGGCTGGACACCAAACATGCCCTAAGTCTATCCGTCTGTGCTCTTATGTAAAGAAAAAAGCAAATGGACCAAAGCATTTTCATGCGACGTGAAAGAGACGACACATATCACTTACCTAGGGGAAAAGGAAACCAATCACGTATAAAAGTCAAATCTCATGTTATAAAAAAATAAAAACCCATGGAGATGACGACTCAAAACAGCAGCGTAGCAACTTGACCCTCAAGTGCCATAACAGCACTCTTAACTCCAACCGTTATCTCACCAACATTTATGCAACGAACCATCGAAACCCACCATAAATCCGCCCCCTAAGATAGCTAAGCTACCTCAAGCGTGGTCCAGCAGCAAAGGCATCCAACCAAAAAAACAAACATTTCGTCACAAAATTAATAAAAGGAAAAAGTGAAACGAACACGAACAACACCTACCCCGTGTAAATTCCGGACAGGTGCACACCGCGAGACAGAGGCAGCGGAAAAATAGAGAAACCGAGAGAAAAAACAGACAAGGGAAGGGGAAGGAGGGAGCAGTGACCTGCCACACCACAGTGGTGGGAAGGAAAGGAAACGAGAGGGAGAGGGGAAAAAAAACCAGGCACCCCCCCGATCTCCTCCTCCCACTCCGATCGCCCGACCGATCGCCGCCTCGTGAAGCTTCCCTGTACCCTCCCCGCCGCCCGCGACGCCATGGAGCCGCCGCACGACGCCGAGGAGGCCGCTGCCGCCGCTGCAGCAGGAGCAGGAGGAGGAGGAGAGGGCGGCGGCGGCGCAAGCCCAGGCACCGACCTCGAAGGTACTGCCTGCCTGCCTAACGGTTCTCTCGGTGTCGTTCAGATCTCCGGCCGGGCGTACGGCCGCGCGGATCTCTGGTGGGTTGGGTTCACGGGTGTATGTAACCGTGTGGCGCGTGGCTGTTTGTTGCAGGGCCGATGCTGAGGCTGGGGCTGGACGGCGGCGGGGAGGGCGGGGAGCTGGGGGCGGGGGAGGAGGCGGACGCGCGGCTGCCGGAGCGGCCTGGCGAGGCGGACTGCGGCTACTACCTCCGCACGGGCGCCTGCGGCTTCGGGGAGCGCTGCCGCTACAACCACCCCCGCGATCGCGGCGGCACTGAGGTGAGCGCGCGAGGACGTTTTTTCTCCGCAGCCTCTGTTTCCCGCGCTGCTCTCTCGCGCTCTCTCACTGTTTCCCGATCTCATCCGTGTCCGCGTCCGAGGCGGGCCCTGCTGCCGGCGAATTATTCCGTTTCAGGTAGATTCGCTGTGTGATTGAGGTAGTTACGGTTTGATCGGACCGCAGAAACTAGTGATTTGGGTAATGTGGTTCGTTCAGAGCGGGTTATTATGCACACTGCCCTTGTGGTGGTGTCTTGTTGTTATTACATATTGGATGGCAGCGTCAAAATTTTGAGCTGCCTCGCTTGGAGCTGCACTTTTGAGCTCCTTCCTTTTATGGTTGAGACACAATGGTTCCTCTTTCTTGTTTGCTTCAAATTTACTACTAGTTTGTCTTTATTGGCTTCCAAATAAATGCATATATAGGAAGCCAATTGCGCAGCCCCTGTTTTTCCATTTTAGATGTTGTCATGGTGATCCTGAGTGCTTGACAAGCGATGACGCAACATAAAAACTTACCTTTTCTTCCCCCATTTTGTAGTTTTTTGTTCCTGTGTTAATTAAATGCTGCTGTACTTTGGTAGCTTCAAGTTTTTTTTTTTAATCCTGACTGTTTTTTTCTGGATTAGATGCTTTATGACCTGCTATACTTGACTTTGAGTAATGCTATTTTACTCAATATTTACAGTTACAACCTAGTCTGCTTCTAATCCCATTTTGCTGATCCTAAAGGATTTAGGATATCTGAGGCTGCTGCAACTAAATCTCTAGTTGCCAATTGCTAATGTTTTCTAATAGAATCCTAGCGAATGACTTTACAAAATTCTCCTGAAACGCCAAGCTGATAAATAGTTTCTTTTTAAAACTTACTTAAAAAATTTTAGTTTGGTGGAGGTGCCAAGAATGGAGCAGCACAAGACTTTCCAGAACGACAGGGTCAACCTGTATGCGAGGTACATTAACACCTTCACACTCGAGTTTAACTATCTTTCATAGAAATCTGGGTATCAATCAGACATCCAAGCATGTACCTGGCAACTCCGGCACACTATTTGCATGCTCCCAGTGTAGCATGTACTGCTGCTTGTCTATGGGTATGCAGGGTGCACAATATAAAAGAATGTAAATATTCATGCCTGACTTGTTAACTGTTGGTGCTTTACAACCTCTTCTTTTGTTTTTTCTACAGTATTATTTGAAGACTGGAACTTGTAAATTTGGTTCCAATTGCAAATATCACCATCCTAAGCAAGATGGATCTGTGCAGTCTGTTATATTAAACAACAATGGATTCCCTCTACGCCCGGTATGAAAATTCTCCTATGATGGTGCTTCTTGGAAACATTTTTTTAACTATTTTGGGGGAAAAAATAATTGACATTAATGAAGTGCAGGGTGAGAAAGAATGCTCCTACTATATGAAGACTGGGCAATGCAAGTTTGGTTCTACATGTAAATTTCATCATCCAGAATTTGGTGGTATTCCGGTGACCCCTGGAATATATCCACCAATACAATCAGTGTCTGTGCCCTCCCCCCATGCATATGCTCCAAATTGGCAAATGGGAAGATCACCTGCAGTTCCTGGATCATATATACCAGGCTCATACACTCCAATGATGCTCTCATCTGGAATGGTTCCATTGCAAGGATGGAGCCCTTATCCGGTAAATAATTTGGACAAAATGCTTTATTTTTTACACAAGAAAGGTTCCTAGCAACAAGCTTCTACCAAGAAATAAAGCAAATGAGCAAGCCCTTTTATGAGCTAGTCTAAGATTCTCATTTGACCATTGTCTAGGCAAAATCTGAAAGACATTCAAGTATGTCTTACCTGAAATTTCTTGGCATTGCCAAGAAAATAAATAATGTAGGGCAATAAAGTTGGCTTGTTTGATAAATAATAGAGAGCAAACTAAGGAAAATATCTTGTTACCTAAAAGAGCAAGGGACTATTCTCCCCCAATTTTTAACTCTTTTGTTTGATGCAGGCATCGGTAAATCCTGTAGCATCAGGTGGAGCACAACAAACTGTTCAAGCTGGACCGTTATATGGTATAGGACACCATGGATCTTCCACCACAATTGCTTATGGCGGTGCATACTTGCCATATTCTTCCTCAACTGGACAATCGAGCAATAATCATCAAGAGCATGGATTTCCTGAGCGGCCAGGGCAGCCTGAGTGTCAATATTTTATGAGGACTGGAGATTGCAAATTTGGAACTACGTGTAAATATAACCATCCTCGAGATTGGAGCACTCCTAAGTCCAACTACATGTTCAGTCATCTCTGCCTTCCAGTTCGTCCGGTGAGCATCCAGAGCTTGGTATATATGTATTGACGGGACTAATTCAGTAATGCTTCTTGTGAAGTCACTATATCTCCAGTAATGGGTTAATTCATAGTTCTAACAAATCTGGACAAATCAAGCCTATCAATCCACTCCTCACCACTATAGGAATTAAATGCATACACTATTCATAAATAAATCTTTAAGATAATCTGTCCAATAGTCTACAGGAACCATTGTATCCATGATATTCTATCCAAACCGGTGACTATCGAGTTTAGTATCTTTATTTAGTTCCTTTTCTATCAGCAATCTTTGCATGTTAAGGGGTTGCAAACCATAGGCCTCTATCAGCCTAAGTTAGAAAATACGCTTCATAGTAGATGGAAATGAGACATAATTTTACATGAAAAAAATCTTACTGAAAAACAGTGAACAATAATCACAATATGAGGGAAATTAGAAGCAGGGCTGTTACAATGTGGCTTCTCTCATGCTATTTGGCCATATATAAAAAAAGGAGTGGAATTAAAATGGCCGAGTAGGATCCCTCTAGAGTACATACAAATCCATGTCAACTAAAATTGGAATTGTTCTATAACAGCCTGGGTAGTGACAAATGTGATGACCTTGTGAACTTGCAAAACTTCACCTATTCAAGATGATGAGGTAGAATGAAAACCATTTGTAGCCTATACAGGGAACTTAGAGATGTATTTAGAAGCTGACTTTGTGAATGGTCGTGTTCTTAAACTCTGGTATTTATAAGTTTTATACCATGCACACAACAGTGTTAATGTGTAATCATGCAACTTATCAGGATTCACTCACATTTTCTTGCAAAATTATTTGCTTGATTAAGGTACAAATTGGTTTTTGCTTGTCTCTTAAAAATTCCCTTTTTGTGAGCCATATAGAGCAAATGGAGGTGATAGTTTCCACTGATGATTAGTTCTTGTCAGCTAGATATTGTTTTTTTAACTAATGGAGGTGATAGTTAATGTAATTTTCTTTGTCCTCTCCTATGATAATAAAATGTTATTCAATGACTCACTATGGCATGTAGTCATAAACTATGTAAGGTGTAAATTTAACGAAGTTTGATAGGAAGAATAATGAACCAATTTCTACTTTGTCAGTTGCTTATAATCATGATACTTCTTGTTATGGAGAACCAATAAATAAATATTTAAATTTTGACACAGACTACTTGTTTTGCCACCAAGTGTATCCGTGTTGCATTAACTCATGGTTACTATTTCCCTGTCTAACTAAGGAACTCAGTTCAATAAAGCAAAGGGGTTCGTGGGTCTAAGTTGTCCTATTGAAATATAGATATATGGCTGACCTTCATTGTACCTGCCAAATGTCCCATATATTGTGAAAATGTCTATTTGTCACAATTAAATTTGTTTCCTTTAGTTTGGTCTTGCATGCTCTTGATGTTTAGTTGCATACTGCAATTCCTTATTGACTGATTATTGGGATGGAATCCTGTATAAGTTTGTAATGATCTAGAGATTTGTACCTACAAACATCCTTTTTCCCCCTGCATGATTGCCTACTGTACCTGGAAGGTACAGTTGAGTACAAGCATGTAGGATGTTATGTTTCTTTTTTACTTGCGAAGGAAAATTGTGCTGGACTAATCATGTAGATTTTATCATATTCATCTTTTTTTTATAAATAATCTTGCAGTTTCTTACCCAATCTTACTATGTTATCTACAATGTACAGGGTGCTCAGCCTTGTGCGTACTATGCACAAAATGGATATTGCAGATATGGAGTTGCATGCAAATATGATCACCCAATGGGTACACTAGGCTACAGTTCATCTGCTTTACCCCTATCTGACATGCCAATTGCTCCCTACCCTATCGGCTTCTCTGTTGCCACGTTGGCTCCATCTTCATCTTCCCCAGAATATATTTCAACCAAAGATCCATCAATCAACCAAGTAGCATCACCAGTGGCAGCACCCGAACATGTTGGAGCAATCTTGCCAAAAGGGGTATTCCCTTCGGATACCATTATGCGAACTCAGACTTCTACAAGTGTCGGCAGTTCAAGCCCTGGTGGTGGTCGCTGATTTTTCTGAGCTGGTGGGAGTGATCCTCTCAGCACAATTTTTCTATCACTTGACACAGGTACTTCAGCCTTTGATTGTATTTTTCATCATCGCGTAAAACATACTGCTGCCAACAATTATTATTATCTTGCTCTATTGATATCAGTTCTGATAGGCCTCTCCAACGTGAATAAGAAGCTGTGGCCTCTCTAGAGAAGCCGCGGTGAGGGTGGTTTTCTCTACCATCAGAATAAGAGAGCATTGATAGGTTACAAGCAAGCTCGATTCACTTGCAATTTTTGCGTTCTTCCGTTCATGTCCAAAACGGGAAAAGGAAGGTTTTTGAAGGTCGGGTTCCATAGCATATTGGGCACGGTGGTGAGGCTCAGGTCCATTCCCTCGGTAAATAATTCTCGGGCAAGAAAATTTTCGTTGTTATCAAGAAAATTTTCACACGCAGAGTTACTGAGTTCCTCCACCTTTCAAATTTCTTTTTCTTTTTGTTTTCTGTATATTGTCATATATATATATTGCATATATATCATCAGCAGACTTGAGACATGTAACTACGTATATATAAACGTTCATACTGGGAGCAAGACGCATTGTAATGGACAAAAAAAAAACTTAATTGAAGAGATCTTGCTGTCAATACTGAAATGGCTGCATTGGTGAGATCAACGTTGTCCTCTTTTATATTACCTCTGTTTCGTAAAGAGTGACGTTTTGGTTTTGTCCTAAGCTTAAGTATCTTTTTGATCAAATTTACAGAGAAGATTATCAATATTTATGACACTAAATAGGTTTAGTGTGAAAATATATTTCATGGTAAATCTAATGATATTTATTTGATATCATAAATATTTTTTATTTCTATAAACTTAGTTAGATTTAAAATTATTTGACTTAGGATAAAACCAGAATTATACTCTTTGTGGGATGAAGGTAGTATGAGACATTAGTGTCGAGATGTACAGGAAAAAAACATATATGTTTCTTTGGATTTTGTGGACTTTTCCAAAAAGTTAGAATACGTGAATTAAAAATTATAAAATGGCATATCTTTTGTACATGTTAGAATATGTGAACATGCAAATAATCATGGAAAGTAAAGTTGGTTATCGTTCAAGAAAAGAGAAGAGAAGTTTGTACATGTGACTTTCTGCTATATAATGATTATGTTTCCCCAGAACGCATTCATATCTGCACAAATGAACTCCAAGCCTCCAACATACGCTGTAACTTGAAACTGTAAAGATGCACAAACATGGAATAGGCGTGCACGATATAGGAACTTAAAAACCGGCCATATAAGTATGTTTATGCAATTATGCTGTTACACTTATTTGCTAAAAGATATTACTTCCTAAAAATTATAGGTCACTTTATCTTTGTGTCAAGTCAAATTTCTTTTTAACTTCACTGAATTTATAAAAGAATGAACTTAGATTTTCTAAGTCAAATTAGTTTCATATGGAGATACTGTAATAAAAAAGTTTAAAAAAAATGGAACCGAAGGAACTTTCTAAGAGCATCTAAAAAATCTTTCTAAAATCTAGTCTCTAAATCATTAATTGGAGAGCATTTGAGTAAAAATCGTTTTTCTATGTCTTTGTAATCTCCAACGGCTTTTCTATATCTTGTCCGCACTCTAGAAACATATCCTCGCTTTTTTCCATCTTTGGTTAGCGAAAAATCTAAAATACATGATATCTATATTTGTAGATACATTCAAAGAGGTTGTTAAAGGTTATTTTTCACCAAAATCTATAATTCTATAAATTATAAATGATATAAATAGTCTCTTGGAGTTGCTCTAAGCATCGTACGATTAGCCTGGTTCTCTTAAATTTCTTCTTTTTTGATGAAAGCGTTCTAGTTAAAATTCCACAAGAGCAATTTAGCCTAGCTGTTGATATTCCATAATCAATATCAATATATTCCTCAACCGACCCGATACTAGTGTTATTTATACCGACATCTCATTAAAAGAAAGAAAAAGAAACTTATACATAGATTTAGTACTCACCCATTTCAAATTGTAAGAGCATCTCCAGGAGTGCCATATATCTCTTCCCCATTCATATTTTTTTTTAAGAAAAAGAGAAAAACCCATCTCCAAGAGTACCCCATATCCCTTCCTCATCTTTTTGGCAGTTACAAACTGGGCACCTCTACGTGTAAAAATAGCAGCAGCCGTCGTCTTCTTCTCGCGACGTCAATTTGCCGCTCGGAGGCAGCCCGTGGCTGGCTGCTGCTGCTCGGACCTCGTAGGCATCCCGTGTGGCCCCTGCGTGGAGGCCGTGGCCAGCTGCTGCCGCTCGTTTTCGCTCGGAGGAGTGACCGTGGCCTGCTACTGCTTTCTGGGCGGCTGCTGCTATTTGTCTGGCCGGCTGCTGTTTTCTGGCCGGCTCCTGCTACGACGAAGGAAGGAGGCGGCGGCGGCGTAGGTTTGCGCGACAACGAAGGATTTCACGTGGAAAAAAGTGTCGAAAAAAAAAACCCAACTGAGACTAAATTTTGATTTTTTTGCAAGTGAAATATTAGGTATCTTGGAGATGACTTTTTTTTTCTCCCAATATATTTTTAGAAGTTGAAAAACATGATGTTTTAACCAACAAAATTTAGGATACTCTTGGAGATGCTCTAAGTCCTTCCGACTTATTAGATATAATGCATATCTAGGTGCCCAACATGACTTGATTTTTGTTATATAAACCTTAATTTTAACTTAAGTTGGATAGGAAAGCTCTTGAAGATGTTCTATTGGTAATATCGTAGCACCCACCTCATTCTAAGTCACAGTTCACTGGTTTGTCCTGAATCAAACTACTATAGTTTTAACTAAGTTTTGTTAAAATATACTAATATAACTATCTGCCTAACGATCATTTAGGCCGTTTGCATATTATTATTTAAATACTATAGTCATTTCCGTTGAATTGTCAGTTTATCTTGTTCAAACAACTGTTTTGTCTATTTAAGTGGCCGTTTAGTTTGAATAATAGCTAAATGATAAGTGACCGATTATTTACCACTTAAAGTTTAGAAGAAAGAGAGACAAAAATGACTGAAAGTAAAACGATTCAATCTCTTTTGTGTTCTAATAAATATTTTTTCAGCAATGACTAATGGCTACAAGGCTAAATGAATATATTTTCAAAATATATTTTATGGAGAATCTCATAAATTAAGATTGGACCACAATAATATCAAAATTACTTTTTTGAATGCTAATACCAAGATTACTTATTAATTCGTTGATAGGGTCAATCTAAAAACTCCAACAGAAATCGGCACCGGCCGGGGAAATCTAGCGGGAGTCGGGGACAGAGATGCCTTCCTACTTTCCTAGGATGCGACCATGGGAGGAGCCGGCCCAGTGTACGACTGTGGCAGCGGCACGTGACCTTGCGGTCTAGCAGTAGCAGGCCACGGTCAGGACTCCGGAGGAAAGCAACGAACCACCGTCGCCCCGCTGCGGGCCCACCACGGCGACCGCGCATTTATTGCGACACGCGGCTGCCCCTGCCTGCCCCTTTTCCCTTTCCGTTTCCCATTGTCGATTGGCGCCGCGCCTCTGCTACTGCAGCAGCCCACAGCAGCTGAGCGACCGAGAGCGAGCGAGCAGCAACAGGGCAGGGACAGGCCTATGCGCCGCAGCGCCACGCCGTACTCGTCGCCGTATCCCGTAACAGCGCCGCGCGGTTGCGGTTGCGGTTGCGTTTGCCCGAGCGAATCCACACGCGTCCCGCGTCGGCCCGCCCGTTTCGCTCGCTGTCTCCTCCCGGGCGCACGGGGCGGGGCCGGCTCCAGCGCCGAACGGAAAGCCCCACCACCACAGCACACCACTGGTCACTCCCGATCCCCCCCACCCCCATCCCTCTCCCTGCAAAAGGCCACCGCGACGCGACCGCGTACGGAGGGCGAGCCGCGAGTGCAGGCAGAGAGAGGAGGAGTCCAGGAAGGAACCGCGAGCGAGCAGCACTGCAGCAGCAACCAGCGCAGGAAAAAAATTCTGGAATAATTTTTCTCTTCCCTTTGCTCGGCTCCGTGAGGTTCCGGTGCTCGCTCGCTCGCCTGAGCTTCGATCGAGCGCCCCGGTCGGCGAGGCAGGCGCCCGATCGCCGCTCTCCAGGAGCTTCCGGGGGCCGTCCGTCGGATGGAGCCGTACGCGGCGGCGAAGGGCGGCGGGGCCGACGCCGGCACCGGCCTGGAAGGTACCGGAAACTGACCTCGTCCGCGCAATTGGGGTTCCGCTGCGTCCGTGGGGGTTTCGCCGCTTTGCTTTTGCGCGCTCACTCGCTAGGGTTTTGGATCTCCGATGCGACTGCTTGGACCCGGCGCGTGGTGTTGACGTGGGTGCTTTCGCAGAGTCGATGCGGAGGCTGGGGCTCGGCGAGGACGGGGAAGCGGGGGAGGAGAAGCTTCCGGAGCGCCCGGGCGAGGCGGACTGCGCCTACTACCTCCGCACGGGCGCCTGCGGCTACGGGGAGCGATGTCGCTACAACCACCCTCGCGATCGGCCGGTTCCGGTGAGCGCCAGCCTCGTCCACGCCGCTCCCCCTTACCCCTGCTCTGCTCTGTTTTGTTGTTTTGTTTTTCTTTTTCTTGTCTCGTGCTCAGCTCGATGGTTACTGGTGAGCTAAGCGCCTCTGCTATCCTGACAATGACTGACACCGCGTGATGATAGCATCCGGTTGGTGGGTGACGAGTTTGTTGCTTAAAGTTGAAGGTTTTCGGTGAATTGATTATTATATGATGGCATGGAAGTGTGGAAGTTATGAAAATTTGGTGTCTTGTGGTTGATGAGGGGGAATTCAGACTTCCATCTTTGCTCTGAATAGTGAATACTGCCATACTTTTTAGCGTTTATTACTAGCTTGCATTCTAGGCTGCTCTGGCTCTGCAGTTCTACTCCTATTAGGATTGTATTGCCTAATTGCATGTCCTTTTGCAGTTCTGCTCCTATTAGGATTGTATTGCCTAATTGCATGTCCTTTTCTTATGTCTTGCGTCTTTAGTACTACCTCCATTCCAAATTATAAGACTTTTAGGCTTTTTTTAGATTCATAGATTTTGCTATCCACTTAGATATACACTATATCTAGATACATAGTAATATTATTGTATCTAAAAAAGCCGAAACGTCTTATAATTTGGAATGGAGGGAGTAGCTAATAACCAGTCTTTTTTTTTTCTACAATGAGTGGGAGATTGGAGTCTCAGGTAGGAGCTAGAATCTTCAATAAACATGTACTAGTACCTAATAGGAGCTAGAACCTCCATATGTCACACCAGAATGAATGGGTGATTGGAGTCGAATGTACAGACTTGTAGGATATTCTGAAAATATTTTAGCCTGCTTTTGATTTAAGCATGTACCTGTGAAATTCGGCTGCGTTTTTCAGGTTAATGGAGTTGGAAAGACCGCAGGTATGGTGGAGTACCCAGAGCGACCTGGACAGCCACTCTGTGAGGTAACTAAACCAATTCTAAAGCTATTTCTGATTGATATTTTTGGTCAAAATATATTATTTTTTTATTGTCATGTGGTGGAAGCTCTGGTTACGAACGTTCTTGTTATTTTCAGTACTATGCAAAGAATGGCACCTGTAAATTTGGTTCCAATTGCAAGTTTGATCATCCCAGGGAAGGTGGTTTTGTACCTGTCACATTAAACAGCAGTGGATTCCCCCTACGTCTGGTGGGTGTTCTCATTTCAATCCACGTTTCTGTTTAATCTAGGATCTCGTTTGTTTATTTTATGAAAAATTCCATGGTTAATGCAGGGTGAAAAGGAATGTTCCTATTACATGAAAATTGGACATTGCAAGTTTGGATCTACATGTAAATTCCATCACCCAGAACTTGGTTTTCTTTCGGAGACACCTGCCATGTACCCACATTTCCAACCATCACCTATTTCCTCCTCACATCCATATCCACATCTTGCCAATTGGCAAATGGGGAGGCCTCCTGTTGTGCCAGGGTCATTTTTACCAGGCTCGTATCCACCAATGATGCTTCCACCTACAGTTATGCCAGTGCAGGGATGGAACCCTTATGTTGTAAGTTTCTATTACTTGTCATTTTGCACTTTATTACTTTATTAAGAAGGCACTCCATTATATAATTAGGAAGATATCTTCGTTCCAAATTGGCTTGACCAATATTGAGCTAAATAATGAGAATTCAGAGTTAAGTTCATGATATCCTTTATGTAACATTTTTGTCTATCATGAGTTCACGACAAAATAGAGGCAGTGGCCTAAAATGGAGATTTTATAAGACCGCAAATAATTGGATGCGATTTAGTACTTCCTTCATGTCTTGAAAATGCAATGGTAGTCATGATTATAAGACACCGCTGACTGCGTAATGATTTTTTTACTCTATTTGGTTCTCAGTCACCTATGAACCAAGTTACACCAACTGGGGGACAGCAAGCTGTTCCAGCAGGGGCATCTTATGGCTTGTCGCACCAGGGGCCTACCTCTGCTGTGACTTATGGCAGTCATTATGCACAATTGTATTCTTCATCTGGGACTTCAAGCAGCAACATACAAGAATATGCCTTTCCAGAGCGGCCTGGGCAGCCTGAATGTGAACATTACATGAAGACCGGAACCTGTAAATATGGAGCGGTCTGCAAATATCATCATCCTCAATACTTCAGTGGACCAAAGTCTAACTGCATACTGAGCCCTCTGGGTCTTCCCCTGCGTCCTGTGAGTAGATCTCATGCATGTTTTCATTCAGGAAACTTCTATGCTGTCTACATGAAATATAATCCATATTGGTTTTCATCCTTTGATTACCAATGTGCATTTTATTGCCTGATACAATTTAATTGATAATTTACATTTAATTTGCACGCAAGGTGGTAGTCTTACCGCCTATGACCGGAAGGTCCCGGGTTCGAGTCGCGGTCTCCTCGCATTGCACAGGCGAGGATAAGGCTTGCCACTGACACCCTTCCCCAGACCCCTGCACTGGGTACGCCCTTTTTTTTTGCACGCAAGGTGGTCTTTTTTTTACCAATTTCACATGCACTTTGTTTGCCCTAATTGCACCATTATTGAGGCCTTTTGATCACTCGAACACATTCATCTTTTAGAATGTTTAGAATATCCAGAATTCATGCCATAAAACAAAGATGGTGGCATTTAGGTAAGATTCTGATGGAAACCAGCTGCATTTTAAATATGTCGATTTTGGACAAAACAGATGAACTACTGCAGCTTCAAAAGCTGTCCACTCAACACTTTAGTTTTATGACCTAAGTTTGTCCATGTAATTTCTTCATTGTTCATTCGGAGCACTGGCCCTAGTAGTCAACTAGGCTGTTTCATTTCCACGTCCATAAATCAAGACTTGCTAGGAATGAGATTTTGGTTATGTCTGAACTGTATTTTCATTTCCATGTCTACAGCTTTTTATACTTAAAAAGTGGTACCCCTGTATTTGGTCTCAAAGATTTTTATTGTTGAATGACCATTAAAGAGTTCAAAAACCCTTCAGCTCTGTACCATGATGTTGGAAAGCTAAGTAGTGGAAAGCAAACTGTAGAATTTAACTGGAGCAAGAAACATGTGTCAAATAGTACATTTACATCCTAGCAAATTTGGCCTACTACGCCTTTTTGTTGATATAAAACAGTTTTGTATCCATATGCCTGAGGCAGCCATCCTTATGATAGAAGTTGGATAAAAGACTCTTTACCATTATGAAATCACAAAAGATGCTGGGAGGAGAAGGTTATTGAAGATCTGACCAGTGGCCAACATCATTTGTCGTGACATGGATCTGTGTTGGATTCAGTTTCTTTTATTTGTGAAGTTGAACCTTGCAACACTTGTTAATATAGTCATGCCCCCATCCTTGTTTTCTTGCATTTGGCAAATTTTTTTCTGAATTTATCTTGACACAGACAGATTTTTAATGCTCCACTGCAACTGATATGAAGCATAGCAGTCTTTGCTGACATTGTTATTTTTTTATAATAATGAAGCATGATAGCAGTTTTGTGAACATTAATGTAAACACACAAGGTTGAGATTGACATCATCTGTTGCCCTTTTTTTCTTTTTGAGTTCCTTTTTGCACTTTTTTAGTTCTTGTTTGTGCTTCTTCGGTTTTCAGTACATCTTCATCTGAAGCTTCTCTTGATGTGCAGGGTTCTCAGCCATGTGCTTACTATGCACACCATGGGTTTTGCAAGTTTGGGCCGACATGCAAGTTTGATCACCCGATGAGTACTCCAAACTATAGTCTCTCAGCGTCATCACTTACTGACGTGCCAGTCGCTCCATATCCTCACAGTTTCCCTGTTACTCCTATGCCTCCATATCTGCCATCTTCTGATCTGCGTCCACAATACACTCTAGTCAAGGATTCCTCTGCTAATCCACCACCAGCCCCTGGAACTACATATGGACCTGTCGGGTCTATATCAAAGGTTTATGCTCCCCACATGCTTATCCGATCCCCGGCTTCTGCAGCTGCTGGCATGCAAGCATAGTAATGAGACACAGTTTGAGAGCATTAGTCCCCTTTCTGTCATGAAGATAGATCTTGGGCATCCTTCTCAGGATTTTCTGCCATAGGTGGAATGAGGTCTCGGATTCTTTTTTGCTCCAGTTCGACTTCCCATCAATCAATTGTGAATAAAGGCTGCAGCTGACATAGAAAAGTCTCAATAAATGCAAAGATAAGAATTGGCAAGCTCATTCACTTGCCATTTTTCTGTCCGTCTCTGAAATGAGAGGAGATAATTCTGATTGTAGTAGGGTTCAGAGCTCTGTTATTATCTCGTATAAGATGCACCGTTGCAGGGGGGTTTGTATGGGAAAGCTGATGGGTTCCGTAGCTCTAGCCCAAATCTTTTTTTTTTATCTCATCATCTTATTATATATATAATATGTATTATCCCTTGGAACAGCAACCATGACTTCCGCAACATGTATGCATATCTATATATATAAACTGAGAACACGGCACGTTGTAACGAGACGCTTGGAACCCTTAACTGAATCATCTGAAACCATTCCCTGGTCATCCCCTGATCTTCGGACATTTTATTCTGTTGTGCTGACTTTAAGATTTCTTGTTTGTATGAATTGGTTGGTTTTAACGTGTCTGGTTTGTATTGTTTTTTTTTACCTCGGAGGAATCTGTGGCCTCTTTTGGATGCCGGTGTATCCATCCATGTGATACGTGAGCATCCAGAGTCCAAACACCGTGGGTTGATCTACCGATAACCCCCAGACCCATGGAAATGTCTAAGGGTAAGATGCTTTTGCTCGGTAATGCTCTCCAGGTGCGGATTATCCATACAGATGTGGATTATCCGCGACTCCTCCCTATCGGTCTGCTGTACCTCCACCCGCCCGGCCGCGGCCATGGCTCCAGTATCGCAGGTGGCCGCTCCCTCCCGTGCGGCGGTATGGCCCTTCCTACGGCACCGCCTCTCGCTATCGAAGCAGGCGCAGCAGATTGGCCGGCGGGCGGCGGCGGCTGTAGCTTCGCGGAGGCCTTCTCGTGCGCGGGCGTCACCCCTTCTACAGCTCAGCACAGGATGACGGGCTTCTACACGACGATTTCGCCGCCGCTCAGAGCAATGCCGGAGAGATCAGAAGAAAGGGTATATACCAGCCTGTGCGCATGTTGGAGTCCGGGCTTATCAGTCAGCTAACAGTGTTTTTTTGTCACAATAAACCAGCAGTGGCTAGGCTTATCAATTCAGAAACCAACCAACGAACCGACCGAACATTAACACCTTTATTAATTATTACTTATATCCTATCCATACCAATAATTAAATAAAAAATGGACAATCTATACAACATGGGTATGGGTTTGGTATGAGCACTGGGTATCGGGCATCCGATGGGTATGGGTTTGGGACGGGATTGCATCACGTCTGGGCATGAAACCTGAAGCATATGGAATGTTTTGTCTCGATCGATCGAAAAAACTTCACGCTTCGTTTGCACGAGTCAAGTTCACAAGAAGCTTCCTACCAATAGAGCTCAAGATTGTGGGTCAAGCACACGTGACATAGAGATGCCTGTCAGTGTCTTGGACGTGTTCCTTCGATATGATCCCCATATATTCGATCGATCGCAATTTCCACGAGCACGATCAAGTGATTGCCCATCCTAGATTGAATACTGTTAGCACGAATCTGGTTCTTATTAGGATTAGCTATAGCCTATGTAGGCTTTAATGGTGAACCGAGGACACTGCTGTGATGCTGTATATTTTTTTTTTCATTTTTAACTGTTTATAATTAATATCTTAAAGATAACCATGTTCGCTTCTTTTATAATCCGTACTTTTCTGCTTATTTTTTTAGTGAAAAATAATGTTTCGGATTATTTTTTCAGCGAAACGAATGGGCATTAGCAGGGCAAAATAACATGGCACAGTGGGGGTGCCACCATGGCACCTAGCGTCGACCTGCGCCAGCATAGTAGCAAAGTTACGAGTACTTCTAAGCCTCCAAGGTCCAAGCCCTTTTCAGGGTGGTAATATAGAGTATGCCTTTGGTGGTAGCTTGTGGGTGTCTCCTGGCCCATAAGATGTATTTCAAAACTATCATAATTTAGTAGACTTATGCTATGTTTGAACTTGTTGTGACTTAATGAGTGTGACTTGTGTTATAAATCTAAATTACTTTTCAAGAATTACGAACTTGTCTTGTATTATGTATGTATCACATGAAAGATACAATTCTGCACGTAATGAGTAGCACGGGTGGTGTGATTTCAGGAACAATTGGATTGATTAGGTTATAAATTGAACATGGTTAAGAAGTTGACAACTCAATTTAGCTTAGTTCATAGGGTACTCGCATTTCGCCTTGGGCCTTCGCCTATCTTGGTTCCAAATGTCTCGCTCTAGCTAGCATCATGCATTAAAAGTGCTCAAATAATTCATTTTTCTACAATTTAGCAACATACTTCGGGAAACAAATACTAGAAATGTGTACATATATGATGAATATCTAGTGACGAAGCAAAATCACGTCACATAACACATATATATCTATGACAAATTTTTATGTTTCGTCATCGATCATTAGTGACGGACCTCGGGCACTGACTATTTATGACAAAGCAATAGGTGGAACTAGGGATGAAAATGCACGGGATAATTCTTGTCCCATCCCGCTATGTTTTCTACATTTACCCCATATTTGTAAAAAAAAATAGGCAACAAGATCGGAAGTGAGATCAGGTGTTTTTTTTGTCTTTTTTCCAAGATTGCGTTTTTAGATGGGATGGACCTGTATTCATCCCATATTTACAATATACTGGGTAAATTTTAGCAACTATTATTGTAGCAACCTTTGAACATTATGACTTTACATCAAATATTAGTTCGTAGATTTAGAGAGCCCTTCTAAGGGCCACCAAGAAGCCCATGGGGCACTTCAACAAGGCTCCTAACATGTCAAATATGCACACTAAACCATGTGTCATGATCTTAGCTTAAGTTTTCAGTTCCTGTCCTTATTTGTTTGTTTTCAAATTCCTTCATATCCCGTTGTAATTCTCATTCCTGGCTATCTGGTTCCGTTCCCGTTTGCAATGATCAAAGATGGAAATGGAAACGATTAAGGACCCGTTCGGTTTTGCTGGATTGCACCAGGAATTATTCCAATTGATCAATGCTTATATAATTTTGCAAAGCAACCAAATGAACGAGCCCTAAGGGTTTTGCACCCTGTTTCTGTCCATTTTAATCGCTAGCTGGAACTCATACATCATCATTTACCTGCTGCTTGTATCCTCTAACGGCCCAGGGCCAGCGGGGGGTGTAGCTCCAAGTGCGATCTAATTTTTTAGTAACAAGTCATTAGAACAACCCATCAAGCCCCTCTAACATCCCAACACACAACCCCTTCTGCTCAACCAAAGCCTAGCCCCTTCTGCGTTGCGTCCTTGCCGACTCATGCCCACTGCTTGCAAGTCTGCACCGCAGATCTGTGCCTCTACCCGCGAGTTGCCATGGCAGGCTAATCGTGCCGAGCCATGGAGTGTCGGAGCCAGGGGTGCCCCTCGTCCCTCACTGGCTCACCGTCCCTCCTCTCCGTGACCACGCCTAGCCGCCAGTACCGCATCAACGCATCATGACTGACTAGTGGCCGGTGGGTGTGTTGCGCATCGACAACAAATCCAACACCACCGACCACTGTGGCCGGTCCCGTCCGCCTTACACCTTCTACAGCCCTCACTGCCCCTTTTGCAGCCTATCCCGCTCTCCTCCCCAGGCGCCAGAGGCAATGCGGCACCGCCCCTTGTTCACACTGCACCACAAGTGCACAAAGACAGATGAGATCTGAGTCTGGTTGTTTGAATTTATGATATCCAATGAATGTCAAGTCTGGTTCCTAATAAATACATTGTAATTTGAATATTTCATATTTAGCATATAGGAGGCCAGGATGGAAGATATTTTCGTAAGAAAGATGTGTTGAATAGTTATGTTGGAATTAAAGAGAGCTCGTTTGAGCAAAAAAGACCACGCGAGCGCCTGAGGAATGAATGGTGCATATTGTATTTGTACATTTCAATTCATATCTTGATTTATAAAGAATTATGACATTTTTAATTTATGTATAATTAAGGACTAGACCAAAGTGGTGTAGAATTGTGAAGACATGTACGATTTTTTTTATTATCATATATTCTTCTATTTGATATTGTTCTATTATTGATGTCTACATATTGTTTGAGCACTTTTAATTGATATTGTTATTTGTATTCTTTATTATATCTATTATTTACTAATAGTAAGATTTCTAGCATTATATTATATACCCACCTTGACGATCCGCCACTCTACACAAATGATTTTAGCAAAGGAGACATTTTTTAAGCGGCTCAATTAATCAAAATCTGCCTCTCAAATGGTTCCTAAGCCAGCCCACCACTAGAAGTTGTTTTTTATAGGCTAGATGAAGCCTCTAGAAATCGATTTCTAGAGGCGACCAGATCTAGAGCCGTTTCTAAAAATAGGTGCGGCACCATAAAATTCATATTTTTTTGAAAAGAAGTCAGATGAAGGCAAACTTTATATAAAAGTTGTATAACTCGAAGAGATCTACAACTTTGCAGTTGACAACTTTTTGATTTGAAATCATTTAAATCACACAAATTCTGTTTGAATTTGTCACATTTTTAAAAACCATTTTTTAGTTTTCCAAATGATCCCAGATGAAGAAATGACCAAAACTGAAGTTATAGACCTCGAAAAGATATAATACATTGCTGTTGAGAATGTTTTTATTTGAAATAATCCATGGTCCCAAAGTTTAGTTTGAAGTCCTCGTATATTGAAATTCAAAATTTTTAAACGACCTCGGATGGAGAAATAACAAAAACCAAAGTTGTAGATTTCGTAGAGCTATGCAACTTTGTTGTTGACAACCTTTTTCATTTGAAATCATATATCTAAGAAAAATTATGTTTTATTCTCACATTTGAAATTCAAAAATTTCAAACGATCTCGAATGGAGAAACGACCAAAACCAAAGTGGTAGTACTCAACAATATCTACAAAATTGCATTCAAAACCTTTTTCTTTTGAATTCGTTTAGGGTTCTGAATACTCATTTCAAAATCGGATAAAGTTAATACAAGGAAAGTTTGTGCCCTTTAGTCATAATTAACTTTGGGATGGAGTGGTTAGGACAACTACACATGAAACCTAAGAGCGGCTCCAAGAGACTCTTGTATCCTTCCTAATTGTTAGGAATAGAAATTTTGATGAAAAAAATACCCTCTAACAGCTTCTTTATTTGGTTATCCAAATATAGTCATCTTCTATTCTGGATTTCTCGCTGGTCAAAGATAGAAAACGAGAATGACTCTCTAGAATGCAAACAAGATATAGAAAAATTGTTGAAAAGCGAAATGATATAGAAAGCGATTTTTATGCAAACGACTCTTCGAATGATGATTTAAAGTGAGATTTAGAAAGAATCTTTGAGATGCACTAAGGTGGTGGGTTCAAACCCCCTGGCCACTGTGCGAAAAAAACATGTGACTGTGAGGCTATCTAGTTTGGGCCTCCCTAGATTGATTTTTTTTCCTATTTTTAATCTGATTTATGATTTCTAGAAAAGATTTACGCTTTCTAGAACTAATTTGGAGGGCTCTGATCCGGATTGCCAGCTTATAGAGATGGACAACCACCTCTATAGAGGCTTCCTAGCTGCTTCTACAGATGTTTCCTGTACTAGTGTTTTTTGGCTCGATTTATGATTTCTGAAAAATAATTTATAAAGACGGCTATGTGCCACCTCTATAAATCGATTTGTAGAGGCGGCTGACAGCCGCCTTGTAGAGACGGACAATTGCCTCTATAGAGACTTTCTAGCCGCCTCTATATGTTTTCTGTAGTAGCACTATAAAACAAAGACAAACCCCCCTTTAACAACGGTAATGCTTGACCACAGGCATCCGTCCCATCCGGATGCCGTGCCTCACTCCGCTCGTTGCGCTGTGGCCTTCTCCCACCGCACACCCCACCCTATGCCGCTCACTCTCTTGCTCCTCGCACCCGCCCATCGCGCGCCCCACCTACACCGCTCGCTCCTCTCTCCTGCCCGTCGCGCGCCCCACCCGCTCCTTGCTCCTCGCTTTGGTCGTGTACCACGCCGCCCACTCCCTCCCGTAGCGCGTGTCGCCCGCCTGACCAAGCCAAAGCCGGTGCTACTAGTGCTGTTGGTGGTGGTGCTCACGCACTGTCGCTAGTGCTAGTGCTGGTGATGTTCGCGTGCTGCCGTTCGCCCTGGATCCCACGCCGATGACTGGAATCGACTGGCCCCGGCCTTCCCCTCCCCTCCCCTATGTTGCAAATGTATGTTTAAAGTGTTTCAAGTGTTTTAGAGGCATGTTGCAATTGTTGCATATTTTGCACGTGTTTTCAGAGATATGTTGCAAACGTTTATTCAAAATATTTTATTTGTTTCAGACATATGTTGCAGCAAGTGTTTTATCTGGATGTTGTATATGTTTCACACACATGTTGCAAGTTTTTATTTAGATGTTGCATATGTTTCACACACATGTTGCAAGTGTTTTATTTGGATGTTGCATATGTTTCACACACATGTTGCAACAATATGTTTTAAATATTTCATATATGTCAGACATATGTTGTATCTAGTGTTTCATATTGAAGTGTTTCACGGGGGCACGGTGAGTGATGGGCGCACGACCTGGGCAACGAAGGATGGGAAACGGTGAGCTGGGGGCTGGCGAACGGGAGTGCAACAAGCTGTGGGCCGGCTCTCGAGTCCCACCTGAAGGGGATCGTGACGCCTTAGAGGGAGTGAATTAGGCAACTTAAAAATTCTAAACTCTAAACTATGGCCTCTTTTTCTAACCCTAGCAAAATCTATGCAAAAGATAAACTATCTAAATGTGCAACTACGGTTTTGCTAGTGTGTTGCTATCTCTACCGTAAAAAGAAGTAATACAATCAATGTAAATGCGGAAGCTAAAGAGCAAGGTAGAGATATGCAAACTCCCGTCGACGACTCTGGTATTTTTACTGAGGTATTGAGAAGCGCGCAAGCTTCTCCCTAGTCCTCGTTGGAGCCCCTCGCAAGGAATCTCTCGCAAGGGCTAAGCTTCTAGTCAGGTAACTCCATGGATAGCCTCGGGCCTTCCCCACACGCAAGTAGGTCTCTGACATACCTTCCGGCAAGCCTCTCCCGAATGCTCCCCGCCGTCTTCACTATCAAGCTTCCGGCCGAAACGCCGCGGGCCTTGTTCCCTCCGGTACACGGTGGCGGCCACACCACAAACGTGGTTGGTATGATCTCGCAAGACTATAAGCCCCTCCGATGTACAACAATGGTGCGCGTAAGCACCGAGTGGTAAGAGGTATGCAAACCTCACTAAACACTAGGCCTAAACCTAGAGCAAGCGTATAAGTGGTGGTCTAATCAACCTAAGCACTTCGCAAAGCACCTACGCTAATCACCTAATAAATCACTACACACTATGCAAGTGGAGATCACTAAAATGGTGTATCAATACCTTTGGTATGTTTCCTCAGCTCCACTCTCCTCAAATGGCCGGTTGGGGGTTGTATTTATAAGCCCCACTGAGAAAGTAGTCGTTGGGGACGAAGTCCCGCTTTTCTGCTACTGACCGGACGCTGAAGTCATCCTGATTGGACGCGTCCGGTCGTCCCGACCGTTGGAGCCGTGAACAACTGATCGGACGCTGCCAGCGTCCGGTCACTTGCCACCGGACGTGTCCGGTCGTAAGTTCGCCGCTCTAGAACCTCTCTGTACTCGATTGGACGCTACTGTCCTACGTCCGGTTGGTTTGTCGCCAGCGTCCGGTCACTTGCTGAGTGTGTTGTCGGACTGATGAACAGTGCCATTGGTGCGTCCGGTCATTTTGCTTGTTCAGCGTCCGGTCGTTGCTGTTGACGCCTGCTGTTGTCGAGCCACTGATCAGAGCATCTGGTCACTTTCTTCCAGCATCCGGTCACTTCTGTGAGCTCGTTTCTTTTATATCTTGCGTGCGGCTTGGTTCCTATCTTCGTGCTTAGACTTTGCTTGATATCTTGGGTCTTCTCTTGTGCTCCTAAGGTCTTACTTAAGGTGTTGATCATCGGATCATCACGTCGCCTTCGTCCAATCACGTCTTGCATCCTATTGAACTACAAAATAATCACTTGCAAATTCATTAGTCCAATTTGGTTGCGTTGGTCATCAAACACCAAAATCCAAAGTAAATGGGCCTAGGGTCCATTTTCCTTACAATCTTCCCCTTTTTGGTGATTGATGACAACACGACCAAAGCAAGCAAATAATAAAAATTTGGAATTTAAAAACTATCTATTTGCTAGGATTCAATGCAAGGGGCAAGATTATGCGATGCTAAAAGATACTACTTGTAAGACTATATAAAAACTTATCTTGCCCTTGTAAATGTCCCCATGTGGTATTATGGATTTATGTCTTGCTTCCTACAAGTTCTCCCCATTACATAGGCTAATCCATAATCCACTATCCTCCCTTTCTCAGACCATTACCACTTGTAGACACCACTTGTAGACCATTACCACTTGTAAATGATCTAGCATTTGGTCCTACTTATTAATGCTTGCTTTTGGTCCTCTAAATTCTCCCCCTTTGGAATCAAACACCGAAAAGGAAGACATTAGTAGCACAAGGGAGGGTCAAACTTTGTGATCCTTTGTGTATAGAGTGAAGTAGATCACAAAATTTGACTCTCACATTACATAGATTAAACTCCACCTAAATATATGCATACATATGATAAAAGGCAAAGCATATGCATAATTGGCAGATTTTTGCACAAGGAAATTTAATCTATATAATGCATGGAGAAAGCATATAAATAATAAAATGAAATCAACATGATGATATCGGTTTAGAAATACCATATGTGGAAACCAATTTGATTTCTACCACTTGCAATAGGTGGTGGATATTTGAAGTATGATGCTTAACTCTGGGGACTCCATTTTCCTTGCAATGAGACTACTACACATGATAAGCTTGAAAAGGTGTTAGTCTCAAAGCATCCAACTTGTAGAGTAACCTCCCCCTAAATTTGTGCACACGAGTATAAAATACTTGTAGGAAACATGCACATTGATTTTAGAATAAAAAATACCACATAAAAGATGACATCACATAACCATGAGAGTCATTTTCGAAGGCGATATTCGGGAGAGATTATCTATATTTTGGACTTTGACACATATTAGATGAACAATTGAAAGACAAGCTATGTGCCGTGCTTCTAAATAATTTTAAACCATGTAGGATTGCTCCAAGGAATAAGAAAGAAGCCGAGCAAGCCTACCATATGATATACCTAGTGTATGTATGACAAAAGATGTAAGCATGCAAATACAAACCTAGGCATGAAGAGTAACTAGATGCTTAAAGATACAAATTTGTAAGAAAGTTAAATCTAATACCAATTGAAACAAATATAATCTAGTTATCTAACATGGGAAGGGGAATTTGGGTTTATAGTATTCACTAACCCACTTGGCAATGTCTTTATCCATCATGATGCACCCCATGAAATGCATCCACGCTTTGCCAAGTCTCTAAATTCCCCAAAGTCCATCGGACTTCTCACTTTCCTTTCGGGATCCAAACCTTCTTGGTGCTCTTCATGTTGGAAATGATCTCCTTTGGCACCCAAAAGCATTTGACCTCATTGTTGGCTTGCTTGTTCACCTTGATGACCACCACCTTGTCATTTTTCTTCTTCTTTAAGAGATAAGGTGTGGAGGCCTTTTTGTCCACCTTGTTGGTGTAAGTGTTGGAGAGCTTGCTTGTTTGCTTCTTCTCTTTCTTCTTTGCTCCTCCCCCATTCTTCACCTTGCACTCATGGGACTTGTGACCTTCCTTGTGGCACACGTAGCAAACCATGGTTTGTCCTTCATCAAGCTTCTTCACTCCCTTGACGGTGTTATCTTGATAAAGTTGGGCTTGCTTCGCCTTGCCTTTCACTTGAGTCAAGTCCTTGGTGAGGCGAGCTACTTCTTGCTTGAGTTGCTCATTCCCCTTTGCAACCTCTTGTGTGCATGTATCTACAACAACTTTCTCAACACAAACTTGGTTGCACAAGGATGAGTCTAAACATAAATCATTACAAGAAGTAGATGCATCCTTTTTAGACATATTAGAACTTTTCTTTTTAGATGCCTTGGTAGGGGTTGCACTAATGGCTTCAAGATTATCAACTTTATTAGTTAGCTCATCATAATGTTTGCACATGGTTTCCATTTTAGCAAGCAAACTTTTATAAGCATCTTGTGAGCTAGCTAATTTTTCTTTTAATTTTTCATTTTTCTTAGCAAGTTTCTCATCATTAATTGTGCATGCTTGTTGTTGCACTAGCCTTAAGTTGCTCAATTTTAGTAGATGGTTCAACATTGAGATTAGCAAAATTCTCATATTGTTCAAGTAAAGTTTTATATGCTTCTTGTGAACTATCTAGTTTCTCTTTAATCTTTTTGAGCTTCTTTTGTTGACTAGTGCAAACTTTAGCATAATTAAGATTTTATTGCATAATTTCTTCATAAGAAGGCATTTGATCATCAGTATCACTCTCACTAGAGGATGAGCTTTTATCACCTTATGCTATAAGGCACACACGAGAAGAGCTTGATGATAAGTGTTTGTGCCCTTGCCTCTTGTGATGGTGTTCTTCTTCACTTGAAGAATCATCCCATGTCCTTATTGATGTGAGGGCTTGTTTCTTGCATGCCTTCTTCTTTGTCTTTGGTGTGGACCTATTTGGACAAGCTTCCATAAAGTGCCCCAACTCGCCGCATCCATAGCATTCTCTCTTTCATTGCTCATTTCTTTGATTTGTGAAAATGAGATCTTGGATTTGGATGGGCACACCCTTGACATTGAACTTTTGGATCATCTTCTCCACCTTGTTGATTAGTTTGATTGATTCTTCATCAAGGTCGGAGGTGGAGGAGGAAGATTGATCATCATCACTTGAATCTTCTTCATCATCATCATCCTCATCCTCATCTTCACTTGAGGAGCTTGAGCTTGAGCTTGTCTCAACTTGCTTGCCCTTCATCTTCTTTTTCTCGCTACATACGAGAGATTTGCCTTTGCTTGATGAAGAGGCTTCTTCTTGACCCATCTTGCGTGACATTTCAAATGCCACTATCTTACCAATGACTATGGCGGGGGTCAAGGTGCTCAAGTCCTCCATGTTGTGAAGGATGGTGATGATGCTTGCATATTTCTTTTGTGGTAGCACGGAGATGATCTTTCTCAGGATGTCCACATCATCTAGCTTTGTTAGTCCTATTGAGGGGAGCTCATTGATAATTAGATTCAAACGAGAATACATATCACGAACAAGCTCATCTTCATTCATTATAAAGGTATTATAATTTTGCTTAGCTAGACAATGCTTTTGCTCACGGACATTAAATGTGCCGTCATGGAGCACTTGGAGTTTTAACCATATTTCATTTGGCGTATTTAAAGTGAATATTTGGTTAAACACATCTATGCTAAATGATTCAAACAAGCAATTCTTAGCTCTAGCATTGAAATGTATTTCCTTTTCATCACTCTTTGTGGGTTTATCGGAATTCTTAATGGGTTTCATCCTATCACGAGCGACTTTCTAAACTCTCAAATCAACCGTCTCAAAGTAGCAAGCCATTCTAGCTCTATAATAAGGGAAGTTAGTGCCGTCAAAGTGCAGAGGCCTAAAGGTATCCATCACAACCACTCTAAATAGCATCGGCTTAACGACGGTTAAGTCAAAGGTCTAAATTCAACCAACCGGCTCTGATACCAATTAAAGGGGACTGTGACGCCTAAGAGGAGGGGGTGAATTAGACAACTTAAAAATTCTAAACTCTAAACTATAGCCTCTTTTTCTAACCCTAGCAAAATCTATGCAAAAGATAAACTATCTAAATGTGCAACTACGGTTTTGCTAGTGTGTTGCTATCTTTACCGCAAAAAGAAGTAATACAATCAATATAAATGCGGAAGCTAAACAGCAAGGTAGAGATATGCAAACTCCTATCGACGACTCCGGTATTTTTACCGAGGTATCGAGAATCATGCAAGCTTCCCCCTAGTTCTCGTTGGAGCCCCTCGCAAGGAATCCCTCGCAAGGGCCAAGCTCTCGGTCGGATAACTCCGTGGATGGCCTCGGGCCATTCCCACGTGCAAGTGGGTCTCCGATGTGCCTTTCGGCAAGCCTCTCCCGGATGTTCCCCGCCGTCTTCACTATCAAGCTTCCGGCCGAAACGTCGTGGGCCTTGTTCCCTCCGGTACACGGTGGCGGCCACACCACAAATGCGGTTGGTGTGATCTCGCAAGACTACAAGCCCCTCCGATGTACAATAATGGTGTGCGCAAGCACCGAGTGGTAAGAGGTATGCAAACCTCACTAAACACTAGGTCTAAACCTAGATCAAGCGCATAAGTGGTGGTATAATCAACCTAAGCACTTCGCAAAGCACCTACGTTAATCACCTAATAAATCACTAAGCATTATACAAGTGGAGATCACTAAAATGGTGTATCAACACCCTTGGTATATTTTCTCAGCTCCACTCTCTACAAATGGTCGGTTGGGGGTTGTATTTATAAGCCCCACTGAGAAAGTAGTCGTTGGGGACGAAGTCCCGCTTTTCTGCTACTAACCGGATGCTGGAGTTGTCCTAATCAGACGCGTCCTGTTGCCTCGACCATTGGAGCCGCGAACAACTAATCGGACACTGCCAACGTCCGGTCACTTGCCACCGAACGCGTTCGGTCACAAGTTCGCCGCTCTGGAAACCTCTCTGTACTCTATCGGACGCTCTTGTCCTGCGTCCGGTCGGTTTGCCACCAGCGTCCTGTCACTTGCTGAGCGTGTTGCCGGACTGATGAACAGTGCCATCGGTGCGTCCGGTCGTTTTGCTTGTTCAGCGTTCGGTCGCTGCTGCTGACGCCTGTTGTTGCCGAGCCACTGATCGAAGTGTCCGGTCATTTTCTTCCAGCGTCCGGTCCAGCGTCCGGTCACTTCTGTGAGCTCGTTTCTTCGATATCTTGCATGAGGCTTGGTTCCTATGTTCGTGCTTGGACTTTGCTTGATATCTTGGGTCTTCTCTTGTGCTCCTAAGGTCTTACTTAAGGTGTTGATCATCGGATCATCACGTCGCCTTCGTCCAAGTCACGTCTTGTATCCTATTGAACTACAAAACAATCACATGTAAATTCATTAGTCCAATTTGATTGTGTTAGGTCATCAAACACCAAAATCTAAAGTAAATAGGCCTAGGGTCCATTTTCCTTACACCACCCATGTGGAGAGAGAGGAGGGTGTCAAGGGGAAAGAGCGGGGCGCAGCGACGGGTGCTGGGTGCGCTTGCGAGGCGGGGGCGAGGCGGACGGGGGCGGGCTGCACGGCAGTCCGGATGCGAGGAGCGGCGGGCACAGCATTGAGGGCGGGGTGCGCGTGCTGAGTCAAAGCAAGACGGAGAAATTGGTGGGCTGCGCGGGACGTCCGCGTCCATCCGGATGTCTCGGCTGTAGCCATGCCCCTTTAACAATGGATATATGGCAACACATGATCAGTGACTCCTCGGAGACATAAGTCTAATATAGCTTCTTCCGGCTAACTTCCGTGCTAATCCAAGCATGTATATCTAGCCAATCTGGAACCCTAGCAAAGCTGGCTGACACGATCGTCAAAACGCAGTGTGAAACATGGACAATTCCCGCTTGGTTTGAACAAAATTTGGCATCTTGAGCTTGACCTGAGAGCTAGCAGTATGCTGTAACTTGTGGAAACCATGCATCCTAGTCACCACCAGTAGTCATCTAGTCAGATCAGTCGTCTAATAAAAATACTACGACTGTTACGTAATAAAGCCATATTTGTCTAAACCTCTAAATATTCTCATGCTGAAAACGAGAGAGAATCACACATGAAAGATGGACATATATATCGACTGGTCATCAGCTCGCTCATGCATGCAGCCGTTCACGAATATATTAGTGTAGTCGATCGATCAGACCCCATCATCACGTGTTCAACTCGTCAAAAATAGTTAGGCATGCACGAGCTCGCCTTTCTATGCTAACTGGTTACTATCTTAAAGATTTGGTGTACAGTTTACACGTACGTGAGAATATGTGTGTCTGCGTGTGTGTGTACAGCGGCATGCGATATACGCGTACGATCCATCCATCGATTAATCGAATATGATTCCCCATCTCTAGAGTTTCTTGGCTGTAAGTAATCGCATACATGCCGGCCCAGCAGTAGTATGATCTTATTCCTGTACTAATATAGAATCACCACAGATACATATACTACCATGGCCCCGTTCACTGGTCTGAAACTTAGCTGAAACTGGCTGAAAACACTGTTCTGGCTGAATTGTTGTGAGAGAAAAACACTGTTCCGGCTAAAAAAACAAGCCGAACAAGCCGAATATGAGGTAAGCTGAACAGGGCCCATATCACAAATTCTCCAGCTGGATGGTTTAGCTAGGTAGGACACGTAGCTTTATACCTAGCAAGCACGACTATTATTGGTAATGCATAGAGATTCAGGAGGAAGATAAGGAGAACTTTAATTTTGGCACACACAGCAGCTTAATATATACGTGAAAAGGCGACTTTGACATACACACACAAAAAACAAGCATTTCCTTTGCGGCGTTCATCACCACGTACTGTACACCGAACCGGCTCTGAGATTTATGAATCCATCAGCTAGCTTATAGCATGCCAAGTTAGCGCCTGTTTGGGGCTGCTCCGCTCTAGTTTTTCTAGCTATGCTCCACTAATTCCACCATGGAACAGCTCTGCTCTGGAGTTTGTGGAGCAGGTGGACCTGTTTGACATGTGGTCTAACTCTAACACCATGAATAAGACGTTTTTCTATGAAAGGTCTAATATAATATTGCCCTTAGATGAATCCATAGCATGTAGAGCGAGCTGAAAAAAAGCTGAAGTGAAGCCGTCCCAAATAGACACTTAATTTACAGGGAATTAGGTAGCCAACTGTCGGTGTTCGAGTAAACACCAACGAGTAAATTTATATATTGCGCGTCTGACTCGGATGGTATGCTAAGAAAATACAAGGTTTATACTGGTTAAGGCAGAATGTCCCTACGCCCAATTCGTGATTGCTGCTCGTGTTACTAGCACTAGAAAGTTCGTAGTAGGGGTTACAAACGGGCGAGAGAATGACATGTCCAAGTCTCTGGTGGAAAGAACGAAAGGGTACCGAGAGCTCGGCTGCTGCTCAGCTATGTGTTCAAGGCTCGATGCTAGTGGTTTTGGTGTGATGCAATGCGATATGCGATGCGATGAACCGATGCCCCTTAGTGGGATGCCCTGCTTTCCCTTTTATAGGCCAAGGAGAAAGCAGGTATTACAACGGAATGGAAGAGGGAAAAAGAAAGGGAAATAAGGCTCCCGGAGGTGTGCCGTCCTCCTTTTCACGTGGGTCCCGTTGACCCTGTAGATCGTGGTGGTAGCTGTGTCGTATCGGAGTCCTGTTGGCTGCTGCAGCATACGTGCGGGTGTCGTGCGTCGTTCTTGCCTTCCATCCCATCCGAGCGGATGGAACGGTCAAAGGGTTCTCTGACAGAGGCCATACGGGGGGTTGGCGGTACGGTGCCAGTCAATCTGACGCCGATTGACTGACGTTGGACGGTGGTCAGGCAGGGAGTTGGCAACACAGTGCCGACCTATTGACGCGGTGGGCGACGCGAGTCTCCCAGCACGTCCTGATGTGACCGCCCCGGGCGTGCGCCTTCATGCCATAGTGGTTGAAGCGGTTCGGGTCCCACCCTGGGGCCACTGCTTTTATTCGGCAGCGAATCCGACCCCTCGGGATCGGGCGAGGCGAAAATCTCGCCCTAGGGGCCGGGCGAGACGGAATCCGACCCTCGGGACCGAACGAGGCGTGGCCTGGCCCCTAGGGGTCGGACGAGGCGGAGACCTTGTCCTCGGAGTCGGACGAGGTGGAGCCCTCCCCGTGGGACCGGACGTGGCGTGGCCCGGCCCCCGGGGGTCGGGCGAGTCGGAGACCTTGTCCTTAGAGTCGGACGAGGCATGGCCCGGCCCCTGGGGGTCGGACGAGACGGAAACCTCATCCTCGGAGTCGGACGAGGTCGCAGTTGCGTCCTTAACCATTGGATGAGCCAACGTGACACTTATTAATACTTTGACTCGGATACCCAGGTAACCAACGGATCCAACAAATGTGCCATCACGTAGGCCGCACTAGGGGAAACTAGGATAAGCCAAAATCTCTCTTTGCAGATGCTCCAAGCTTGCCTACAGAGAAAAGCATACATCAATTGCGTTGCATCCCGCATTATTCCTGCCGTACACCAAAATATATACTTGACAATGAGCGAGAATCATCAATTTTGTTCCTGAACGATAAAAGGCAAGATTGATCTCGATGATCGATCAAATTCCCTTTCGCTAAAAAAGAGAGAAAAAAAATGCTAGCTCTAAGGATGAGCACGTACAGCCCAAATTCTCTTGTGCGATGGCTAAGTAAAGGAGTAAACTATAGCGAGTGAATCGTATTCCCTTGAGTAGTGAAAATTTGGCCCCCCGATCCTTTTTGTTTTTCTTTTCGGGGAAAAGGTTGGTAGGATTCCGCACACAACGTATACTTTTTTTTTTGTCTCGACAAGCGATCGAATACTTATCTAACTTCCACAGAATTAACTTTATTTGTAAACAAATGCATGCATATGAACATTTAGTATAGCTAGATAGATAGATCGCCCCATTTGCAATTAAGCAAACATTTCCACTCCAAAACATCCCCATCAAAAGATGCAAAAATTTGGAGATATTTCTCTGCCTTTGCTACGCGTGCCGTGATGGTGGCGCGACACGTGGTGAAATCGCGCCATCTCAACCTGATCTGTCACCTGAATTCGGTCTGAACATAAAATATGGCAGTATAGGTTCCAATATATGAAACGATTTACTGCTTTTCCGGAGACTACATACTACAGTGCGTGCAATTATATATGGATGATGTCGGATGCACGCCACTATCCACACACTTTTGTACAATCCGTGCAGTGCACTTGTGCGTGGATCTTTCATTTCTGTCTTTTCGCAAATATATTCCAAGTAGCTTATCAAGCACATTGGGGATCGAAGCAGAGAGAATCCTTAACTAACACTGTTACACAATATATAGAGATACATGTATACACATATATTCTCCGATCCCGTGTACATACACTCAAGTTTAATATATCTTCCTCCGATTCCTCTCTAGCTAATTTAATTTCGTTGTTCAGAATAAACAGCATCTTTCGTTCATTCGCGTGACCTAACCTAACTGCGACCCCACACTGCAAACCAAGATGTATGTTCTCTGCTGATCTCTAGCTAGAGAGCTGGCTTACCTTTCCCTTAATTTGCCTTCTTCATTCATTCATTCATTATCAGCATAATGATATCTAGTACGTGCCCCGTATGTAGCTAGCTAGTGGTGTATATATTCACATACATAACATATATGTATATGTATATGTATATGTATGTGTTGTATGTCTCCTACATCCATGTCACATCTACCCCGCATCATCAATATATACCTCTGGCACTTTTTGGCTTGCTTCCTGCTCTACCCTTCATGCTCTATATATACACCCTTGATCGGCCTCCCTTGCTTCATCAATCATCCATCCATCCACCCCCAATACTCCCCAGCAGCAGCAACGCTAACCATCTCTCCCTCAAGTCAGCTAGCTAGCTTTGCTAACGACGATCGACGACTTGCTTGTAGCTAACTAGCTAAGCTAGCTGTTGATCGCTACCACCATCTATCGATCAACAATTCACCAGCATGTCGGGCGTTTGGGTGTTCAAGGACGGCGTGGTGCGCCTGGTGGAGAACGGCGCGGCGGCGGGCGGCGAGGCGGTGCGGCGGCGGAAGGCGCTGGTGCACACGCCGAGCGGGCAGGTGGTGCGGTCGTACGCGGAGCTGGAGTCGGAGCTGCGGGCGCTGGGGTGGGAGCGCTACTACGAGGATCCGGCGCTGTACCAGTTCCACAAGCGCGGGTCCCTGGACCTCATCTCCCTCCCCGCCGACTTCGCCAGGTTCTCCTCCGTCCACATGTACGACATCGTCATCAAGAACCGCGACTCCTTCAGGGTCGTCGACGTCTGATCATCTGGTTGATGCTAGCAAGCTAGCTAGCTAGCTCTTGTTAGCTAGCTCGCTTCATGCATCATCTCATCAGTCTCTCAGTATCATCATCCATGGAGGGCTTGTTAATTAGTTATGACTTTGTGAGGATCGGGGTACGTGCTGCAGCTAGCTAGCTAGCTAGCTAGTGTTTGACACAGTCATCGCCGTCGTCTACGTCAGTGAAGTTGCTAGCTAGCTAGCTATTATGCATGTCTCGCTAATTGATTTCGACGCAGTGTGTGAGTGTGGAGCTGATCTGAATCAGTAGCGTGTGTGTATATTCCAGCAGTGTGTGCGTGGTGTCGTCTGGGAGTGATGATGTGTACGTAGTTGCTCAAGATCGATCACGCATCTGCGTGTGACTGTACATTTATCGTTTGTGCCAGTGACCACCATTATTGTTATGCGTGCATTTTCGCTACATTATACTTACACATGTATGGCATATATATATCCAATGGAACGTGCGATGCCGTAAATGAAGTAGAAACGATCTCCTTCGGCCATTTCTTTTTTCCTTTTCAAGACGAATTAGCTAGGGCAAGATCAAATCAACGGAGCTGAGACTGAGAGCCGCTGCCATGTGCCAAGTATGAATGCAGAACAAGCAGGCAGGCCGTGTGCGCTGCTGTGGCAAAAACGGCAGAGCGACCGGGCCCCCAGAGCCAGCGTCTCCCCAAAGGCCCTTTAACGAACGGCTGAACAACTGGGCACTTTATAATTCGGCCCAACGCTCCATACGAACCGCCGCGGAAACAAACATCCGGTTCCCACTTAAGGCCCATGGTCCACAAAGGATAAGAGCACGCACGGCGCCCCTTTCTTTCTTCGGCCCCTGATTGAATATGATATAGCAGTACTTAATAAGACATATAATCATATACATTTATATGTGTGACCTTATTTGCACAATATTACTCCAAATCTAAAAAAAGACAAACTGAACTCTGCATTTTATTATTTTTTGTTAAGTGCTAGAAACATAGGGAATTTCGTTTTCGTACCTTACACGTAAGTTAAAAAAAAATAGAATTTGGAAGGAATACACGTTATTTTGAGGGTCATACAGGTAAATATCTCATATAGGTAAATTAGCTCTCTATATTTAAATCTTCAAATTAGGTAGAATCCGCAACATAATCTCTAAATCAGACAATATTTTTAAAGTCGCAGTGTCAGCCTCAACGACCAGGGGAAAAACTCACCAGTGGCGTTCGAGGACTAGAGCAGCGGCGACAGGATACTGCCGTTCGCAAGTCCGCAAGAGTACGTACAAGTTGACGTGCATCCAGGATAGTATGGTGTCTGTTGGGAGCAGAAGCTGTCCCATAGCAACGCCAAGTACCCGTCCAACCCGCGAGATGGTGTTCAACGACCAGAGTAGCAGCGCCGCGGTAGTGCCGTTTGCCGTCGTGTCGTCTAGGATGCGGAGCTCGCCGGTGACAGTGAGCGTGAGTGACGCTGCGGCGGCAAGGCCGAGATGGCCGGCGCAACGCAGTTGGCGACCCCAGATGACGACGGTCCGCGGCAAAGATGCTGTGGTGCCAGATGCCGAGGTATTGGCTAGAGCGCTCCTTGGGGTCCGGCGAGAAGAAGCTCGCCTCGAACACCCCTTCGGACGAGGACACGCTAGCGTCTGGTACAGCGGTAATGCTCTGTCCAGCGGACGTCCAGCCTCGTTGGTGGACCGACGATTCTCTTCTATCCGCTACTCTTCAAACATGGTAATTTCTTAAAAAAATCGCTGCAGCGCCCCCGACTGCTCTGCAACCGCACTCTGCCACGCCTCCCGCCCGCCTTCCTCTCCGTCGCCGCGTCCAGCCACATCCCGTGCTGCTCTGCGTCTCGCGCCATGCCCCCATCCACTTCGCCCATCGCAGAAGGAGAGGCAGGGGAGGCCTGCGCCTGCGCCCCCCATCCGGCGCGCCCGTTGGCAGGAAGGGGAGGCCTGCACGCTGCTCCAGGGATGTACGCTAGACCGTTGCTCTCGACGTCCCCCCTGACCCAGCTTGCTAGGTACCGGAGTTCTTCACCAAGTAGGTTGTGGCCGTCGACAATGCTGTGTTTCAGACGTTTTAAACTTATGTTTCATGTGTTTCATCTTAAGGTTGCAAATTGATCCAGGATATTGCATATGTTGTAAGCCTATGTTTCAAGTGTTTCAGCTGTTTCAGACATATGTTTCAAGTGTTTCATTTGGATGTTGCATATGTTACAGTGGCTCTATACATATGTTTCAAGTGTATTGTTTCAAGTGTTTCACATGTTTCAGACTCATGTTGCAAGTGTTTTATCTGGATGTTGCAAAAGTATATCTCGATGTTGCATATGTTGCTATGACTATACACGTTTGTTTCAAGTGTTTTATCTGTTTTAGACGTATGTTGCAAATGTTTCATCGGGATATTTCAAAAGTAAATCTGGGATAGCACATGTTTCATCTACCGCAGCCGCCCTACTGCAGCTGCGGGGGGCGCCGCCGTGGGTCACCGCGTGGGCGCCTGAGGCCGGCGGATACCTCGGCAGCACGCATTCGCAAGCAGGGTAGGCGACTGGGACCCACATGGGGCCTGGGGATGGGCGCGAGGCGCGGGATGGGCTGCTGGAGCGCGGGATGGGCGCGGGTGCAACATGTGGGGGTGCTAACGCTGGATGTGATGCGCACTCGAGTCGTGGGATGCGGTGCGGGATAACGCGCGGGAGCTGCGTCCGGACGCCCTGTTCGTCCGGACGTCCGGGCACTAGCCCTTCCGTTGGTATAACTTCTACCACTCTGATTCTCTATTCTCTTATAAAAGTGACTTTTTTTAGATTTTCTAAGATAAACTCTACTCTCTCCGTCCTAAAATAAATATATTTTTAGCATTTAAATTGTACCTCAAAAAAGTGTACTTATATGATCCACCTAATTGTGGTAATCTTCTTCTTTTTTACTTTCTCTATTTGCAAAGTGCAACCTTTACATGATGAAATAGGTTTTGATGGGGTTAAATATGTAATTTCCAAGTAGCATTGATTTCTTAAGAATTCTTGAAGTGCACTTATTTTTGTGACGTAGGGAGAAGGTAAAAGTGATAATTTACGATAAATGAGTCAAATAAAAGAAGTTTTGATCATCTTCTAGGCTCATAGTTCATTTCAAAGAATTATTTCATGGAAAGGAAAGCTTCTTAACAAAGCTGGAAGAGTGACTCTTATCAAAACAGTTTTATCATCACAACCCATTTATCTGCTCAGTATCTTCCCAGCCCAAAAAAAGACTAATTCACAAGATTGATCAAATAAGAAGAGCTTTTCTTTGGGAAGGTGGCGAACCGGAGAATATAAACAAAGACTCTTGTGACAGAATACCTACAAAAGAAAGGCTGGTAGCATGATCCGATCTATAAATTGTGCCATATAACTAACAAAATGGTGAATCACCTCTGCATGGATTGCCCATTTAAAAATAGGTCAGGAACATTCTCATCGGCCGGAGAAATCTCTCCTCAATGAGCTACGTGAGTTTTGGAGGTTCACTGTACAAGTGGTGGAGAAAACAAGGTTAAAGATTGATAAGACAAGAAGACGGGACTTTGATGATTTAATTGATTATTTCTGGTGGAATTGGAATGAATGTAATAGAGACCTTTCAGCAATCATCAAAATTACCTTTGGGCATCACCTTTCTAAAGTTTACAATCGAGTCCTCAAACCGTTTCTAGTTGTTTTGGTCTGTTTGTAAATATTTAGTACTCTTTTTTCCCTTCTCTCTCTACAGTGGATCTAGACAAGGGCGACGTAAGGATCTGGACATAATGAGGGTCGTTCAAACCGACAACAATCATGCATGATGAAATATACACACGGTCAGAGTATACAGTGGTGGAACTAGAAACTTTTTATACAGAAATATTTATCTAAAAAATTATAGTGTTTCTCATAGAAATAAAAGATCTATTTGCACTTTGTTGACAAGCCCACCAGCCGGCTAGCCGGGCTCATCATGTGGTGGCTCCGCCACTGAGTATACATACCAATAAAAAAATATTCATGTTACAAATACAAAAGAAATCTAAAAAATAAAAATAAAAAAACATTGCATACTTCAAAGATAAAGGGAACAAAATTAATTAGCTCTAGGTTCTTAACTGTTCACCTGATCAATGGATGATTGTTTTTAAGTGGTATACATGACGGCCCGTACCGGTAGCCCAGTTGGTTGGTCAGGCTGCTGATGCACTTGCCTTTCATATTCCGCATCCATCAATTCAACCAACAAAGAGAGATTCTAGAATGACTTTAATTTCGACTTCTGGCAAAAATTTAACAGAAGAGGATGTTGTTGCATTCTTGTGTATGTTGGTTGCTAACACTTTTGCTTGGGAAGTGAAACGGCACAGTGGTTCTGATTTCAAGGCTCTTTTTCCAACAAAAGGAGATCTTACAAAGATGAGGACATTTAATGCAGAAATGAAAGAAGGGGTGACTCTCAAGTTTCAAGAGTTGAAGGAAGAAGAATATTTTGGACACGCTCTACCAGTGGTCTGGATGCGTGTTATGAACCTCCCAATAATTTTAAAGAAATATGTCATTCTATGCGCACTAGGAACTCTTTTTGGTGTCACTCAGGAAGTGGATATGGTGACTACCAGAGCGAGTAGGTTTGGGCGGTTCGCAGTGGCTGTGCTAGAACCTGAGGCAATTCCGACCAAGCTAGATGTTATTATTGGCAATAGACATTTCCAATTGATCTTTCAGGTTGAACCTTACTTGCCAAATATTGGGTTGCGGAGCATTTGGAGCACCCAAGATGACGGGAACAACGATCATGCCAATGGGGCAGCAAAGGACACTGAAATGAGAGAGCCACAAAATAATGGAGGTAATCTTACTTTGGATGCAAGTGGGGGAACCGCACGGAATAATAGCATAAAAGGAAAAGAAGTCAATGTCCCTGAGGCACAGATGGATATAGATTTCTCTGAGGATGATTTGTTAGGCGAGGAGAATGAACTAAGTGAGGCGGCACGTGATTTTGTAGGAGTGAAAAGGGGTCACTCGGTGAATGTGAAGAGTGCTACATCTGTGGCAGGCCATTTTGCGCCAGGACGCTTACTGTAGCGGCCTTCACAGTTAGTTAGGCCGGGCGGGTGAACGCTCTAGTTTGGTTTTGGTGAATTGATGAAACCCTAAGTGCTAACCTAGTTTATCAAGGTTGAAAGGATCAAGATGCCCAAAAGGGGGGGGGGTTGAATTGGGCTAATTCTAAATTTCTTAGCAATAATTAAACTCTACGGTTAGCCCAATTAACCCCTTGTGCCTAGAAAGTGTTTCTATTGATCTAACGCACAAAAGTTTAGCACCCTAAGTTCCAATCCTACTCTAGCATGGCAATTCTAGAAATATAAATGACAAGAATTGAATTGCTCAATGTAAATGCTCAAAGTAAAGAGAGAAGGAGGAACGCGGCGATGTTTTGCCGAGGTATCGGAGAGTTGTCACTCCCCACTAGTCCTCGTTGGAGCACCCGCACAAGGGTGTAGCTCCCCCTTGATCCGCGCAAGGATCAAGTGCTCTCTACGGGTTGATTCTTTGACACTCCGTCGTGATGAATCACCCACAACCGCTCATAACTTGAGTTGGGTCATCCACAAGCATTGCCGGATGATCACCAAACTCCCAATCACCACCAAGCCATCTAGGTGATGGCGATCACCAAGAGCAACAAGCACAAACTCTCACTTGACCACGACAAGCCTAATGAGAAGGGTGGATGCACACTTTGCTACTCTTGATATCACTAATGAGGGCTCTCTTTGGGATTCTCAAATCTCAATCACCTCAATAGGACCTTGCTCTTCTTGGCACTCTCAAAGGTGTTTCTCAGCTATTGGAATGAGCAAAAATGCCCCCACACACGAATGGAGGAAGTATTTATAACATGAGCTGAAAAACGAACCGTTATGTGCCTCTGCGGGGTAACCGAATGCTCCGGTCATGTTGACCGGATGCGCCGGTCAGTTCACCCCAAACTCCAGTGTTTATAGTGTGACCGGACACATCCGGTCATGATTTTCCCTCTCTGGAACCTTACTGGAGTCGACCGGACACTGGCCCTCAGCATCTGGTCACATGACCTCTCAGCGTCTGATCGCACCAGACGAAAACACCTTGGTCAAATGAACTGACTGGACCCTAAGCCAGCGTTCATCACACCAGAGCCAGCGTCCGGTCAGTATTTGACCCTCCATTCACTTCTAACTCTCGATCATACATGAATGAAGTTTGCTCTATTGGATCTAAGGGCTATTTTAGAGCTACCTAGTGTTAGATTTAGCAAGTGTGCACCACACCTAACTCACTAGACTCACCTAGGTCAAGCTACCTGTCCATATCCCCCTTAATAGTACGGCCAAAGGAAAAACAAAGTCCTAAACTACTCTAAGTGTCTCTTCAACTCCAATCGACACTTAAAAATAGTCCATCCTTAACCTTGTCGTCCATCCTTTGAAAACCAAAATGATTTCCATCGTAGAGGCATGACCACCATGATAGCCCAATCGATCTCCATTACCATGACCTAACTTAATTGCCTCTACAAAACACACGTTAGTCATAGTAATCATGTATTGTCATTAATCACTGAAACCCAACTAGGGGCCTAGATGCTTTCAAAAGTGATTATGAGATAGGTGGCACATTCCAAGTGATGAGACAAATGAAGATCATATCATGATGATGGTGATGCCATGGTGATGATCAAGTGCTTGGACTTGAAAAGAAGAAAGAGAAAAACAAAAGGCTCAAGGCAAAGGTATAAGTGGTAGGAGCCATTTTGTTTTAGTGACCGAGACACTTAGAGAGTGTGATCACATTTAGGATCGATAGTCATACTATTAAGAGAGGTGAAACTCATATCAAAATATGGTTATCAAAGTGCCACTAGATGTCTAACTCATTGCATATGCATTTAGGATCTAGTGGAGTGCTAACACCCTTGAAAATGTTTGTGAAAATATGCTAACACATGTGCACAAGGTGATACACTTGGTGGTTGGCACATTTGAGCAAGGGTTAGAAACTTCACCGGCATAGTGTCCACCCATAGAGTGTGGATAGTTCGACGGTGCCATCGACGCCCTGTACAGAAAAGATAGATTTTCACAGAGTGCACCGGACGCTGGGTCCTGCGTCTGGTCAGGGGAAGCAGTGAAGACGTTGGTGTAGGTCTTCGACCGGATGCTGGGTCACTTTGTGACCAGACCCTGGCTAGGTGCGTCCGATCCCACTGACATGGCTGCACAGAAGAGACATTGAGTGACCGGACGCTGGGTGAGTCCGGTTGGACATGACCGGACATGTCCGGTCATGATTTTTCTCGTCCGGTCATGATTTTTCTCTTCTAGTTGCTTGCTAAAAACGACTAGACACTAAGGTCCTGTGTCTAGTCACTTTCAAGCAGCGCGTCCGATCACAACTTAAATTTACTAATGACCGTTGAGATCGGGCGATTAGCATTTGAAGCAGGGGACACGTGGCACACATCGCGCGACTAGATGCTAGGGTCCAGCATCCGGACGATCTGACCTGCGTGTCCAGTTGTCCTATTTTTCAATGGACTGAGGAGCCAATGACTCTATTTCATGGGGGCTTCTATTTAAGCCCCATGGCCGGCTCAAGCTCATTTTTCTTAGCCATTTGCATTGACATAGCAACCTTGTGAGCTTAGCTAAAGCCCTCCCACTCATCTCCATCATTGATTCATCATCTTTATGAGATTGGAAGAGAATCCAAGTACATTGCTTGAGTGATTGCATCTAGTGGCACTTGGTATTTATGTTTTGCTATGGGATTTGCTTGTTACTCTTGGTGGTTGCCGCCACCTAGATGGCTTGGAGTAGTAAGGATCGTTGAGCGGAGGTTGGTGATTGTCTCCGGCTCCGATCGTGGTGATTGTGAGGGGTCTTGTGCCTTCCTTGGTGGAGCGCTGAAAGGTAACTCTAGTGTATTGCTCGTGTCATTGAGTTACCTCACTTGTGGGTAGATTCTTGCGGTGTCCAATTGTGTGGATGAGGTTTGTGCAACACCTCTTAGCCGCTGAACCACCAAGTGTTGGTCAACACAACAAGGACTATCGTGCCGGCAAGCACGTGAACCTCGGGAGAAAAATTGGTTGTCTCTTATCCTTTTGTATTCTTTCAGTGATTGATTTTGTATTCATCTTATGATTGGTTCACTCCTCTACATGGTGGTATAATCACCCTACTCACTTATTTATATTCTTGCAAACAAAGTGTAGCAAGCTCTTTAGTGTAATTAGAATTGAGAGCTTTCTTTGTTGTATTAAGTTCATCTCGTGGAGCTCTTTAGTGTAGCAAGTGTGAGAGCTCTTAATGAGTAGTGACATAGCAAATTATGTGTCTAGAGATCATAGCAACTAGAATTGTTGGATAGGTGGCTTGCAACCCTTGTAGAGCTAGAGCAAATTTGCATTTCGCTATTTGTTATACTAATCAAATTGCTCTAGTTGATTTATAGATTTTTAAATAGGCTATTCACCCCCCTCTAGCCATATTAGGACCTTTCAAGTGGTATCGAAGCCATGGTCACTGTTTGATTAAAGGCTTAACAACCTTAGTGTCAAATTATGGCTCAAGTTGTGTTCAACCATGTGGGGGGCAAAACACCGTTCTTTGATGGCAATGCTATGATTATTGGAAGAGAAAGATGATGATGTATCTTGGTTCAATCAATGATCAAGTATGAGAGGTGACTGAGAATGACTATGCTATCATTGATCCCGACAATCTCACCAACCAAGACAAGACCAACAAGCAATGCAATATAATGGCTCTCAACACCATATACAATGCCATTGATTCCAAGGTGTTTGAGCAAATCAAGGATTGTGAAAGATCTAATGAGGTGTGGAGGAGATTGAAGGAAACATATGAGGGCACACCGGAGGTAAAGAGTGCTAAGTTGTACATCCTCAAGGATAAGTTGACAAGCTTCAAGATGAAGGATGATGAGAGCATTCTGGAGATGTTCCATCGATTGCAAGTAATTGTCAATGACTTGAAGGCTTTGGGAGAGAAGATCAAGGATGATGATGTCTCTCATCGGTTCTTAATGTGCCTACCTCCAAGATTTGAGATGTTGAGATTGCTTATCATAAGAGGAGGATTGAAGGAGATTACCCCTAACCAAGTACTAGGTGATGTCATGATACAAGAGACATACCATATGGAAAGGGAGGGGGATGACAAGGATGACAAGAAGGAAGAAGAAGACAAGAAGAAGAAGAGTATAGCATTCAAGGCTAGCTCATCATCATCCAAGAACAAGGGAAAGTCCAAGAAAGAATCAAGTGATGATGATGATCTTAGTGATATTGATGATGAAGCTATGGCCCTCTTTGTACACAAGATGGGAAAATTCATGAAGAAGAAGGGCTATGGTGCAAGAAAAAGAAGAGATCACACCAAAACCAAAGAATATGTGAGAAGATGCTACAATTGTAAGAGCTCTGATCATGTTATAGCAAATTGTCCCTACAATAGTGACAATGATGAGGATGAAAAGAAGAAGCACAAGAAGGACAAGAAAGAAAAGAAGGAGAAGAAGGAGAAGAGAATGACCTTCCAAAAGAAGAAAGGTGGAAGCTATGTGGTCACATGGGATAGTGATGGCTCTTCGGATAGTGATAGCTCTAGTGATGATGATAAGAAATCTATCAAGAAAGCACTAGCAAGCATCGTCATCAACAACAAGCCCTCCATCTTCGACACTCCATCGACATGCCTCATAGCAAAGCCTACCAAGGTAAAATATGATATGAGTGATGATGATGAATGTGAAAGTGATTCTTGTAGGAGTTGTAGCACCCAGTTTTAAAGACAAAACCAGATACACACTATATGTGAGCCCAGGAAGTCAAATCTCACATATAGCCACAAATCAGGGTAATATCAAGAGGCAATACTTATTACATAACGTATTAGTAAAAGAAAAGTACCCTCAGAGTATAGACAGCAGAAAGTTGACTCCGATCTTCTAGCGAAGACTCCAAATCCACAGGAACGACTAACTAGTTGACCACAAGCCTAACTCCTCCAAACCATCAATCTGGTACCCATCTGGGATTTTTATCCAATGTATAGAAAAGTAAAACAAGTGTAAGTACATGTCGTACTTAACAATTATATCATGGGGTTCATGAGGCTCAAAGGCTGACACTGGTTTAACTGCGATTAGCTTTAATAGGTCATCTTTTTAAGCAATTGAGTAGCAAAGAATTTATCATTCCCATAAACACATGATCGCTTACAGATAAGTCCTTAGGGAGAGGAACCTGAAGCATATAAACACTCCAGCCCCCTATTTCCATGTTACTAAAAAGTCATGTTTTAATGTTTATTGCATATACCATTAGTCAAGTTACAAGATCATGGTTTTGATTAAGCACTAGCAAAAACTACCCAATGCAATATCCCAAAGTTTTTCAAGGTACAAGTTATCAAATATCTAAGATATCCTATTTGGCAAACAAGGTAGACACATGCAATATGAATTAAGTGTTTAAATGTGAATAGGTAATAAGGATGTCCCATGCTATACTTGCCTTACACACCGATCCTTCGATAAGCTTTACTCTTCACGTCCTTCTTCTTCTTCTGGATCACCACGTGTATCTCACCGACTAGACAATCGTAGAACACCACACAAACATCCATACACATACATGCATAGCATACAGTTGCATCTATATCAGAACAGTACACCAATCATAGAAAAATTAATAAAAGAGATTGATATATGATTCTACGTATCACTACGAACACACAGTCGCGAGAAGCACGCTAAAAGAAGCTACGATGAAAAAGATACATCTACCGAAAGATTTGCTTAATACGTGGAAAAGAAAGCTATAGGCTTCATTTATGTTAACTATATGAATTCATATATAAAAGATATTTTATAAATAATATAGATTATATTAAGTCAACTTTAGATTTGAATTATAAAACAAAAGTAAAACAAATCATATTTTATGTATAAAACCCAGTTGCATAATTATTAATCAAGATATAATTTAAACTATGATTTTTATGAAATAGTAATGTAGTAAACATCATTACTAATGCATAGATCTCGACGCTATGAAACAAACACAACTTAAACAGACTATTTCGGAGTTGAAATGAATAAGTTATGATTTAAACAAGTTTTACTTTAATTAAATAATAGATTAAATCTACCCATGAATTTTAGATATTGAAAACATGTCTAACAGTTGTATAAACATGTAGAAAACATAAATACGATCCTAACGCAATTCGAACGGGTCAAATCGGACTTCAAACGCAAAAGTTACGCATGAAATAAGGTTCAGTGGCATTTCTGTAAATATTTGAACTCATTTTTGAATTAAAACAATTAAAATTCTGAATTTAAATGGTTTTTGGACTGAGCGTACTATTTCTGGAAATTGTAGGGTCCTAAACGAATAAAAACGGGGCCTAAAAGAAATTATTTTGAACTGATTGGATTGTGGGTTGATTATTGGAAAACGCGGGGGCTTTTGTGCAAAATGTCTGTGGCTTTGACTGCGGGTTGACTACGACGCTGACTGGGCGACACGCGGCAGGACGTGATTGGTGCGGTGCACCACGCGGGTGTGGGCCAGCGCTGACGCGTCGCTGTGGACCGTGTCCACGGGTCCACGGTGGACCGGTTACTTAACCCAAAGGGGTATCTAATCCTAACCGCTCAATCAAGATTTGACGGCGCTGGTGGGATCGGGTGATTACCCGTCGCTGCACAGCGCCTCCGGCGAGGGCGCCATGGCCGGCGGCGAGCCGCGTGCTACGATGAACGTCGGTATGGCGCTCCAGACCTCCCCGGGTCAAACTGAGCATACGGGCACGTAGCACGAGGGCTCGCGGATTCAATGGAGCACAAATCTTGGGCGGGGAATGCATCGGGGGTACCGAGCCCACGGCGGCGCCATGGCCGGTGGGTCAGCAACTCGCTGCTATGGCGTTTAAGGGCACAATACGATGAACGGGAGGCATGGAGAGGTGAAGAAGCTCACTGCGAATCATTCAGAAGGGAGCTTGGCGTCCGGGAAAGCTCCGAGGGCATGGGTCATCGACGGCGGCGATCTGAGGAGAGAGAGAAGGTGCGAGTGAGATGGAATCGAAGCAAATCAGGGCTAAAACGGTGAATTGATGATACCTAAGGCTTCGGGGGAACACGACGGAGCTTCAAGGCGCATCAGCGACGAGGTTCGGGCACCAGAGCAGCGACTACGGTGCGGCGGTGGCAAGCTTCGAGTGCAACTAGGAAAAGGGAGAAGGAAAGGGGGTTTGGCTCGGCTTTATAGGCCGGGGGTGCTACATGGATGGAAGGGAAGCGGGGCTAATTGGTGGCCTTCCATGCGGGTGCGGTGGACCGGTGGCTTCCATCCATGGTGCGCCATCGGCGGTGACGAGGAAAGGAAAGAAACAGGGGAGAAAAAGGAAGGGGAAGAAGAAGGAAATGGGGCCAGCTGATGGGTGGGCCAGTGGGGCAGTGAGGGAGAAGGGCGAAGCGCGTGCGGGTGCGCGCTGATGAGCGGGTCCCATGGCGTAGTGAGGGAGAAGGGGTGGCGTGCGGGTGGTGTAAGTGCGCGGTGAAGGCCGAGCAGAGCAGGCTGCCAGCTGGGCCGCGGTGCTACGGTGCACGCGGGGAAGAGAAACCAAGGGGCGCGGGACTAGGCCAGGCGAGTAGTGGGCCGCGCGGGCGAAGCAGCAGGCCGAGCACTGAAGGAAGGGAGGGGGAGTGAGGTGCGGGAGTGGGCCGGGGAAACTAGGCCTTCGGGCCTGAAAGTGCATCTAGCCCTTTAGTGGGTTTTGGATGATTGAATAACATCGTGATTAAAGGACTAACCAGTTTGCTAAGTGTGAACAGGTAATAGGTTATCTCATAGGTACTTAATGAAAGCCAAAATGATGTGTTGTTGTATAAATAATCTAGTTCAAGCACAAGACAACAATGCAAATGGAATTCATGTGAAGGCTTATTTCTTGTGGGATTTCCATGTACTATGTGAAAGCAAGCTCATGATTATTAGTTAATGAGACATAAGGGATTGCATATGGAATGGTCTCATATTTGAAGCTTGCTAAATTAAAATGAAAAAGATAACAATACATATGAATGGATGATTTCAACACAAGATGTGACTTGATGGCTTGAGATGGTGAAGATAGCAAGGAAAGGCTTCGAGGTACTAAGCAAGGGTGAAGGGCAAGCGACAGCTTGGTGGCCAAAGAACCTAGCTAGGGTGAAGAAGAAAGTACTTGCATTTAGTTGAGGTACTAATCAAGCTAAGATGGTCATATTGATGTGAAGGATCAAATCTATAATGAAGTATTTGATGGAAGTGACTTGATACATTTGGGATTATTCAAACTTGATGAATGGAATCAAGTCACATGCTCAAGATGGCTATGCTCAAGTGAAAAGATCAACATCAACATGTTAGCACCCTTACTTGATGAAGATTGGAAGGGACGGCATCAATTCAAAAGAACAACTCAAGTGGTACAAATTCATATTTCTGTTTATCTTGAGTTTAATAGGTATGCCGTACTATTAAGAGGGATGCATCATGTTGATAGATAATGTTTCATAAGTGCTCAAGCCAACCCATGTGAGTTTTGAGTATTTGAGCGACAAAAGAGCTGACTGTTTTTTTTGCTGATCTGGCAATACCGGACGTGTCCGGTACTCATACCAGACGTGTCCGGTATTTGTCCAGCAGCTGTAAAATTGTTGTTCTCAGGTTGGTTAGTCCGGAGTTTCGACGTAGGTCGGGAGTTCCGATGGTCGGGAGTCCCGGCATGGGTCGGGAGTTCCGACGTGTCACACTTCAACTGACTTGGAGGGTTCACTATCCTGGTCATACTGGACGTGTCCGGTATGGATGACCAGAGGCCAACGGCTAGTGTTCAAAAGGCGTGAGTGTCGGGAGTTCCGACGTAAGTCAGGAGTTCCGACGGTCGGGAGTTCCGACATGTGTCGGGAGTTCCGACACCTCACTAACTTTAACTTAGTTACATGTTTTTCAAAATTGCTGAGGGTCGGGGGTTCCGACTTGAGTCGGGAGTTCCGATGGACGGAAGTCCCGGCACTCTTCGGGAGTTCCGACGCCTCACAACTTCACTGTAACTTAGTTACCGTTAGCGCAGTGTGAGTCATACCGGACGTGTCCGGTATTGCAACGGCTATAAAACGGCTAGTTTTTCAAGGGGGCTATAAATACCCCCAAGCCTCCACCTTTGGAGGCTGCTGATTCTGCTGAGATAGACACATGTTTTTGAGCCTTGCCAACTCTCCTAAACCCTCTCTTAGTGAGTGTGTGATCCAAATTGCAAAATCAATTTGTGGGTTAAGAGAAAATTTGAAAAAGAGAGCAAGCCACCACTTGAGCACTTGTGCATATTGTCAATCTCGTGATTCGCATTTGTTACTCTTGGACTCTTCGGTCCTAGACGGCTAGGCGTCGCCGGAGAGCAACCGAGAGATTGTGGTTGCTTCGGAAAGTTTGTAACGGTCGATTCCGCCGCCTCGGAATCAAATTAGTGGAAGGAGGAAAAGGAGTTGGAAAAGACTCCGGCTAGAGTGACCTTCGTGGTACCCTCTAGGGCTGACCTTCGCTGGGTCGCCCTGCAGCCCCCTCAACTGGAGAGTAGGACTCGAACGAGTCTGAACTTCGGTAAAACAAATATCGTGTCTAAATTCAGCATTTCATTTGATATTTGTGTTGCTCTAGCTATTCTGCAGGTTCTCTGTGTATTTTATCATCTCCATTAGGTGCCTGCAGTTTGGTTTGAAGATAGAAATCGAAAGGAGCAAGTTCGGGGCCGATCTGCAGAAATCGTGTATACCGGACACGTCCGGTATTCATACCGGACACGTCCGGTATTTCCTACCTGCACTGAAAATATTTATTCTCTGTTCTAACTTGGTGTTGCAGGGTTGTAGCTTCTAGATATATTCTTTATACCTTGTTTACTTTGTGGCTAACTTGTGAGGGGTGGTAGTACTCTTAATTTGGAGTTTCCATTTTGGAAACTCCCCTTTCTAATTGTTTCCGCTTTTAAAGGTGTTAATTTTCAGAAACGCCTATTCACCCCCTCTAGACGGCATCCTAGATCCTTTCAATTGGTATCAGAGCGAGGTTCTCATCTAAAGCTTCACCGCCATGAGAAAAGTATGTCGACGCCTATCAAGTCAGAGCCGGTGCTTCTCCAAAATGATGGTTCAAACTTTCTACCTTGGTCAATACATGTACTCAATGCTTTTAGAGATATTAGTCCTCTTGTTGAGCATATTGTGGATGTAAGCATACCTCTTTCTATAGTTGATTGGAGCAACTACAAAAATTTGTCAAAAGAGAAGAGATATGCGTGCAACTCAATGCTCAAGCTATTAATATTATTTTGAGTACATTGAGTGTAGAGGTTCAAGATGAGGCAATCTTCAATGGACAACCACCTCCGGAGAGTGCTCATCTCATTTGGACTAAACTTTTTGATTTGTATGGAAAATCCAAATGTGATGATGCACTTGAGATCGAGTCAATGGAAAGTATGTCCATTGTGTCATCATACAGCGAAGAAGCCTCACAAGACCTTAAGAGCACCGAGCTGGAGCAAGAAGTGCAAGCAGCGCATGACTAGCTGTCTGCCTGCACATACCGGACGTGTCCGGTATGCCTACCGGACGTGTCCGGTATGGCCGAGGCAGCAGACCAGCAAGCTACTGTTTGTAACGATGCTCAAGCCCGGCGGCGAACAAGTGATGAGCCAACCTCAATATCTCATGATACTCATCACTTGTGTCTCATGGCCAAGAAAAGCAAGAAGAAGAATAACAAGAAAGATCAAGAAAAGGAGAAAGCACAAGTAGATGATCAAGATAAGAGTGATGTTGAAGTTGAAGACAACTACAACCTTGATCATCTCAACCATAAAGACAAGTTCATCATCATGAAGATAGTTGAAAAGAATGATGAGCTTGAAGAGGAGATTGAGAAGCAAGAGCAATCGCTTCAAAATCAAGAAAAGTTTCTCATCTCCAAATTGCAAGAGCTAAAGGCAATAAATGAGAGGTATGAAAAATTGTCAATTGAGCATGCTTTAGTTACTAACTCCTCTTCTAGTGTTTCACAACTAGAGAAGGAAAACTTCGAGCTCAAGGCAAGGCTAGATGAACTATCAAGCAAGTATAATGAGCTACAAGCAAATTATGTTCATCTAAAGTGCTCTCATGAGGAAGTAGTAGAATCAAGCATCATGCTTGAGGTGGCTCATGAGGTTGTGATTACGTCGGTAAAATTCTCTCAACCTCTCACACATCCGCTCACTAGTACACCATCTCAATTAAATATTTCTTGTACTAATGAATGTGCTCCTCAAGCAAGCCAATCTTCGATTGAGCTAAATCTTATAGAAAACATAGAGCTCAAAGAAGAAGTGCAAAGATTAAAGAAAGATGTGATTCGGTTGAAGGGTAAGGAGAAAGCACAACCTTCTCGAGATAACCGTGATAACATGGTGAAGAAGCTTGAGAAGGGTTCAAACCTTGCTTCCTCCAAAGCCCAACAAAAGATTCACATCTCAAGGAAGGCCAACACAACCAAGAGCAAGAAACATGGAAAAACGATGTGCTATGGCTGTGGATTGTATGGACATGAGTGGGCTATGTGTCCACACAAGAGTTGGGCCGACAAGGTTGAAGCCACAAATCAAAAGGCTTCTACCAAGGAGGCCAAGCAAATAAAGAGTCATGGACAAAGCACTTGTCTCATGAGCAAGAAATTGGGGCATCCTACCAAGAAATGCCCAATATACAAAGAAGCAAGAAAGGAAGCCCAAGTTGCAACTAGAAGATGCTATGGGTGCAATGAGATGGGCCTACAAGGTTGATAGATGTCCATACAAGCAAAACAAGCATAGAGCAAACAAAGGTCGCATATGCTATGCTTGTGGAAGAAAGGGGCATCTAAGCTATGATTGCCCAAATGGTAACATTCCTAAGCCGAACACATTTGTTTATGATAATATGCTTAGGAAGACCACAAATAGAATTAGCACTAGCAAGGTGATGTGTTCACCACAAACTGGTACTAAGGCCATTTGGGTGCCTAAGCACTTGTTGACTAACCCAAAAGGACCCAACAAGAGTTGGGTACCAAAATGTGCTTAGGTTGATAATGTAGGTACTTGGTGGTGAGATGAAAGCTTTAGGGTGGTTGAGCAAGCAAATTAAAAATATTCACTCAATCTATCAATCAATTCCTATCATAATCTCATATATGGTTGACCCGAAGATAAATCAATGACCATATCGTTTACTTCATCTCTACCATTGGTAACAAGTACCTAAAAACCTTATAGGATAGCCACTTTGTGTTTAGTGCTCAATGGCTCACAAATAGGTACATTTGTGAAATAATGAAAGTGGCTAATTATTTCACTTGAGATTTATCATATTTGCCATATGATGCCTTTATTAGCTCTCTAGTAGAGTAATTTATTTGTTGAGATGCAAGTATACAATAAATAAATATTACAATTAAAACGAAGAATCACAAGCAGCAAATTAATTGGTTCTGTCTTGCACCTATCGGACGTGTCCGGTATTACTATCGGACGTGTCCGGTATGGCTAGGGATAGAAAGTTAGTGTTTCCGTCCTGTGTATTCCGGACATGTCCGGTATACTACCGGACATGTCCGGTATTGCATGGACCAGAACACTAATTGTGTTGCAACTGAGTATTCGATCCATACATTTTTCATATATCCCTAACATACTCAGAAGCTTGTGTTTTATCAAATCTAAGTGGATTGTGAGCATCTCTTAAACTCACTTTTAAAAAATGGCAATCTTATTTGGTTATGGTCAAAAAGAAAATTGGCTCTCAATTTCTTATCAAAATAAAAGTGCTTGTTGAAAGTCATTCAAAATACTTGAAGCACTTATTTAGGGGGAGCTAAATTTCTATTTTGCACCATTGTGGACTAACAAATTTATTTAGCACTCTTTGTAGTCCTTTGGATGAAAAATTGAATTTGTATCAAGCATGATTACTTGGCAATCAAGGTCAACATAAAGATTATCATGCCATGTATCTTCTTAGTGGTATTCTTGTGGGCTCAAGGCAAAGGTATGTTTTTACATACATGTATTGTAAGTGCATCTAAGGCCCTTTACATGTTAGAATGTGCATTTGTGTGACATAGGAGAGATGTTTTTCAAAACCCATAACTAGCATGTGTAGGTGGTGTGAATTTGAAAAACTATTTGAATCTTGGTCTTTGCAACCTAGCCCTGTCATGTGGTGATTATAGCTCTCCTTGATTGTTTGATCGGCTAATCACACATGACATTGATGAGTATAGGCCCGATCTTCCGAGAGGTAGCCGGTAAGTTCGATTTGTGGAGATCTTGACGTTGGCGATCCGGCTTCAAATCAGACACGATTCAAACCCTGCAACCATTACACCACTGCTCCGTTGGTTATCAACCAAGCACAACTTGATTGACCTCGCCAAGAAGGCTTTTCCTGCAAGCGAATCGAAGAGCACAAGCAAGAAGGTAAAACACGCAATCTGAAATTGCAAATATGAATGACGCGAATATCAATAAAGGATTCAAGAACTCGGTTCCAAAGGACTAATCAACACAGTGGAGGAGATCAAGAACGGGGGCCCTGGATCACTGTAAAAGGATTTGTCACCACAGTTACAATGAACGATTCAGTTTCTCGATGGAAAACTAAACTCTAAACAAAACCTAATTGTGTAGCAGTGGCAGCGGCTGTGTTTATAGTCTAAGACTCGACCTAGGGTTGGGGACGGCCAGGGGTTGGGTGCCCACAACTTGGGCTTAAGGCCCGACACGATACATGGCCAAGTTGGCCCAAATAGGTGACGCAGCACCTTGCTGTGGTCACACAAAATGATCCACGGACCTTCTGGAGCTGGGACTAGATCCAAAACGATGGCGTCGTCGTTCCCTTTCCAACGCATCCAAGAACGGCCTGTTTCGATGTCGTATGAGGAAGTTATGACCAAAATAGTGACGATGTGTCTGCTGAATCCGAGGGCGACGTGGCAGCTGAGTTGGGAACGAATTGGAACTTGGGGAAGACCATGGCGTCGGTGTGTCCAGCGTGGCGATGTCCTCATCATCCTCCCCTTCTCGAATTGGAGTCGTCCTCAACTCCATCTTGGCGATGTCCTCATCATCCCCTCCTTGTAGAATTGGAGTCATCCTCGACTCCATCCCATCATCAGCGAACTCCTGCAAAAGGTTAGTGACAGCAGGCGATGCACCAGACATAAAAGGTTGACAAAACATAGTATAACATGGTGCATCAGGATTATCACATAACTCAGCAGTAGCAGGAGTTGTAGCAAGAAAAGCACCTCCTTTTAACTTAATCCCATTATTTTTAGCAATGTCTGTTGGAGGTTTATTTTTTATCTCATTAGCATGTTTAATAATATCCATAGGAGACAAAGGCAGCAATATAATTTTCTTGTCCTTATGTATGATAGTGTATGTATTAGTTCTACCATGGTGTAAAGCATCATTATCAAATTCCCATGGGCGACCTAACAAAATGGAACAAGCTTGCATAGGGACAACATCAAAATCAGCAGTATCATGATAAGAGCCTGTGAAAAAGCTAATGTGTGCTGATTTAGTTACCTTAGTCTTACCACTATTATTGAACCATTGAAGTTTATATGGATACGAATGTTGTCGTGTGGTCAAGCCAAGCTTGTCAACCAAATCTGAACTCACCAAGTTGTTGCAACTCCCGCTATCAATGATAGTGAGAACATGACAACCCTGCACAATGAGATACATGTGGAACAAATTGTGGCGTTGGATCTTCATCTCTTCTTCATGACCCACACGTGTACTCAACACATGCTGCACAAGAAGGCTAGGGTAGTCCGCGGCAGTAGCCATGGAGTCAATGGTGATGGCCTCCTTGTCTTGATCGCCCTCGATGGGATCTGCATCAATGTTAGCAGCAAGGGCTAAATCATCTTCAACATCACTAGCACTTACATATCCATCCTCGGTAGCAATGAAAGCGCGACGACTGGGGCATTCCTTCATGACATGTCCCATGCCTTTGCATCGGTGGCAAATGATTTTAGAGCTAGACGAGGAGGAGCTAGTAGAAGCACCCAGAGTGCCACCTTTCTTTAGCTATGGAAACTGCACATTAGACAATTTACTTACCCCGAAAGAAAATGGAGGTGTAGATGGCTGTGGTGCAACAGGAAGCTTGGGCGTCTCCGGCTCGGAACACTGCTGAAAATTCCTCCCATTGTTAGACCTAAAAGGCTGGTGTTGTTTGCGTCCCTGTACTTCTCGTTCGGCCTTAATAGCAAGATGATACAATTGGGAAAAATTGCGCCATTCTTTGTAATCAAGTATGTTCTGTATATCATGGTTTAAACCACCAAAAAATCTAGCACTAGCATCATCATCATCTTCATTTATTCCACAACGTGCTAAACCAATAAGTAATTCTTGATAGTATGCTTCTACTCCTTTATCACCTTGTTTTAAAGTTTGTAGTTTCAAACGTAAATCACGTTGGTAATAAGGAGGAACAAAACGAGATTTCATACGTTGCTTTAAAACATTCCAAGTTTGAGGCACAGCAGCAGCATTATTAGCATTGCAAAGATCACTCCACCAGAACAAAGCAAAATTAGTAAACTCACTAGTAGCAAGTCTAACTCTATGCTCAGCAGGAACATTATGAGAATCAAATTTTTGTTGAACAGCAAGCTCCCAATCTAAATATGCCTTTGGATCAACATTACCAGCAAAAGGTGGTAGACTAAATTTAATTTTAGCAAAAGGATCATTATTACCATGATTATTACCTGCCATACCGCGACGATTGAAGTTGAGGCGGCGACGGGCACCACCGTCAGCATACACATCTTTATCACCAAAAACATCCGCATCTTCATCATTAGCATGACAAGGTGGAGGGCGTTGCTCAAGCTGTTCAATGCGGGTGACCAGATTGTTCACGTTGTGCGTCAGCTCGGTCATAAGATTGCATTGTTCAGTCATGAACGTTGCAAGCTCGCCATTGGACACGCACTCATTGAAGTCCGTCGGAGTTCCTGCCATGGTTAGAAAATAGAAAAAGACAACACCAAAGTATTATCCCTATCAACTAAAAGGAAGCGGCTTACCATCGTCTTGCCTGTATTCTTACCAACGCCAAACAGGAGCAAAACCAAAGTGGTGAAGCAATCTGTTGTTGAGCGTGGGTAACAATTGCAAGATGAACCTGTGCTGACAGAAGAATATGTGGAGCTATGGGTAGGCACACAATATGACAGCAAGGATTAGCAATTAACGAGTGCAGAGTAGCGATTGTTCAATCTGGATCCAAAGTACAAATCACAGGTGCTGGCTAAGACGTATCGAGATGTAGCGCAATAAGGTGAAAACAAAGGACAATCGAAAGAACTCACAGAACAAGCAAATAGCCCAGATATCTTCTTTTTCCTGAATTTTTCCCGGATTTTTCCAAAAGGCACTAGTAGGAAACAAACTTTTTTTTACTATTTTTTATACTTTTCTCTGAACAAGGATCACAAAAGATGCAACCACAAAAATTTGCACCTACAACTGAGGTGGGATGTGGTCTACAGAAATTCAGCATGTTCTCTGAAAAGCGTGCAAAAACTTTGACAAAATTTTTTCTATATTTTCCTGAATTTTTTTGGCAATTCTGATGAAACCAAACAGGGCGAAGCCGAGTTTGGGTCGGGTCCAAATGGTGTCAAGAAGCTGCACAAAAATTTCAGATTTTTCTGATAAATGAGCGAAAAGTTATGCCTGTTTTACCGAAGGTATCTCAAGGTATGTTTTCCGAGAGGCACAACACGGCGGCGGCAGTTAGGGCAAAGCGTCCCTAAACTCTAACATCGATCACAGCAGTAGGTATTCGCCTGATGATGTAAGGAGGGCTGCGATGCAGGCAAAATAAGAGCGGCTGGCAACCTATCTAGGGTTTGCGCGGCGGCGAGAAGTTACACAAGGCGGCTAGCGGGGCAAGTCGAGTAATGTGGTGGCTTCGACTTATTGTTTGGGAACGGTGGATGGAATAGCGGCGGAAAACAAAATCACAGCAACAGGCGATTGAACTACGACCACGAACACAATCCTAAACCAGCAACAAGACTCGACCACGGACACAAACTCAACAACACGAATCTGAAACGAAATTGCAAAGGCACAAAGGGCGATAGGACAGCGGAAATTGAAATATTTTTGGGCTTTTTGTGGACTCTAGGTAATGAACAAATATGAATCTAAGGCAAACGAGATTATACCTCGCGGTAAACCTGAAATATCTGATACCAATTGATGAGTACAGGCCCGATCTTCCGAGAGGTAGCCGGTAAGTTCGATTTGTGGAGATCTCGACGTTGGCGATCCGGCTTCAAATCAGACACGATTCAAACCCTGCAACCGTTACACCACTGCTCCGTTGGTTATCAACCAAGCACAACTTAATTGACCTCGCCAAGAAGGCTTTTCCTGCAAGCGAATCGAAGGGCACAAGCAAGAAGGTAAAACACGCAATCTGAAATTACAAATATGAATGACACGAATATCAATAAAGGATTCAAGAACTCGGTTCCAAAGGACTAATCGACACAGTGGAGGAGATCAAGAACGGGGGCCCTGGATCACTGTAAAAGGATTTGTCACCACAGTTACAATGAACGATTCAGTTTCTCGATGGAAAACTAAACTCTAAACAAAACCCAATTGTGTAGCAGTGGCGGCGGCTGTGTTTATAGTCTAAGACTCGACCTAGGGTTGGGGACGGCCAGGGGTTGGGCAGCCACAACTTGGGCTTAAGGCCCGACACGATACATGGTCAAGTTGGCCCAAATAGGTGACGCAGCACCTTGCCATGGTCACACAGAATGATCCACGGACCTTCTGGAGCTGGGACCAGATCCAAAACGACGGCGTCGTCGTCCCCTTTCCAACGCATCCAAGAACGGCCCGTTTCGATGTCGTATGAGGAAGTTATGACCAAAACAGTGACGACGTGTCTGCTGAATCCGAGGGCGACGTGGCAGCTGAGTTGGGAACGAATTGGAACTTGGGGAAGACCATGGCGTCGGTGTGTCCAGCGTGGCGATGTCCTCATCACACAATCTACTTTATCTCACTTTATCTCTCTCAAGCAAGCAAATTATAGATTATGCCATATATTTGGAAAAGAGAAAATAAATTGATGGCATTTGATAAGAAAAGTGATAGTACTCGGTTTGGATCAAGATCATACACCTTTTTGGACTGAGCAACAACAGAGAAAGGGATTGGAAGAGACAAAACACATTTTGGAATAATTTGGGCCATCCCGTGAATACCGGACGTGCCCGGTATGAGCGGGACTATAAAAACAGAGCATACCCCTTCGGCCCAAACAGGCTTGCCTCCTCCAAATCAACCAGCCGACGCCCTTCTTCCCACCTAGGGCGACCAAGGATTTCACCAAGGAAAAGAGAGAGAGGGAGATTGCATTGGAGAAGGCTTGGATCAAGGATTGAAGGCCCGTGGATTTGGATTTCACATCGCTCTCTCTTCTCTCCTCTCAAGGACAGCAGCCATGAGTGGACGATAGGAGCCAAGGTCCAAGCATATGCATGATCCAGCACTTGAGAAGTACAAGAAGGCGAGACAGGATATGCATCCTAGATTTCAGCTGACCAGCAGGAGGTCCACCAGGGCTACCTCTAGTGCAGCAGCTCGGTATGCAGAGGGGTCTGGGAGCTCTTCTTCTGACACAGACACTGATGAGTTCAGAGTGGAGTCTAGAGATGAAAGAAAGAGGAAGAGCACTGACAGAGGATCAGATGGTGACAGCTCAGATGAGGAGCAGGAGATTGAGGAGGAGGAACCAGTTCCTCCAGTTCAGCATCAGCCTGGTCAGGAGATGCACTATGGTCTCCTTGAGACACGTCTGCCCAATGTACCCTCCTATGTTTCCAGGGTTGATTACAGAGGAAAGGGTATGACCAGGAGAGCTAGAGATGAGCGAAGGGTTGATCCGAGAGGCTTACCTAAGGTTCAGTATGATCACCGCTTCTAGACAGCCTTTGACCTAGACTTCTACTCCAGTGTGATTCTCACCAGGAACCCTGTGATTGCCAGGTCTCAGTGGATTGACTGGCAGTACGTTACAGAGTTGCAGAAGGCCTCAGTTGATCATGCCATTGCTATTTGCCAGCGCACTGGGGTTTATGAGATCATGGAGTTCCAGCATAACTGGAACACAGAGGTAGTAGCTCAGTTCTATGCTACTCTGTTTGTTGAGGAGGATGAGCGGCGGATGCACTGAATGCTTGAGGGCCAGTGGTATAGTGTTGACTATGATGTTTTTGCCGCCCACCTTGGCTTCTCAGAGGATGATCTCTAGAGGGACAGGATCCACACCGAGTAGGTGTTACCCCCTAAGCAGCTCGCATATATGTATCCTCCTAGTGGTGAGAGAGGAGCTGTGGGGAAGGTTCTAGGTCTTCACCCTACCTACCGGTACTTGGACAGGATGTTCAGGAAGACTATTGACTGCAAGGGTGGAGACAAGGGCAACATTGCTGATTACTCCAGGAACCTACTCCACAAAATGGAACCTGATGCTCGGCCCTTCAGTGTGTTTGATTTTATTTGGTCCGAGATCAGGAGTGTGGGAGAGAGGCCCCTCAAGGGCTGTGGTTTTGCTCCCTGCATCATGCATATGATTGAGCATGTGACAGGGCACACATTCGAGTATGATAAGATTCACAAGGCCCTGAAGATTATTGCAGATCTGCCTGAGATAGGGTTACCTCTAGCAGGACCAGGAGGAGCAGCCGCAGCACCAGAGGCAGATGCACCTGGGAGTGGTGGACCAGCAGGAGCTTCACCTTCACCATGTGCTCCTTCACATTCTACTTCACGCCGTGGCAGTCCTCCCTCGCCTATCCGCAGGCTTTTCAGCTCCATATTTGGGATGTGCCGTGACATCCAGACTAGGCAGCAGAAGGAGAGGGAAGCTAGGAGGAAGGACACTCGGACTTTGAAGCAAATTGCTTCTAATCTTGAGCTTGATCCTCCTAGGTCTCCTCTATCAGATGAGGCAGCTAGTGAGCCTGAGACTGAGGAGCAGCAGCAGGCTAGATATGATAGAGAGTATGTTGAGTTCATACAGCAACAGCAACAGCAGCAGCAGCAGGCACCTGAGCACCCTGACACTCTACCACTTCAGGCTCATGTGCCTACTCACTCTCAGCCATGTCCTAGCACTGCAGACGACTATGCTACAGATTGGTGGAGTGACCTAACAGGTGGTGGTGGCTTCTATGGGTCTGGTGGCTATGACCCGTCTGGTGCAGGTGGTTCTCGTCCAGCCGGTGTTGCACACTCAGATGATGAGGATGCTGGTCGAGATGATGATGATGAGTGATCTCAGCTTTCCGTGATAGCTTGTAGCCCCTTTGTCCTTAGTATGTCATTGTTGGACCTTTGTGGTGATAGATGACAAAGGGGGAGAGAGACTGATTAAAGCTTCAGGATAGTTTCATTTGCTTATCTTTGTACCTGATGATATGTACTGCAGGCTATAGTTTGTTTTTGAGCTTCATTGATGTATCTTGGATTTGAGATAGATTGTATCATGTGAGAGATGAGACTTACTTATGCTTTATCTATGTATCTCTTGAGACATGATCTTTATCTATATATATCAGTGGTTTCTAGACTTGAGAAAATTTGTAATGAGTGCTATGTGTGAATTACATGTGTCATATTTATTTTCATAAGGACTATGCATGCTAGAATGAAAATATTTGATGTGATGCCTTTATATTTATTCTTGTATGATATATCTTGTCATATGCATCATAGTTTCTCTTTGTCACACACACATGCACCCCACGGATGCAATGATCTAGGGGGAGTCTCCTATTTGTTTTAGTATGTGCAATTGACATTTGAGGTCATTTTGTGGATTCTAATCATAAGCACATATTAAGGGGGAGCCTCTCATAAATCATTGAACCCAAAAGTTTAAATGTTTATATCATTTTGTAAGCTTTAATCAAGTTGTCATCAATCACCAAAAAGGGGGAGATTGAAAGTGCATCTAGCCCTTTAGTGGGTTTTAGATGATTGAATGACAACGTGATTAAAGGACTAACCAGTTTGCTAAGTGTGAACAGGTAATAGGTTATCTCATAGGTACTTAATGAAAGCCAAAATGATGTGTTGTTGTATAAACAATCTAGTTCAAGCACAAGACAATAATGCAAATGGAATTCATGTGAAGGCTTATTTCTTGTGGGATTTCCATGTACTATGTGAAAGCAAGTTCATGATTATTAGTTAATGAGACATAAGGGATTGCATATGGAATGGTCTCATATTTGAAGCTTGCTAAATTAAAATGAAAAAGATAACAATACATATGAATGGATGTTTCAACACAAGATGTGACTTGATGGCTTGAGATGGTGAAGATAGCAAGGAAAGGCTTCGAGGTACTAAGCAAGGGTGAAGGGCAAGCGACGGCTTGGCGGCCGAAGAACCTAGCTAGGGTGAAGAAGAAAGTACTTGCATTTAGTTGAGGTACTAATCAAGCTAAGATGGTCATATTGATGTGAAGGATCAAATCTATAATGAAGTATTTGATGGAAGTGACTTGATACATTTGGGATTATTCAAACTTGATGAATGGAATCAAGTCACATGCTCAAGATGGCTATGCTCAAGTGAAAAGATCAACATCAACATGTTAGCACCCTTACTTGATGAAGATTGGAAGGGACGGCATCAATTCAAAAGAACAACTCAAGTGGTACAAATTCATATTTCTGTTTATCTTGAGTTTAATAGGTATGCCGTACTATTAAGAGGGATGCATCATGTTGATAGATAATGTTTCATAAGTGCTCAAGCCAACCTATGTGAGTTTTGAGTATTTGAGCGACAAAAGAGCTGACTATTTTTTTTGCTGATCTAGCAATACCGGACGTGTCCGGTACTCATACCGGACGTGTCCGGTATTTGTCCAGCAGCTGTAAAATTGTTGTTCTCGGGTTGGTTAGTCGGGAGTTCCGACGGTCGGGAGTCCCGGCATGGGTCGGGAGTTCCGACGTGTCGCACTTCAACTGACTTGGAGGGTTCACTGTCCTGGTCATACCGGACGTGTCCGGTATGGATGACCAGAGGCCAATGGCTAGTGTTCAAAAGCCATGAGTGTCGGGAGTTCCGACGTAAGTCGGGAGTTCCGACGGTCGGGAGTTCCGACATGTGTCGGGAGTTCCGACACATCACTAACTTTAACTCAGTTACACGTTTTTCAAAATTGCTGAGGGTCGGGGGTTCCAACTTGAGTCAGGAGTTCCGATGGTCAGAAGTCCCGGCGCTCTTCGGGAGTTCCGACGCCTCACAACTTCACTGTAACTTAGTTACCGTTGGCGCAGTGTGAGTCATACCGGACATGTCCGGTATGCATACCAGACGTGTCCGGTATTGCAACGGCTATAAAACGGCTAGTTTTTCAAGGGGGCTATAAATACCCCCAAGCCTCCACCTTTGGAGGCCGCTGATTCTGCTGAGATAGACACATGTTTTTGAGCCTTGCCAACTCTCCTAAACCCTCTCTTAGTGAATGTGTGATCCAAATTGCAAAATCAATTTGTGGGTTAAGAGAAAATTTGAAAAAGAGAGCAAGCCACCACTTGAGCACTTGTGCATATTGTCAATCTCGTGATTTGCATTTGTTACTCTTGGACTCTTCGGTCCTAGATGGCTAGGCGTCGCCGGAGAGCAACCGAGAGATTGTGGTTGCTTCGGAAAGTTTGTAACGGTCGATTCCGCCGCCTCGGAATCAAATTAGTGGAAGGAGGAAAAGGAGTTGGAAAAGACTCCGACTAGAGTGACCTTCGTGGTACCCTCTAGGGCTGACCTTCGCTGGGTCGCCCGCAGCCCCCTCAACGAAGAGTAGGACTCGAACGAGTCCAAACTTCGGTAAAACAAATATCGTGTCTAAATTCGCATTTCATTTGATATTTGTGTTGCTCTAGCTATTCTGCAGGTTCTCTGTGTATTTTGTCATCTCCATTAGGTGCCTGCAGTTTGGTTTGAAGATAGAAATCGAAAGGAGCAAGTTCGGGGCCGATCTGCAGAAATCATGTATACCGGACACGTCCGGTATTCATACCGGACACGTCCGGTATTTCCTGCCTGCACTGAAAATATTTATTCTCTGTTCTAACTTGGTGTTGCAGGGTTGTAGCTTCTAGATATATTCTTTATACCTTGTTTACTTTGTGGCTAACTTGTGAGGGGTGGTAGTACTCTTAATTTGGAGTTTCCATTTTGGAAACTCCCCTTTCTAATTGTTTCCACTTTTAAAGGTGTTAATTTTCAGAAATGCCTATTCACCCCCTCTAGGCGGCATCCTAGATCCTTTCAGGGCCAAATGAGAGAGGGAAGGAAGGCTGGGCCGATTCCTGGCTGGGCTAAAAGAAGAAGATGAAGTTTTTCCAAATTAAATTCTTTTCTATTTCTAGTTTTCAAATCCTAAGCTAAATTCAAATCAAATTCGAGTATGGTTTCAAATATACTCTCCTATTCAAAAAAAAATGGACAATTTTGTTAGGCTTTCCAAGATAAATTTTACAACTTTAAAAACATTTTTTATTTTCTAATTTTATTTTCTTTCTTTTCTTTTATTTCAAAGTCATTTTCAATTTCATTTCAAAAGCATTTTAACCATTTTGACTTTTAAATCAAAACCACTCAACCAATAAAATCAAATGCAATGGCATGTATGCTCAAACATGTTGCTACCTTATGATGTATTTTAAATTAATGAAAAATTTTATTTTCCTATATTTCATGTGCACAAAATTCATAAATAAATCATTTTAACTCTACTTTAAAAGAGGCAAATTTTTGGGTGTTACAATTTTACCCCCCCTTAAGATGAATCTCGTCCTCGAGATTCAGAAGACATCGATGAAGAGATGGGAATACTCTGTCCTTGTATTCTTCTTTACTTCCTCATGTAGTTCCATCATCTTGATAAAGATCCACTTTACTTTGCATACTTGTTGCCCTTACTCCAAGCAATTTGCCTAACTAATTCCAAAACTTTGACAGGTGCCTTGAATAACTCTCAGGTAACCCTAATCACTAGGCCATAATTCTCTTTTCTCATATGTTCACCTTTCAACAAAGCTTCCTTATGTTCTCATATGTTCACCTTTCAACAACCCTAATCACTAAGGGCATCAGTCATGACTTCGCTTCTTGAAGTGATAGCACTTTTCCAAGTCCTAATCAATCTCATTCCAATGAGGTTATCACAAGCTAAAGACCAACTTGGTGAAGATGTCCTATATATTCTTGTGATCCTCCTAGATGTCACTTTTACTTTCAAGAAGATGGTACTTCCATTCTCCACAATGGATAGCTCCAGATAACCTGTTAGTTCAACTAACGCATATAAGAACACATCCTACACCTTCACAAGATGCATTATTGTAGATACAAAGCTCTTGCCCTGATCTAACAAGCTAATACTCAGGTTTTACTTTGACCTTTTGGACTCCTTCAAACACTTGACTGAAGTCTCTTGATCCAACTAACTTAAAAGCTTCTCCAGTAGCTCTACCAAAATTCTTGATGATCTTGGATAAACCTTTCTTGGACTTCTAACCAAGCCTCATTGACACTCTGGGTTCCTCTTGCATCTTTGGGTACCACCACGCTTCCGCTGTGCAAACTCGAACATATGATACTTCATCTTATCAATTCTTCAACTTGGCTACCCCCCTTAAGATAAGGTAAAGTAGGGGACACCAAAGTATAGCTTGCATCCTCTTGTGATTGAAGTCTACTGTTGCTCAGGATTTCCTCAGGGTTTTTGATCGTCCAAAATCAGAGATATGAACTGATAAAGATAGGCTGCTTTGAAGACAAGATAGGGAAAACAGAAGAAAACCGTAACCCAACTATTTATTTCATTAATCCTTATACCTTAAACCTATAGACTAAATGAAATTGCGGGAACACCCAACAAAATCATTGCAATCATTACAAAGATGCAAAACAAGCATAACATAATGACAAATCAACAAAGCACTTAAAGATGCACAACTCAATTATTGACTCACTTGTGATACTATCGTTTTTATTACATAAGGGGCACAAATTCCTAATTCTTAAAAATAGCATGATTACAGGGACATCTCTCGCATGGGAGTGACACGTCATCCACTACATCAATTTCACCATATGCTTCTTTTGGGTTGGGTATCACTAACACTTCCTAGTGATAGTTCGGTTGTGATCTGACTCTGGCTACTTCCATGGTGTACTTGTTGATTCTTCTGTGGGCAAGATTTAACATAATGTCCTTCCTACTGGCAATGATAACACTTTCTCTTAGCTAGATCTTTAGTGATGTCATACTCCATAGAATTGTTGCTTAGAGTATTGTCAGCTTGCTGACTCTGTAAGTTCATCTTTGTTGATTGGACCGCTTTTTAGCTCGCTTGATCTTTCAGGGTTGAAACTCTATGTAGGTGATTGTCCACCCATCTATGATGCTTTTAATGTCTCTCTAGTGGAGCAATTTATTTGTTGAGATGCAGGGCATAAAATAAATACTATCGCTAAAACAAAGAATCACAAGCAGTAGGTTATTTGCTTCTGTCCTACACCTATTGGACATGTCCGATATTACTATCAGATGTGTTCGGTATGGACAGGGACAGAAAGCAAGTGCTTCTATTCTGCATATTCCAGACGTGTCCAGTATACCTACCAGACGTGTCCGGTATTATAGGAACCAGAACATTGATAGGATTGCAACTGAGTCTTTGATCCACATATTTTCATATATCCTCAATTTATTCAGAAGCTTGTGGTTTACCAAATCTAAGTGAATTGTGAGCATCTCTTGAACTCAAATCCTGAATATGGCAAATTATTTGGTTGTGGTTCAAAATAGAAATTTGACTCCCAAATTCTTAATAGAATAAAGTGCTAATTGAAAGTCATTCAAATTAATTAAAGCACTTATTTAGGGGGAGCTCAGTTTTTATTTTGCACCTTGTGGACTAACAAATTTATCTAGCACTCTTTGTAGTCCTTTGGATGAAAAGGTGATTTCGTATCTAGCATGATTATTTGCCAATTAAGGTCAACATAAAGATTATCATGCTATGTATCTTCTTAGTGGTATTCTTTTGGGCTCAAGTCAAAGGTATGTTTTTACATACATGCATTGTAAGTGCATCTAAGGCCCTTTATATGTTAGAATGTGCATTTGTGTGACATAGGAGAGATGTTTTTCAAAACTCATTACTAGCATGTGTATGTGGTGTGAATTTGAAAAACTATTTGAATCTTGGTCTTTGTGACCTAGCCTTATCATGTGATAATTATAGCTCTCCTTGATTGTTTGATTGGCTAATTACACATGACATGGCTTTCTTAAGTCCACAATCTACTATGTCTCACAATCTCTCTCTCAAGTAATCAAAATCTATATATGCCAAATATTTAGAAAAGAGAAGTGCTACTCATGGCATTTGGATAAGAAAAGTATTTACACCTTGTTTGGATCAAGGACATACATATTTTTGGATCAAGAAATAATATAGAAGGGGATTGGAATTAAGTAAATGAAATTTGGAAAAAGATCAGCCAGCCCGCAAATACAGAACATGTCCGGTATGCCTACCGGACATGTCTAGTATGAGTGGGGCTATAAAAATGGCCAGTACCCCTTCGGCCCTGATCCTCTATCTCTCTTTTCTCTCCTCCAAGCCGATGCCGCCACTGATGTTCCACCGTATTGGCGATCGAGTGATTCCACCGAGAAAAAGAAGAGAGGAAGATTGGATCGGAGGAGATTTGCATCAAGATCGAAGGCCCTGGGACTTGGATTTCCAATCACATCTTCATTCACTCTCTCAAGGTACCCTAGTCCCGGACCTCATCCAATCTAAGTGGTTAGGGCATGATTTTGGAATTCCTTCGGTAGAGATGCTACATTACCTGTCTAGAAGCAATGCCCAAAGTTTGGATTGGATTGGTTGAAGATTGAGCGAAGGACCCCTATTAGGGTTGCTGTCCGCTCATACCAGACGTGTCTAGTATGGGACATCAGAGCCGATTTTGCTCCCTTGTTTCAATCTTCTCGGTGGTTGATTCTTAGGACTAAGTTTAATTATCTATTGTGTTTTGTGAACCTTTTTGACCTAGTTTGGTTGAGGTGATTACAAAGCATAGGATAATTACTCTTATTTCTATGTTTCAACTAAAATAAGCTATTATTTGGGCATGTATCTAAAATTCCTTACAAATCTTTGGATACAGGACAGCAGCAATGAGCGGAAGACAGGAGCCTAGGTCCAAGCATAGGCATGATCCAGCTTTGGAGAAACACAAGAAGGCAAGACAGGAAATGCATCCTAGATTTAGTCAGCAGGAGCAGGGCAGCAGCAGGGTACTCTTCAAGGCTACTAGGGGTGCTCCATAGTACAAAGAGGGAGACAGTAGTTCTTCCTCTGACACAGATACTGATGAGTTCAGAGTGGAGCCTAGAGAAGATAGAAAGAGGAAGAGCACTGATAGAGGATCAGATTGTGATAGCTCAGATAAGGAGCAGGAGATTGAGGAGGAGGAGCCAGTACCTCCATTTCAGTACTAGCCTGGTCAGGGTATGCATTATGGTCTTCTTGAGACATGTCTGCCTAATGTGCCCTCTTATGTTTCTAGAGTTGACTACAGGGGAAAGGGCATGACCAAGAAAGCCAGAGATGAGAGAAGAGTAGATCCGAGAGGCTTACCTAAGGTTCAGTATGATCATCGCTTCCAGATAGCCTTTCACATGGACTTCTACTCCAATGTAATTCTCACTAGGAACCCTGTGGTAGCCAAATCTTAGTGGATAGACTAGCAGTATGTCAAAGAGTTGCAGAAGGCCTCAGTTGATCATGCTATTGCCATTTGCCAGCGCACATGAGTTTATGAGATCATGGAGTTCCAGCATGACTAGAGCAAAGAGGTGGTAGCTCAGTTTTATGCTACTCTGTTTGTTGAGGAGGATGAGAGGCGGATGCACTGGATGCTTGAGGGCTAGTGGTACAGTGTTGATTATGATGTATTCACCGCCTAGCTTGGCTTCTCAGAGGATGATCTCTAGAGGGATAAGATTCACACAGAATAGGTACTTCCTCTAGAGCAGCTAGCCTATATGTACCCACCAGGAGGTGAGAGAGGAGCAGTGGGCAAGGTTCTAGGTCTTCACCCTACTTATAGATACCTAGACAGGATGTTTAGGAAGATCATTGATTGCAAGGGTGGAGATAAGGGAAACATCGCATATTACTCCAGGAACCTACTCCATAGGATGGCACCTGATGCTCGGCCCTTGAGCGTTTTTTACTTTATCTGGTGTGAGATCTGGAGTGTAGGTGAGAGGCCCCTCAAGGGCTATGGTTTTGCTCCCTACATCATGCACATGACTGAGTAGGTCACAGGGCATACATTTGAGTATAACAAGGTACATAAGGCCCTGAAGATTATTGTAGACTTGCTTGAGGTTGGGGTACCTCTAGCAGGACCAGGAGGAGGAGGAGCACTAGAGGCAGATGCACCTACAGGTGGTGCAGCAGCAGGATGAGCTTCCCCTCTACCACATGCTCCTTCATGTTCTTCTTCACATCACCGCAGTCCACCTTCTCCTATTTGCAAGATGTTCAGTGCTATCTTTGGGATGTGCAAGGACATATGGACCTGTCAGCAGAAGGAGAGGGAGGCTAGGAGGAAGGATACTCGGACTTTGAAGCAGATTGCTTCTAGACTTGAGCTTGATCCTCCTCGGTCTCCACTATTAGATGAGGCAGCTAGTGAGCCTAAGACTGAGGAGCAGCAGTAGGGCAGGTACAACGCAGAGTTTGCTGAGTTCCTTTAGCGACAGTAGCAGCAGCAAGCTCTAGAGCACCCTTACACTTTAGCACTATAGGTTCGGGTGCCTCCTCACTCTTAGCCATGTCCTAGTGCGGCAGATGAGTATGCTTTAGACTGGTGGAGTGACCTCACGGGTAGTTTCTATGACCTATCTAGTGCGGGTGGTTCTCGTCCAGCCAGTGCTACATGCTCAGATGATGAGGATGCTGGTAGAGATGAAGATGATGATGAGTGATCACAGCTGTCAGAGATAGCTTGTAGCCCCTTTGTCCTTAGTATGTCATTGTTGGACCTTTGTGGTGATAGATGACAAAGGGGGAGAGAGACTGATTAAAGCTTCAGGATATTTGTTTCATTTGCTTATCTTTGTACCTGAAGATATGTACTATAGGCTATAGTTTGTGAGCTTTGTTGATGTATATCTTGAGTTTGAAATAGATTGTATCATGTGAGAGATAAGACTTACTTATGTTTTATCTTTGTATCTCTTGAGACATGATCTTTATTTATATATCAGTGGCTTGTGGACTTCAGAAAATGTGTAATGAGTGCTATGTGTGACATACATGTGTTATATTTATTTTCATAAGGACTATGCATGCTAGAATGAAAATATTTAATGTGATGTCTTTATATTTATTCTTGTTTGATATATCTTGTCATATGCATCATGATTTTACTTTGTCACACACACATGCACCCCACAGATGCAATGATTTAGGGGGAGTCTCCTATATGTTTTAGTGTGTGCAATTGACATTTTAGGTCATTTTGTGGATTCTAATCATAAGCACATATTAAGGGGGAGCCTCTCATAAATCATTGAATCCAAAAGTTTAAATGTCTATATTCTTTTGTAAGCTTTAATCAAGTTGTCATCAATCACCAAAAAGGGGAGATTGAAAGTGCATCTAGCTCTTTAGTGGGTTTTGGATGATTGGATGACAACGTGATTAAAGGTCTAACCCATTTGCTAAGTGTGGACTGGTAATAGGTTATCTCATAGGTACTTAATGAAAGCCAAAATGATGTGTTATTGTATAAACAATCTAGTTCAAGCACAAGACAACAATGCAAATGGAATTCATACAAAGGCTCATTTATTGTGGGATTTTCATGTATTATGTGAAAGCAAGCTCATGAGAATTAATTAATGAGACATGAGGGATTGCATATGGAATGGTCTCATATTTGAAGCTTGCTAAATTGAAATGGAAAATATGACAATACAAATGAATGGATGATTCAAAACAAGATGTGACTTGATGGCTTGAGATGGTGAAGATAGCAAGGAAAGGCTTTGAGGTACTAAGCAATGGTGAAGGGCAAGTGACGGCTTGGCGCCGAAGAACCTAGCTAGGGTGAAGACGGAAGCACTTGCATTTAGTTGAGGTACTAATCAAGCTATGATGGTCATGTCTATGTGGAGGATCAAATCACTATTGGAGTGTTTGATGGAAGTGACTTGATACATTTTGGATTATTCAAATTGGATAAATGGAATCAAGTCACGTGCTCAAGATGGCTATGCTCAAGTGAAAAGCTCAATATCAACATGTTGGCACCCTCATTTGATGAAGAGTGGAATACATGGCTTTAGTTGAAAGAGATCAACTCAAAAGGTTTAAATTTGTTATACTTTTAAATTTGAGTTAATAGGAATGTCATATTATTAAGAGGGATGTCTCATGTTGATAGATAATGTTTCATAAGTGCTCAAGCCAACCAATGTGAGTTTTTAGAGTGTTTGAGAGACAAAAGAGCTAACTGATTTTTGCTGGTCTAGCAATACCGGACGTGTCCGGTATTGATACTGGACGTGTCCGGTATTTGCCCAGTAATGACAATATTGTTGATCTCGGGTTGGTTCGTCGGGAGTTCTGACGTGAGTCTAAAGTTCTGACGGTCGGGGGTTCTGACATCTCATGCTTAACTGACTTGGAGAGTTCACTGTGGTGGTCATACCGGATGGCTAGAAGCCAACGGCTATTTTTCAAATGCCTTGAGGGTCGGGAGTTCTGACTTGAGTCAGGAGTTCCAATGGTTGGAAGTTCCGGCATGAGTCGGGAGTTCCGACACCTCACATACTTTAACTCAGTTACCATAGTTTTCAAATGTGTTGAGGGTGGGGAGTTCCGACGTAAGTCAGGAGTTCAGACGATCGAAAGTTTTAGAACTCATCGGGAGTTCCAACGCCTCACAACGTTACTATATCTTAGTTACTGTTCGCACAATGTAAGTCATACCGGATGTGTCCAGTATGGCAACGACTATATAACGACTAGTTTTTCCAAGGGGGCTATAAATATCCTCAAGCCTCCACCTTTGGAGGCTGCTGATTCTGCTAATACACATACACATTTTTTAGCCTTGCCAACTCTCTCAAACCCTCTCTTTGTGAGTGTGTGATCCAAATAGCAAAATCCATTTGTGGGTTAAGAGAGAATTTGAAAAAGAGAGCAAGCCACCACTTGAGCACTTGTGCATATTGTCTATTTCATGATTCACATTTGTTACTCTTGGACTCTTCGGTCCTAGATCATTAGGCATCGCCAAAGAGCACCCGAGAGATTGTGGTGTGCCTCGGAAAGTTTGTAACGGTCGATTCCACCGCCTCGAAATAACTAGTGGAAGGAGGAAAAGGAGTTGGAAAAGACTCCAGCTAGAGTGACCTTCATGGTATCCTCTAGGGCTAACCTTCGCTGGGTTGCCCGTAGCCCCCTCAACAGAGAGTAGGACTCGAACGAGTCCTAACTTTGGTAAAACAAATATCGTGTCTCAATTCGCATTTCATTCGATATTTGTGTTGCTCTTGCTCTTGTGCGGGTTATCTGTGTATATTATCATATCTAGTAGGTACCTACAATTTGATTTGAAGTTACAAATCAAAAGAAGCAAGTTTATGGCTGTTCCACTGAAACCATGTATATCGGACACGTCCGGTATTGATCACTGTGTTAGGCTGTTCTGCAGAACACGTGCATACCGAACACGTCCGGTATTTCCTACCTGTGCCGAATATATTCATTCTCTATTCTAACTTTGTGTTGCAGTGTTGTTGCTTCTAGATATACTCTTTATACTTGTGAGGGGTGGTACTACTCTTTATTTGGAGTTTCCATTTTGGAAACTCCCTTTACTAATTGTTTCCGCATTTAAAGGTGTTAATTTTCAGAAATGCCTATTCACCCCTCCTCTAGGCGGCATCCTAGGTCCTTTCAGAACCACCCGACCCCAAGAAATTGACTGCGTCTTTTGAGCCAGCGGAGGGCTCCAAAGAGGTTCTCATAGATCCCGGCAGCCCCAAGGGCAAGGTGGTGCACATTGGCACCACACTCTCCCTTAAATAGGAAAGTGCGCTCATCGACTTCCTTTGCGCCAACAAAGATATCTTTGCGTGGAAACTCTCAGACATGCCAGGCATTCTGAGGGAAGTCACCGAGCATGCCTTGAAGATCTACCCAGGCTCCAAGCAGGTGAAACAACGCCTATGCCGCTTAGATGAGGGGAAACATAGGACCATCGACGAGGAGATCACAAAGCTTTTAGCGGTCGGATTCATCAAGGAAGTGTACCACCTAGAGTGGTTGGCCAATCCTGTTCTTGGACGAAAGAAAAGTGGGAAATGGAGGATGTGCGTTGTAACACCCCAGGTGTTTGCCACCAGTTAAGCAATGGGTTTGAGCTAAAACATGGTATATTAAGTGATGATGAAGATGTCAAGGTCAAACCTATAGAAACGAGCCCCAACCTAAACTTGGATATTGCACCTTTTGCTCGCCTAAAGACCCCTTTTCAAGATATATGCTTGGGTGGTGTGATTGGGATATCTTCATGTGTCTCACATCAATACCCATCTATATTGGACACTCGAAAAGTTTCATGAAGTTTGGAATCAAAAAGTCACATGAAATGATAAGTTATATCCTTATTGGAATGACTTTGCGAAGTGCTTGAATTGCACTATTAAGTGAATGAGAACATGAGATGTCAACCAAACCTTGCAACCTTGCCAAAATAACTCTAGATGAACTCTACAACAAAAGTCATGAAAGGTTCATGTTGGGCAAAGGCCAAGAAAATGCTCCAATGGATCAAAAAGGATAATTTAAGCTTCATCGTGATCCTACTTTGGTCAAAGTAGAACAGTAGGTTCTATACCAGTTTTGAGGTTGGACCTTAAATGAAAGTTGTAGTCCATATCATGTAGAACAAACTTTGTTTTTGGACCAAGAGCTAGATCAACTTGGAAATAAGTCAAACAGAGGCTCCAAGATTGAATCAGCGGCTGTTTTCAGACTTAGAATTTTTCTAAGTCTGGAATTCATCGTCGTCGACATTGGCATGTCGCGTTCTCGTGTTTTCGTTAAGCAACTTGACTTTACCCAAAAATAGAAGTTGGAGCTTACATAATGGGGAAGAACATACAAGAAGATGGCACCAGTTGCATTTCATTTCGACCATCAATTTTGGATGTTTGCTTGTCGCTGTCAAATCACCGACACTATCAAGTTTAGTACTAATTATATGCTAATCCAACAGCCTAATGGCCAAGCACCCTTAATCAAAGTCGAAGAGCATTCTGAGGATAGCAACTTTTCTATAGGCGCCAAGGTCCGAATCTGCACCGAATATGCCGAAAACGGACTCCAAGTCGGGCACAGCAACGCACGCCACGTACTCGATGAAATGACTTCGTGTCGGCCATGCACCAGAGCGCGCCCCACCATTGCCGAGCTTTGCTGCTGCGTGCATCCTTGACCCTGTGTCCCTATTCCGCCATAACTGAGCGCCTGAGGCTCCCCCTTCCACTCCCGCTCACTCCCTCTGGCTCCCCATCGCCTCTCTCGCTCCAACCGCGCGCCTACACGCGTGCCAGCGCACGGCAGCCATGGCCGTCATGGACGAACTCCATTGCCGCCGCTGCTCCTTCTCTTGCTGCCCTCTAGCGCCACCACCGAGTATGCCTATGGCTCCGCGACCGACTCCCCAACTGCGCAACCCTTCTCCACCGCCGTTCACCGCTGGCTCGTCGCTACTGCCGGCGCGGCCACCGCTAGGCCGCCCGCGCACGTGGCCAGGAGGCCATGGGCCATCGCCGGCCACACTAAGACCTTCTATAGGTGCGCCCTACCACCGCGCCTCCACAGCGCCTCTCCCTTGCTGCAGACGTCCTCCACCGCCGTCGGCATGGGCTGGAGCCCGACGTGCTCTGCTCTAGAGGAAGAAGAAGGACCTCGTGCGACAATAGGGTAAAAGGGAGGGGGTTAAGTGAATAGACAGTGACTCTGATGAATAGTGCAGTAAAGGATCCGTTCGTTCGGGTTTTATTTGTGGAAACTTCAGGGTCCTCGATGCAAGATTTAGATCCCTTTTTCTTTGATTTTTTCAGATTTGAATGCTCCACTTTAAAAATTCATAGTAATTCATACAAAAATCGTAAAATAGAAAATGAGGACTTTTTGGAATCCTTGTGAAATTTTCTATGCAGTAGATCTATAATGTGGCATGTTTTGGTTTAAATATTTTGCTGTAAAAATAGATCTATGCAGCTAGGTTCCTGTTACTTGCCATGTCTTGTGTTTTTCATAACTACAGTTTTTATGCTCAAATAAATATAAAACATTTGTGGAGTGCTACTAAGGTGATTGTTGTTGTCTGGTAAAAATTTCAGGAGTTTAGGATTTATAGTTTAAGAGTTATAAAAATAACAAATGCCCTGTATTGCTTTGCGTCTACTCTGAACAGTTCTGCATGTTTGAATTAATTAGCTCAGTTAAGTTATGAATCATGACTTGGTGAAAATACATGAGTTGTAGTACTTTTATTAAGCTTTCCAAAAAGTTAAATATCATGATTTTTGGTTAAGTAGATCTTGAGTTACACTTGCTTAAATCTCTGTGTCTGTTTCTGCCCAAACCCAGACAGGGTTTCATTGTTGGTGTTGTGGGGCCTTCTTAATAGTATAATTAGCTTTAGGTGTTTACAACAAAGTTGTTTAGAATTTTCTAAGCTTTCTAAAAAGTCTAGAATCACATTTATGGGACATGTATAACTCCATTTATAGCTGTTTAAAGTGGCATGTTAGTTTCTGTCTATGTTTTGGACAGAGCTGTAATTATTGGATTAGTTGACCCTTCTAACTATAAAATCATCTTAATATGAGAATAACAAAGTTGTATATAATTCATGTATCTAGCTTCTGTTAAAATTTGGTGTCATTTGTCCAAGTAGTTTGTGAGTTATGCCTGTTTAAAGTTGGGTTTCAGAAATGGCTGCTTTCTGTCAATTGTGGACCAGTTTCTGTAAATGGGTATATTTGACTTAGTTAGCTTGAGAATCATGCTAAGATGATTAAAGATGAATTGTAGAAAATTTCATAAGCTTTCCAGATTATCTTGTTGCATGTCTTTTGGATTAGTACAACTCCTGTTATGAGTAAAATTAGCTGCTGCTGTTTGCAGCCTTGACTCTGTGATTGCCGTGAATACCCGGTTTGTCTTGAATGCTTATGTGATGCATCTTGTGTTACCATTCATCACATTCATACATATGCATCTTGCATCTCATCTAGGTACGCTAGATGCACCACGTGAAGGATGAGATGTTGGAGCCAAACCCGAAGACGGTGTATGGAGGATCTATCCCGAAGGTGGAAGGACTAAGCAAGTGCTAGGATCTGAGATGTCACCAGGATGGTGCAAGTTAACTGAACTGACTTGTGTCGGATCCTAGGCAAGCCCCGAAGCATTATAAGTCTCCTAATTTATAAAAGCAATTCTTTCTATATATGAGTTATATATTGTTGCATTAAATTGTAGGAGTTGATTGAAACCGTTGATGCATTTATTACTATCCTTGCCTACCTTATTACCTTTTTACCCTGTTAGGTCAGGATCGAATAACTGCTTAGCCTTGCTTAGACCGGTAGCGATCGGTGATATCCGGTCACCTACATTTATAGGTGGTTACTGGAAGAATTTAGCTATAGAAAGAATGATATCCTGGAATTAACCATGTGTGATGGATAATTGGAGACCAGACGGAAAAAGTTGGAGGCAACCAGACAGGGTTCTGGGGTGCTGTTAGTTTCCGTCTATGTCGATTAAGGACCGACCGTTGTTGGGCCTCAAGTCATGTTGAACGCATGCCTTACATTTAGCTGGCCGGATAAAGTACCTTCCGACCGCGAAGCTGGGAGATTTTTCGGGCCGAGTAGATTGCCCGCAACGCACTGTGCCGGAGCAGGTGTGGTAGGACACGGGGGCGAGATGATAAGACCAAAGTGCAGTTGGTCGGCCCCCGGGTACATGTGGTTCCTAGCAAACTCGAGATTCCTGGAAAGTTGACTCGGTGATCAATATCTCACTTTAGCGGGTGAGTGAGGTTTGTGTAAGGAATAAATCACCAGCTGGTTAGGAATCGATTCGAATCGCCATCGCTCCTGGATAGTGAGCACTTGACTCAAGTTACTTCATCGTAGTAATTATTATGGAACAATGATGGTTATCTGGATGGTATGGGATATGCTAAATCTAAATTGGTAACTGGATGTTATTGGTTAATCAAGTGATTGCTATAGTACAGGTGCTTACCTAGATGGATAGGTCATAATAAAGATGATGCAAAGTACTTAAAATGGTTTCTTCATGATAGCTTATGCTTTTCGCAAATAAGTCAGCTAGCCCACTAAAGAAAGCCTTGCATAATCCTTGGTGTCGCTTTATTTTGGTTTAAGACGGGTAAGTCTGGCTGAGTACATTCGAGTACTCAGGGTTTATCCCAACTTGTTGCAGGTGATGTTCTCGACCTGTTGATGATGGTGGCTAACCACCGGTGGGCTCGGTGATTCTATACTTACTTCTCATCTATATGCTTTTGTCGGATGATGTCACTATGCTAGCAATATATTTGGAACTTATATTAATGTAATCATTTGAAAGCTATGTTGTTTTCACTAAGCGGTTTGAAACCCAAACTTGTACTATTATTTGTTAACCCCTTTGTAATATTATTTCCGCTGCAACCCGATGTATGTGATGTGTATTTGCTTAATCACGCGATCTTGGTTGTGATGTTGATTTACCGAGGTCTTTCGAGACACTTGGCGGACTACCGGGTTTATATGAGTGAAAGTATGGGTGTGTCAACGTGTTAGCGGGGACAACCGTACTTGATCTTGTATAAATTGGGCGGTTCTGTCATATGCGTTGACTACATGGGTCTCAACAAGGCATGCCCAAAGGATCTATTTCCTTTGCCATGCATAGATCAAATAGTCTACTCTACCTCAGGGTGCGAAACCCTCTACTTCCTTGATGCGTACTACAGGTACCATCAAATTGTGATGAAAGAATCCAACCAGCTTGTGACATCTTTCATCACCCCCTTCAGATTATTCTGCTACATCACAATGCTGTTCGATCTGAAGAACATTGGGGCTACATACCAGTGTTGTATGCTCAACTATTTTGGGGTCCTCATTGGGCAAACCATTGAGGCCTATGTTGATGATATCATGGTCAAGTCCAAATGGGTTGACCACCTCGTAGCCTATCTTGAGCAGAGCTTTGCAAAACTCTGAGCAAACGGCATCAAACTCAATCTAGAGAAATGTGTTTTCGAGGTCCCGAGGGGCATGCTACTTGGTTTCATCGTCTCCGAGAGTGGCATTGAAGCCAACCCAGAGAAGATCTTAGCCATTATAAGGATGGGCCTAATTCAAAATATGAAGGGGGTACAATGAGTTATAGGGTGCCTCACCGCACTTAGCCGCTTCATCTCGTGCCTCAATGAATGAGGTCTCCCCCTTTATCGACTTCTGAAGAAGGCCAACCACTTCAAATGGACGTCTGAGGCCTAGGAGACACTTGACATGCTCAAGCATCTTCTAACAAAGGCTTCGATCCTAGTTCCTCCTACCGATGGAGAACCCCTTTTGCTCTACGTCATGGCCACCACGCAGGTGGTCAGTGCCGCCCTAGTGGTGGAGCGATAGGAAGAGGGGTACGCCCTCAATGTACAGCACCTAGTGTACTTCATTAGCAAGGTCCTATCTGACTCTAAGACCCGCTATCCTCAAATCTAGAAGCTCCTGTATGCCTTCCTCATCACCAAGAGAAAGCTACGCCACTACTTCAAGTCACATCCTATGACAATCATGACATCTTTCCCCCTCGATGAGATCATCCAAAACCAGGATGCCACGGAAAGAATTGCAAAGTGGGCACTCGAGTTGATGGGTTAGGGCATTGTGTATGCCTCCCAAACGGCCATCAAATCCTAGGTATTAGCTAATTTCATGGCAGAGTCGACTGAGGTCCAAATGCCACCAGTAGTCATTGACCAAGAGTACTAGATGATGTACTTCGATGGATCACTGATGAAGAAGGATGCCAGCATAGGCCTAGTCTTCGTGTCACCCCTTGGGGTACGCATGAGGTACATGATTTGCCTCCATTTCCCTCCTCCAACAATGTGGCCGAATATGAAGCACTCATCAACGGCCGACGCATCGTCATCGAGTTGGGCATCCGACGCCTCGACGTTCGCGACGACTCTCAGCTGGTCGTCGATAAAGTCATGAAGGAATCAAGCTGCTATGACACCAAGATGGCTGCATACTACCAAGAAGTCCACTAGCTAGAGGACAAGTTCGACGGCCTTGAGCTCAACCACATCCCAAGGTGCCTCAACGAGGCGGCTGACACACTGGCAAAAGCGGCATCTGGCCAAGAGCTAGTGCCAATGGGTGTCTTCGCTAGTAACCAACACAAGCCCTTGGTCCACTATGAGGGGTCAGAACAAGCTGGTGATGGTCCACCTGTTCTAGGCTCAGGGGCTGACCAACCATCGGCTCCATTCGGCCCTAAAGTCATGGAGCTTGAAGAGGACCCAGCGATAGAGCCCGACCCTCTAGTCGACTGGAGAATACCCTACCTCTACTATGTCCTCCATGATACGCTACTAACAGACAAGACGGAGGCCCGATGGCTCACACATCGTGCCATGTCCTTTGTTCTTGTAGAGAGCGAACTCTACAAGTGAAGTCACACCGGAATCCTACATCACTACATCCCTATCGAACAGAGGAAGCATTTGTTGAGCAATATCCATAGTGGGGTCTATGGTCACCATGCCATGCCTAGAACCCTGGTCAGAAATGCCTTTCGACAGGGCTTCTACTGGCCTACCATGGTGGTTGACGCCGAGCAGATCGTACGCACCTACAATGGGTGCCTGTACTATGCCCAGCGGACTCACCTACCAGCCCAAGCGCTCCAGACGATCCCCATCACCTGGCCGTTCGTGGTCTTGACCTGGTTGGACCTCTCAAAAAAGTGCTCGGGGGCTACACCCACTTGCTTGTCACCATAGACAAGTTTCCAAAGTGGATAGAAGCTTAGTCGATCTCCGCGATCAAATCCGAGCAGGCCGTGCTATTCTTCCTCAACATCGTCCATCACTTCTGAGTCTCGAACTCCATCATCACGGACAATGACACGTAGTTCACTGGGAAGAAGTTCCTCCGATTTTGCAATGAATATCACATCCACATCAATTGGGCCTCTATAGCGCACCCCCGAACAAATGGGCAGGTTGAACACGCAAACGACATTGAGTCTGAGGACGACCCCTAGCTAGGTAACCGGATACACACCATTCTTTGTGGTGTATGGTTCTAAAGCTATCCTCCCAACTGACCTCAACTATGGAGCACCAAGGGTCAGGGTGTACGATGAACAAGGAGCCAAGCATCCCTCGAGAATGCCATGGACCAGCTAGACAAAGCATGCGATGTTGCCCTCCTCCGCTCGGCCAAGTACTAGCAGGCGTTACGATGATACCACAGCCATCGAGTGCAGGGTCAGGCCTTTAACGTCAGGGACCTGGTCCTCTACCTCGTCCAGAGCAACAAAGACCACCACAAGCTCTCTCCACCGTGGGAGGGACCGTACGTAGTTGCAGAGGTGCTCTGGCTAGGCACCTACAAGCTGAAGACCATTGACGGTGAGGTCTTCGCCAATGCCTGGAACATTGAGTAGCTATGTCACTTTTACCCCTAATAAATGACACTTTCTCTTATTAGTTTTGTTATCCAACTCCCTGATTTTCAGTGACATCCAACCCCAACAACGGCAAGGGGTCGAATCTCACTTAGGGTTGATATGAGCATATCTATCTGGCAAACATTATTTATGCCTACCCTCCTTTTTACGTTAGGACCTAGGAGCTAGGTTTATGGGAACAAGCTCTGAGTATAACTGGTCGGACTGTGGGATACCTATGCCCCAGTGGCTACAGTGTCTTTGCTCACCAGCATGATCAGAATTGGCTCGCCCACACTCTGAGCTTTTATGACCTTAATGATGAAAAGGGTCAGATGCACTAACTCTTTATGTAAAAAGGGGATAAGAGCTAAGAGACTGTTTGCTACACCAAAATTCAAGAGCTTGTCCATTTGTTATAAGTTTTCTCCGCCTGGCTTATCTGCCTAACTAAATTCTTGCGCAGGATGTCCTCATCCTTTATCTCTTTAGGAAAGTCTCGCCTAGGCAGGAAACACAAGTTGACCGGATGCCTTGGCCACGATCGAGGAATGGGTAGGGAGCACACAGGATCCCACTCATATCCGGTGGAGGCTTTCCAAACCCATCACTCTTACCATCAAGGTAAAACCGATGCCTAGGTCCATCAGATAGTTTAAAACCGTTGCCGAGAGACAAGCACCCTTACTTTATGCATTAATTTTACTACCAAGCCTTCAACCCCAGCAACGGCAAGGGGTCAGACATCACTCGGGGGCTGGCGAGAGTGTCTATTCGGTAGACATTCTCTTTGCCTAGCCCCTCCTTACATTAAAAACTGGAGGCACGATGTGCGGGCACAAACTTTGAGTAAACCTGGTCAGACCACTAGTACCCTATGCCCTAGCGGCTATGACATTTTTGCTCACCAGCGTGATCAGAATCTTTGTCTCCGCACTCCAAGCTTTAGCCTCCACCTTCTTAGGAAGGGTTTGGAGGGGCCTACCTATGAAATCTCCATCAAGGAGAGGCTATCAGGTCGCCCAAGTCGATCAAACGGCTCGGGCCATAGCCAAGAGACAGATACGGAGGACTAGGATGCTCGTGCAGGTTACACCGGCCCCATCATGAACGTCAGACCCAGACCCCACATGGACATATCCGATAAGAGCTCCTAGAACCCATCACTAGTGCCATCAAGGTAACATCACCGACCCCCACTTTTTCTTTATATGATCATTCATTCATCCATTTTCATTCATACGTTCATTCATTCATTCATTCATCCCATACACCCAAGCATTGCATATGCAATTACTGCATCACAACACTTCGCATCGCGTAATGAAGCGGTAGTCGTCTCATTTGATATGAGCGGTGACCGACCATGGTTCAAAGGCCATCCCACAAAGGGCTCAAGGCCCCTCGCGTCAAACAAAGCTAGGGGAGAAAAACCGATATGCAAAAAAATTGGCTATTAAGGACTGTAAAGCTCATGGGTTGTGATTGATTTTATGATGACAAGTACAATGCACGCAGATGTAAGTAAAATCATCAGCTAGGTCGATATTACTAGTGTAAAGCATTGAGCCGATGAATCTAACGAGAAAGGATACAGCATGCGAACAAATCGACTGTCTAGTACAAATGGATCTATAAACACTCTAAATCTAATCTGTTACTCTCAATAGTGAGGTATGACCGGATCGATGGCAGCTATGATGATAATAACAAACTAAAACCAAAGAATCCATAAAACTGCCTATACATTGATAGAGTTTCTGAAAGACATGCTATATGTATAAAAGCACAAGCGAATCGGCTGAAATAGCCGATTTAGGTAGAAAATGGACTACAGCATGTAAACAATCGACTACTTAATATGGATAGATCTATGAACTCATCATACCTAACCTATTATCTTTAACAGTGGGGTTTGACCGGATCGATGGCAGTAATGATAAAGACAACAAATCAACCCTTTAAAATAAACAGATCTATTCATATTTAACAGAATCATAGAGACACACTATAGGCGTTAAAGCACAGGTGATCGGCTACTTAGCCAATGTGGGCATAGCAAACAGCCAGGATCATGCCTGGTCGAAAGTAAATCTACCAGCTAGCATCCTGCGATCTAAAGTACTAACAGTGGGGGTCGACCGGATCGATATATCCATAATAGCAAGATATGGACCAGATTCAACTAGCTAGTAAACCTTCTCAAGATCAGACATACCTTGACCGCGTACTATGCATGACCAAGATCAAAGCAGAACGGCCGATGAAACATAATCTGTCGTTTAAAGTAAGAACCATCGCAATGTAACAAAATAAACTATGGATTAAAAGGATGTGAGACCGATCTAGATCGATCTCGATTGGACAGGTTGATATTACTGAAAAACTAATGATAATAAGAACATCAGCAAGATCGGTAACTTAATGAATCTACCAGAAGAATGCCACCCTTAGGTAGAGCCGATAACTTGACCTTAATCTAATTCAAGCAAAGGAGGTTGAACTTAACCGATGCAGTCGTACTTGAACTAGATAAGAATCGATAACTAGCTTATGCTAGAGCTCACAGTGGAGGTCGAACTTAACTGATGTAGCCTTACGAACAGAAGTATAAGCCATGACAGTACTTACAGACAAGCCAGAAGTCAGCCGAACCGATGCAGCCCTACTTATTGAAGAACTCATCGAGATCTACACTACTCCTACTCCTAAGGGTTGGCGTGAAGCCGAAAAAGTAATTGATATTGATTGATTGGATGTCCTTTTACAATAGTCGGGGTCCAATATTTATATCTAGAACCTAAGCATGAATCCTACTCAAGTACGACTCATTACAACTTTTGATATTAAGAGAAAATATTCCTAATTTAAGATAACTTGGACCCTAATTTATCCCACGAAGGTAGATTAATCGGCAAAGGAGCGTGAGATCAAGAATAAGAAGGCAATAGAGACACACGAGTTAGACAGGTTCAAGCCATCAGTATGACATAATACTCTACTCCTATGGTCTATTGGTTTGTATTAGCTATCGTATGATATTGCATGTGTTTAGAGGGGGTCCCTGCCCGCCTTATATAGTCTGGGGAGCAGGGTTACAAGTCGATTAGATCTAGAAGATAACTGGAAAGTAATAACTGATTATAAGAATCTAGGGATCATACATATCCTAACAGATCTTGCAGTATCTTTAGGATATCCTCTAGATGTCTTGCGGGAGGCGCTGAGCAGAGCCGTGCCTCGCAAGGCTTCGTCTTGTGGGCTGGGCTACCCCTAGGGGCGCAGCCCATGTGGTCTGTCGTGGGTATTTGGGGTCATACCCCCCACAGCTAGTCCCTGAGCCTGACAGTAGGTGACATAGTCATGTGGTGCTAGGGTCAGAAAGTAGAAGACCAGCTGAGTAGGCAGCCAGTCCCCGGGTGTAGCCTCAAGATGAGAACAAGCACATTCACCGCAAGGTGAAGTGTGCCCACTTAGTCCCCGAGCCTACTGGAAGATGAAGAATGAATCTTATAGCAGGGTCAAAGAAAAAGAAGTCAGAAAGCTTGCTGATGTCGTCTGACATGCGCGTATCAAGACCCCAGACGTGCTACCCAAGATCAGCACCCTGATCTAAATAGCATGGAGCAGCTTGATAGCACACCAACAAGACATAGCAAGATCCAACCACCAAGGGAGCACCGAGGAGTCCCCAGCATCACTAGCGATATCCGAGCACCAAAGAGTGAGGAGTCCCTGGCGTCGCTGGTGATGACCGAGCACCAAGGAGCGAGGAGTCCTCGGTGTCGCTGGCGATGACCAAGCATCGAGGAGCGAGGAGTCCCCGACGTTGCTGGCGATGACCGAGCACCGAGGAGCGAGGAGTCCCCAGCGTCACTGGTGATGACCGAGCATCGAGGAGCGAGGAGTTCCCGGCGTCGCTGGTGATGACCAAGCATCGAGGAGCGAGGAGTCCTTAGTGTCACTGGCGATGTCGAGCACCGAAGAGCGAGGAGTCCCCGGCGTCACTGGCGATGACCAAGCACCGAGGAGTCCCCAGCATCGCTGGCGATGACCGAGCACCGAGGAGCGAGGAGTCCCCAGTGTTGCTGGTGATGACCGAGCACCGAGGAGCGAGGAGTTCCCGACGTCGCTGGTGATGATCGAGCACCAAGGAGCGAGGAGTCCTCGGCGTCGCTGGCGATGTCTGAGCACCGAGGAGTCCTTGGCGTGTCGCTGGCGATGTCCGAGCACCGAGGAGTCCTTGGCGTCGCTAGCGATGTCCGAGCACCGAGGAGTTCCCGGGGAAGCTAGTGATGTCCGAGCACCAAGGAGTGAGGAGTCCCCGACGTCGCTAGCGATGACCGAGCACCGAGGAGCGAGGAGTCCCTGGCATCGCTGGCGATGTCCGAGCACCAAGGAGCGAGGAGTCCCCAGCGTCGTTGGCGATGAAGGAGCACCGAGGAGTCCCCGGCATAGGCAACGATGTCCGAGTATCGAGGAGTCCCTGTTGTCGCTGGCGATGACCGAGCACCGAGGAGCTATGAGTCCCCGACGTCGCTGGCGATGACCGAGCACCGAGGAGTGAGGAGTCTCTAGTGTCGCTGGCTATGACCGAGCACCAAGGAGCGAGGAGTCCCCGGCGTCGTTGGCGATGACCGAGCACCAAGGAGCGAGTCCCCGGTGTCACTGGCGATGACCGAGCACCGAGGAGCGAGGATTGCCGACGTCGCTAGCAATGACCGAGCACCGAGGAGCGAGGAGTCCCCGACGTCGCTGGCGATGACTGAACACCGAGGAGTCCTCGGCGTAGGCGGCGATGTCCGAGCACTGAGGAGTCCCCGACGAAGCTGGCGATGTCCGAGCACCAAGGAGCGAGGAGTCCCTGGCGTAGGCAGCGAGGTCCGAGCACCGACATAGCTGACGACATCCGTGTGGTGAAGTGTGCCCACTTAGTCCTCGAGCACGAAGAATCCGAGCGCTAAGGAGTAACCGGTGTAGCTGGTGATGAAGCACAAGCGGCGAATAGTCTAGTCAATTGGTCGGTGGTGAAGTGAGCATTGAGTAGAAACGACCAGCGAACAGTCTGATCAACTGGTTGGCGATGGAGTCCATGAACTAAGCGGTCTGACCAGTTGATCGGTGGAGAAGTCCGAGCACCAGGTGATCCAATCACCTGGACGATGATCCTGCAATACAAACATGTAGAACGGGTAGTACATGATGTAAAAATAAATGAACTCTAAAGAAAAATCAGCAATGGTGATGAAATAGCGTATGCAGTTCGGTGATCAGTTGGCGTGAAAATATATTTATGTTTAATATAAACCGTCCGAACAGTTAGTGTGTAGCTGAGTCTCCAACCCTAGCTAGCCCATAGTCCATAACGTCGAGCGCGGAGCCCATGCATGTGTAGGAGGAACAAGCGTCGCTAAGGAGCCGCTGCTGACCACCCATAACGCAGAGGGCAGACGCTCGTGCACGTGTAGGGATGAGCCGGAGACAGGGCCATCTCTGGAGGTGTCCGAGCATCAACAGGACTGTTCGGGGGTTCGGAAAATCGTTTGGAGAGCAAACATGGAAAAACAGCTCGGAGAAATATCATGGCGATATACGAAGATTGGAGAATATTTAGAAGAATATTAAAACGTGACTTAGCTTTAGACAGAATGTCTGGTCAGCGACGTATGGTGTTATCTGGTTGGTGTTGACGGTGAGCACCTGGCGGGCGGTGAGTTGTTGGTGAAGATGACCTCGGAGGTGGTTCCGAGATCAGATTTATAGTCATGGGTGCGGGGGTGATCGACGCAGAATCGATCTACACCGGCTCGAGGAGCTCTCCGACTCCATCAGCATTGATGATCCACGAGATCGATCCGACCGTGAAGATCTGGCCGGGCTGCGGGAGGGACGAAGAGCCTACGGAAAAAACCATCTTGTTCGACAAAGAAAACAGCATGCACAACCCCTACCTGGCGCGCCAACTGTCGACAAAATATCGTCGGCAGTCCTCCGAGGGGTATCCCACGAAGGTAGATTAATTGACAGAGGAGCGTGAGATCAAGAACAAGAAGGCAACAGAGACACACGAGTTAGACAGGTTCAGGCCGTCAGTATGACGTAATACCCTACTCCTGTGGTCTATTGGTTTGTATTAGCTATCGTATGATATTGTGTGTGTTTGGAGGGGGTCCCTGCCTGCCTTATATAGTCCGGGGAGCAGGGTTACAACTCGGTTAGATCTAGGAGATAACCGAAAAGTAATAACTGATTACAAGAATCTAGAGATCATACATATCCTAACAGATCTCGCAGTATCTTTAGGATATCCTCTAGATGTCTTGCGAGAGGCGCCGAGCAGAGCCGTGCCTCGCAAGGCTTCATCTTGTGGGCTGGGCCGTCCCTAGGGGCGCAGCCCATGTGGTCTGCCGTGGGTATCCGGGGTCATACCCCCACACTAATCTCTCTCTTTTTGTAGAGTCTGACATGTCTTTTCCGACACCAACCGTAGCTCATTGACGTTATCTGTTGATGTCATCCGAAGAGAGCCGATCCTAGTGCCACATCTGAATCAGCTAATATCGATTCTTATACAATCAATTCCTTGATGACTCAATCTTGGTAGTTTCAAGTTCCCACGTTCTTCTTCCTAAATTCTGGTGTAAACACTTGTGTTTTCGCTATGGCTCAAAACTTTGTTTTTGAGATTCCCTTGATCGTTTTATTCTTGTCTGTAATAAGGAACAGCTATATGCATTGATCGATGCAGAAGCTGGGATATTAATATATCCCCTCTTCTAAAAATACATGACGGCTCGTGTCGAGGGGTTGACAAATGGCAACAAGTCATGTTTTAGATGTCTAGTGTGTGTTTTAAAAAGAAAGAAAAATATATTGCAAGAGCACTAAAGGGGATAAAACTTGTATCATTTTTATTACTAAAAAAGCTTCTTAGTAAAAGAATCTGACGTCCCAAACCATTGTTATTTTTGGCATATATCCTTACAGGCTACTCCATTATTTGTGTTATGTTAAACTAACTAAATTGATCATGCCATGCGGTGCCATGATTCATGATGACTGTTCCTTGATGGTTGCAGATGACCTGACCACCTCCTGGCTGAACTGAAAGCTAGAAAAAGATGAACCGACAGGACAAGCACCAAACGGCTAGACGATGAGGTCAGCCTCCGTTAACGGTCTGCTATGTCGTTTCATGCGGTGTCATGTAAGATTTTTACGGATGCAAAGGAAAGAGAGAGGAGAGAGAAAGAGATCATGGTTTCAGAAAACAACCATCTTATAAGCTAAAATTTAGGATTACGAAACAACTATCTCATGAACTAAAATTTAGGACTACAAAACCACTATTTTATTATTGTATGAGTTATTGTTGCCATGTAGCTCATAACTTCATTTTTATTCTATCCATAAATTAAGGAATTATAAGTTACTATAACACAATTTTAAAAAAATAGTCATCGTACATGTTATCAATTAGTAGGTGGCACTGCGTCTACTAGACCAGACCAATGTAATTGCCCTCACAGGGAGACGGCGACGTGTCTCGTGAGAAGGGCCTTGCAGGTGCTGCTGTCCCGGTGTCCCCTACCGCCGAAGCAGATTCAACAGAAACGGACGGACTGGCGGTCGCTCTACAACTGGGGCCCAGTTTAGTTGCTAAAAATTTTGACAAAAACAATGTAGCATTTTCGTTGTTATCTAACAATTAGTGTCCAATCATAGTTTAATTAGGCTTAAAAGATTCGTCTCGTGGATTTCGTCTAAACTGTGTAATTAGTTTTATTTTTTATTTATATTTAATGCTTCATGCATGCGTCCAAAGATTTATGTGATGAGAAATTTTGAAAAATTTGGTGTTTTGAAGGAGAACTAAACAAGCCCCGGTGACCCCGGTTATACTACCTAGCCGCCTCTACCAAAGCACTAGCTTGTCATGATTATAATGCAAATAAATATAAAATGTATATACACACACAATGATACGCATGGACATTGCAACGCCCATGGATAAAGAAAGAAAGGGAACTGCAGTTGCAGTTGGTCATCCATCAGAATCGGTCAGCTAGGTCGTCCTATGAGTGCATGCAGAGATCAGCGCGTGTACACACATGACAGGGCAGCTTGTACACACGTGACGAACCTAAACGACAACCATGATATGCAGGGGGTACGTCAACACAACATCTGTTTAAGGCAAGATGGCAAGAGGCCGTCGGAATTCGGAAATAATCGCTCTGATAAAAGTATGTGATTGAACAAAAAGCCATGACCGCGTGGCCCAGACTGACCCGGGCGCCGGCCTGCTGGTCAATCCAGACTATACACAGGGCGGTGACAGGGAGGGAGCGCGCCCGGGCTTTCCTTCCGGGTGACGACTGGCGAGACCGAGACGACTTGGGCGCCTCGCTCGTGAACAAATTTCACGACCCGATCCCATCGTGGGTGCATCTCGCCGGCGGCCGATTGGTCGTGTACTCGTGTCCAGCCGGCACGCACCAACTGTGCACCCGGCCCGCATCTCGTGTTGAATTGGTAGTATGTACGTACGTACGTACGCGGGCCGGTGGTGTAACAACCCCTGCGCGCCTACGCATTTGTTACCAACTTACCATAGCTATTCGTACTTCTCGGAATATAGCTGTCGTCGTTTGGTGCACGGTGCACCGGACTGCCGCCCGGGTCAACTGCTTATTAGGGTAGCTGTAGCTCCCGTAATACGTGTGTGTGGTCGGCAGTGGTAGTACTAGTGTCTCGGCCTTTCGGGATACACGGTTTCCCTTTCTTGTTTCTGTAAGGTTCTACGGCCTCCTTTGGATGCAGAGCCGCCCGGATCCCTGCGTGCGGGACGAGCCGCTCCGGGGAAAGTACGGGTCTCGGGTCGTCCTGTCTCGGATAATGAGTTTCTAAATGTAAGGGCACTTCTCCATGGGACCGAAATCCGCATGGGAGCCTAGCCCACGAAAAAGGTGGAAAACCCCTGTTGATTGGGTCTTCCAAAGGAGGCCTAAAAGTGAAAGAAACAAAGTTTCTACTATGTTTGTTTCCTTTTGCATGAGGCTCCATAATTCGTCAAAACAAGCGGGCCGGTTCCAAATTATGGAGTATATAATCAACCTATTATTATCAGTTTATCACCATCCCTTAACAACCAGCTCTAGGTTCCAGCATTTACGATCTCAACTATCTGTGCGTTGTTGATTACTGCTCATATGAAAGTTAATTGATCTGGACGTTTTCATTCTTGCACGTCCACCGCAGCTCCAATCATGCAGCAAGAAAGTGCACGTACGGGGGGCACCGACACACTTTTGGGCTTTTGGGTGGTTCCTGTAAAAACAAGATACCACGCAAAACACGAGCTTGTGTCACGAGGCGTTTCAGCGTGGACATTTCACGTCACCGCACAATAGAAAAGATGAAAAGAAACATGAACATGGTCCCGAAAACACAAAGGCGGGGAAATTGAATTCGTGCAGAAGCCCTAAGCTCATAACAAAAACACCTTACGACAAGGCCCAGCAGAAACACTTACTGTCAACCACACACATGCGGCGTTAAACGGCTCTTAAAATTCGAATTAATATTTCGAGTGCCAGGCCGATAGAGAGTACTGTACGCAAATTAAAATTCCAAAGAAGGCCAGCGGTACCATCAAGCTCATCGGTCCCAGTAGCGGATACAGGCCTTGTTTAATTCGTACCTAAAAATTTAAATCCTATCCCATCAAATATTTAACATATACATAGAGTATTAAATATAGAATAAAAAAATAACTAATTACATAGATTACGACTACTTTACGAGACGAATCTTTTTAAACCTAATTAGTCTATGATTTGACAATAAAGTGCTACAACAACACATGTGATAATGACGGGTTAATTAGGCTTAATAAATTCGTCTCGCGGTTTACTCGGCCTGTTCGCTGGTTGGTTTCTGGACTGATAAGCCCTGTTGGTGCTGGTTTGTTATGAGAGGAAAACACTGTTGGCTGGCTAATAAACCCTGACTGAAACCAACAAGCCTTGTTTTTTACTAGTATCCGAACACTCTATGTGACACCCCCACGTGACACCCGATGTGACACCCCAAAACTTTACACTCTGGAACTAAACAAGACCATATTGCCAGGTGTGATAACTTCATCAATCACAATTCACAGGAGATCTACGGCTCAATCTGTCCTGGATGGGCCCGTTCGCTGGTTGGTTTCTGGGCTGATAAGCCCGATTAGTGCTGATTTGTTGTGAGAGAAAAACACTGTTGGCTGGCTGATAAATCTTGGCTGAAACCAACAAGCGAACAGGCTGATAGGGTACGTGTGGATGCGTGAACGGCTAAGGGCACCCGCAATGGTTAGAGTTAGTTATTAGCTCTAAGTCAGCTTCTTCAATAGTGTTAATTTTTGCACCTAATTTTTAACATAGATAGCCCCACATAACACTCTCATGTAATCTTCAAACATGTGCGAGAGCTAACTTTTCTCTCTCTTCTTTTAAAATACAAAAAAAAATTAGAGCTAGCTTAAGAGTCAATTATTTGAGCGGTCCTATGACGTAAAGCAGATGGCTCCCCGAGATTCCACCAGACTTAAGACGACCTATCAGCAGTACCGTGCTACTTCCTCACTGTTCATCGTGGGTCGAGAACCAGTTAACATGCAGCAAGCGAATACGCTGCCAGGCACGTGCAGTGCTAGATATCGTAGAATGTAAGGGACTGAATTGATGTTGATCAGTGTGGCACCATTAATCACAAGATTTTTTTTTTCCTTTGGTTGCATGATTAATGGCCCCGTTCGCTAGGTTTATAAGCCGTACTTTTTCAGCCAACAAATAGTATTTTTTCACAATAAATCAGTGAACAGTACTTTCAGTCATGGCTTATCATGCCGAGCAGGGCAAATCTATTTACCCTACTAATGCACCAACATAAACATTGCTAAGTCTACACCCTAACATCCCCACTGTGATGGCAGCCCTCCACTCACCCAAAAAAAATATACACAAAAAAACAACCATCTACGAATCAATCGTTCAGATTGCTTCTTAACCTTCTCTCCTTGCCCACTCACTCAGATCCGACGATCCGAATCGCGTCTATGGTCCTCCTCAGCCTGCTGCGATCCCACACCCGCGCCCAGCCCCACACGGTCGCCTGCCGCAGCCACGGATCGATCCATGAGGTTGTCTTCTTCTTTTTCGTTTATTCTTCGCAAGAGCAACCGTGGAAAGAAAAATACCACGCGACTTTTGCCAGCACCTCCTGGTTCCCGACACAGCTAGGGTCTCCCTGGCCGCCGCCACGCCTGATTCGACCGCCGGTGGCGCTGGGCGGATGCGGCGGCGTGGTGCAGACGCGGGGCGGACGCTTCGTCTCCGAGCTGCCAAGATCGCCGTCGGGGCTGCTGCTATTGGTCGGCAGTACAAGAGGACGTCTCTGCATCACGAGTGCGTGCGTGGGTCCATCGCAGGGGGCTGCTGCCGTGAGTGCGTGTGCGGGTGCGTGGTGGCGCGGGGGGCTGCCGGCCGCAAGGAGCCGGCCACGAAGGCCGCATGGGGCTGTCGGCCACGGGAGCCCACGGCGTTGGCTCGCTGGCTGTAGGTGGGCTCACCGGCCGCAGATCCCGTCGCCTGGCCCCAGCGTGGAGCTAGCGCGGGGCCGTTGGCCGCCGGACCGGGCAGCAGGGCCGTGGGCGCCTTTTGGACTCCCTGTAGGTGAGGTCGTCGCTTTCCGTGTCAGATGCGAGGGCAAGGCTTCACTTTGCTTCACCTCTTCCGGGATCTTGGCTCAGGAAGCGATGGATGAGTGGGACTCTGCCACTACTGCGGTTTCAGTTTATGATTTAGGTAAGCTTGGCTGTGTACTTTGTTTTCAACACTTGCTTGTTCCATGTGCTACAAAGTACATTGTAACAGCGATAAGCATCATGATGCAGATTTGCTTAATGGACTCTTTCGCTCAGTGCAGTTATTGTGTTCAGATGCATACCTGGAACGGTTGAGAAAGGATGTAGCCATGGCAGAGGAGGGGAAGTAGAAAGTATCTAGTGAGATTAGTGTAACTTGTGTTGCTTTGCATTCTCATCATCTATCACGTACCCGTGGATTAGACTATTAGGTTGTTGCTTTCAGAACCACAAAATATTCAGAATGGTGCAAGTTTGCCAATTGCTTTCAGGTGTGTCCTTTGAGGCGTTAGTTGCCATTATAACTTTCTGAACTTTTTTTCTTTGTCGTGTGACTGTGTATTAGACTTTCTGAACGACATGTTAGAATGATCCACACATCACTTATGAACCACATGTCGTCTTCAAGACAAAAGTTGCCTGCCAATTCTATCCAAAAGCTACTACTTTCATAAGGTGCTAATTGCCATCATAACAAATGTGGTTTTGTCAAACCTCCCTGCAGGTTTCAAGGGCTAATTTTGTGCAGCACCTAAACATTGGTGGAACATTTATCATAGATGAATCCTTGTATGCAATTGCAAATAGCTGCACAAATATGAAGGTTTGCCTCTTGTTTCCCTGAATCTCAAGTACTTCAGTTCATGGCTACACATGAAAAATGGATCTAGGAATTGTCCAAATCTGTTGTTTGAGAACAATCTTTGTAGACATTGGACTACAACTCAGGTGATGTGTTCATCAGGAGAGTTGTGGCTGAGGGTAGGGACATATAGTTGAAGCAAGCTTTTTCCAATTGTAGTAATAATAACATCTTTATATTTTACTTCATATGATGTTTGGCACTTTGGCATAGCTTAAAATTATGACTTCTGGTATTCTCAGTAAGGATCACTCATGCATTCTAAAAGCTTTTGGTGTTCATATCAGGATGTAGTTATTTTTTATAAATATTTCCTTTGTAGGACTTCTAAGAACTTAGGATCAGCCATAGGGGGCAGTATTAAGATGTGTCACTTAGCTTAAAGAATTTTGAGGTAATTGCCATGAAGCATTCATGATTTATAATTCTGTTGTATGGTAAATTTCTCTTTGAAATATCTTTGAAAATGTTCACATTAACATCAAGATGCTACTTAAATATTTCCCTACAGGTTTCAAGGTCTAATTCTCTGCAGCAAATTGGGGAACTTGAAACTAAGAATCAAGGAGGTCAATACTGTAGACAATTATTATAGTTGCATGAATGACTCAATTAGCAACAAATAGTACTTTTATGTTGTAGTTTTCAAAAGTTGGGCGGTGAGCACCTAGTGTTTTCCGGTTATATACATGGTCATATACAATTGCGCAAAACTTAAACTATAGAAAAAAAATAGTGATGTTTGGTTATTTTCATGTGCATCCCTAAAATGAAACAGTGGTGTTAGCACGGGCACTATACTAGTCTATTTAATCACAAGTTCCAAACACTTGTTACTATTGCATTGCACCTTAATTTTTTTTCTTAATCAATTCTAACAAGTGTTTGGAAAAATGATTTCATCAACACAGCATGGTTACTACGCAGTGCATGCTAAGAGCAACTCCTATAGGGCTTCTACTTGAGGCCTCAAAAACAGATTTAAAAGCTAGAGACAAAAAAAAAGAGCTCTGTCGGGGCTCCTACAAAAAAGGCCCTCAAATTTGAGAGGTCGGCTCAAATCACTCTCTTAGCCCTCATTTAGAGGGCCCTGTTTCTGACCCTTTGCTCCCCTCCCGTCCCCAGGAGAGGCCCTCTCATCCAATGCGGACAGGCCCTCTCCCGATGCGGCGAGGCCCCTCGGGGGCGTGGCTCCCCTTTGCTGCTGAGGCACCCATCCTGTCGGCTCTCGGCTTATCTCCTCGTCCTCCTTCGGCTCCTCCAGTGTTCCCCGTATAACATAGAACATAGCTCAGTCAATTAGAATGGTTAGGAGAAGACGAGGAGATGATCCCATTTACCGGTGTGTAATGGGATTTGAGGGCTCTACTGGAGTATATGGAAAAAAAATCAAGCCCTCAAAAGTGGAGGAGCCCCTCAAATAAAAAATAGAGGACCTAATTTGAGGGGTCTGCTGGAGTTGCTCTGACCTGAGCAAAGAGTACTGGCTTAACGCAAGTAAAGTAAAAGATTTTAGGTGGGATTTATGCTGAGGTAGAGAAAGGGGAGGAGAAAGAAGAGAAACATGCTTTAAGTTTACAACGAGCTTATAAAAAACAAAAAAAAATTATGAAAGAAAAAATAAATTATAAGTGAGCTAAATACTATATGAATACACTGATAAGGAAATTTTAAATATCATACAGCCAGTAATAAATTTAAATGTTCATACAACAAGCAACAAGCTGTATTTATCAACTTTAGCTCTCACTCGCCAAGCTAACTAAGCTGGTGTCGCTCACTGCCTCGCACCTACATGTGCCGTGCAGGTGCAGGGGGTGCACCCTCCGTTGTTCCGGCCGAGGGACCAACTGCCAACGTGCCTGGCATGCACGCACGCGAGGCCCAGCGTGCCCACCCAAGAGGCCGTGCGCGTACGTGCGTCCTTGGCTCCTAGTCGTCCGACCTACCGAACTGGCGTCTCTCGCTCGCTACGCTACCGGATAATTTCGCCTTTTCCCCGATCGAGCACCTGGGCTCGCTGAGCGACGCTAGCTCGTGATCCATGCACACGCACACCAACTGCCTGCCACTGCCACCGTCGAGATCACGCAATCACGCCGCCCGCCCGCCGGGCGCCAGTACTCCTTCCTTCGTAGCTAGTACGTGTACAGAGGAGAGGAGACAGGCGAATAAGCGATGGAGATCCGCGTGTGCCGCCTCCAACGCCCGCCCGTCCGACGGCACGAGCCGGCCGAGCGCAATGATCAAAGTGGTGACCGCGTCGCGAGGCCGGCGGCCTACGTTGATCGCTCGAGACCGGCCAACGGTCACTGTCACGCGGTCACGCCTCCACAGCGCCGCACCGACGCCGACGCGCCATCTCCCCCCCTCTCTTCCTCTCTCGCGCGTCCTCAGTCCTCACCTACTGCTGTCCGTCCCGCCATTGCCATGATATAATCCCCCATCCCCACCCCTCGCTCTCCCACACCACCACCAAACGCGACTGTTTCTTGCACCGGCCGCCGGCCCTCCATCCATCGCACCAGAGCGACGACACGCCGCCTCCGCGCGCGCGCACTTAGCTAGTTCGCCATGGCGCGCCTGCTCCGCGCCGCCGCCGTCCTCGCGCTCCTGATGGCCGTGTCCGTGGCCGCGCTCTCGGCGGCGCCGGCGTCGGCGGGCGGCGTGGCCGTCGGCGACCTGGCCCAGCTGGCCGGCGCCGTCGTGATCCGGCGCGGCGGGCGGACGTGCCGCGGCGGCACGGTGGGCGAGTGCATGGAGTACTTCGGCGCGGACGCCGAGGGCGAGGGCGACGTCGCGGGCATGGCCACCGGCGGCAGCAAGCGCCGGGTGCTGCAGGGCGGCTCCGGCTACATTGGCTACGACGCGCTGCGCAGGGACAACGTGCCCTGCTCGCAGCGCGGCGCGTCCTACTACAACTGCCAGCCCGGCGCCGAGGCCAACCCCTACTCCCGCGGCTGCAGCGCCATCACCCAGTGCAGGGGCTGATGGCTGATGCATGATTTCGTCCCATTCTCCTCTCCAGTTAATGTTAATCGCAGCAGAGTGAAGGATAATCGATCGGTTGCTGTGCTATCTTCATGGTGATTTTCTTTTTGGGTCTTTAATTTGAGACAGGCATGGAGGTCGTCGTCTTTGCTGTGCTAGCCTGCTTTGTCCGGCTGAGGCATCCATGACTGGTCCATCGATTATTGTGGTGCAGTGGATATGTGTCTGTGCTGTTTCTAGCATCCCTTTCAGGATGAAAGTAAAAGTAATAATTATATATATGTGATGATCGTGTAATTTCCTGGCGTCTCTGATTTTACAGCCAATGAATAATTTGCAGTGCCAGCCACTGCCTGAACCAACACTGTTATTATTTCTGCATGTTTATTTCTTGATCGATTCAGCATATGAACTTTGGCAGCAGGCCAGGTTTCTTGAGGCTTGTCAGGAACGAAACGTCAATTGCTTCTGAGTTGAGCTGTCCGTTCTGAGCATCAACGTCACCCCCTTTTTCTAACTTTGTTTGGGTGATCGGCAGATTCGGATCAGACCAGACACTCTGGAGGCCAATCTTTAGTCATCTTTCGTCTATGAGGGAGAACGACCTTGTCATGTAGTAGTAGAAAAGATCAATTCAAATGGCTCAGCGATCGGATTAGTGTTTAGATATACTCTTTAGAAACTGGTCATTATTAGTTGATGCCACCAACTGTGGTTGGGCTGTCATTTTTCATCATATGTGGAGTCAATGTACCTAGGAGCTTTATTGTTGGAATAAATAAAAGCAGATTCTTTTGCTTTGTCAGAGAGACAGGTAACTACTCCTTGATTTGTACAGCCTATAGCAAAGTGACAGTAAATCTTTACAACGGCCAGCTTGGACCACCTTCCTTTTCAGTGAATTCTTACGTAATACCTCGGTCCCATAGAGAGTGGCCGTTGCAGTTTTCCTCTACGGCCCTCCACAGCGTTGATCCAGAGTGATGCTAGAAGAAGAGAGAGTGTTTTAGCACCACTCCTCGGCGAGGTGTCCTTGCACTATAGCCATCGGTGCCAGAACTCAAAAAACTAGGAGCGAATCAAAGAGGAAAAGTAAAGTCACATAGTCCTTTACTCTCTCCTTCATTCAATATACTGCTTATTGTTTATCTTTTTCAGCTGTGTCATGGGGCCCAGCAGTAATGACCGCATACCGCAGCTCAAACAGTAGGGGTGCCTATTTTCGGGTGTACAGTCAAATTTTATTTAGGCAACACCACTGTCCTTATGGCTTGACTTATAAACCGTACATTTTTTAACTAACTTTTTTAATCAACTAATAATATTTTTCTCTCATAATAAATAAGTCAATATTACTTTTAACCATAATTTATCAGCCCAGCAAGGAGGCAATTGTGGAAAGCATGAAGCCTTCGCTCAACTAACAATATTTTTCTCTCATAATAAATAAGTCTAGTACTTTTAACTATGGTTTATCAGCCCAGCAAGGAGGCAATTGTGGAAGGCCTGAGGCCTTCGCTCGAGTGATGCCCGGGAAAAGCCGATTCTGACACCGCTCTACACATTGGCTCTGTTCGGCTTACCCAGAAAACAGCACTATTCAACTTGTTTTTTCAGCCGGAACGGTGTTTTTCTCTCACAAGAATTCAGCCAGAACAGTGTTTTCAGTCAATTTCAGCCATAATTCAGCAAGCCGAACGGGGCCGATAGCAAGAGAAGCTAACTGTCACTGGTGTCAGAAAAACGAAGAGCGAATCACGTACATGTGCCGGTTCCAATCCAATGCCCAGGAAATAAAATCGGGAATGCTATACAACACACATGTGTTTTAGCAAAAAAAAACACATAGGTTTTTTCTGTTCCTCCCTCTATTCTGCTAACGCCGCGCAACGCACGCACGCCTCCTCCGATCCCACCCGCTCCGCAACGCACGCACACGTCTACTTGCCCGCACCATGCCGCTGGCTGCATCTCGGATGAAACTGTGCCCGCACCGTGCCTCTAGGTAGGTCTCTTCTCCTCTACGATTTATGATTTATCTTTTCATAGAAAAAAAATTATTTCTTGTGATCTGTGGATCTGTGATCTTATGATTTATGATTGTCTGGAGGTAGAAGAAGGCTGGAGGCTGGATGTAGAAGGAGGGTGGAGGCTGTTGGATCTTAATTCTATGGTGCAAAAAAAATTCATGTGTTGAAACTACATCAAACACATGGTTGTTGGGTAGACAGACTAAGAGTCTGTTTGGTTGGGCTATGGCTGTGAAAAAAGCTGATATGGGCTGTAAGCTGTAAGTTGTGAGAAAAGCTGTTGTGAGCTGTGAGCTGTGAGAAAACTGAAAGCCGTTTGGTTAGAATGGCTGTGAAACTGTAGGTTTGGTAAGAAATGTCTGTAACGCCCCTGAACTGCTAGGAGAATGCTGACATTCAAATTTATTGTAAAACATTGTTTTGTTCACTAATTCACATGCAAATTACCATTTTAGAAAGGGAAAATTAATTTTCTTAAAGATTTTCATTCACCATTAACATATGGTCCACATAAATGAAATTATAGAATATTACAAAAGACATATGGTTCACATAATGATGTCCTTCTTCAACATAACTATCTCCCTCTCGCACTAACCAAAGCATCGGCTATCCTACTACGAATGGTATTCATGGTGTCCTCATTCTCTCCACCTTGATTGTCATCTTCTTGTGTGTCTGTCGTGACACTATGTTGTAGCAGGTACTCATCACCATTACATCTATCGAACCACTTGTCTTCCAAATTGGTGTCACGAATAAAATTATGCAATGCCATACAAGCTAGAATGATATGCTTCTGAGTTCGAGTAGGAAAACTTGGAATGCCCTTCAAAATACGACACTTCTACTTCAAGACCCTAAAAGCCCGCTCAATGACATTTCGAAGAGATGAATGCAAGAAATTGAACACATCGTTCTTCCCTTGAGGAGCACGTCCATTACGAAGTCAAAACTCTAGTATATGTTATGTGCTTCCTTTAAAAGGAGCAAGATATCCTATTCGATTTGGATAACCAGAGCCCACTAGATAATATTTACCTATAAAACCAAATCAACAAATCCAAATAACAATAGAAATATTGACAACCAGTAATGAAACATGCATACCTTTAGGAGGCATGAGAAATGAAGGAAAATTTGCTAACGCATGGTTCAGGATGCGTGTGTCATGTGCAGAACCTGGCCAACCAGCAACTGCAAAGATAAACCTCATGTCAAAATCACAGACAGTTAGCACATTCTGAGACGTATAGCCATGTCGACATGTGTAGTTGACCACTTCCTCTGTTGGCACCGCTACTGGAACATGTGAACCATCAATAGCTCCTTTGAAATAAGGCCAGAAACGTTCCTCCTTGACCTTATCATGCTCAGTACAGAAAGTAGGATCTCTTGGCTTGATATTGTCTTTTGCTAACTTGCACAGACAATCCAGTACTTCATGAAATTTAGTGTGAAATGTCCAGAGTGATCGGGTAAAACGATTTTCAGCTTGACCGGGTAAAATGATTTTCAGCTTGTGAAAATGATTCGGGTCCTCCAACGATCCAAGCAACTGCAAAGATAAACCTCATGTCAAAATCACAGACAGCTAGCACATTCTGAGATGTATAGCCATGTCGACATGTGTAGTTGACCACTTCCTCTGTTGGCACTGCTACTGGAACATGTGAACCATCAATAGCTCCAATAGCTCCTTTGAAATAAGGCCAGAAACGTTCCTCCTTGACCTTATCATGCTCAGTACAGAAAGTAGGATCTCTTGGCTTGATATTGTCTTTTGCTAACTTGCACAGACAATTCAGTACTTCATGAAATTTAGTGTGAACTGTCCAGAGTGACTGGGTAAAACGATTTTCAGCTTGTGAAAATGATTCGGGTCCTCCAACGATCCACAAGAACATTGTCAATGACTCCATTGATGATACATTACTAGTTGATGTTAAGCCATAGTTCGAGATTAGCAAGTCATGCAGTGCCATGAAAACATCAGTGCTCATTCGAAACATCTTATAGAAGTACCTCGAATGACGCATGCATCTCATAACCCATTGAAGTCCAGTTTCTAGTGTTTCCCTATACTTTCCTTTATGCAATTACCGCTTAGTGTATTGGTAACCCATTTCACTAATAATGGTAGCCTGCTATGAAAGTTCTGCAAGAAGCAGTAGTCCCTTTTGTCCATTTTTTGCCAAATCATCCATGTTGCCATCCATCTACATAAGACAGGAATCAAAACTCAGGAAAATATTGACAACAATCAAAACATGTACAACAATAGGGATGGAAGCAATCAAAATATTGACAGATCAAACATGGAAGCAATAACTTAGGAAAATATTGTTTCAGAGTACAGGAAACATTATTTCAAATGGTTCTGAACATGGAAGCAAATAACTCAGGAAAATATTGTTTCAGAGTACAGGCAACATTATTTCAAATGCTTCTGAACATGGAAGCAAATAAATAGTTCTCACAACACAACACTAAAAATAAATAACTGAAAGCTTCTATGTGCGCCTCATGCGTTCTGCATGCTCCCTCTCAAGCAAGTCAAACCTTCCTTCTTTTGTTTCCAGCATGCTAAAGACCTCCCTAAATTCAGGCTTCACAATTAGAAAGGTGGCTGTATGCATTAGAGCTGTTTTCTCTTGCACCCCACGATCTTTAACCATCTTCATGGCCTCTGCAATGCTAGGGACTTGGCTGGTTCGAGGTGCAGATGATGCTTCAACACTGGTGGAGATCTTCCCTGCTGCAGTTTCTATCTTCAAACATGTGTTCTTCTACATGCGAAAGAATGGGCTCTTCTCATCCTTTTCATCAGCAGCAGTAGAGGACTCCTTTCGTTTCTTTTTTCCTGGTTTCGATTTTTTTCAAAGCAGCCAACTTGACATCATCATTATCTGGAGGTTTTTGTATCTCACCCACATCCTCATCACTTGAGTCATCGGAGGAAATATCTCTAGGACATGATGCACTTGCCCCGCTAACATGTATCTTATCGAACAACATATGAAGATCGTCAAGGTGCTTCGGTCCTTGTTTTCTGAACCTAACATGATTGCATTTGATACCTTTATCAGGATTATTGCATCTCTAAAAATAAATGGATAAAGTTAACAAGTCAGCCCATATACATAGTTAACAAATCAAAATGCAAACTGATAAATGAAAATAGGACAATATACAAATCTTACAGCTAGGTGTTCATCCCACCATTCGTTGGAGCAGTACACAATTTGCTTTGCCTCATTCCATCCAAGACCAGTGGCAGAATTCTTGAGCTCCATAAACCATGTATATTCCTTTTTCATATTGTCCAACTTATTCTTCAATTGTTTCTTTGTTTGCTTCAGCCCAGTTTTTTCTTCATACTTAGTTACCAGATTTTTCCAACCAACCCTAGTGAACATTCCCAAGGGTCTATTCCCAACTTCTATCTCTCCTTTGCATATGTCAATGATGAAAGGATCAAGATGCCCAAGAGAGGGGGCGAATTGGGCTAATTCTAAATTTCTTTGCAATAATTAAGTCCTACGGTTAGCCCAATTAACCCCTTGTGCCTAGAAAGTGTTTCTATGGATCTACCACACAAAAGTTTAGCAACCTATGTTCCAATCCTACTCTAGCATGATAATTCTATGAATGTAAATGAGAAGAATTGAATTGCTCAAAGTAAATGCTCAAAGTAAAGAGAGAAGGAGGAACGCGGCGATGTTTTGCTAGGGTATCGGAGAGTCGTCACTCCCCACTAGTCCTCATTGGAGCACCTACGCAAGGGTGTAGCTCCCCCATGATCCGCTCAAGGATCAAGTGCTCTCTACGGGTTGATTCTTTGACACTCCATCGCGGTGAATCACCCATAACCACTCACAACTTGAGTTGGGTCATCCACAAGCTCCGCCGGATGATCACCAAGCTCCCAATCACCACCAAGCCATCTAGGTGATGGCGATCACCAAGAGTAATAAGCACGAACTCTCACTTAACCACGATAAGCCTAATGAGGAGGGTGGATGCACACTTTGCTACTCTTGCTTTCACTAATGAGGGCTCTCTTTAGGATTCATAAATCTCAACCATCTCACTAGGACCTTGCTCTTCTTGGCACACTCAAAGGTGTTTCTCAGCTGTTGGAATGAGCAAAAGTCTCCCCACACATGAATGGAGGAAGTATTTATAACCATGGCTAAAAAATGAACCGTTATGTGCCTCTGTAGGGTGACCGGACGCTCCGGTCAGTTCTCCCCGATCTCCAGTGTTTAAGTTGTGACCGAACGCGTTCGGTCATGATTTTCCCTCTCTGGAACCTTACTGGAGTCAATCAGACACTAGGACCCAGCGTCCAGTCACTTCACCTCTCAGCGTCCGGTTGCACCAGACGATTTCACCTTGATCAAATGAACTGACTAGACTTTGTGCTAGCGTTCGGTCAGCATTTGACCCTCCATTCACTTTCAACTCTCGATCATACATGAATGAACTTTGCTCCAATGGATCTAAGGGCTTTTTAGGACCTACCTAGTGCTAGATTTAGCAAGTGTGCACCACACCTAACTCACTAGACTCACCTAGGTCAAGCTACCCGTCCATACCCCCCTTAATAATACAGCCAAAGGAAAAACAAATTCCTAAACTACTCTAAGTGTCTCCTCAATACCAAACGACACTTAGAACTAGTCCATCCTTAACCTTGTCATCCATCCTTTGAAAACCGAAATGATTTCCATCGTAGGGGCATGACCACCATGATAGCCCAATCGATCTCCATTACCGCGACCTAACTTAGTTGCCTCTGTAAAACACACGTTAGTCACAATAATCACGTATTATCATTAATCATCGAAACCCATCTAGGGGCCTAGATGCTTTCAATCTCCCCCTTTTTGGTGATTGATGACAATAACACCTCGAGTATGTGAAAGACATGAGGTTTTTAACATGCTTGGATCATATAAGCTTTTGACAATAAGAACAAAAGGAGTTAGGCAAGCTTATATGTCCCAAGCCAACAAAATGTACTCCAAAGATATGAAATAAGCATGAGTACAAGTAGTAAAGCTCATTTGCATCGGAGTAAAACGCGGAAGTAAAGCAAATGAGCATAACACAAGTGATATGACATATAAAAGATTCAAAGTAGTGAGCACACATGTCAAATATCACGATCACGTAGATATCACTATCACATAAATATAGTTTGATGCATAAAAGTAAACACATAAATGCATAATAGTATATTACACATAGAAACCAAATATAATAGATAAACTCAGCTCCCCCTAAGTCTAACATACTCGACCCCTCTCCCCCTTTAGCGTCAAACACCAAAACCTAAGGGTCAGTCGGCGGGGCTGCAGCGGATGAGTCGGGCGTTGAGGTGCGAGGAGAGAGCTAGAACTATGTGCCATCATCATCTGATCCTAAGCTCTGAGCAGTCTGACCCTCTATAGCTAGAAGCAATGCTGAAGTGGTCTAGGTCGGATCTATAACTGGCGTTGCCTGCTCTAATGATGCAACTGACGAAGGGAGTGTCTCTGTAGTCCTAGTAATAGGTGCAACTGTGGAAGGACCTAGGACATGTAGCTCTGGTAGAGTAGTCTACCCTGTCAACTCACTAAATGAAGCACCAAGGCTCCTGAAAAACTAGGGTGAGCACTGATGAACTCTGAGGCAGAGTAAAACCTGTATGAAGAGGAGTGAACTACGGGGCTGGCACTAGCGAAGCAAACCACTGGGACACCTACTCTATAAGTGAAGAAAACTATGGCGCTGGCGGTCCCTAACTCTAAAGCCCACTAGACTATAAAGCTAGAGTCATAGAAGTGGTGGCAGGCTAACCAAGCTAGGGCGAAGGTTGTGGCGGTGGAGCCCTAATAACAACATGCTGCATAAACCCAAGTAGCTGCTGCTGCATGAGAAGCTGCTATTGATGCATGGCCTGCTGCTGCTGCTGCTGGATCGCCTGCTGCTGTCGCTGGAACTCATCCTGTCAAGTCTGAAACTATGCAAATGTAGCAGTGGTCTCCTGAGCCTAGCGAGCCTGATCCTGCCTCATCCGCTCAAGTATGGCAAGTAGAGCGGGGTCTGTCTATGGTGTAGGTGGAGCTGAACTCGAGCTACTAGCCTCATGATCATATCATCGTGGAGGCATCTGAGGGATATCATGGTAGTCCTCATCTGAGCTATCACTGGGGTCACTCTCGACCATCCCCTCCTGCTGAGCATCTAACTGCTCCTCCTCTATAGCTGCAATGCCTCTTATAGTCTCATCCTACTGGGCTGTAGTCTTAGGCACCTCTAGACGACGGCACGACTGGCTAGGTGTCCTCACTACACTATGGTGAATCATCCGAGTCATGTTGTATGTAGGGAACTCTGTAGTAGCACCACTATACTCTTCTAGCATCTTAGGTGGCCTCATAGTAACTGCCCTATGGATCAAGAATGTAATCTAGTGAGCATATGACAGCTGCCTGTGACCCTTGAACCCCTCTACAATAGTATCCTCCATCTCTGATAGAAGGAGATCCCAAATGTCAAACATAGTCTGCTGTATTAGAGAGTTCAGTAGCCATAGCTATATGCGAGTCAAGCCCTCGCGATACCCCATCCTTAGAAGCAGTATCCTCCTCATAATAGCATCAAACACTCTAACAGTAGGAGTGAGATCACTGGGTGTCCTGCTCGACCCCTCACCAAAAGGCTCTATGAAGCAATGGCAGACTAGATCTATAGGAGGTACAAGACCATCGTGAGGGCGTCTAGGAGGCACTGTCTGTCCATAGCAAACCTCATAAAGCCAGATGGGCTACTCCTAAAGCCTAAGTATCTCTCTAACCCTAGAGCTCATTAGCATATAATCTTTGCCTCTAAAAGCAAAGTGAATGAATCTATGATGTGGGTCAATCCAAAGTGTAGCATAGAACTCATGGACCCAAGATAGAATATATAAGCCTGTCTGTCCAAGTAAATCTGTCAGCCCTAGCAGGTAAGATAGGTAAGGGTGAATATGCTCTCTAGCTGCTGCTATAATGGACTCAAAGCTGCACACCCTCTGAGATCTGAATACTGCCCCACTATTAAGGTATGCATTATAAAAATCTTCTTGCAGTGGTGTGTAGACGCCCTCTGAAGCTCTATCATCCCTCCTCGATGGGAACCACTGCTCAAAGTCCATAAATCTAAGCTGTTGCACCTGCTTGGTTGTGGCAGCCCTCAAATCTAGATAAGTCACTAGAGGCAGACCCTGTGGTCTAGGCAACGGATGAGAACCCCTCCGCTATGTCTCTGACCTCGGTGTGACTAGAGCACGGGTATGACCAGAGCGGTGAAGCTGTGGCTGAGGTGTCTGCTCTGTCTTCTCGGCCTACTCTCCCTCCTAAGTCTACTCTACTGACTGTGGCTGCTGCTGTGACTCCCCCTGAGGCTAACTCTCATCAATAGCCACACGTCGTCCTCCAACCATGATAGTCCTAGCTGGACCACCATGACGGCGCTCAACCTATTCAAGTGTAGCCCTCGTAGATGGAGAAAGCTAATCTACAATAACAACACCACTCCTAGTACCTCCTCTCTCTGCACGCTCTATGGCCTCTGCAACTGTAGCTGTTCTCGCTGTATCTACATCAGGGTACTTGCGCTTCTTCGTCGCCATGCCTTTTGCATCTGTAGGCTAGTGAGGCGGGGGCCTCGGATCCTCATCACTGGGACCTCCTCCAACATTCTTGACACAAGCCATCTGATGGATCTAAAAAGAATAACTGCCGCTGACAAAGATCAATTCCCAACTGTCACTTCTGAGGCTTGGCCTTGATCCGTACTCGTAAGCTTGGCCCCGAGTTAACTAACAACTGCTAATGGGACCACAACGGCACCGACTCGCTGCACGGTAGAATAGATAGGATATACAAATAAATACAATATATCTAGAGATACAAAACCCTAAAAAAGCAAGCAATAGATACAAAATTGGAAACGAGGGCTTGCTACCTTACGAAACCGGTGAATCGACGACAAGAGGAATGACACACGGAGAACCACCAGGAATCCAAGGGTTAGGGTTTCAAAGATGGCCAATCAAGGCAATGTGGATGCTGCAATGGTGAAGCTGGCAATGTAGGCTCTAGAGAAGGGGCTAGAGCACTAGCGAGGTTCTGTTGCTGGCGTCAGCAGGGGCTCTAGCGTGGATCGAATGACAGCGCGGAACAGAGACATGGGCACGGCGGCACGGGCGTGGTGGCGCAGGCAGGGTGCAGCAGCACGGGGCTGTGCCACACGATGGCGCGGGGAGCGGCATAGGCACGGCGCGAACAGCGTAGCCGTGGACAGCGTGGTGGTCGCTGGCGCAGGAAGGCGCGGCGAGCGGCAGCGGCGTACGGGCACTAGAGCAGGGTGGCGTGGGCAGGAGTGATGCAAGGTTAGGTCATGGTGCATATGGCGGTTATATGGTGGTCCACATGTGATGGAAAAGGAAACAGAGAAAAGAATCCAGAAACCGCACGTTATCTATTGATCGGACGCTCTGGTGGCAGTGACCGGACGCTCTGGTGGCAGCAATCGAACGCTACGGTGGCAGTGACCGAACGCTACCACCCAGCGTCTGGTCAATTCCAGAGAGGTCCAAAACCCCTGGAATCGTGACCGGACGCATCCTATGAACCCCGACCGAACACAGCCAGAGTCCGGTGCAACATGTCTCCTTCATCTTTGATCGACCGGACACAGGAACGTTATCTGACCAGACACTGAACAGCAGAGTCTGGTCACTCCATCGCAGCAGGTTCACCTCCTATGACCTGACCGGACGCTAGACTTTAGAGTCCGGTGCAGCGTCCGGTCACTCTTTTTCTAACAAATCTTCAAAGTTCTTCATGCTGTCTGTTCCCAATCAAGTTCCAACTTCAATAAGATCCAAATAAACACCAATTGAGACTAATGTGAGTGACATCTCTCAAACCCTCAAAATTATCAAAATATTTTGCCTTAGGCTATAATACTTTTTAAGAAAATAGGCAATAAGAGGGCAATTGAAGATAAACGACAAAGCAACATTCATGCATATGCAATGCAATACTTGAAAGTAAATCTAGTTGCTTGTCAAGTTTGATCCAAGGTTAAGCTTCTTCACACGCTTTACGGTGGTTATCTTAACCATGTTAGACAAGCCCTATATGTATTACCAAAAATTAAACATGATGTATATTACAATGCAATGCAAGGGACAACACAAGCTTATTTTTTAGTGAAGTTACTAAAATCAAGAACATTGAGCTCATTCTACAATCGATAAAAAGTTGCCTCATCTAGCGGCTTAGTGAAGATATCCACCAATTGATCCTCGGTCCTTACACCTTCTAATGAAATATCATTCTTTGCAATATGATCTCTAAAAAAGTGATGGCGGATATCTATGTGCTTGGTGCGAGAGTGTTGAACCGGATTATTTGTAAGTTTTACCGCACTTTCATTGTCGCACAAAAGAGGTACTTTTCTAGAACTACACCACAGTCTCGCAAAGTTTGTTTCATATAAAGAATTTGTGCACAACAAGCACCTACGGCAATGTATTCCGCTTCAACGGTGGACAAAGCGACACTATTTTGTTTCTTGGAGGACCAAGACACAAGTGATCTACCAAGCAAATGGCACCCTCCGGATGTGCTTTTTGTATCAACTTTGCAACCAGCATAATCCGAATCGGAATAGCCAACTAATTCAAATATAGCTCCTTTGGGATACCAAAGACCAATGCTTGGTGCGTGCTTAAGATACCTAAGGATTCTTTTAACGGCAATCAAATGAGTTTCCTTAGGATTAGCTTGAAATCTAGCACACATACACACACTAAATATGATGTCAGACCTAGATGCGGTTAAATATAACAAACTATGGTGTTTTAGTTCACAAGTCTTAGTTCACAAGTCTTATGTCAAATCTGTGTGTTTCTGTATGTATATAAATTTTGCTTGAAGCTCTGTACAGTGCTACAGTAGTAAAACAAGATTTCTGACAGGTAAATCAACAACGATAGGTAAAAGATGTTAATCACTTGACATGATGTATAATACACGGAGAACCACAAGGAACATGTAAATGAAAGGCATCAAGGAACAATCTTGTACGCCTTTAGCCTGTCGATCCATGTGGCGACTGGAGAAGGACTTGACCGTGTTCCGGAAGCCGAGAAACCCGTGCTCCTTGCTCTTGTTCATGCTGTCCAAGTCCCTTGTCCTGATGCTGACCAGACACCCGCATAAACTTTCAGCGCGTGCCAGAGGCCAGACGGCGACGGGGGAGGCGTGCAGGTGCAGTAGGGCCAACCGGACACGACAGCGTGGTTCATGCAGTGCGCGCGCGCTCGACAAGCAGCCGCGGCGCCCGTGCCCTGCGTGGCACAGGGACGGGAGAAGCGGAGCGGCGGTGCCAGAGCCAGACCCAGACTGCAAGCCGCGCCGTGGCACAGGGACGGGAGAAGCGGAGCGGAGCGGCGTGTCTTTGGGCGCCGTGGTTTCCGAGGAGCAGCGCATCGAGCCTCGCGCGAGCAGGCCAGGGGCAGGCGATCACGGCGCGTCGCTGCCGCGCCACAGATCAGGGCATGGCACTGCCATGCCAAGATCGGTGGCGCGGCAGGTCTCGCCACGTCAACGGTCAGCCGGTTCGGTCGTCGCCACGTCAGCTCCTTGTCGCGCCACCATGGCGCGGCATGGCAATAGGCGCGGCCAAAAGTGTTAGTTTTGAAAATAAAAAACAGACAGTGTTAGATTTAGAATTAATTTACAAAAAGTGTTAAAAATTTAAAAAAAAAACATGGATGGACATCCAAATCCAAACATAGGAATCAAGCTGAAGTCCAATTAAAGCAACACTCCTATCCAGTCAAGTCCTCATAATTAGTAGAGACATCCAATGCAGTCCGATCCAACTTCACCTAAATCTAAATCCATCCAACAAAATCCAACTAGCTACCTGTTTGACACAAACGCCCGCACAGCCTAGCGGAGCTTGCCAATCCAAATACTAATCAGACTAAACTTACAGTTAAGACTGATCCGAACTCTATGAGGCATCTTATTCTTGCTGAAAAGCATAACAAAAAAAAAATGATTTCCAACAGGGAATGTTCTACAATGGTTCTCTGATCTCCTACGAACATTACTGTCAACTAGGTTGGTTGTTAACATCAACCAATATAAAGAAAAAGACCATTAGAAAAAAGGATGAATCAGAACCCCCAAAACTGGCAAATGCAGAAACAAATCTTTGCCCTAAAACATATCAGGCGTTCATCGTTCATACATCACATGTGTGCTCGTCTCCTCATAATTTGCAAGCAAATACAGCAAAAAACTGCAGAGTAATCGATAATATCATTTTTAACTTAATAACTGAAGGCTGAAGCTAATGGTGTGAACTAACAAGTGACAAAAGATTTCTGGGTGGAGGTGCAGTGGGGATTAACCTTAGCACCAGATCTGACTGGGGAGTTTGCTGGCGTGCAGATCGGGAGGTGGACGACGAGCTCGAGGGGAGGACGAGGAGCGCCGCCGCCGGCTTTAGGGCGCCGCCGCCGCCGGCTTCAGGGGAGGTGGCCTCACGGCGCCGCCGCCGGAGGCACGGCCGGACCGCCTCCTGAGGGCGCGGGAGCCGCCGCTGTAGGGCACGGCTAGACCGCCGCCTGAGGACACGGTCGGAGGGCGCGGGCGCCGACGCCGAAGGGCACAGCCGGACCGCCGCCGAGGGCGCGGCGAAACCCTAGCGTCGGGCAGGCATCGGGCGGGACCGAATGAGGCATCGGGTGGGGAGCGAGAGGCGTCGGTGGGAAATAAAATCGAAGGGGTACGCCCATAAACGGTGGCATTGCGGTTAATTTTTGCGAAACGTTCGCCCTCACAGCCAGAAAAAGCACCCCGAGGGTGGTTGTGGAGAATGAACTACAGAAAAGTTATTTTTGTGGGAGTAGGTGTTTGAAAGCTCACCCCTTTAATTTAGTTTTTGATTTTTCTTAAAAGCAAAAGTACCTTCCCAGCTCAATGAAAGAGACCCTAAATAAAATAGCATTTCATCGGCCACCCATTTACCTCAGCCGGTTCACATCAACTGTGCATGGCCTGTTGCTTCTATTTTTTACTTCTCTTATCTCTCACTTGTGGGACCCATGAACTGATGCCTCCTATGCCCACACACTATGGTCTGCGAAGAGTGATGCCAGAACTTGGACATGGGGCCCTTCTTTATTCTTGCGCTACTGCAACACTGCGGCCGGCCTAAGTCAAACTATTTTCTATTTGACGTTATTAACATTATTATATTAAATAAATATACTAAGAAAATATTTTTCTACTGACAATAATATTAAATGGATGGAGAAATGAGTAATGATATCTTTCTACATTTTTATAGTACTTTTGTTGTAACTCAGTCATGCAAATAGTGTCAACTGTCATAAATCTCTGTTTCTCCTTGATCCAATCGAGATCAAGGTTATTGGACTTATGTGTAACCATGGCATGTTCAGTTTTTACCCTCTTTCTATCTAACTCGAGCCGCTCTTTCTGTATAGCGAATGTACTTCTTCTCCCACTTCTTTTTCTTTCTCTACGTCAAAGCCTCCTTTTTCGCTCACACTTAAACTGATTCCTCCAGAATATCATCACCTTCACCTCGCCTCAATGCCTCCTTTGCCTTCTTATTACCCATTGGTCTCTTCAGGCCATCGGATTTTGGATGTCCAGCTTACTATCAACGATATTGGGAGTGGAGTTTCCCAAAGTTCCATTCTTGCTAATCTTTTGTTTCTTGTTAGTACCATTCTTCTGGTCTACCAAATCCTTTTTGCTTTGAATGCTATTTGGCTTCGTTCTTCAACTCGCTCAAGCAATGAATTAATTGGAAAGAGTTGTTGTCTTTGTCTCTGACCTTATAAAAGCCATCGCATCACGTACATGCACATGCGAGAATTTATATAGTCGGTACAACTGTCATTGCAAATGAGAACATTGGTAAAAAAACAAAAAAATGGGAAAATAATAACCCTGTTCTGAATAGTAGGTCCACTTTGATTCCTACACTCAGCCTGGTTGTAGCATCCATAAAACCTGTTTACTTCTTCTAAAATAGTCAACCACATCTATGCATCAAAGAACTCTTAGAGCGATCTAATACAAAGTTCTTATTTGCGTTGTAGTACTCTCCAATTCTCTTCCAAAAGTTAGATTAGTCCACGGTGTGGGACCGACCATCCATGGATATACAGTGTTTGGTTGGATGGATCACTTGGACAAGCAAATCCATGGATAGAGAATATATCCCCAGATACTGGATTTTCTGGACCGCAAAAATCTGACGGACTAGCTTATCCATGTCTTCTCATCCTTGTCATTAGTAAATAAATTAAGGATTATTAGTATGTTATATTATTACTTAGTAATTATGATGGTAGGATTAATTTTGATAAGTGCTAATACGTTGATTAGTGCATGTTTCTTGTGCTAATTAGGATATTAGTGGTGCTAATTAACATATTTTATTTTAAATTAGTGATTATCATGACAAAATTAGTATTAGTACATGTTTATTAGTGTGTAATTAGTTGTTATTTTTTTAAAATAATGGATATAATTAGCCAACTATTCTCGTCCCATCCACTTTCATCCATTCAACTAAACAGAAAAATGGTTTGTTCCTATCCATCTAACCAAACATATATCACGGATATCCTTATCCCATTATCCATAGATCGCCGTATTCCATCCAACTTTATCCTCCAACCAAACGCACTGATCGCTAACATTCAACCAAGTTGGCAGGAATAGTTCATCCTGATGCCTTCTTTTTGCATTTTCTTATTGGGCCTTGGACTAGGAGTACTTCCAGCAACAGTAGACCAGAGAAACTCAGGTTGGTTGAGCAATTCGTGGAAAGGCACGTCCTCATTCTCACCATTTACAAAAGGTCAAAAAAAAAAAGATTAGTCCGACCGAGCATTGGGAGCGCAGTCCGGCCCAGCTCACACGGTGGTGCCATGGCCTCAGCCGGGCTCATATGATGGTGCAGCCGTACATTGGCAAGGGCAGGGCGCGCGCTGGTCTCAGCGGGCCTCGGGCCATGCCTTAACAGGCCTGGGCCGGATGTCTAGGGCCGTTTGTCGTCTATAGTCCTACGAGGCTACGAGCACCCACCGCTAAACCCGGGATATTTAACTTTTTACCATTATACCGGATGACGCCTTCTAAGATGGCATTCCTAGGAATGACGATACGGATTTAGCAGCAGAGAGAGACATTCGATACAGATTTGCCACTTTTGCTCGTGTGGCATGTCAGCTCCTCGTGCCAGCGCGGATCTGAGTTAGCTGTCCCATATCAAATGATCGCCCCTGCCCTTGGCGTCTTTCTTCTCCATCGCGCTGGGCAGGGAGCTCAGTCGCTGCGTGGTTTTCGTTGGTGGCCTCAGACGGCGTTTGGGGCGAGGTGATGCTCGGCGGGAACCCACATGCGCCGGCGGCCACCATTTGCTTCTGGCACCGCCTGGACTACGCCACAGCGAGCAGCATCGACGCAGGGAACCGCCACCGCGTTCACCACGCCGCGCTCGTCCTTTTGGAACGCCTTTGAGCACCTGCTTGACGCAGTAAGGAGCGCTGTAGCGCCGCGCTCGAGCGTGGGCTTGGCCTCCAGCATCCACACCAGTCGCGGGACGGCGTCTACGACGACCTTAGTGCAGACTCAGCATTCACGGTGTGGTCCGTCTCCTCCGTCGCCGGCACCACCGCCGTGTTCGTGGACTCGAGTCCCACGTCGAAGCTGTAGGCGGTGGCGAACCTCTCATCAGGGTCGCTCGCTTCGAGCCTCCTGTCTCTCCGTAGCACGCTGACCACGGCGAGCTCTGCTATGCCACTGTCCTCGTTTCCCTCGCTCGATCCGCGCTGTCAAGGGGACACGAATCGGCGTCGACGTCCCCGTCGACCTTGGCCTTGGCCTTAGCCTCCCTCGCAGCCTTCACCTCGCGCTGCAACTCCCGGGGCTTCCTCTTGACGTGGTTCAGCTCCCGCATCACCTCGACGAGCATTGTGTTGCTCTGATCCTGAGGCTGGTTGGCGCCGGGTGCCTCGGCATCCACCACCAGTCCTGGCTTCTTCCTCCTCCTGCTACCGTTGCTATTGGGCACATGTTCTTTGTGATAGACTTGTAGGACCTCTAGGTGTAGATCAGTGGGGAAATTCTTAACTTAGATAAGCAGACTTGGTAATATACCTCATCGAGTGCAGTCACAGCCGTGGCACCGCCAACAAGGTGGCCGCGATGTGTCGGTGTAGGGGAAGCCGTGCAGGCGCTCGCTAGGTCGTCGATGGTAGCAGCAGCGTAGGCATGGACCAGTGGCGACAGTGAAGGCGATGTGGACTTCCCGTCGCTTACAGCGTGCCCTTCTAGATCGGACTGGGGCTAGGAACCTCAATGGGGCGTTGGCTACGGTGACCTACCTGGTGACCACCTTTCTCTTTATAGTGCTGCGCGACGGAGGCCCATCAGCCAGGAGAACAACTGGGCACCCCCGATTAGGGCGTGGATCAAGAGCCCAATTGGTCGTTGTGCCAACTTGTGGAGATCAATCTAACATTCTCCCCCTTGATCTTGCCTTATGACTTAAACTTAACTTACTTTATCTTTTTCCTATTCCATCATAGATCAGTGCATAGAGCGTGCCTCATCATCTCGGTCAGTTGCCATTAGATTAAACAACTACAATGCACCTCTCTATTTTGAAATAGATTCTCAACTAGGCCCTTAGTATCCAGAAATCATAGGATTTCCCGTAAACCCATGTGCGACTGTGTGTTCTTTGAACGCACTGGGTGGTTAGCCTTTGGTAAGTGGATCCACAAGTACTTGCTTGGTACTTATATGCTCAATGCTTTAAAAATGATTCTAGATTTTCTCCTTTACAACATATAACTTAATGTCAATGTGTTTGGTAGCACACTTGACCTATTGTCTTAGGAGTTAACTACTTTAAATGGTTATTGTTGTTGACTACCATTATTAAATCCGGGTACATATTCCCTTAACCACTTTTGCCTGTTCCTAAGGCCTCATGACAAGCTATACTATGGTATGCATCATTCATGACACCACAACTGTTTCATTGGTGCTTTTCCACAATAATACTCCAACTACGAGTGTTAGTAACCACTGTAGATTTCACTACACATCTCGCCAAAACATAACATTTGTACCCACAATTATTTGAGAGTACTTGTTCTTTCTTGCTCAGCATGAGGCCTATGATACTTTGCAAAAATTGCAAGACATTCTTAACTCCATTCCAGTGATCTATATCTGGACTGGACTTCTGCCAAAATATCCCAGATACGTAAGCTACGTTAGGGTAAGTTCTTACTTATACATTCATTAAGCTTTCAATAGCTGAAGCATATGGAACCATGTTTATTTGATCGATCTCATATCGGTTCCTAGGAACACTGAAAGTTCCCAAATTTATTACCCTTGACTATAGGAGCAGGCGTAGGTTTACTTGCATGCATACTTTATTTCTTTAGAATCTTTTCTAAGTATGCCTTTGCGATAGTCCTAATACCCCTTTTCATCTATCTCGGTGAATTTCAATTCCTAGAACCAATGAGGCTTCACCAAGATCATTCACATTGAAACTTGAGGACAAAGACTTCTTCTTCTCCAATGGCAGATTAACATTACTACTAGTGAGGGATGTCATCTATACACAGGATGTGGAAAAAGAATTTTCCATTCTAGAACTTCGCATAAACGCTATTGTCCTCACTATAAAAATCCTTCTTTCTATGACAAAAATCCTCATGACGGGGCAAATTTTTGTCATATAATATATCATAATATGACATAAAAGTCTATAGCATCATAAAATCTAGATAGCCAGAACAATTTACGACTGACACTATTTTTTGTCACATAATGGTACCAAGTGTCGTCACAAAATGTAAGTCACCAGGAGCCAGTTGATAGTGGCAGTTTTTATGACGATATGTGTTATTTTTATGTGACGGCTATGGAGCGTCACTGTTTATTATTTCAAATAGGAGGTGAACCCTTGACCCCTCTCTATCGACCAATTTCATTCCCTATTTCCCCAACTGAAGACAACGGCGGGCGGCCTTTGGGCGGAGCCTAGCTCCCCATCTCCCCAACTGACTGGCGCGTCGGACATATAACATATCCATGATATTTTGGTAGCATATAGCCTGTATGTAACTTCCAATAGGTTACATGTGCATAGAGTAGAATTCATAAATCAAGTTTAACATTGAAATAGAATCATTGCATACAAGGTTTTACAATTTCATAATTCAGATACAATAGACTCACTAATAGAAGTTCATGGTTCACAAATAGCTCTAGAAATGCAAAGATTAGTCATCATCACTGTCTTCTTCTGATATACTCGCTTCGTCTTGACTATGGTACTCAAGGATGGTTTCATCTTCATCTTCGCTGTCTGTTTCATCACCTTGAGGTGTTTGTTGATGTCAACGTATGCTCTCGACAAGGTCTGCACTAATAGGGCTGCCTGAGTTGATTATCCATGTGCCACAAATCCATATCAAGATAAATATCTCTCACTGTACAATCTCCTGACGAAGTATTGTCCTCTTGGTATGCATCCTAACATCTTATATGTACTTGTTCATGGCTGGGTTGTTTTTTCGTCAGACTCTTCAACATCAAATATATGTCGGTGGCTAAATTCTTGTACCACTCCCCAAGATGGACCAAACTTTGTATCTTCCATGAAAAATACTTGTGAAGCTTCTATGGCTAGAATGAAAGGATCATTCTTATTCCATCGGCCTTCAATGTTAATGCTCTTGAAGTAACCATCATCTTTCATCTGGTATGTCCTTCCCTCAAGATTGTACCATTGACACCGTAATAAGATAATAGATCTATCTCCTTTGCTGTTTTTAGTGTAATTCTAACTCAATAATGCATATGATTGTCCCATAGAAGTCAATAGTGTCATCATTGTGAGTACCTGCAGTCTTGATGGTGGTGTTTTGTGTTTTCCTGTGTGCCTCATGACCCATAGTGTGGTACCGTACCCCAATGATTATACAGGTTGTGTATGATCGCACACGCCTATCTGGCCTGACATGCGAGTGAGTACAGGTCTTCATCAACATTTGTTGTGCCTTCAGTATTTCATTCTAGTAATCTACAGGAAAACACAGTGAATTAGTGAGTTTAAAAAATTTATTGTATCATAATTGATTCAGCTAGGTTGTAAAAGTTGCACGCATATGTTTCTCGAACCATGCAGCGAATTGTGTTGACATCATTTTTTAATATTGTTGACCTATTGTTGTTCCAATTCTGCCCTATACATGCTGCAAAGGAAGAAGTTAAATAGTTTATTATGACACTAATATTGAATAAAGGTGGCAGAAATGAAATGACAACAATTACTCACTCTTTGTATTCATCAACCTCTTCGCAATTATTTAGAATAAACCAAACCATGGAGTCATAGTCATTACCTTGGTAATGAAGTTTTGAAGCACCCAATAGGCTAATACCATGACCAAAAATAGAGAAATCATTGGGTGAGATGTTATGTGCTCCATCTAAGTTTCTTTTAGGCCTAGTGAACTTAGTAATAATTTCACTAAAATATGTTGAGCATTGGGTTATACACTCATAGGCAGTGTATGCCTCTGCAATAGATCCTTTAGGTCTTGCTTTATTGTGGATGAAATGCTTAAAGGTGCCTAATCTTATCTCAATGGGATACATCCATCCATACTGAGCCAGTCCCATAAGGAGTGCCTCGTCAGGTAAGTGTACTGCTAGGTGAACCATAACATCGAAGAATGCAGGAGGACAAATTTTCTCCAATTTGCAAAGGATAATTACAATATCTTTCTTCATCTAGTGTAGTGCATCAACCTTTAGAGTTTTCGAGCAAAGTTGTCTAAAAAACCTACCCAATTCAGCAATTACTTCATATACATCTTTGCGCACCAAACTATGAAGGCCAGCTAGTAAAATATGCTGTAGTAGTATATGGTAGTCATGTGTTTTTAGCCCATGCATTGTTCCTACCTCCATATTGACACATCTTGATATATTAGAGGCATAGCCATCTAGAAATTTAACATTGCTAACAAACTATAAGAACTTCTTTGCTTCTGGCGTTAGAACATAACAAGCTTTGGGCTTTGTCGACAAATTACCAGCTTCTTTCCGCAAATGAAGCTCTTTTCTTATACCTCTATCTTCCAAATCTAGTCTAGCAGTGACTGTGTCCTTTGTCTACTTTAGAGTATTAAGTAGAGTTGACAAAATATTTTCACATATGTTTTTCTCAATGTGCATAACATCTAGGTTGTACTGTAGCTTCAATTTTGACCAGCATGGCAAATAATACAAGCTAACCTTGAGATGCCATACTGGTTCTCCATTATGGCATCATTTTCTTGTTTTCTGCTTATCAGGATTCTTGCCTGGAACATAGGAAACTTCATCCAACCTTGCCATAACCTCATCTACACTAAATTTCCTTGACTGCTCTCTATTTTCATGGTGGCCATTGAAAGATATGTTTTTCCTCTAGGGATGGTCGTTTGGGAGGAAACATCTATGGCCTATGAACCCAATTTTGTTTCTCAGACATTCGAAGCATGGATTCTCATCACAGTGCACACATTCGAGGTAACCCCTAGTGGTTCTGCCTGACATGGTGCCTAATGCAGGGTAGTTATTGATTCCCCACAAAATCGCTGCACGCAGACTAAAATCTTTGCCTTCATATGCATCATAAGTAGAGACACCCTCCCAAAGGGTAATCATGTTTGCTATCAAAGGCTGCATGAACACATGGAAATCTTTGCCTGGTGATTTTTTGCCTAGAATAATTAAAGCAAGCATATAATTGGAATGGTCCATACACATCCATGATGGAAAATTGTATGGAACCACTATCACTAGCCAGATGCTATATGAATTGGTCATCTAACCAAATGGGTTAAATCCATTAGTAGCAATGGCTAACCTCAAACTACGGGGATCATCTGCAAAAGACTTGAAAGTATCATCAAATTCTTTCCAAGCTTCTCCATTAGCAGGATGTCTCATTTTATTTTCAACTGCTACCCTCTTATCCTTGTGCCATCTTGCATACTGTGCTCATTGTTTTGAGATAAAAAGCCTTTGAAGGCGTGGAATTATTGGAAAGTAACGTAGGACCTTGTGAGGAACTTTCTTTCTACCCTCCTTATTCACTTTCCATCTTGATTCACCACAAATTGGGCAATGATCATCATTTTCATGGTCCTTCCAGAATAAGTCACAATCATATTTGCACACATGAATAGCAACATAACCAAAACCAAGTTTCCAAAGTAGAGCTTTAGTTTTGTTATAGGACTTAGAGAGGTTAGGAACATTCTTCAACGATGTTGAAAGCAACTCAAGGAATGCATTGAACCCATAATTTGTCATCCAATTGTACACTTTTATATGCATCACTTTAATAATGAAAGTCAACCTGGACTCCTCGGTGCTACCTAGATAAAGTTCACACTTTGCCTCTTCCATGATTTCTCTATATAAGTTACCACCGAAGCCATGGCTTGCTGCGGTGTATAAATCTTGAATCAACCCCTGAACTCCCATGCACTATCTTCTATGACATCTTTGTCTTGTCCTTCATCATCAAGTGGAGCCTGGTCATTTCCATCCCAAGATATATCTTCAGTACCAACAGCGAGTGTGCCATCATCTTGTTCAACATCATTATCTCCCTCTCCATGGTCAATATTCCTTGTATAGCACCTAGAAATACCATTGATGTGGATATCCTCCTCTACCTCATCTTGACTTTTTTCTATTTGGTTCAGGCATCGACAGCATGGGCACTTGATTTCCTCATCTACACTAAATCTACTTCTAACATGTTCCATGAATTGTTCAACACCAGACATATAGGGATCACTAAATGGTGCACTGTTATAAATCCAGCTTCTATCCATCTCAACTTGGATAAATTTAGGTGCCAAAATGTTACAAATCGAGCTTCTATTCTTCAATTCAACTATAGGCACTGCAATAACAAATCTAAAGGGGAAGAGCTATGGTTGACTCAACTCACCTTGTACAATGGCCAACGAGGTACCCTTGAGGGACACGTCGAAAGCATCCATGCAGGAGAGGGTACCCCAATGAATGACCTCGATGACGAGGTCGAGAGGGATGTAGGGGCCCCTACCTCACCAACGGGTGGAGCAGCTAAAGGCCCGACACCAAGAGCTCGAGGAAGCATGACTCTAGCTCAAGCAGGAACTGCTCGGAGCTCGAGCAAGAGATCGAGCTCCATGAAGACGGTGGGCGTGCGCATGCCATGGCCCACGACATGAACTAGGGGATCACCGAGGATGATGAATCCCTCCCACACTTCACCCGGGTGAGCGAGAACATTGCTGCTATGGTGGCCTTGCTCCGAGGGCTTCTAGGGCCCTTGACGCCCGAGGATCATCGGGCCCATCACGAGATTCACACTCTACTCGAGTGTGCGGTGGGGCAACAGGACTGAGAGCTCGCTGTCCTGACAATGCAAGCTCAACGCTAGCCAGCCGCACACCCTCAGAACAACCCAACATGGATGTATCAGTCCACCAAGCATAGCAAGGCAGTAGGTCACGCACCACGGTCTCGGTGCAGGAGCGTCTTGGCCACAACCATGATGCGTGCGACACCCTCGATGCCCATAGGCATGCTCATGGCAATGGGAGGTAGGGGGCCAGCCATGGCTACCACCCTCATTGTGGCGGATGCTATGACAATGGTGAGGACCGAAGCCCGAGCCCTGACTTGCCGAGACATCAGGCCTTTGGCCGACACATCCTCAACGCCGCCTTTCCACCGCGGTATCAACCGTCGACCAACATCCCAAAATACTCTAGGGAAACGAACCCTGGACTATGGCTCAAGGATTATCGTCTAAGCAAGTGGAGCGGATAATGATGATTTTATTATCCGCAACCTTCCAATGTTCCTGGCCGATTTGGTGTGAACGTGGTTGGAACACCTTCCGCCCAACAGAATCGAAAGTTGGGCAGACCTCAAAGAGATGTTTGTGGGAAACTTCTAGGGCACATACGTGCGTCCTGGGAACCCATGGGGTCTCAAAAATTGTTGATAGAAGGTTGGGGAAACTCTCCAAGGGTACATCCGATGCTTCTCTCGGTAGTGCAACGAGCTGCCTAACGTTGCCAACACCGACGTCGTAGGAGCCTTCCTATCTAGGACCACCTGTGAGTTCCTAGTTCAAAAGCTAGGACATGAGGGCCCATGAACCACTAAGGAGCTCCTCAACATCGCCACCAGCCACACCTCGGGTGAGGAGGTGGTCAGAGCGATCTTCGACCGCCTCAAGGGCAAGGCAAAGAAGGATGAGGATGCTAGTGAAGGCGCCTCCAACCATCCCACCAAGAAGAAGAACAATCAGCGGCGTGAGGGCTTGCTCATGGCTGCCGCCGACCGCAAGGGGGTCAAAAGCCCACTGAGGGCACCCTAGACCACTTTGAGAAGCTACTCGAAGGACCATGTCCGAACCATGCTTTCCCCATCAAGCATCTATACAAGGACTGCGGTCTCATGAAGCGGTTCTTGTCCGGAGGCTCCAACAAGGGGGGCATAGGAAGGACCCCAAGCCATCCGCGATTCATGGTCGTCCCCAACTACACCTATCTGAAGCTGAAGATGGCAGGACCATACAAGGTCATCACCATCGGCACCTCCTTCTAGCGTGCCTATGAGTGGGAGGTCGAGTGCTGCGAACACGCTATGGCAATCGTCGCCTCTAATGAGCTTGCGGCCATCAGGAAGGAGGTTGCTAAAGAAGCACCCAACCCCAAATGGTCGGCCAGGGTCTTTTGAGCCTATAGCAGCGCCAAGGAGGTCCTCATAGACCCTAGTGGCTCCAAGGGCAAAGTGGTGCTCATTGGCACCATGCTTTCCTCCGAATAGGAAAGCACGCTCGTCGACTTCCTCCGCGCCAATAGAGACATCTTTGCGTGGAGACCCTCGGACATGCCAGGCATTCCAAGAGAAGTCATCGAGCATGCCTTGAAGATCAGGCCATGCTCCATGTCGGTGAAGCTACGCCTATGTCACTTTGATGAGGTGAAGCGTAGGGCCATCGGTAAGGAGATTGCGAAGCTCTTAGCATCTGGGTTCATCAAGGAAGTATACCACCCCTGAGTGATTATCCAATCCCGTTCTTATACGAAAAAAGAGTGGGAAATAGAGAATGTGTGTCGACTACACGGGTCTCAACAAAGCATGTCCAAAGTTTCCGTTTCCTTTGCCATGCATAGACCAAGTAGTCGACTCAACCTTAGGGTGCGAAACCCTTTGCTTCCTTGATGCATACTCCAGGTACCATCAAATCACAATGAAAGAGTCTGACCAGCTCACGACATCTTTCTCACCCCATTCGGATCGTTCTGCTACGTCATGATGTTGTTTGGTCTAAAAACATGAGGGCTACGTACCAACATTGTATGCTCAAATGTTTCGGGGACCTCATCGGGCGAACCATTGAGGCCTATGTGGATGACATCATGGTCAAGTCCAAATGGGCTGATCAGGTCATACCCGACCTAGAGTAGACCTTCGTGAAACTCCAAACAAACTGCATTAAGCTCAACCTCGAGAAGTGCATTTTTGGGGTCCCAAGGGGTATGATGCTGGGTTTTATTATCTCTGAGTGTGGCATCAAAGCCAACCCAGAGAAGATCTCGGTCATCATGAGGATGGGCCCAATTCTAAACATAAAGGGGGTACAACAAGTTATAGGGTGCCTTGCCACGCTCAGCTACTTTATCTCATGCCTTGGCAAATGAGGTCTCCCCCTCTATTAGCTCCTAAAGAAGGCCGACCATTTTGAATGGACGCCCGAGGCCCAAGAGGCACTTGACACAGTCAAGCATCTTCTGACGAAGGCCCCATCTTGGTCCCTTTGACCAACAGGGGAACCGCTTTTGCTCTACATTGCGGCCACTACGCAAGTGGTCAGCGCCATCCTGGTGGTGGAGCGAGAAGAAGAGGGACACACCCTCAAAGTGCAGCGTCCCATGTACTTCATTAGTGAGGTCTTGTCTGATTCTAAGACTCGCTACCCCCAAATCCAAAAACTCTTGTATGCCATCCTTATCACCAAGAGGAAGTTACGTCACTACTTCGAGTCACATCCGATGATGGTCATGATGTCCTTCCCCTCTCGATGAGGTCGTCCAAAACTAGGATGCCACAAAAAGAATCGCAAAGTGGGCACTCAAGCTGATGGGTCAAGGCATTTCATATGCCCCTCATACGGGCATCAAGTCCCAAGTGCTGGCTGATTTTGTTGCAGAGTGGACTAAGGTCCAAATGTCACCAGTAGCCATCGACCAAGAGTACTGGACGATGTACTTCGATGGATCATTGATGAAGAAAGGCATTGGTGTAGGGCTAGTATTCGTTTTGCCCCTCAGGGTACGCATGAGGTACATGGTTCACATCCATTTCCCCTCCTCCAACAATGTGGCTGAGTATGAGGCACTCATCAATGGCCTATGCATCGCCGTCGAGCTAAGTATCCAATGGCTCGATGTCCGAGGTGACTCCTAGCTTGTCATCGACCAAGTCATGAAGGAATCAAGCTGCCACAATGCCAAGATGGCTGCATATTACCAAGAGGTCTGCTAGATAGAGGACAAGTTTGATGGTCTCGAGCTTAATCATATCTCAAGGCATCTCAACGAGGCGGCTGATGCACTGGCGAAAACAGCATCCGGCCGAGAGCCGGTGTCGACGGGCGTCTTCACCAGTGATCAGTACAAGCCCTTGGTCCGCTATGAGGAGCTAGAACAAGCCAGTGATGGGCTGCCTACCCTATGCCCAGGGGCTAACCAGCCATCGGCTCCATCTGACCCCAAAGTCATGGAGCTTGATGAAGATCCAGCGACAGAGCCTGACCCTTTGGCCGACTAGAGGATGCCTTACCTTGACTACCTCCTCCGTGAGGCGCTATCGATGGACAAAATAGAGGCTTAGTGGCTAGCGCATCATGCCAAGTCCTTTATCCTTATTAAGGGCAAGCTCTATAGGTGAAGCCACATTGGGATTCTACAGCACTGCATCCCCATCGAACAAGGGAAGTGGTTGCTGAGTGACATCCATGGTGGGGTCTACCGGTCACCATGCGCAGCGCCTAGAACCATGGTCGAAAAACATGTTTTGGCAAGGCTTCTACTGGCTGACTGCTATAGCCGACAGTTGAACATTTCATGTGCACCTATGAAGGGTGTTAATACTATGCTCGGCAGACCCACCTACCGTCCCAAGTACCCCAAACGATCCCCATCACGTGGTCGTTCATGGTCTAGGTGCTCAATCTGGTCGGACCTCTCAAGAGGGCACCCAGGGGCTATACATAGTTGCTTGTCACCAGTAGGCATGTTGTTCTTCCTCAACATCGTCCAATCGCTTTGGGATCACAAGCTCCATCATCACGTACAATGGCATGTAGTTCACCTAGTTAAAAAGTTCCTCCGATTCTATGACGAATACCAGCATCCACGTCGATTAGGCTATCGTGGCACACCCCTACATGAATGGGCAGGTCGAGCACGCAAACAGCATGGTCCTACAAGGCCTCAAGCCTAGGATCTTCCACTGATTGAACAAGTTTGGCGGAACGATGGGTCACAGAGCTTCCCGTGGTGCTCTAGAGCCTAAGGACGACCTCGAGCTAGGCCACCGGCTACACACCATTCTTCATGGTCTACTGGTTCTAAGGCTATCCTCCCGACCAACCTTGATTATGTAGCATCAAGGGTCAGGGCATATGATGAACTAGGGAGCTGAGGCGTCCCTCGAGGAATGCCATGGACTAGCTAGATGAAGCACGCGACATTGCCCTCCTCTACTCGGCCAAGTACTAGCAAGCGTTACTGCTGGAACAACAGCCATCGAGTGTGGGGTTGGACATTTAACATCGGGGACCTAGTGCTCCGCCTCATCCAGAGCAACAAGAACCTGCCACAAGCTCTCTTTGCCATGGGAAGGACTGTACGTCATCATGGAGGTGCTCTGACCAGGCATCTACAAGCTCAAGACCATCGACGATGGAGTCTTCAGTCAATGCCTAGAACATCAAACATGTACATTGTTTTTACCCTTAATATATGCACACTTTCTCTTATCAGTTTTGCTACCAACTCCCTGAACTTTAGTGACACCTGACCCCAGCAATGGTAGAGGGGTCGGGCCTCACTCGAGGGCTAATATGAGCATATCTATCCAGTAGACATTCTCTATGCCCGACCCTTTCTCACGTTAAGACCTAGAAGCAAGGTTTGTGGAAACTAGACGTTGAGTAAAAGCTAGTTGGACTACAAGGAACCTACACCCCAGCGGCTATGGTGTTTTTTGCTTACTAGCTTGATCAGAGTTTTTCCGCACCCGAAGCTTTCTAGCCTTAACTACGGAAAGAGTCGGTATGCGTCTAAGAGTATATCCACCCGGTAGACATTCTCTACACCCGACCCTCTCTTACGTTAAGACCTAGAAGCAAGGGTTAAGGAAACAAAGGCTTAGTAAAACTAGTCGGACTATAAGAAACCTATGCCCCAGTGGCTACGGTGTTTTTGCTCACCAGCGTGATTAGAGTTTTTTTCGCACCCCGAGCTTTTCTTGCCTTAACTATAGAAAGGATCGTTACACGTCTAAGAGTATATCCACCTAGCAAACATTCTCTATACCCGATCCTCTCTCACATTAAGACCTAGAAGCAAGGGTTGTGAAAATGAACGCTGAGTAAAACTGGTCAGACTGTAAGAAACATATGCCCCAGTGGCAACAACATTTTTGCTCACCAGTGTGATCAGAGTTTGTTCACCTGCACCCCAGGCTTTACAACCTTAACAATGGAAAGGATTGGAATGCATTAACTTTTTTATACAAAAAGGGGAGAAGGGCTAAAAATCTATTTGGCCATAACAAAATTTAAGAGCTTGTTCACTTGTTACGAGTTTGGCACCTGGCTTATCTACCTAAATTTTTGGGGAGGATGATCTCATCCTCTATTCCGTAGGAAAGTCCTATCTAGCGGGTCACCCAAGTCGGTCAGATAGCTCAGGCCACTGTCGAGAGACGGGCAAGGAGCAGTAGGATGCCCCATGCGGGTTATGTTGACCCCGTCATGAATGATGAACCCGGATTCCACTCGAACATATGCGATAAGAGCTCCCTGAACCCAGTCACTCGAGCCATCAAGGTAAGTCCTATGCCAGCAGGGTCACCCAAGTCGATCGAACGGCTCGGGCCACTGCCGAGAGACGGGTCACCCTTAATTTACGCACGTCTTCTCCTATTAGTTTCGCTATTGACTCCATGATCTCTAAGTGATGCCTGACCCTAGCAATGGCCAAGGGTTAGTCCTCACTCGAGGGCTAGTAAGAGTATGTCTATTTGGTAGATATTCTCTATGCCTGACCCTTTTCACATTAAAAAACTAGAGGCAAGGTTTGTGGAGACAAACACTGAGTAAAACTGATCGGACTGTAAGAAACCTGTGCCCCAGCGGCTACGGTGTTTTTGCTCACCAGCGTGATCAGAGTTAGTTGCCCGCACTCTGAGCTTTAGCCTCCGCCTTCCCAGGAAGGGTTTGGAGGGGCCCACCTATAGAATATCCATCGAGGAGAGACCAACAGGTCACCCAAGTCAATCAGATGGCTCGGGCCTGCTGCCGAGAGATGGGTAAGGAGTAGTGGGTGGCCCCATGTGGGTTATGCCGACTCCATCATGAATGACTGACCTAGATTCCACTCAGACATATCCAATAAGAGCTCCCCAAACCCATCACTGGAGCCATCAGGGTAACTTTACCAACCCCATTCCGCTTTTCCAGTGCATGATCATTCATTCATCCATTCCCATGCATGCTTTCATACATTCATCCATACATTCATCCATACATTCATCCCATATGTCTAAGCATCCCATATGCAATTATTGCATCACAATGCTTCCCGTCGCTTCATGAAGCGATAGTCGTCTCATCCGATATGAGCGGCGATCGACCGAGGTTTGAAGGTCGGCCCATGAAGGGCTCGAGGCCGCCTCACGTCAAACAGAGCTAGGGGAGAAAACACATATGAGCCCCAGTAGCCTTTGCCTGACCCACTCAGAAGTGGATAGGGTCATCTCGACCTTCTTGTTCGATCCTAACCTTGAGCCATGCCCACAGAATCTCCATCGAGGGGAGGTCAATGGGCCACCTGAGTTGGTCTCCAGAATGACTCGGGCATCTGTCGGGAGACAGGATTAAGGAGCATTGGAATGCCACATGAGGGCTACATGACCCCATCACAAACGATGGATCCTAGATTCCATTTGGACATACCCATTAGCAAGCTCACTAAGCATGTCACTCGAGCCATCAAGGCAAGTGATGTTAGCTCAACCCCTCTGGTTGTGGAAACCACGGATGGGGTAACGATCGCAAAGATGAGCCGACCCTTGATCGGACCCCTGCTACACGCGGGGGCTCAGAGGAAAGCTGGACTCACAAGGAGACCAAATGCGTGGTTGTAGAATGATGGCTCAGATCCTAGGGAGGGGATACATGCAAAAAACTAAGGATAACATTTCTAAAACAAGAGACGCTTTCTCCTACTAGTTTCACTGTTGTCTCTCTCGATCTTTAGTGAAACCTAACCCCAGCAATAGCAAGGGGTCAGGCCTCACTTGGGGGCTGATAAGAGTATATATATACCCTTTCTGAAATAGTAGCCATGCCTGACCCCTTCCTCATGTTAAAAATCTAGAGGCAAGGTTTGTGGAAACTGAACTGACTGAGTAAGGCTAGTCGGACTACAAGAAACCTACGCCCTTGCGGCTATGGCACTCTTGCTTACTAGTGTAATCAGAGTTTCTTGCCCACACCTCAAGCTCTATGGTCTTAACAACAGGAAGGGTCGGAACGCATCAACCCTTTTTTACACACAAAAATAAAGAAAGAACAAATTTGTTTAAATGAAATAACAAGTTTGTTTAAACAAAGCACAAGGGTCGGAACTTGTCCGATTATTACAAGAACAACCACCCGACCTACTTAACTAACTAGCCCCTCTAGGGGAGAACTATGCCTTCTATCCTGTCCACCCGGTCCTACGAAAGGAGAGCCACCGCCATTTCCATCTCCTCTAGCTTGTGGACTTCATAACTAGGCACGTAGCCATGGCTCATCACCTCTAGATCGATGTTGTCCCCATAATGAGAATGAGCAATCATGAAGGACTGATTAACCTTGGCACGAAGGGCATTCCTCTCAAGGTGGCTCACTAGGGGCCATGATCTCAATGACTCAAGCCATGACCAAGCTAGTGCCTCCGACCACACCACCTCAAGGTCATCACAGACCACTCTGAGGGTGGTGCTCAGAATATCGAGCTCGTCACTCTCCACCTATAGTTTTCTCCTTTCCTCAGTGAGATTCATAGCCAGCCCGACAAAAATGCTCTCGACCTCTAGCTTCTAGGTCGTCTCCCTTTCAAGCTTGGCCTAGAGGGAGCCAACTTTCTGCTACATGTCATCATGCTCTTGGCAAGCCTGGTCACTGCTCTTGGCAAGCTGTGCCACATTTTGAGCAGAGCCTCTCCATAGTTTGGATAAGCTCATCCCGCTCCTTGCATAGCCGAGCGGCCATCGTGGCATCTAGGCTTGCCCTTTTCTCTAGGGCCATGAGCTTCTCCTCGGCCCCAGCCTCAGATCCCTTTCTTTCTCAATCCTCGCTTAGAAGGTCAATGATCCGCTGGTGGGTTTCGACATCCTTCTAAGGCAACTCATCTCGCTCCTTTCTGACCCTAGGCAACTTCTTAATCATCCTTCTATGACCTTGCTGATAGGGCCTCGAATGCCTTCTCGACCTCATCGGCATCCCAACGGGCCTCATCCACCCATGATCAAAGATTGGCCGCCTCCTCGGCAAGGGGTGTTAGCTCAACCACCCTCTGCTAGGCGGTGGCGAGCTAAGCTATCACCTCCCCATGTAGCCATGCCTCCTCAATGAGGTGGTCCTAGGTTTCCTTCTATTGATGAAGGAACTAAGATTTCCCCTAGCTGTGAGCTATAAGGGACTATATAGACACGATGGTCAGGATACAAAAAGTATATAGAGGAAGAAAAGGGCAAGAAGCAGGACCAAACCATACCTGGCCAGAGGGAACAACAATGCCGTGTAATGCGCCCATGGCGTGGTCCTAAGGCCTTGAGTAGGGACTCGATCCCTACATCGAGGCTCTCCTGCTCAATGCTCTCTATGGTGTCGTTAAGGGTAAAAAGCATCGATGTCGAATCGTATGTATCCGTCCACTAGGAGCAGGGGCTTGCCCCGTGTAGGTGAGCCATTGCCCATGAATGGCAGGGTTAGAGATGACTTCCTGCTGGCCCTAAGCACCATTGACCCCTCTCACCATGATGTTCCCACTAGGATGCCCCTTTCAGTGACTGGAAGGGGCCAACAGTGTGGGCGCAAACCTCTCTTCTGGCACCATGACTCTTTGGGACCCCTCGGCCACATCCCCCTCCATTCGGCCCGCACCAGGCACCATCGCTTAGGCCACCAATGGCGTGGGTCATGCTAATGCCTCGGGCAACACTACAGCCGCGCCCAGCTATGACCCATTTATCACGACCGCTGCCACCTCCACCTGCATCGGTGGGGTCATGATTGGTTGCCTCATGCCCGCCACGGTCGACGCCACAAGCGCGGTCGGCAGCCCCACCCGCCCCACCATCAGTAGCGGTATCACAACTATCACTGACTGCTTCACGATGTCTGAAGGTGACCCTTGAATGCTCGTGTCTATTTGTCTCGCCAAGGGTACAGGCGCCACCACGGGTGGCGCCCAACCGGCCGGCGATGCGGTCACACTGGCGCTGCTCCCACCTAAAATGGGTGCGACACCAACTGATGGCCATCGCCCCGATTGGATTCTGCTACCTACCGACGCTGCAAAGGATGAAAAACACAAGTCATGATGAAATCCTGACTAAAATAGGAAAAAATAGAGGAATAGATAACTCACCTCGGCGCCATCGAGCGAACAGATGCGTTTGGGGGATGAACCCCTCGACCCTTGCTCCGCCTCATCGGAACTGAGGCCACTTCGAGCCCGCCCCCTACTCCTGGGTAGAGGGACCTCACCTCGGGCAGCTCTTGGGGCACTTTGGCAGCGTGCCCCACTCCCCTTGGCTCTTGAGGTGCGATGGTGGGGCCACTCGCTTCCACTGGCACCTCGAGCAGTGACGGTAGAGTTGCCTGCCTCTATTGACTCCTAGGGCAGACCGATGGTATGTCCCACCTCCATCGGCCCCCTAGACGTACCATCCCCTTCGTGGGATGGGAAAGGTCCTAAGCACCTGCAAGGATGAACCGATGCCTGTCAGCGTATCCTCGTTCTCTAGGTTGTCCCACTCGATATCATCGGCTATCAGTTTCTTCTTCCTCTTCTTGTCCTCCTTCGCCTTCCTTAGTCGCTCACCCTCAGCACAATTCGGCTACCATTTCTTCTTCCTCTTCTACCTCATCATTGTCACCATCATCATCGTCATCATCATGTCGGTGTCCTCTCCTCGTTCCCACACCTATAGCTTCTGCTGCTTCTTCCTCTTCTTGCCCTCCTTCATCTTCCTTAGCCGCTTGACCTCAGCATGATTCACCGCCCTCATGGCTGAATCCCTCATTACTGGGCAACAACCACTCCTCGGCCAAGGTCCATGAGTGGAGAAGACCATGATGGACAAGGCCTTCCATGCGCTAGAAGGTGACATCGAAATGGCACCATGGATCCATTGAAGGTGGGAGCGGATGGATGCGAGCTCAACGGCGGTGGAGATACAGAGGCAGGAAACCTAAGCATTGGCGGTAGCGGCATGGCTATGGAGGCTAGGATGTAGGCATGCATATGAAACCTGGAGGGCTGACCCTATGGTTTTATAGAGGCAATGGGTGTGAGGAAACCAGCCAACCACCTAGATCTCCACACCTACCATGACCTATCACCATGTCTCATCATGGGGCGTGCACACGCAACCTATGGCTGTCCCCTTGAAAAACGCATCAGACATTTTGTCTCCCTGAATAGGCCATGACTCATCATAGGTAAGAGGGATACAGAGCTAAAAATGCTCCCACGGACCATCTAAGCCTGGGAGTTCAAAGGTTGGCCCATCGATGGGTTCGACAACCGCTCTAGGCACTTTTAGAGTGAGGGGTTGAAAGGGATGGGCCCGCTAGTGACTAGTACCCAAGCGCACGAGCACCATGGGTGTTCCGACCTAGGTTCGAGCCTCGGGTGGATTCGATCCATGGTTTTTCCTCGAAGAAAGGTAGAGAGCCCTCGAGACCGATCGAACGGACCTGAGAACTATATGGATTGGCCGTTGAGAATCTAGAGTTGGGCACCAGCTGACCCAAGCTGGACCCCCATGAATAGGATACAGGGGCCCCATTTGGACTAGCTAGTTAACAACTCACCGAGCATCATGGCTCCTTCGTAGAGGAAAATCATGGCATGGCTTAGCCCCTCCATTTTTATCAGACAAAATGCTTAAGGCAAGACGATCATGAAGATGAGCCGACCCTCGACCGAACCCCTGCTACATGAGGGGGCTCGAGGAAAGTTGGACTCACAAGGAGACCGAACGCATAGTCATAGAATGACAAACCCCCATAGGGGTTGAAATTAGGAAAGACCTTTTCCGACCCACCAAATCTCATAGCTATACACCCGAGAGGCCCAATCACGATGAAAGGGAATCACTGTCCCAAGACACGCCATGGGTGACTAGAAAAGGCTAAGGCCCTCTGAGTTGTCCCATTTGGAAAAGCCTCCAAAGGAGTATTCTACTCCTCTGTAGGCTCAGGGGCTACTGTCGGGGACCAATACTAGGGTACCTGAAGAGGAGGAGCTAATGGTTATCAACATTGATTTAACCGAGCAGTCAAGAGCGCGCCTACAACTCCAACCGACCCCTAGGTGCACGGGCTCTGCCTCGCTAGACCTCTAGGGGCAGGCTCTACCTTGCCCAACCCTGAGGCCATGATCTCCACCTTGACCGACCTCCGGGGCGAGCTCCACCTCGCCCGACCCCGAGGTCATGATCTCCGCCTCGCTTGACCCCAAGGCCATGATCTTCCCCTCACCCGACCTCCAGGGGTGGGCTCCACCTCACTTGACCCCAAGGCTGTGATCTCCACCTCGCCTGACCTATGGGGGTGGGCTCCACCTCACCCGACCCTGAGGCCATGGGCTCTGCCTCGCCAGACCCCTTAGGTGTGGGCTCCATCTCGCCCGACAGGGACCCCTATACCGCCGCCAACCACTCTAGGTCCAAGCATATATGTCGGCATGAAAATTCATCCCATGCTGAGCACACGAGCAAGATGGAAAGGGTCTACTCAATGGAGCTATAGATCCGCCTAGCTTCAACGCAGGGATGATCGATCCTGCAGTACTCCTCCCGAGATGTGCCAGTCAATTTGACCCTACAATTGACAAGGAGAGAAAGTTTATCAGTAAGTTAAGGTGGAACATGCTGGTTTGTGCCTAGACTATTCCAAGTGTGCCGCTTCGAGAGTAGCCATACAGTAAGAGCGACTAAATAGCTGATTCGCACAGAAATTGGCTATTACGAACTATAAAGCTTATGGGTAGCGATTAATTTCATATTGACTAGGTATAGTACACTTATATGTAAATAAGATCATCAGCTAGATAGATATTGCTAGTGTAAACCATTAAGCCAATGAATCTAATTAGGAAAAGATATAGCACACAAATGAATCGACTATCTGATACGAACGGATCTACAAACGCTCTAAATCTAATCTATTACCACCAACTAGGGAGGTTCGACCAAATCGATGGCAGCTATGATGATAGTAACAAACTAATACCAAATAATCCACAAACACATCCGTACTTCAATAGGCTTTCCGAAAGACATGCTATACATGAAGGCTCGGATGAATCAGCTAAAATAGCCGATTCAGGTGAAAAGGACTACAGCGTGTGAACAATCGACTATTTCACACGAACAAACCCATGGACTCCTTAGAGTCAACCCGCTATCTCTAATAGTGGGGTTCGACCTAGATCGATGCAGCCATGAAAAAGATGATGAATCAAGCCCTCAAAGCACACAGATCTATTCACACTTAACAAAATCATGGACGCACACCGTAGGCGTTAATGCGTTCGACAATCTGCTATTTAGCCGATGCAAGCATAGCAAACAGCTAAGGTCATGCCTAACCAGGAACAGATCTACCAACTGCATCCCCCAATCTACAGTGCCATCAGTGGGGATCGATCGGATCATTACAACCATAATGGTGAACTATAAATCATATTCAACTAGCCAGCAAACCTCTTCAAGATTATTCATGCCTCAACCGCATACTATGCATGATCAAGATTCAAAGTAAAAATAGCTGATGAAGCATAAATCACTGTTCAAGGTAGATAACATCATGTTGTAACAAAATGAATGACGGATCTAAAGGATATGAGGCATGGTCTAATTCGATCTCGACCGAGCAAATTGATGTTGCTGTAAACTAATAACAATGAAAACATCAGTAAGATTGATAACTTAATAAATCTACCCAAAGGACGCCACCCTTAGATAGAGCCGATAACTTGACCTTAATCTAGTTCGACCAGTGGAGGTCGATCAGATCGATACAGCCAGTACTTGAACTAGACAAGAATTGATAACTAGCTTATACTAGAGTCATAGTAGAGGTCAACCAGATCGATGTAGCCGTATGAATAGAAGTATAAGCTATGACTGTACTTACAGACAAGCCGGAGGTCGATCGGACTGATGCAGCCCTGGTTGCTGAAGAACTAGCCGAGATCTACTCTACTCCTACTCCTAAGGGTGGACTGGAGCCAAAAAAGTAAGTAACTTGTATTTGATTGATTGTGTGTCCTTTACAATAGTTGGGGTCCAATATTTATACCCAGAACGTACGTATGAATCCTACTTAAGCACGACTCATTATAATTTTTGACCTAAGAGAAAATATTCCTTATTTAAGATAACTTGGTCCCTAATCTTTCCCTTTTTGTAGAGTCCAACATGCTTTTCCTAGCACCGATTGTAGCTACTATAGTTATCTATTGGCGCTATGTGAAGAGAGTCAATTCTAGTGCTGCATTCAAATCAGCTGATATCGACCTTTATACAATCGATTCCTTGATGACATAACCTTGGGAGCTTTCGAGTTCCTACAATCCTTCTTCCAAATTCTTGTGTAAACACATGCCCCCCAATTTTGGGATAAAAGTAATTTTATTCCAAAATTATCATGTCTGTACCCCCGATAGGTCCTATAGTCATGGGTAGAGAATCTAGGATCTGGGTCTATTATTTGTCACTGTATATGTCAGCTTATGAGCCCATGCTTCAAAACTTTTATGAGAGCATCATTGCTTCACGGGCGCTTGGATCCATCTTTCTAGGCCTGACTATAAAATGTCTATCCGTCTAGCGAGAGCAATTCAACAACTCAGCTATGTTTCTCTTCTATCTCCTTCCTCTAGTGCCTCTAGCTCCACCAGAGCCTTCATGGTTTAATTCCTTGCTATGAGGATCTTGAGTGGTTAGAAGAAGTCTTGTGCATAGGGTGATTATGTCGCTCATGTTAGCGCCTTGTCGAGCAAGAGGATCAGCTACTGTGGTTAGAAGAATTCTTGTGATATCACCTAAGTCTTCTCTCCATGCTCACAGAGTTGTTCTAGTGTTTGCAAGGGCTAAAATGTGTGGACACCTTCCCCTTGTTCGCTCCATCAAATGCCCATTGGGAAAGCCATAGACTTCTTTCCCACAGTTTCCCAGTCACTGAGAAATCAGCTGGGCATACATTAAGCAGGTGACCTTTCCCCTTCTCCTGGCATAATTTTTTCAATAGGACCGATGTGACTCGGTTCATGATGACCTTCAACCTTATGGAGATCTAGGACTCCCTTCAATCCAAAGAAGCCTTGGTGGGTTGATCGCTGGTCAATGTAAACCTTTTGTATCCATCCCATGATATTTTGTAATTATGGGAAGCAATAAGTGCAAATCTATTATCTCTTCGTTATCCATCCCCTTAATGTCCGGAGTGTCGATCCATTTCCATATCTGACTTTAATGCCATGACCTCAGTGAAATATACCTTCTCACCTTACCAGGCTATATATACAGGGCCACGGCTGTGGATCGAAAAGCACTGCTTCATCTCAAACCTTTCATGTCTTTAGTGCGATTTTCTGCTTTCCCATAGGTGTGAGATCATGGAGAACAGCAAGAGGTCTGCTAAGGAGGCCCTCAACAGAGCTGTGTCATCATGCCAAGTGCCTTCGTCTCTAGGAGGGTGCAACTCAGTGATCCCCTCACTACCTCAGGGGCATAGGGCTGACTCCATTTAGCCTTCGAGGTTCTCTTAGTCAACAGCTCGCAGCCAGCTCCCCTTGCTATCCGAGGAGGCAAATCGACAATGATGACCTGCTCACCTCCATCGATAGGCATGGCCAGAATCTCGATGACTATCTCTCCCTCACTAGAATCGGCTCTAGCCATGGTCCGATGCTGATCGCCTCCCGAGGCTGATTCGGTGGAGGATAGGTTGGCCAAGGCCGAGGCTAGAATCGTAGGTGAGATGTCCATCATAACTTTTGTCTCCTCTCAATTTTATCCTCAAGATCCTGATCATCTCCCCTTTGAATCTTTTTAGATTTGTCAGCTCAGCTAGAAAGCCTCTGATCGATTGCGGAGTACGTGGCGAGATTCAGTCAATGCTAGAGGCGTCGTCCCTGGTGGTTCTCCTACACAACATCCCGAAACCGTGTTAGGGAGGTCACTTTGCATGGCATTCGTCATGGTGCTTGCCATGGTGTTGGCTGCTACGCAAGCCCGTTCGGGCCACGAGCTTCGGCTTCTTCCCCATGGTTTTCTAGCCAGCGGCACACCCTAGGGATCATGAGTGTCTAGTCAAAGATTTCTTTGGTGCCGCCAACTTTGTAGCCCTTACTTCTCAGGCTGATGATATAATAAAGAAAGTGTTTTCTGGCCTGTAGCTTATAATAGATGATATCAACAAACAATTCCTTCGTTTTAAGTGATTTTTCTTTTGCTTCATACTTATTATCCCATGCATTAATCTATCCGTGTTTGCTTTGCTCTTATAGGCGATACATATCATACCAGCTTCTAACTTTTTAGGTTTATTTTTTTACTAGAGGCGATACCCTTCTGGTATCGGCTATTAGAGCCGACGACCAAACAAATCAGTTGTCAAGTATTTATCCAAACGCTAGGATAATACTTCTTTAGATATTTCCCATTGATTGCTCTGCCAAATTCTTCCTCTCCTCTTAGCGTTTCCAAAATATAAGCATTGCCAAGCACAAAAAGCTTAATCCAATAAGGTCCTTCCCAATTAGGTAACCATTTGCCATACTTGTTGTCTTTTGACCCAATTGGCAATTTCACTTTCTAGACTAAGTCTCCTTCAGAAAATTGCTTGCTCTTGACCTTTTTATTGTAATATTTTGCAACCCTTGATTTATTAGCTTCGATATTCTCAAGAGCACGCAGCCGATGGCAACTTAAGTCCTCTAAGTCATCTATCATAAGATTCTTATAGACTTCGACTGACAAATCATTTTGCAACGTAACATGCCTCGATCTAGCCTGAACTTCCCAAGGAAGGACCGCATTATGGCCATACACAAGCTTCATAGGGTGACGTTTTAATCAATCCATGACAGGCCATTCTATATGCCCATAGTGCCTCATTAAGCGTTGAATGCCACTTTCTTGGCTGCTCCTCAATCTTTTTCTTGATCAGCTTAATCATAATCTAATTGGATGCCTCTGCTTGGCCATTAGCCTAAGCATAGTATGGAGAAGAATTTAGTAGCTTGATTCCCATACTGGTAGCAAAATCTTTGAACTCTTCTGATGTGAACATTGTCCCTTGATCGGTAGTGATAGTTTGAAGAATCCCAAAATGATACATAATATGCTCTTTGACAAAATCAACCATGTTCTGTGAGGTTACCATCTTTAAAGGAATTGCCTCAACCCACTTAGTGAAGTAATTCGTTGCTACCAATATAAACTTATGTCCTTTACTCGAGGGCAGAAAAATTTGGTCAATTAAATCAATTCCCCAACCTCGAAATGGCCATAGTTTAATTATCAGATTCATGGCCGATGCAGGTGATTTCTAAACATTACCAAAACATTGACAGTCCTAGCACCCCTTATAATATTCAAAACAGTCTTCCAATATTGTTGGCCAGAAATATCTAGTTCTACGAATAATCCATTTTATCTTATAAGCCTGATTAATGAGCCCCACATATCCCTTCATGCACTTCGCCCATCAACACCTTAGCTTCCTCTTGATTTAAGCATTTGAGCAACACCCCATCGACTATTTTGTAATATAGTTGATCATCCAGTAACACATACTTAGTCGCTTTATATCTTAGCTTTCTGGCAACTTTATATGATGGATTCTTAAGGTAATTGGCTATTTCAACTCTCCAATCATCATTCAAGGTTTCACTATTCAAGACTTCTTGAAACACTCGATAACCTAACGCACTTTGAGCTAAACGATTAGCCTCTTGATTTTGTGCTCTCGGAATATGTTGAAAAGAGACATAAAGAAATTCCTTGAGCAATTTTTGGCACTCATCATAGTATGCTCTCAAAGTATCTTCTTTGCACTCATATAGGCCAATCAACTGATTAATAATTAACTATGAATCTCCAAATATTTCAATTGCTTTCAGCCTTTACTTCATGAAGAAGTTGAAGTCCTTTAAGAATAGCCTCATATTCTGCTTGGTTGTTGGTAATCATTGGTTCAGTTTGAAGAGCAAACTCAAAACTTGCCCCCAGAGGCAAAATAATAACAATACCAATGCCACCACCTTGCTTGCATGATGATCCATCAAAGAATAACGTCCAAGGTACCAGCTCTACATAATCAATGTTTGGCTTATGATGTTGGGTGACAAAATCGGCCATTACTTATCCTTTGACTGCTTTAGCCAATTCATACTTCAAGTCAAATTCCTGATAACGCGAGAATCCACTTTCCCACTCTCCCATTCAGTATTGGCATTGATAACATGTGTTTAATCACATTAGCCTTGGAAACAACCATACATTAGGCCGATAATAAGTAGTGTCGCAACTTAGTGCAAGAGAAATATAAGCACAAGCATAACTTTTTGGTGGGAGAATATCTTGTCTCTAGATCCAGGAGTCTTCTACTAAGATAGAAAATAGCTCGCTCTTTTCCTTCAAACTCTTACATCAAGGCCGATCTAATTAGTTTTGTCATCAACCTGATATGTACAACTTAAAAGGCTTACCTTGCTGAGGAGGGACCAGTACAGGTGGACATTTCATATATTATTTTATCTCCTCAAATGCCTTTTGTTGTATGTCACCCCACTTAAATTCTTGATCATTTTTCAACTTCAACAAGGAAGAAAATGGTAGGAACTCTTTCCGACAAATTTGAAATGATTCTTCTGATAAAATTAATCTTACCAAGCAAAGAGATAACTCTATTTTAGTAGTCGGGGGAACTACCTCATCAATTGCTTTCATGCTTTTTTGACCAACTTCGATCCCTCTCTCGTGGACCATGAAACCCAAGAATTATCTAGCTAACACTCCAAAAGCACACTTATTAGGATTCATCTTTAGACCATATTTTCTTATGCATTCCAGAGTCTCCTACAAATTAGCAAGATGCTCCTTATACCCTTTAGATTTTATCATCACATCATCAATGTAGATTTCAACAATCCTGACGATCAACTTATAAAAAATATAATTCATTGCCCTCTGATAAGTTGCACTAGCATTCTTCAAACCAAAGGTCATCACAACCCACTCAAATAAACCGATTGCGCTAGGGCACCTAAAAGCGGTCTTTGCTATGTCTTCCTCAGCCATGAAAATTTGGTTATATCCTGCATTGTCATCTATGAAGCTAATAACCTTGTGCCCGGCTAGCTGCATCTACCAACATATCAGCTATCGGCATCGAATAACCATCCATGGGTGTGGCCTTGTTCAGATCTCTAAATTGATGCAAATTCTTAACTTTCCATTCTTCTTATACACAGGGACAACATTCGATATCCACTCTGCATGTCGGCATGGTCGGATAAACTTTGCTTCCAGTAACCTTTCAGTCTCCTTTTTGATATCATCAAGCACATTCGGGTTGAATCTCCTCTGAGCTTGTTTAAATGGCCGTTATCTAGGTTTGATTGGTAACCGATGTTCAACAATTGATCGGTCTAGACCAGGCATCTCATAGTATTCCCAAGCAAAATAGTCTTTAAATTCCTTTAATAAATCAACTAACTCTCGCTCATACTCAGGATCAAACTTAGCACTTACATACATCACCCCAGGTCTATCTCCTAGAACCAATATCTACCTCTTCTAATTCATCGGCCGACGTGAAGCCATGTCCTAGTTTGCTATCTGTACCATCTATTGGATTATCCATTAAGACAAATTTTCAAAGCCGAACTGCTTGGATCGGCTATTGACTTTCATTATTGATTCTAATGAAGCCTCACTTCCATATCTTGCCAGAAAAGCATTCGAAGTCTTCTAGTTCCCAAAAGACTAGATCGACTATTACGACATTCACAGATTCATTAGCGTGAACCAGCTCAACATCATCTCCATGCCATTGAATCAAACACTGATGCATCATTGATGGCACATAATAGTTTGCATGAATCCAATCATGACCAAGGAGTAAACTGTATGACCCTTTTCCATCGATGACGAAGAATATGGTGAGTAAAGTCTTACTTCTGATTGTTAGTTTGACGTTCATTGCTCCCCGGGTCTTAGACGCAATACCTCCAAAGTCCTTAAGCATCATATTGGTCTCAATCAGATCTCCTGGTCCCTTGCCAAGTTTATGAAAAGTGGTGTAAGGCATGAGATTCATAGAAGCACCTCCATCCACCAACATCTTGTTCATCGGCTTCCCATCAACAAAACCTTTTACATATAAAGCCTTTAAGTGCCGATGCTTGACTAGTTTTTATCAAATATTGCCTGTTGTATAACTATCAACTTGGCAACTATCTCCTCATACTCTGATTCATCAAAATCTGAGTAAACTTGTTGATCTGCTGGAGCTCTAAACTCTGATGGCAACAGAAGAGCCATTTGAATATTAGTCGATGGTTGCCTTCTATCGATTATTTGCTTAGCATGCCATACTTGAGGTTTACCAGATGTCTGAGCCTATTTCAACTCTCTATTCCTTAGGCGTTGCACCCTTCTCTTCTGGCTTCTTGTCAAACCTCTTGGACACTATTAGCCTTCCTACCAAACACATCCTTCTTCATTACTTTCATAATCAACCCAGTTTTGATCAACAACTCATTTTCTAAGCCGATCATAACACTTCCATTTTTTAAGCACTGATCCATGTTATTATGATGATATGCATCTTAGCATGGATGGACCGGTGGTTGGCTTGAGATTGCCTAAACTCCCAATATTATTCGCTACACTCTAGATAGTTATTTCTGGTAGGCAATTTCAAACCTTTGTTCCAGCAATGTCTGAAGAAAGGACAATTCTAATGTGATTCAGCTTGCTTTCTTTCATACCTCTCTTTTTCCTAGTTGACGTTGGTATTCTTGCTCTTCTAACCAACGCTGATAATCCTTTTTCTTCTGCCACTGCCATTTATTCAACAAAATTTGAGATGTAACTCATGGCTTTGTCGCCCCATCTTTTGACAGTTTCTCCCTACTCATATCGGCTCTCTTGCTTGTCATGCCATCTTTTATTTCTCTATTTCCGTTAGTTGACTATTTGCATCTCAGGATCGACTGTTCTAGTTTCTCTTGTTTTAGTTGATGTTAGGACCTTAGTCTTTCCTTTGAGTAGCCTAGCATCGACCAAGTTTTGATCTCCTAGGAAAGGATTATCATCAATTTTCATGCTTCCGAGGTGTATCGAATTTAAGCCTTCCTTGCTGAATAGCCCTCTGTATATGCTGCCGAAAAACTCTGCATTCATTAGTAGAATGAGATGTAGCATTATGAAACTTGCAGAACTTCTTATTCTCCAACTAATCTAGGGGCAACATAACATGATTATCGAGCAACTTGATCTGTGCTTTCTTAAGCAAGAAATCAATGAGCTTGTCCAATTTCAGTGACATCAAAGTCATAGCTCTCCTTGACTCCTCTTCCCCAAGGATTTGGCACCATTACTATCTTTTTGCCCCAATTCCATTCAGCTGTGGCAACCTCTTCTTCTTCATCATCTTCATAGCTGTCATCGACTGAATATGGATTATAAGCTTCGGTCATTGTGGTACTTTTCTAGGATCAGGTATCTCTACACATACTATGGAATTAGCTATTGAGCACTACCACTTGTTGAGCCAATTGACCTAAGTTATCAAACTCTTGTCCTAGTAGCTTCTCTTTCCACGTTGGCAACATTCCTTGAACGGCCAAAGTAGCTAGCTAATCATAAGTCAAGTTTAACGAGAAGCACCAATTTCTAGTCTCTCAGAACCTCTAAAGAAACTCGGTGCCCAATTCATTACTTCTCTACCTTATAGTTGTCAAATCGATAATCTTCTTTTCTTCTGTCCTAGTATAAAAATATGTACAAAACTTCTTCTCTAGGTTCAGCCCAATTGGCAATAGAGTTAACTGGCAGTGATGAAAACCAAGTGAAGGCTGGCCCTAACAGGGATAAGGAGAAGAAATGAACTCGATGGGCCTCTTCAATGGATGCTTCACCCAACTGTGTAAGATACTGATTGACATGTTCTATTGTGCCTGTGCTATCTTGGCCAATGAACTTAGCAAACTCTAGAAGCCTATAATTTGTAGGAAGAGCGACTAAATCATACCATTCTAGATATGGGCGTTTGTATGAGAAGGTCAGCCCTTTGGGCTTCAGACTGAACTGATTCTTCATCATCACTGGTCACTCTCAGCAACAACTCATCAGCATTTGAATTTGGATTTCTCTGCACCTGCTGACCCATTTATGGATTAAATTTCTAGGTACCTTGGTACCCTAGATTCAGGAATCATGTGAAGGGTATTGTAATTTGTGCCATAATGATACCCTTGTGGAATCTCTATCTGTTGGGTCCTCTGCTGGTTTGTTGCTTGAAGTCTCTGGTTATAGACATTAGAATCCATATCTCTATGGATCCTTTGAATTGATGGTGCTATTTTTTGAGCCGATGATGGTATGTGACCTGGTGTGCCAAAATTAATCATCTGGTTGTGACCTTGCTCCATCGGCTATTGCACATGCTTCACTAATGATCTAGGATTATACTATATCTGATTCGTAGTAGCACCTTGAGCTTGCTCAGATGAACTCTGAACTGCATGGACATCATCATTACCAGCTAGTGCTGCTTCTTGATAGCTGGTACTGGCTTGCTTGGTTCCCTAAGTCAATAGATGTGGAATGTTGTAATAAGCCAGCCCAACCTAATCAATTGGAAATCTATGAAACACCTCCTTCATGGTGTTGTGGAATATATTAAAAAAACTTCATTATGGCTCGATATGTCACCACGAACAGATTTGTTTATAGCTTCCATGAAGAAACGCCTGTCTTCTACTTCATCTGCATCTATCTGCCCATGTAACAGAACTCTTAGTAGTGGATATTTCTGAACAATTGTATTATCACATATCTTGGTGTAGGACAACAAACACTTGTTCTGAAATTCTTCTATAGCTTTGCTGATGACATCTTTATCTCCATCAGGTAGGTCTTCATAAGGTACCATAAGGATGTCATTGTTGTTGTGAGCCGCCATGACTATTGTGGTGTCCCACTGGGCAGTGCCAGAATGTGTGTCGGCACTGAAAATTTGTCTCATGTCGGGCACACGAGCAAGCCAGAAGGGTCTGCTCGATGGAGTTAGAGATCCGTCTAGCTTCAACACAGGGATGATCGATCCTACGTACTGCTCCCAAGATGTGCTAGTTAATTTGACCCTACAATTGACAAGGAGAGAAAGTTTATTAGTAATTTAAGGTGGAACATGCCGGTCTGTGCCCAAACAGTTCCAAGTGTGCCACTTCGGGAGCAGCCATACTGGTAAGAGCGACTGAATAGCCGATCCGCACAGAAATTGGGTATTACAGACTGTAAAGCTTATGGGTAGCGATTAATTTCAATATTGATTGGTATAGTACATGTATATGTAAATAAGATCATCAACTAGGCATATATTGCTAGTGTAAACCATTAAGCCAATGAATCTAATCAGGAAAAGATATAGCACACTGAATGAATCAACTATCTAATACGAACGGATCTACAAATGCTCTGAAATCTAATCTGTTACCACCAACAGTGAGGTTCGACCAGATCGATGGCAGCTATGATGATAGTAACAAACTAATACTGAAGAATCCACAAACACATCTGTACTTCGACAGGGTTTTCGAAAGACATGCTATACATGAAGGCTCGAATGAATTGGCTAAAATAGCCTGATTCAGGTGAAAAGGACTAAAGCGTGCGAACAATCGACTATTTCACACAAACAAACCCATGGACTCCTTAGACTCAACCTGCTATCCCTAGCAGTGGGGTTCGATCGGATCGATGTAGCCATGAAAAAGGTGATGAATCAAGCCCTCAAAGCACACAGATCTATTCACGCTTAACATAATCATGGATGCACACCGTAGGCGTTAACGTGTAGGCGATCGACTATTTAGCCAATGCAAGCATAGCAAATAGCTAAGGTCACGCCTAACCAGGAACAGATCTACCAACTAGCATCCCCCAATCTATAGTGCCATCAGTGGGGATCGACTGGATCATTACAGCCATAACGGTGAACTATAAATCAGATTCAACTAGCCAGCAAGCCTCTTCAAGATTATTCATGCCTCAACCGCATACTATGCATGATCAAGATCGAAGTAAAAATAGCCGATGAAGCATAAATTGTCGTTCAAGGTAGATAACATCATGTTGTAACAAAACGAACGATGGATCTAAAGGATATGAGGCCGATCTAATTCGATCTCAATCAGGGTGAATTGATTTTGTTGTAAACTAATAACAATGAAAATATCAGCAAGATCGATAACTTAATGAATCTACCTAAGGGACACCACCCTTAGATAGAGCCGATAACTTGACCTTAATCTAGTTCGAGCAGTAGAGGTCAACCGGATCAATGTAGCCATACTTGAACTAGACAAGAATCAATAACTGGCTTATACCTAGAGTCATAGTGGAGGTCGACCAGATTGATGCAGTTGTACAAATAGAAGTATAAGCCTATGACGATACTTACAGATAAGCTAGAGGTCGGCCGAACCTGATGCAGCCCTGCTTGTTGAAGAACTCACCAAGATCTACTCTACTCCTACTCCTAAGGGTGGCCGGAGCTGAAAAAGTAAGTAACTTGTATTTGATTGATTGTGTGTCCTTTACAATAGCCTGGGATCCAATATCTATACCCAAAACCTACATATGAATCCTACTTAAGCATGACTCATTATAATTTTTGGCCTAAGAGAAAACATTCCTTATTTAAGATAACTTGGACCCTAATCTTTCCCTTTTTATAGAGTCCAACATGCTTTTCCTAGCGCCGATTGTAGCTATTATAGTTATCTGCTAGTGCTATCTAAAGAGAGCCTGAGTCCAGTACTGCATTTGAATCAGCTGATACCGACCTTTATGCAATCGATTCGTTGATGACATGACCTTGGGAGCTTTCGAGTTCGTGCAATCCTTCTTCCAAATTCTGGTGTAAACAGTATGGGCCTAGGTCACAACTCTTACACCAAGGAAGAGACCTGGCATGCCCCGATGTAACCCGCAGCCATGACAGGCCATACCTAAGGATTCACATTAAGAACAGCACCGGGCGTACCGGTGCTGCTTCTACCTAATCCTCATACAAACACTGACAGGCATAGTCAGTTCACCATGATGTTAGCTAGGATAGAGTGGAGCACCATGATCGGTGGATGACGCCTATGGAAGGCACCATGTGATGGACAGGACCACTGATGTGGAGCCATCCCTATTGACATCTATAGGGTCGGTAGGGACCGCATGAAGGAGAAGGACCCAAAGGAGAAGAAGGACCCGATGATCCTAGAGGCCTTCCTCTCTCTCATTCTTCTCCTTTTCCTATACTATAACCCAGCGCTTTCCCTTAGCCTATAAAAGGGAAATTAGGGTGCCCATGAAAGGGATCCCAAACTAATCGACCCATCAAGATCCGATATAGATTCGCACAAGAGCACTGACATGAACACACAGCTGAGTTGCGATCGAGCTCTCAGCACCCACTCACTCCTTTCACCAGAGACTTGGGATCCTTTCCCTCTCTTACCCATTTGTAACCCCTACTACAAACTTTTGGTGCTAGTAACATGAGCAGCAGCGATGAATTGGATGTAGGGACTTTTTGCCCAAACTAGTTGTCAGGGGACCTAATACTTGGGGTACCCCAGAAGGTGGAACCAATAACCACCGAATGTTAAAAACTTCTGGACGCATGAGAGCGCCTGTTTCATCCCTTGTTCGAATGATAGGAGTTTGGTTCCACCTCGCCCTGATGCCTTTTGAGATAGCTCTGCCTCGCCCTGAGGGCTCAGGGTTAGTCTCCAGTCTCGCCCGACGCCTTTGGGGTAGGCTCGGTCTCGCCCGAGGGCTGAGGGATAGACTCATGTCTCACTCGACGCCTTTGAGGTGGCTCTACCTCACCCGAGGGCTTCAGGGCTAATCTCTGTCTCACCCGACGCCTTTAGGGCGGGCTCGGTCTCGCCCGAGGGCTGAGGGATAGATTCTGCCTCGCTCGACCCCAGAGGGGTAGGGTCGGTCTCACCCAAGAGATAGGGATTGGTCTCCATTTTGCACGATGGCAAGGAACGAGCCTCACCCTTCTCCATATCTAAATACTGGATTCATCTTACCTAACAACTTCTCCCTGTTCCCTCAAGATGATAGGTATAGGGCGAGACAAGACGTTTGGGTCAACCATGGCTCCAAGGACCATACCCTGCGCCTTGGTAGGAAAAGTACTGCTAGGGGATGATGGGACAGGTGCTTTAGACCCTTTCGGGCGCTGCAGAGCCTAAAAGGTTGTACAGGTGCGTGTTCCTCGCCCTGTAGAGTTGTAGGCGCCGCCTTCAGCCCTAGGACACGGAACCCAATGAAGATATACGACAACCACTACATTCTAGAGAAGGATTTGCTATCTCCATGAATGACAGATATTCCATCACCACGCTATGGACCCGAGGGAGCGTTGCCCGCTTCCCAACCCCTCAAGTCTGCCAAGTCAGAAGGCCTTGACCACAGCGTTCCCGACCCCTCATCCCTCTGATGAAGACTCATAGGAATCAGAAGGCATGCGGAGCAAGGTTGGGAGAGGCTAATAAGTCAAAACCACTATACTACAGCCCATACCCTACGCTAGGGCAGCGTTCTATAATCAACCTAACATTCTACAGAGACATCGACAATATTGTAGGCACTTATCTTCCTTCGCACTCATTCAGAATGAAGAAGGAGGCCGGGTAGACAGTGAGCCACAAGATTAGGTAAAGCCCTCATCCTTGTAAAGCCAGCCCCTTCATCTATAAAAGGGGATGCTGCTTCTCCCATCAAGGGGACGAACTTTTGACCTGAACAATACAAGAACACACACATACACATAGTCAAGCGGCTACTGAAGCTCTTGACCTCCTTTCGACCCTTCCATTCAGAGACTAGGGGACCTAGTCCCTCTCTCGATCAGTTTGTACCCCTTACTACAGACCATTTACGATGCTAATAACACGAGCAGCAACAAACTGGACATAGGGACATTCGGCCTGAACCAGTATAAATCTTGTGTCCTTTAGCGCACCATCCGAGCCCAACGTGCATTACTATAAATTTACTTGCCAGTGCTTATACGAAACACCGACAGTTGGTGCGCCAGGTAGGGGTCTTTGCACGTTCCAAAAAAGGCCTCAGATGGCCACCCACGCAATCAGCTGGGTCCCGGGCGCACACGTGCGTTTCGGCGACCTAGATTTCATCATCACACTAGAAGGAGAGCTGGCGATGACTCACACAGCTGCCCGGTCTCTCTCTTCCATCGACCTCAGCTGTCTTAGGCTTGAGGCCCCACTGGGCAACTCCCTTGGACCCTAGTCATCAAGGGAGGCCTCACACAAACATCACCCTATGTCTAAAAGGTCCCATATGGAGTGCCCCAACAGCGTTTCTGTTCGGTCTCCGCAATGCTGCGGCGACCACTGGCCACCTTCTGGCACTACGTGTAGTTTAGTCACCCACGGACATCGAGTTCATGGGGGTGATTGAGCATGATACGGAGACCCTCTACGGGCTCCTCAACGAGGAAGCAAGATCGTTCTCTAGCTCGGATTCCAGTAGGGGGAGCCACCACCCTTCCCAGGAATGCTTCATGACGCAGACCCCCCAAGGGTCACGTCGAAAGTGTCTCCAAGGAAGAGGTCACCCCTATGAACAACCCTGACGGTAGATCTAGGGAAGAGATGACAACCCCATCTCACCTAAGGATGGAGCAGTTGAGGGCCCATCAGCAAGAGATCGATGAGGCCGAGCAAGGGCTCATCCGGGAGTATGTGGACATCAATCACGAGATTGAATGCCGCAAAGACAGGGGGCGCACATGTGCCACGGCCTGCACCATACACCAAAGGATCCTCACTGATGATGGGACCCTTCCTCACTTTGCCCAAGCCAGCCAGAACATCGCCACAGCAACTACCTTGCTGCATGGCCTTCTGGAGGCCGCGACGTTCGAGGATCGTCGTGCCCACCGAGAAATTCGCACGTTGCTCGAGCGTGCGGCGTTGCAGCAAGCGGAAAGTTCATTGTCCCAACGATGTGAACCTAACACCAGCTAGTGCATGCCCTCACTGTGTCCCACCAGAGACGCATTCATTCACCAAACACCACCAGCCGGCAGGCATCCCTCTGCCGTCCCAGTACATCAACACCTCAGCCATGGCCGCGACATACGCAACATCATCGACGCTCGGAAACGCACCCATGGCGACGATGGAGAAGCAGCACGCCACGGCTACCATCCCCGACGTGGCGGACGCTACAACAGCAATGAAGACTGAAGCCTGAGCCCCAGCCTACCAGGTCCTTAGGCCTTCGGCCAGCACATCCTCAACACCGCGTTCCCCCTAAGGTATCGACCGCCTACCAACATCCCTAAATATTCTAGCGAAACAAATCCCAGGCTTTGGCTCGAAGACTATCGGCTTGCATGTCAGGCCAGTGGTGCGAGTGATGACAATTTCATTATTCGCAATCTCCCGTTGTTCTTGGCCGATTCGGTGCGAGCATGGCTGGAGCACCTACCGTCCAATGCTATTCAGAGTTGGGCGGATCTGACGGAGATCTTCGTGGGCAACTTCCAGGGCATGTACAAACACCCTAGAAACCCATGGGACCTCAAGAACTGCCGCCAGAAGGTCGATGAAACCCTTCACAGGTACATTCGGCGCTTCTCTTGGTAGTACAATGAGCTCCCTAACATCGCCAACACCAACATGATAGGAGCCTTTTTGTCCGGAACAACCTGTGAATCCCTGGTCCACAAGCTAGGACGTAGGGGCCTACAGACTTCTAAGGAACTCCTGGACATCGCCACCAGTCACGCCTCTAGAGAGGAGGCAGTCGGAGCCATCTTTGATCACTCCAACGGAAAGATGAGGCGGGACGAGGATGCTGGTGAAGGCGCCTCCAACCATCCCGCCAAAAGGAAAAATAAGAAGCAACAGCACGACAACTCGCTTGTGGCCACTGCCGACCGCAAAGGTGGCCAGAAGCCCACGGAGGGCACTTCGAACCACTTCGAGAAAATGCTCTAGGGGCCATACCCAAACCACGCCTTCCCAGCCAAGCATCTATACAAGGATTGTGGCCTCATGCGCAAATACTTGGCCGGGGGCCTTAACAAAGGGGAGCAGGGGAAGGAACCTGTTCCCACCATAGATGACGCAGAGGAGAAGGACGACGCCTTCCCAACACTGATCGGCGCCCTCATGATCTTCGGAGGATCAACGGTCTATGACTCCAAGCGTCGCTAGAAGCTCACGCGCTGTGAGGTCTATACAGCTGGACCAGCCACTGCTAGCCTTTCTCCGGTGGTCGGAATCTGCCATAACCTTCTATCGGACCTGACCATCTGGATGCTGTCCCACATTCGGGAAGGTACCCACTTGTCGTCGATCTGATCATCAGGACCAAAGCGGCTCACGAAAGTACTGATGGACGGAGGCAGCGGCCTCAACATCATGTATGCCAAGATGCTCGACTGAGATGGGCATCGATCGAACTGAACATTCCACCCCATCCAAGCAGCCTTTCCATGGCGTTAGTGCCTGGTAGGCAAGCCAGTACCACTAGGGCAGATCGACCTGCCCGTCACTTTCGGGGATCAGTCCAATTACCGGACTGAGACCCTCACCCTCGACATAGTGGGGTTCTCGGGGACTTTCCACGCCATTCTGGGATGACCATGCTACGCGAAGTTCATGGCCAGTCTCCAATTATACGTACCTTAAGTTGAAGATGCCGGGCCCCCATGGGGTCATCACCATTGGCACCTGCTTCCAGCGCGCTTATGAGTGCGAGGTCGAATGCTACGGACACGCATCCGTAGTCATCGCCTCTGAAGAGCTAGCCACCCTCAGGGAGAAGGTCATCAAAGAGGCACCCGATGCGAAGAAATCAACCAGGTCATTCGAATCGGCAGAAGGCTCCAGGGAGGTCCTCTTGGACCCCAGCAGCTCCAAGGGCAAAAAAGTCCGTATCGGGACCAGCGCTCTCCTCTGAATAGGAAAGCAGCGCTCAGTCGACTTCCTCCATGACAACAAAGACATCTTTGCATGGAAACCCTCGGATATGCCAGGCATCCCGAGGGAGGTCGCCGAGCATACTCTCCAGATCCTCCCAGGCTCCAAGCCGGTAAAGCAATGCCTACGCTGCTTCGACGAAGAGAAACGTAGGGCCATCGGCGAGGAGATAGCCAAACTGCTAGCTGCAGGATTTGATAAGGAAGTATACCACCCAGAGTGGTTAGCAAATCCTGTTCTTGTGCAAAAAAAGAGTGAGAAATGGAGAATGTGTGTTGATTATACTAGCCTCAACAAAGCGTGTCCAAAGAATCCTTTTCCTTTGCCACGAATAGACCAAATAGTCGATTCCACCTCAGGTTGTGAAACCCTCTGCTTCCTTGACACGTACTCTGGTTACCACCAAATCACGATGAAAGAGTTCGACCAGCTCGTGACATCTTTTATCACCCCCTTCGGATCATTTTGCTACATTTCGATGCCTTTTGGTCTGAAGAATGCTGGGGCAACGTACCAGCGCTGTATGCTCAATTGCTTCAGAGACCTCATCGGGCGAACCATTGAGGCCTATGTCGATGACATCATAGTCAAATCCAAACTGAGCTGACCACCTTGTCGCCTGACCTTGAGCAAACCTTTGTGAAACTCTGGGCAAACGGCATCAAACTCAATCCCGAAAAATGTGTTTTTGGGGTCCCGAGGGGCATGCTGCTCGGCTTCATCGTCTTCGAGCATGGCATCGAAGCCAACCCAGAGAAAATATCGGCCATCACAAGGATGGGCCCAATCCAAAACAGAAAGGGGGTTCAGCGGATCATAGGGTGCCTTGCCGCCCTTAGCTGATTCATTTCACGCCTCGACGAACGAGGACTCCCCCTTTATCGACTCCTGAAGAAATTTGACCGCTTCAAATGGATAGCCGAGGCTCAGGAGGCGCTTGACATGATTAAGCAATTTTTAACTAAACCTCTAGTCCTAGTTCCTCCATGCAACGGACAATCCCTCCTACTGTATATATCAGCCACCACCCAAGTGGTCTGCTCTGCCTTAGTGGTAGAACGAGAGGAAGAGGGGCACGCCTTCAGGGTGCAGCACCCTATATATTTCATCAGCAAGGTGTTATCCGACTCCAAAACCCACTACTCCCAAATCCAGAAACTCCTCTACACCATCCTCATCACCAAAAGGAAGCTACACCACTACTTCGAGTCACACCCCGTGACAGTAGTGACGTCGTTCCCCCTCAGCGAGGTCATCCGTAGCCATGACGCTATGGGAAGAACCGCAAAGTGGGCACTTGAGCTGATGGATCAGGGCATTTCTTATGCCCCCCCCGAACAGCGATCAAATCTCAGGTACTAGCTAACTTCATTGCGGAGTGGACCGAGGTCCAGATGCCACCAGCGGCCGTCGATCAAGAGTACTGGACAATGTACTTCGATGGATCACTGATGAAGAAGGGCGCTGGAGTAGGACTAGTTTTTGTATCTCCCCTTGGGGTCCACATGAGGTACATGGTTTGGCTCCATTTCCACTCATCAAACAGTACTGCAGAATACGAAGCGCTCGTCAACGGCTTACGAATTGCCATCGAGCTGGGCATCCGACGCCTTAATGTCCAGGGCGACTCTCAACTGGTCATCAACCAGGTGATGAAAGAGTCATGCTTCCACGATGCCAAGATCATGGCATACTATCAAGAAGTCTAACATCTGGAGGACAAGTTCGATGGCCTCAAACTCAATCACATCCCAAGGCACCTCAACGAAGCAGCCAACATGCTTGCGAAAGCAGCATCCGACCGAGAGCCAGTCCCAGTAGGCGTCTTTGCCAGTGATCAACACAAACCCTCGGTATGCTACACAGGGTCAGAACAAGCCGATGATGGCCCATCTAGTCCGACCCCAGGGGCTGATCTGCCAACTGTTATACCCGACCCTAAGGTCATGGAGCTTGAAGAGGACCCAACAGTAGAGTCTGACCCTCCCGATGACTAGAGAACGCTTTACCTCGACTACCTCCTCCACGACATACTACCGATAGACAAGATGGAAGCCCGACGGCTCACACGACGCGCCAAGTCCTTTATTCTTGTAGAGGGCGAACTCTACAAACGGAGTCACATCGGGATTCTACAACTCTGTATCCCTAGCGAACAGGGAAAACTCCTGCTAGGCGACATCCACGGTGGGGTCTGCGGTCATCATGTCGCACCAAGAGCCTTGGTTGGGAATGCATTCCGACAAGGTTTCTACTGGCCCACCGCAGTAGCCGATGCCGAGCAAATTGTACGCACCTACGAAGGGTGCCAGTACTACGCTCGGCAAACACACCTCTCGTCCTAGGCTCTCTAGATGATTCCCATCACGTGGCCCTTCACGGTCTAGGGACTCGACCTGGTTGGGCCACTCAAAAAGGTGCCCGGGGGCTTCACCCATCTACTTGTCACCATAGACAAGTTTACAAAATGGATTGAAGCTCGACCAATATCCACGATCAAATCCGAGCAAGCTGTGCTTTTCTTTCTTGACATCATCCATCACTTTGGAGTACCGAACTCCATTATCACAGACAATGGCACGTAGTTCACCGGCAGGAAATTCGTTCGATTCTATGATGAACAACATGTCTGAATCGATTGGGCAGCTGTCGCACACCCCCGGACGAATGGGCAGGTCGAGCGCACAAACAGCATGCTCCTTCAAGGCCTCAAACCCAGAATTTTCAACCGGTTGAACAAATTCGGCGCGCGCTGGCTCACTGAGCTCTTGGCTGTGCTCTGGAGCCTAAGGACAACTCCTATCTAGGCCATCGGCTACACACCTTTCTTCATGGTCTATAGTTCCGAGGCCATTCTTCCAATGGACCTTGACTATGGAGCGCCAAGAATTAGAGCATACGACGAACAGGGGGCCGAGGCATCCCACCAAGACACCATGGACCAGCTAGAAGAGGCCCACGACGTCGCCCTCCTCCATTCGGCTAAGTACCAGCAGGCGTTGCGATGGTACCACAGCCGACGGGTGCGAGGTCAAGCCTTCAACGTCGAAGACCTCATCCTCCGTCTTATGCAGAGCAACAAGGACTGCCACAAACTCTCCCCGCCCTAGGAAGGGCCCTACGTCGTCGTGGAAGTACTTCGCCTAGGCGCCTACCGGTTGAAAACCATCAACGGCGAGGTCTTCACCAACGCCTAGAACATTGAGCAGCTATGTCGTTTTTACCCTTAAAATAAGCGTATACTCTTTCTTATCAGTTTTTTGTCATAACAAAACCCCGATCCTTAGTGACTTCCGACCCCTGCAAGTCACGAGAGGTCAGACCTCACTCGGGGGCTGGCATGTGATCATAACATGTGACATATGTAGTACAAGTATTGCGCTTGCAAAAACCTCCCGTGTTATATTTACAAACATTCTCTAAGTTTTCCATTTGCCTCATAAATGAGTCCTAAGGGCTAAGGATTTTGGGAACCAATTCTAAGTACAACTGGTAGGACTGCAAGACACCCATGCCCCAGCGGCTACAACCTCTTTGCTCACCAGCTCAATCAGAATTAGGTCGCCCATGTTCCTAGCTTCTTATGACTTAGACCGTGAGAAGGGTTGGAAAGCACTAAAATCATTTCTACAAAAAAGAGAAAGATAAAAAATTGCTTGCCATAAGCAAAAGAAGTAAATTTGTTCATTTTTTGCACAAATTCATCACTTACAAAGTGATTTCATTATAAAAAGGAATAATATACTTGTAAAATCAGAGGACTATTTACTCAGGGGCTTCCCCACAAAGTTATTCAATTACAATCTCTACTTAGTTTTACTACAAGTACTGCTGCGGTCGCCGCGCCATGCTCTCCATCGGCGACGCCCGGGGCGTGTACACGGGCCAGCTCGTCTACTGCGGTCGCCGCGCCATGCTTTCCATCGACGACGCCCGGGGTGTGTACATGGGCCAGCTCATCTACTACGGTCGCCGCGCCATGCTCTCCATCGGCGACATCCCACCGCTTCTCTGGATCCTCGAAGGCGTCGTCATCTACAACACCTCCATCGGGGCATCCAGGGACTACGCCATCATCGTCAACCACAACCCCGACAGCAACGCCTCTGCTGGGGCATCCGGGGACTACGCCATCGTCACCAGCCACCACCCTGACAATGGCGTAAAGGCAGGAAACGCCTCTCGCCGAAGGAGGAGCACAGTGAATGACGGCGCAGTTGACAATGTACGGCACCCACCGGCGCCTCTTCTCTTTTGGCAGCAGCGACTCCTCGGCAAGGGCAGCACACACCATCTCATCTACGCTGGATAACCTTCGGCTCGACATCACGCTCCAGATTCATGAGCAAATTTGTGAGTTTTCTCTCTCTCTCTGGCATTACTCTTCCTCACTCAGGAACCGCCGCGACGCACGGATGCATTCAGCGGAAAGGGAGAAGAAGGAGAAATAGCGGCTCAGAGGCAGAAGAGGAGGTGGGATGAGAACTCCCCTCCCCCTCCCTATTTAAAGAGGAGGCGCTATAGCTAAGGAAAGGTGAAAGGTTGGACAAAAAACCCTCTCCCTTCCCCTCTTTAAATACAGAATCAATGCTGATTGATACCTGAGGGGACGCGCCAGAACTAACGGGACATGCCCCAGTCGATGAGGCATCCCCCCTTGGTCAAACTGAACACTACCTGGGTATGGCCTGCCACTGACGCACTCCGTACGTAGCAATTAAGGCACCCACATAGGTAGACAACCCTTCGCCTCCCCATGCAGGACCATGGGATGATCCAACAACAGGACCTTTTGGATCTCCTGGGCCGGCCATTCGGCCCAGAAGAGATGGCGAACGAACGTCCAAAGAAAGATAAGCATCTCAGCCTTCTTACTTTACGCGTTAAAATTCATTCTCGAGCTTCCGACCCCGTCAAACGGTGGGAACACGAACATCACTCGGGGGCTACTGAGGATGTCTACCAATCTAGACATCCTCCTCACCCAAGCCCCTCCATATGCTTGAAACTAAGGACACGAAATACGGGCATAAAACTTTGACTAAAACTGGACGAACTAGCAGACCCTACGCCTCGGTAGCTACGGTGTTTCTGTTCGCCAAAAAAATCATGCTCAACGCCCCTCATGTCTCCAGCTCGACGTCTGCCTTCTCAAGAAATGTTCGGAGGGGTCCACCTACAGAATCTCCCCCAAAGGAGAAGCTATCAGGTTGCCCAACTTAATTAAATGGCTCGGACCGCCATCGAGATACGAAAAACAAAGAATAGTGATTCTTATGCAGGTTACTCCAACCTCATCGCGAACATCAGGGTCCGAACCCTGCACGGACACATATGGTAGGAGCTTTTCGTCACTCATACCGCCAAGGTAACGTTACCGACCCCGCCTTCATTTTGATTATATTATACATATGCAAAACATCCCAATGCTTTGTGTCGCATCACAAAATGGCCATCGCCTCATTCGATATAGGCAACCATAGGTCGAGGTTCGAAGGTCGGCCCATGAAGGGCTCGAGGCCGCCTCATGCCGAACAGAGCCAGGGAGAAATTACTGAGACAAGCCCCAGTGGCCCTACCCGACCCCGCTTAGAAGCGGACAGGGACATCTTAACCTTTTCTCGTTCGATTCTAACCCCAAGCCAAACCCACAGAATCTCCATCGAGGAGAGGCCATCGGGCCGCCTGAGCCTATCGAACAGCTTGGGCATCTGCCGAGAGGCGGGTTAAGAAGTTGTGGAGTGCCACTAGAGGGCTCTGCCGACCCCATCAGCAAATGATGGACCCGGATTCCACACGAACGTACCCGTTAGTGAGCTTGTTGAGCACGATACTTGAGCCGTCGAGGCAAGTGTCATTTACTCAGCCCCTCCGATTGCGAAAATTGAGGATGGGGTAACACGCAAATTACGGCCGACCCCTATTAGACCCTAACAAGGCTCGGGGGCTCGAGCCAATCAATACAGGGACACAGATTCGAAGGCCCCACCTTGCCGAGCCCATAGAGTCCCTAGTTGGGGATTTCTGTTGGAAGACAGGGCGGGGAATATTGCAATGTCATCCAAGGACTTCGTCGACCCTGTCACCAAAACCACAGTTCCGATCTCCAGTAACACCCGACCCTAGCAAATGCAGGGGGTCAGACCTTACTCAGGGGCTGGTTATGGTACGGCTACCTCCTTTCTTTCTTTCGAAATAATCTCCTCGCATCAAGACCAGCGGCAAGATTCGGGGGAACAGATTGGTAAGATCGCAAAAATTCAAACAAAACGAAATTACGACGCAAAATCACGAAACAGCGTCCAGACTCGAAAAATACCGACACTTGTCCACATATTACATATAAGTTGTTCTCAAAATTATTCGACTAACTACTCCCGCGAAGGGAGAACCATCTCTTTTAGATTATCCGCCAGGTTTTTCGCAAGGGGAGCAACCATCTTCTCCATTTCCTCCAGCTCACCTTCCTCATAGGTGGATGGGAAACCTTCGCTCATCACCTTCAGGTTGATTTCCTTCTCGTAATGGGCATGGGCGATGGTGAAGGCCTAGGTGATCCCGGCATGAAAAGCACTCTCCTCAAGCTGGCCCACCCAAGCCGTGATACCTATGGCATGAGCCGCGAGCGGGCTGGTCTCTACCGGCTCCACCACCTTCAGGGCATTAAGGACCACCCCAACCGCAACTTGTAGAAGATCGTGCTCATCGCTCTCAACCTAAAGGGCCCTTTGTGCATAGGCAGCCTCTTTTTCCAGCTTGACGGAGATGTTTTTGGCGCTCAACCTTTGGCTCACCGCATCACTGAGCTCCACCCGGAGAGAGCGGACCACCTCGACGTCCTCGTCCACCTTCTGCTGAAGGGCCGTGGCCCTACTCTCGGCCTTCCGCCAGAGGTACCGCTCCATCTCTAGCTCCTTCAGGACTTCTCTGGCCTTCTCATTAGCCACAGCATTCCTCTACAGCAGCTCATCTCGCTCCTTTTGGAGCATGATGATCTCCTCCCCATCTAGCTTGGACCTCACCGACAAATCCTCGAACATCCCGTGGGCCTCCTCCGCATCTTGACGTGCCTGGGCCTCCCGCTCCTGGGTGGCAGCAAGCTATGCGGCCATGTCTGCTCGCAGCCGAGCCTCCTCAGAGAGGCGATCCCACTCTGCCTTCTGCTCATGGAGGAATTAGGATTTATTCCGGCTATGAGCAACAAGAACCTGAAGAGGAAGAAGACTAGTATCAGAAATGCGAAAACACAAAAACATGTGGAGAAAGAAGAAAATCCAGCGAATACCTGGGTAGTAGGAACGACAATTTCACGTAGGGCTCCTCTGGCCTGGTCTAGGGCCACTAGCATGATTGAAATTTCAATGTCAAGACCCTCCCACTCCATGCTCTCAGAATGATCATCGAGCGAGAAAAGAGCCAATGTCGGGTCCTGGGTGGCCATCCACTGAAGCGGCGGCTCCCCCCGTGCGGGGGAGCGGCTTCCTCCCGACAAAGGGGCTAGGGGCGTCTCCCTCCTAACCCTATGTGGCACCACCGCCGCACTCGAGGACCCTCCGACTAGACCCTCCTCTGTCTGGGCCACTTCAAGTGCCATGGGCGGATCCACCTGGGCCCCCAGTGGCACGGATTGCACTATGCCCTCGAGCGCCACCACGACTGCGCCCGGCTGATTCTGGCTTGGCGCGGTCATGACCACCTCCACCGGTGGTATGCGGCCCTCGGCCAGCTGTACCACGTCCACCATGAAGGAGGCTGCCTGCTCAGTAACCTCCACGAGCGTGGGTGCCACCACAGACACCGTTGGGTTGGCCAACACAGATCCAACGTTGGCACCACTCCCACCCAAAACAGGGGTGACGCCAGGCGATGCCATCTGTCCCACTTGAATGGCGAGACTCTTCTTGGGCACCAGCCCTAGGGGGTGACCTGTCCGCAAGAACCTACACAAAGGTATTAATCATTAGATCAAAATAGAAATGGAAAAGGATGAAAATAGGGGAATCAGCACCTCACGTTGACGTCCTTGGCCGGTGGAAGTGTTTTGGGGATGGATCCCCAGATCCCTGCCCCAACTCATCTAGGCGGGACCATTTTGAACCTACCCCTTGCTCCGGGGTAGGGGGGCTCACCTCATGGGGCATGGCACTAGAGCCGCTCCCCTCCATCGTCTCATGGGACGCGGCACCAGAGCCACTCCCCTCCCCTATCGCTTCAGGGTCATCAGCGACTGGCCCACTTTCCTCCATCCACCGGTCCTTGATCGGCATGCCGTGCGAAGCGGTGGACTCGCCGGCCTCCACCGACCTCACTGATTCACTTCCCTCCATTTGGAATGGGAAGGGTCCCTGCATGGACGGTTGGCCACTTATCAGCGTGTCCTCATCCTCCAGGACGTCCCAATCCACACCGATGGCTACCTCGTCATCATCGTCATCATCATCGTTGTCATCCTCACTGCTCACATCCTCCCCCCAATCCCGTGCCTCCTGCTTCAGTCGTTTCGCCTTCTTCATCTCCTCCCTTGCTTTCTTGTCCCGCTCGGCCATGAGTTGATTCGCCGCCACCACGGCCTTGTCCTTCGGCAGCAGAACTAGACTATCCTTGAAGACTAGCCCCCTCGGCTAGTCCCAATGTCACAAAAGCAAGTATTAAAAAATGGAGATTCAGGAGAAAGAAAAGAGCACGGGAGAAGAGGGCTTACGAATTCAAAGAACCCAGGTTCTAGCCGCATTGGGGGATGTCCGAGCACAGGATACACAATGTCGAGGACGCTGCCTTTGGAATCCTTCGTCGGCTCCATCGCCTCCTTAATGCGCTGTGCCACTTCTAAAAAAGGGAGTGCCTCATCAACAAGCACCGTCCCCTCGAACGACATTCCGGGTGTCATCCGATGCAGGGGGACCACGCGCGCCATCAGCGGCGCCACCCTCCTCACATGATAGGTGCCGATAATCCCCGTCCCCTTTATGCCCCGATCCTTTAGGGCTTGAAGGGCGCAAAGAAGGTTGGAGAGGTATTTCTTGTCTTTGGACTAGACGTCCTAGCTCCACGACTCCGGAGCCTCTTCAATAAGGCGTCTAGTGTACCTCAGAAGGGTGGCACTCACATCGTCCCTAACATAAAACCACTATGAGTGCCATCCCTTGTTGGATGTCGCTAGACGCATGTATGGGTAACCCCTCGACCGGGTATGGCGCAGATGAATGCTGGCACATCCCATTGGCGCGTTCACATCTTCCCCCCCCCAATCTTCCTCTTTGACAAACTAATGTTAAAGAAATACCGCCACAAATCAAAATGGGGATCGATCCCCAGGAAACCCTCGCACAGGGCAACAAATGCCACCATATGTTGAACCCCGTTGGGAGTTAGATGCTACCGCTCCACCTCATAATAATCTAGCAGCCCCCGAAGAAATCTATGCACGGGTACCATGAATCCCCGCTCATGGAAGATGGTGAAAGAAACGACATACCCATTGGGCAGCACCAGCTCACCCTCGTCGCCAGGTAGCAGCCACTCCTGGATGGCAAACAGCGGGCGGAGAAGGCCACGGTGGATGAGGCCCTCCAAACGCCGTGGGGTGATGCTAGATCTGCCCCACAACTCCATCAAAGCAATTGGGGAGAAAGGTGGGCGCGAGCTCGACGGCGACTACGGGGCAGGCGCAAGCTTGACGGTGGCTGTGACACGGATGCAAGCCGGCTGATGGTGGCGGTGTGGGCGCAGGAGGCTGGGGCGATTGGTGGTGGGTGTTTTGAGACACAGAGACAAGGGAGCACAATACGGAACCATGGGGGCGAACCCCGTGGTTTTATAGGGGCGATGGACGTAAGAAGGGCAACCGTCTACCTCGATCTATAGGCCTGCCACGCGCCCTGCCGTGTCACATCGCGGGACACATGCGCACAGTCCCTATCCTCTCACCCCAAAAATCATGGTGGATGGTTCACCTTCCCCAGGCGAATCCAGACTCTCTACCCGCCTAGGAAATGCAAGCCATGAAGACCTTTTTCTCTTTGGCCCACCTAGGGCCTAGAAGCTCGGCGGCCGGCCCAACTGAGGAAGGGTCCACGAACGATCCAAAATCAAGGGCGCAAGCACCAGTTAGGTCAGCCCTAAATAAGTTCCCTGCAAACAGGATACCACGATCCCCTCGGGAAAACATCCACTTGACGAAAAACTAAGTCCTTCAGCCTTACCCGCGAAGGGACCAATACAACCCCTCGGGCGACTCTACTTGACTCACCCAGGGGCTCGGGGGCTACACCCATCGGGTGCGCTCGTGCACACCCTTCGACGAAGTAACTTCGATGAAATCAAAAAACACCCTCTAGGCGGTTCTACCCGAATCACCTAGAGGCTCGAGGGCTACTGTCGGGGACCTAATACCGGGGTACCCCAGATGGTGGAACCAATAACCACCGAACGTTGAAAACTTCTAGACGCATGAGAGCGTCGTTTCATCCCTTGTTCAAATGACAGGATTTTGGTTCCGCCTCACCCGATGCCTTTGGGGCAGGCTTGGTCTCACCCGAGGGCTGAGGGATAGACTCCATCTCGCCCGACGCCTTTGAGGTGGCTCTACCTGGCTCTACCTCGCCCGAGGGCTCAGGGCTAATCTCCATCTCGCTCGACGCCTTTAGGGCGGGCTCGGTCTCGCCCGAGGACTGAGGGATAGATTCCACCTCGCCCGGCCCCGAAGGGGTAGGGTTGGTCTCGCCTAAGAGATAGGGATTGGTCTCCATTTTGCCCGATGGCAAGGAACAAGCCTCACCCTGCTCCATATCTAAAGACTAGATTCATCTTACCTGACAACTTCTCCCCGTTCCCTCAATATGATAGGTACAGGGCGAGACAAGACATTTGGGTCAACCATGGCTCCAAGGACCATACCCTGTGCCCTGGTAGGAAAAGTACTGCCAGGGGATGATGGGACAGGTGCTTTAGACCCTTCCGGGCGCCGCAGAGCCCGAAAGGTTGTATAGGTGCGTGTTCCTCGCCCTGTAGAGTTGTAGGCGCCGCCTTTAGCCCTAGGACATGGAACCCGACGATGATATACGACAACCACTATGCTCCAGAGAAGGATTTGCTATCTCCATGAATGACGAATATTCCGTCACCACGCTATGGACCCGAGGGAGCGGCGCCCGCTTCCCGACCCCTTAGGTCCGCCAAGTCAGAAAGCCTTGACCACGGCGTTACACCAGACCCTGATCCCTCATCCCTCCGATGAAGACTCACAGGAACCAGAAGGCATGCGGAGCAAGGCTAGGAGAGGCTAATAAGTCAAAACCACTGTACTACAGCCCATACCCTGCGCAGGGTAGCATTCTATAATCAACCTAACATTCTACAGAGACATCGACAGTATTATAGGCACTTATCTTCCTTCGCACTCATCAGAATGAAGAAGGAGGCTGGGTAGACGTGAGCCACAAGATTAGGTAAAGCCCTCATCCTTGTAAAGCTAGCCCCTTTATCTATAAAAGGGGGTGCGCTTCTCCCATCAAGGGGACAAACTTTTGACCGAACAATACAAGAACACACACATACACACAGTCAAGCGGCTACGAAGCTCTTGACCTCCTTTCGACCCTTCCATTAGAGACTGGGGACCAGTCCCTCTCTCGATCATTTGTACCCCTTACTACAGACCGTTTACGGTGCTAATAACATGAGCAGCAACAAATTGGACGTAGGGACATTCGGCCTGAACTAGTATAAATCTTGTGTCCTTTAGCACACCATCCAAGCCCAACGCGCATTACTATAAATTTACTTACTGGTGCTCATACGAAACACCGACACTAGTATAAACCTTATGTCCTCTAAGCACACCATCTGAGCCAGATGTGCAATAATACAAATTTACTCATTGGTGGTAACTCGAAACATCGACAGCTGGCACATTAGGTAGGGGCCTTTTGCGTGTCTCGATGTCCACATCAAGCCTCTGATGGCTAGTCACAATGTTAGCTAGGTCCTAGGCATGCACGTGCGCTTCAGGAACCTAGACTTCATCGTCACGATAGAGGGAGAGTTGGTGTAGGCTCCTATTGTCGCCGAACATCTCCACTCTACCAGCCTCAACATGATGATCGAGGTGCTTGAGGAGATGTAGCTACATGCACTGGAGGCCCACACCCCTAGGAGCGACCAGCTCCTTGACTTTGACTATAGGAGGCTAGAGCGCTAGCTCAGCGCCTTCCTAGGACATCGACCATCCTAGGAGGACTTGTGCCACCTCACCTTCTCGTTCGCCAATGTCATGACGCAGCTTGCTGGAGGAGAGCCGCTCTCCCTGGAATATCTCATCCAGAGCGCCACGACAGCGCTCCTGTCCGATCTCCACAACACCATAGAGACCTTTGGCCACCCTATGGCCCAACACATGCCTCCATCCCCCATGAATGATGAGTTCATGGGGATGACTGAATATGTCATAGAATCTTTCCTTGACCTCCTCATGGGAGAATTGGGCTCGCCCTCCGACTCTGACTCTAGCGGGGTGAGACATCACCCTTCTTATGAATGTTTTGTGGTTGGTACCCCCGAGGGACATGTCAAAAGCATCCATGCGAGAGAGGCTACCCCAATGAATGACCTCGACGATGAGGTCAATAGGGATGCAGGGGCCCCACCTCACCTACGGGTGGAATAGCTAAAGGCTTGGCACCAAGAGCTCGAGGAAGCATGACTCTAGCTCAAGCAGGAACACATAGAGCTCGAGCAAGAGATCGAGCACCATAGAGACAGTGGGCATGCGCACGCCGTGGCCCATGATGTGAACTGGAGGATCATCAAGGATGATGAAGCCCTCCCACACTTCACCCGGGCAAGCCAGAACAATGCTGCTACGGCAGCCTTGCTCTGGGGGCATCCGGGGCCCATGACACCTGAGGATCATCAGGCCCACCATGAGATTAACACGCTACTCGAGTGTGTGGTGGCGCAATAGGCTAAGAGCTCACTGTCCCAACGATGTGAGCTCGATGCCAACCAGTGTGTGCCCTTAGAGTGACCCAACATGGATGTATCAATCCACCAGGCATAGTGAGGTGGTAGGCCATGCACCGTGGTCCTAGTGCACGAGCGTCTCAGCCACAACCATGATGCGCACAGCACCCTTGATGCCCGTAGGCGTGCCTACGACGATAAGAGGGAGGGGGCTAGCTACGGCTACCACCCTTGTCGTGGTGGACGCTACGATAGTGGCGAGGACCAAAGCTTAAGCCTTGACTTGCTGGGACCTCAGGCCTTTGGCCGACACATCCTTAACGCTGCCTTTTCACCACGGTACCGATCACTGTCCAACATCCTAAAATACTCTAAGGAAATGAACCTTGGACTATAGCTTGAGGATTATTGTCTTGCATGCCAAGTCAGTGGAGCGGATAATGATGATTTCATTATCCACAACCTTCCATTGTTCCTTGCTGATTCGGCGCAAACATGGTTGGAACACCTTCCGCCCAATAGAATCAAAAGTTGGGTAGACCTGAAAGAGATCTTCATGGGAAACTTTTAGGGCACATACGCACATCCGAGGAACCCATGGGATCTCAAAAACTACCAACAAAAGTCTAGGGAAACTCTTCATAGGTATATTCAGCTCTTCTTTTGGTAGTGCAACGAGCTGCCGAACGTCGACGACGCCAATGTCATAGGAGCCTTCCTGTCTAGGACCACCTATGAGTCCCTAGTTCACAAGCTAGGAGTAAGGGCCTGCAACCACCAAGGAGCTCCTCGACATTGCCAGCATCCATGCCTTAGGCGAGGAGGTGGCCGGAGCGATCTTCAACTGCCCCAAGGGTAAGGCAAAGCAGGACGAGGGCACTAGCGAAGGCGCCTCCAACCTTCACACCAAGAAGAAGAACAAGCAGCGGTGTAAGGGCTCGCTCATGGCCACCACCGACTGCAATGTGGGTCGGAAGCCCACTGAGGGCACCATGGACCACTTCAAGAAGCTGCTTGAAGGACCATGTCTGAACCATGCTTTCCCCGTCAAGCATCTATACAAGGATTGCGGTCTCATGAAGCGGTTCTTGTCTAGAGGCTCCAACAAGGGGGCATAGGAAGGACCCCAAGCCATCCATGGACAGCACCGAGGGGAAGGACGGTGGCTTTCCAACACTGAATGGATGCCTCATGATCTTTGGATGGTCAACGGCCTATGACTCCAAGCGTTGCTAGAAGCTCGCACATCATGAGGTCTATACGACCGAGCCGGCCATGCCTATGTTCCTCCGATGGTCAGAGTCCTCCATAACCTTTGATCGGACCAACCACCTAGAGAGTGTCCCATAACCAGGGATATATCCGCTCATGGTCGACCTAATCATCGACATGAAGCAGCTCACCAAGGTACTAATGGATGGAGGCAGTAGCCTCAACATCATGTACGTTGAAACACTCGACGCCATGGGCATCGACCGATCACGCATCTGATTGACTAGAGCATCTTTCCATGGCATCATGCCTAGAAAGTAGGCCAAGCCACTTGGGTAGATTGATCTAGCCATCACCTTTGGGGATCCGACTAATTATAGGATGAAGACCCTTACCTTTGAGGTGGTCGGGTTCCACAAAACCTACCATGCCATCCTAGGACGTCCATGCTATGCAAAGTTCATGGATGTCCCCAACTACACCTATCTAAAGTTGAAGATGCCAGGACCATGCAGGGTCATCACCATCGGCATCTCCTTCCAGTGCGCCTATGAGTGCGAGGTCGAGTGTTGTGAACATGCCGTGATAATTGTCGCCTCTAAGGAGCATGCTGCCATCAGGAAGGAGGTCACCGAAGAAGCACTTGAACCTAAACAGTCGGCCAGGTCTTTTGAGCCTGTAGTGGGCGCCAAGGAGGTCCTCATAGACCCCAGTGGCTCTAAGGGTAAAGTGGTGCACATTGGCACCATGCTTTCCTCCAAATAGGAAAGCACGCTCGTCGACTTTCTCTGCACCAATAGAGACATCTTTGTATGGAAACCCTCAGACATGCCAGGCATTCTAAGAGAAGTTGCTAAGCATGTCTTGAAGATCAGGCCCTCCATGCACTAGAAGGTGATGTTGGAACAGCACCACGGATCCATTGGAGGTGGGAGCGGATGGATGCGAGCTCAATGGCGGCGGAGATGCGGAGGCAGGAAACCTAAGCATTGGCGACAGTGGTGTAGCTATGGAGGCTAGGATGTAGGCATACATATGAAACCTAGAGGGCTAACCCTTTGGTTTTATAGGGGCGACGGGTGCAGGAAACCAACCGCCTACATTGATCTCCACGCCTGCCACGACCTATCACCACGTCTCATCACGGGGCATGCACACACAACCTATGGTCATCCCCTTGAAAAATGCGCTGGACATTTTGTCTCCCTAAATAGGCCATGACCCATCATAGGTAAGAGGGATATGGAGCTAAAAATGCTCCTATGGCCCGTCTATGCCCAGGAGTTCGAAGGTTGGCCCACCGATGGGTTCGACAACTGCTCTAGGCACTTTAAGAGTGAGGGGTGGAAAGGGATGGGCCCACTAGTGGCTAGTACCCAGGCGCATAAGTGTCATGGGTGTCCTGGCCCATGTTCGAGCCTTGGGCGGATTCAATCCATGGTTTTCCTTAAAGAAAGGCAGAGAGCCCTCGGGATCGATCGAACGGACTTGAGAACTATATGGATTGAATGCTGAGAATCTAGAGTCGGTCACCAGCTGACCCAAGTTGGACCCCCATGAATAGGATGTTAGGGCCCCACTTGGACTAGCCCATTAATAACTCACCGAGCACCGTGGCTCGTCCGTAGAGGAAAATCATGGCATGGCTCAGCCCCTCCATTTTTATTAGAAAAAACACTTGAGGGAAAACGATCATGAAGACGAGCTACCCCTCGACCGAACCCCTGCTACATGCGGGGGCTCAAGGAAAGTTGGACCCACAAGGAGACCGAACGCACGGTCACAGAACGATAGACCCTCGTAGGGGTCAAAATCAGGAAAAACTTTTTTCGACCCACCAAATCTCATGGCTATACCCCCTGAGAGGCCCGATCACGACAAAATGGAATCACCATCCCCAAGACATGCCATGGGTGACAAGAAAAGGCCAAGGCCCTTAGTGTCCTCCCATTCGAAAAAGCCTTCGAAGGAGTATTCTACTCCTCCGCTGGCTTGGGGGCTATAGTTAGGGACCAATACTAGGGTACCTGAAGAGGAGCTAATGGTCATCAACATTGATTCAACCGAGCAGTCAAGAGTGCGCCTACAGCTCCAACTGACCCCCAGGTGCATGGGCTCTGCCTCGACTAACCCCAAGGCCATGATCTCCGCCTTGACCGACCTCTGAGGACGGGCTCCACCTCGCTCGACCCCGAGGCCACAATCTCCGCCTCGCTCAACCCTAAGGCCATGATCTTCACCTCGCCTAACCCCAAGGTTGCGATCTCTACATCACCTTGACCCCAAGGCTACGATCTCTGCCACACTCGACCCCAAGGCAGCGATCTCTAGCTCTACCTCGCCCAACCCTAAGGCCATAGGCTCTGCCTGGTTGATTATCCATGTGCAACAAATCCATATTAGGATAAATATCTCCCACTGTACAATCTCCTGATGAAGTATTGTCCTCTTGGTATGCCTCCTGACATCTCATCTGTACTTGTTCATGGATTGGTTGTTTTTCGTCGAACTCTTCAACATCAAATATATGTTAGTGGCCAAATTCTTGTACCACTCGCCAACATGGACCTAACTTTGTATCTTCCAAGAAAAATACTTGTGAAGCTTCTATGGCTAGAATGAAAGGATCATTCTTATACCATCGGCCTTCGATGTTAATGCTCTTGAAGTAACCATCATGTTTCATCTGGTATGTCCTTCCCTCAAGATTGTACCATTGACACCGTAATAAGATAATAGATCTATCTCCTTTGCTGTTTCTAGTGTAATTCAACTCAATAATGTCTATGATTGTCCCATAGAAGTTAATAGTGTCATCATTATGAGTAACTGTAGTCTTGATGGTGGAGTTTTGTGTTTTCTTGTGTGCCTCACGACCCATAGTGTGGTACCATACCCCATTGATTATGCAGGTTGTGTATGATCGCACACACCTATCCAACCGACATGCGAGTGAGTACAGGTCTTCATCAACATTTGTTGTGCCTTTGTATTTCAATCTAGTAATCTATAGGAAAACACAGAGAATTGGTGAGTTTGAAAATTTATTGTATCATAAATGATTCAGCCAGGTTGTAAAAGTAGCATGCACATGTTTCTCAAACCATGCAGCGAATTGTGTTGACATCATTTTTCAATATTGTTGACCTGTTGTTGTTCCAATTCTGCCCTATACATGTTGCAAAGGAAGAAGTTAAATAGTTTATTGTGACACTAATATTGAATAAAGGTGGCAGAAATAAAATGACAACAATTACTCACTCTTTTGTATTCATCAACCTCTTCGCAATTATTTAGAACAAACCAAACCATGGAGGCATAGTCATTATCTTGGTAATGAAGTTTTAAAGCACCCAACAGGTTAATACCATGACCAAAAATAGAGAAATCATTGGGTGAGATGTTCTGTGCTCCATCTAAGTTTCTTTCAGGCCTAGTGAACTTAGTAATAATTTCACTAAAATATGTTGAGCATTGGGTCATATACTCATAGGCAGTGTATGCCTTTGTAATAGATCCTTCAGGTCTTGCTTTATTGCTGAAGAAACGCTTAAAGGTGCCCAATCTTCTCTCAATGGGATACATCCATCCATACTGAACCTGTCCCCTAAGGAGTGCCTCATCGGGTAAGTGTACTCCTAGGTGAACCATAACATTGAAGAATGCAGGAGGATAAATTTTCTCTAGTTTGCAAAGGATAATTACAATATCTTTCTTCATCTGGTGTAGTGCATCAACCTTTAGAGTTTTTGAGCAAAGTGGTCTAAAAAACTACCCAATTCAGCAATTACTTCATATACATCTTTGCGCACCAAACCGAGAAGGCCAGCTAGTAAAATACGCTGCAGCAGTATATGATAGTCATGTGTTTTTAGCCCATGCATTGTTCCTCCCTCCATATTAACACATCTTGTTATATTAGAGGCATAGCCATCTAGAAATTTAATATTGCTAACAAACTGCAAGAACTTCTTTGCTTCTGGCGTTAGAATGTAACAAGCTTTGGGCTTTGTGGACAAATTACCAGCTTCTTCCAGCAAATGAAGCTCTTTTCTTATACCTTTGTCTTCCAAATCTAGTCTAGCAGCGACCGTGTCCTTTGTCTACTTTGGAGTATTAAGTAGAGTTGACAAAATATTTTCACATATGTTTTTCTCTATGTGCATAACATCTAGGTTGTACTGTAGCTTCAATTTTGACCAGCATGGCAAATCATACAAGCTAACCTTGAGAAGCCATACTGGTTCTCCATTACGGCATTGTTTTCTTATTTTCTGCTTATCAGGATTCTTGCCTAGAACACAGGAAACTTCATCCAACCTTGCCATAACCTCATATGCACTAAATTTCCTTGACTGCTTTCTATTTTCATGGTGGCCATTGAAAGATCTGTTTTTCCTCTAGGGATGGTCATTTGGGAGGAAACGTCTATAACCTTTGAACCCAATTTTGTTTCTCAAACATTCGGAGCATGGATTCTCATCATAGTGCACACATGCAAAGTAACCCCTAGTGGTTCTGCATGACATGGTGCCTAATGTATGGTAGTCAGTGATTCCCCATAGAATCGCTACACGCAGACTAAAATCTTTACCTTAATATGCATCATAAGTAGAGACACCCTCCCAAAGGGTAAGCATGTTTGCTATCAAAGGCTGCATGAACACATGGAAATCTTTGCCTGGTGATTTTTTGCCTGGAATAATTAAAGCAAGCATATAATTGGAATGGTCCATACACATCCATGATGGAAAATTGTATGGAACCACTATCATTGGCCAAATGCTATATGAATTGGTCATCTGACCAAATGGGTTAAATCCATTAGTAGCAATGGCTTACCTCAAACTGCGGGGATCATCTGCAAAAGACTTGAAAGTATCATTGAATTCTTTCCAAGCTTCTCCATCAGTAGGATGTCTCATTTCATTTTCAACTGGTACCCTCTTATCCTTGTGCCATCTTGCATACTATGCCCACTGCTTTGAGATAAAAAGCCTTTGAAGGCGTGGAATTATTGGAAAGTAATGCATGACCTTGTGAGGAACTTTCTTTCTACCCTCCTTATTCACTTTCCATCTTGATTCACCACAAACTGGGCAATGATCATCATTTTCATGGTCCTTCCAGAATAAGGCACAATCATATTTGCACACATGAATAGCAACATAAGCAAAACCAAGTTTCCGAAGTAGAGCTTTAGTTTCGTTATAGGACTTAGAGAGGCTAGGAACATTCTTCAATGATGTTGAAAGCAACTCAAGGAATGCATTGAACCCAGAATTTGTCATCTGATTGTACACTTTTATATGCAGCAGTTTAATAATGAAAGTCAACCTAGACTCCTCAGTGCTACCTAGATAAAGTTCACGCTTTGCCTCTTCCATGATTTCTCGATATATGTTACCACCGAAGCCATGGCTTGCTGCGGTGTACAAATCTTGAATCAACCCCTGAACTCCCCGTGCACTATCTTCTATGACATCTTCAGCTTGTCCTTCATCATCAAGTGGAGCCTAGCCATTTCCATCCCATGATATATCTTCAATACCAACAGAGAGTGTGCCATCATCTTGTTCAACATCATTATCTCCCTCTCTATGGTCAATCCACCTTGTATAGCACCTAGAAATACCATTGATGTGGATATCCTCCTCTACCTCCTCTTGACTTTTTTCTATTTGGTTCAAGCATCGATAGCATGGGCACTTGATTTCCTCATCTGCACTAAATCTATTTCTGACATGTTCCATGAATTGTTCAACACTAGACATATAGGGATCACTAAATGGTGCACTGTTATAAATCTAGCTTCTATTCATCTCGACCTGGATAAATTTAGGTGCCAAAATGTTACAAATCGAGCTTCTATTCTTCAATTCAACTATGGTCTGGCCCGATTCTCACAGGGCAACGGATACCACTACGTCAGGATGGGGGTAGGGGTTCAGGGGTTTTCTTGATCTGTGTGAGAAGATCTTTTTCTTAAAGGGAAAACCTAGGGGCCGTCATAACCCCCGTAGGTTGAGTTTTTTTGCAGGCACTGCAATAACAAATCTAAAGGGGAAGAGCTATGGTTGACTCAACTCACCTAGCACAATGGTCGATGAGGCAGCAGCTACCAGCTGGGGTGGCCGACGAGGCTGCTGGTAGGGGGGAGGGGGGCAAGGCAGTAGGGGGGGCAGTGATGCAGCAACTAGGGTGGCCAAAGAGGCTCCAGCAGGGGTGACCCACGAGGGAGTAGCTAGACCGATGAGGCAGTAGCTGGGGTCACCGGCAATAGGCTACTAGGTGGGGTGGATGATGAGGCTATAGGTGGCTTTGCCAACAAGACTGCTCATAGGGGGGCCAGCGAGGCTATAGGTGGGGTCTCCAGTAAGATGGCAGGTTGGTGGTCGGTGACAAGAGTGGTTGGCCAGAGCTCATGTGGCTGACCTCTGCCCTCTGCAACTCTGCTTCTTAGCCATAGCATGCTAAGTACCCCCTAGTAATGACATGTGGACCCTACATGCTAATGAGCCTTGACTGCCATATGGGTCCAATGTTTGAATGACATGTGGGCCCTGCATGTTAATTAGCTCTCTTGTAATGAATTCATTGTGCAAACATCATTTCTCTTTTTAATCTATGGCAAAAAGTTGTAACTAGTATTTCTCCCACATACTAACTCCAAATGTGATGATTTTTTCCTAAAATTTTCTAAAATCATGATTTATCAATTTATTGCATTGATTTTGGTCATATTTTCACGTAACAAAGTTTCAACAATTCAAAATTTGAATTTCAAAAAAATGACAACTTTAAACCAGATTTTGAAACACTAAATGATTTTAGCTAAAAACTCATGAAAATAAAAAGTTGTATAACTCATCAAGATCTATAACTTTTATTTTGGTCATTTGTTCATCCGACAAAGTTATAGTAACCTTATTCACAAATTTTATGTATCTCTCTTATAGTTTATGAGATATGTAAAATTTGTGAACTATGTTACTGTCGAGGACCAATACTAGGGTACCCGAAGAGGAGGAGCTAATGGTCATCAACATTGATTCAACCGAGCAGTCAAGAGCGCGCTTATTGCTCCAACCGACCCCTAGGTGCACAGGCTTCGCCTCGTCATACCTCCGGGGGTGGGCTCCACCTCGCCCGACCCCAAGGCTGTGATCTCTGCCTCGCCCAACCCCGAGGCCACAATCTCCACCTCGCCCAATGTCTGTGGGTGGGCTCCACCTCGCCTGACCCTAAGGCCATGATCTCTGCCTCGCCTGACCCCAAGGCCACGATCTCTGCCTCGCCTAACACTGAGGCCATGATCTCTGCCTAGCCCAACCTCTAGGGTCGAGCTCTGCCTCACCTGACCACAAGGCCATAGGCTCTGCCTCGCCAAACCCCTTAGGTGCGGGCTCTATCTCACTCGACGGGGACCCATACTGCTGCCAACCACTCTAGGTCCAAGCGTATGGGCCTAGGTCAAAACTCTTACACCAAGGAAGAGATTGGCACGCCCCGATGTAACCTATGGACATGGCGGGCCATACCTAAGGATTCACATCAAGAAATCATCGGGTGTACCGGTGCTATTCTGCCTAACCCTCGTACGAACACTAACAGGCGCGTCAGTTTACCATGACATCCGCCAGGATGGAGTGGAGCGCCATGACCAGTGGATGACGCCTGCGTATGGCACTAGTGACGGACAGGACCACGATGTGGAGCCATCCCTGTTATTGCATTGATTTTGGTCATATTTTCACATAACAAAGTTTCAACAATTCAAAATTTGAATTTCAAAAAAATGACAACTTTAAACCAGATTTTGAAACACTAAATGATTTTAGCTAAAAACTCATGAAAATAAAAGTTGTATAACTCATCAAGATCTACAACTTTTATTTTGGTCATTTGTTCATCCGACAAAATTATAGTAACCTTATTCACAAATTTTATGTATCTCTCTTATAGTTTATGAGATATGTAAAATTTGTGAACTATGTTATTATCGGGGACCAATACTAGGGTACCCGAAGAGGAGGAGCTAATGGTCATCAACATTGATTCAACCGAGCAGTCAAGAGCACACTTACAGCTCCAACCGATCCCTAGGTGCGCGGGCTCCGCCTTGCCCAACCCCGAGGCCACGATCTCCACCTCGCCCAATGTCTATGGGTGGGCTCCACCTCGCTCAACCCTAAGGCCGCGATCTTTGCCTTGCCCGATGTGGCAGAACCTCCTAAATTATAGGACCCACATGCACCTATCACTGTCCAACGACCTCTGACGACTATGCATATGTTCCTGGTAACTTAAGAAGACTGTCGGGTGTCCTCGGAGAACCCTGAATCATCCATGATTTCCGAGCAGGATCCCATTACAGAGTCATTGCAGTATTACAACATTTATTCAAATATCTACATCAGAGTAAATTAGCGAAAGTCTTACGATAACTTAGTTTACAAACCAGTTGTTTCAAACCTTACAAACTAAGTTCGATAATTATTACAAACCATAGTAGTAGTGGAGTGGCATTAGTAATATAATATAAACACACAATATAAGTATCCTGCCCGAGGATCACACATTCACTTATCATCATCGACCTGAACAATAGTCATGCAGCACGGTCCCAAACAGACCTGCTCATGAGGCTCACCTGCAACAAGGGTCAACGAACCTTGAGTACAAAAGTACTCAACAAGACTTAACCAAAATAAAAACTGAGAAGACTCAGGAATGCAGGCTTAGGGATTCAAGGTATGGCTTTCGCAATAGTCAAAGTTCTTTTGCATAAAAGCTCTTTAACAAAATTCTTTATATCAACATTTTTATCTTCAAAAAGATCATATACAAAGCTGACATGATCCATAATGAGATCATGAAACTTCATATCCAACACTTTCTCAAACCTTACTCAAGTTCCAGTTATTAACTACGATGATGAACAGTGAGTTGAGTCTCCATAACCGAGGAGCAACGATGATTCAAACCAATTAAAACCCAGCTGGGAATTTTAGACCACACGACATATGCAGGTCCCTGACCTACATATACCAACCTGTCCTCAGATCCTCTAAAACAAGAATGGGTCCACGCCACCTGAGAATACCATACTCCACCATTCTAGCCCATGGCCACGTGGGTACACGCTACTCTCGCCATCTCTCCACTCCTAGTGCGTGAGTAGCCAATCTCATAATAGAATAGCTGAGTTAAGGCTTACCGGAGTATGTGGTTAGTACTATAAAGTCTCACCTCATGCAATTCAACAATGGACGGACCTTAATCGAAACAGGCGGAAAGAACTCGCTCACAAGACCTCCACATCTTATGGCTCTCACACACCGAGTCCGCCTGGTCTAGATTTATTACTCCACATGCTTATATTTCATGATAACATAAGTAACCAAATGTAACCAAAGATTTATTTAAAACTCGCGGGTGATAGGTAATCACCCAACTTTTATCTGTCTAAGTATGGCTAAGCATAACTAGGCAATTATGAATGAAAACTAGTAACAAGGTAGATGGGGAAAAACAAGGTTGGTAATGCACCAATTAGGTTTTCATTTAACTCCTAATCACTTAATGCAGTAATGAAAAACAAAAGCGAAATCAACTTGCAAAACACAAGGAAGGTTTAAATGCATCCGGGGCTTGCCTTGATTCACGGAAAAGTTAGGTTCCTACGACGTTCCACAATTATCATATCCGACCTCAACAGATGGATTAACTTCCTCCACAACTTGATTAACTACCATATGTTCACCTTCGTTCACTACACGTAGTAATAATGCCGTGTTTAACATGATGCAGGATACAAAACATGATGCTCAATGGTGAATGCCAAATTAACAACTTGAATACAACTTTCCTTCGCGGTACAGTTACAAGTCAGGACTAACTAAACCTATTTCATAACACATACTTCCATTGCCAAGGATCATTACCAACTAATGACCCAAGGTCGTCACTCAATCCAAAATTCAAACAAAACCTAAATCATTAAAGGTTACTATTTGCTTTTATGAATTAATTATTTAATTCAAAATTATGAAATAAATCAACTTATTCCAATTGAGCTCAAAATTTTTGTAAATGCTCATCACATGATAATTAAGTGGCAAAACAATTTTCATAATTTTTTGGATAATTAAATAAGCCTAGAAAAATCATGGAAACCCATTTATTAATTAATTGAGCAATTTTTATCACATTCAACAAATACTAAAAAACAACATTTCATATTTTTCTTAAATAATATACATCACAAAGAGGTCACACAAACAATTTCATAATTTTTGGAGCTCTAAATAAATCTACACAAAAATAACAAATCACATCACTATTTATTCAAACCTGAAAAAGGAAAAATTCCATTTTGAAACACTGATTCACTGACAACCCGACCCCACATGTCATCTCCTACCTCCCGCGTTGACCGCGGCGGCGACGGCTCTGACCAACAAAATCTCGCCGACGACGAGATCACCGGCGACGGCAAAGACACCAACATGCTCCCCACTACCATGCGCACCTATTGATGTCACTAATTGCATCGATCGCTGCACAAAACGAGCATGGCATCGACCATGGTGGCCACGACTGCACAACGGTGCTATGCCGGCGACAGGAGACTGGTAACGGTTAAACAAACAGCACAGGAAGGTTCAGCATCTCACCACGAACATGCTCGAGCAGGAATTAAGGCCGAAGAAGCAACGGTGAAGCAAGGCGGCGTTCACAGCGGTCAAGGCGGTGCGAGCAATGGCGACGGCGGTGTTCCAGTGGCTGTGGTGGACAAAACGATCAAACAACTAGTCATAGAGCATCACAGGATCAAGGCAAAGCTGGAGCTACCATGATCAAGGAAAGAGGCACACCGTGGAGCGCTGGCCATGACGGCGCAAGCACAACGGTGAGGTTGCCGGCCGCGGGGAAGAAAGGCGCACACAGCAGGTTCTCAGCAAATTCAAGCGACCAAGATTGGTTGGCTGGGTTCACAAGGAGGAGACAGAGCTAGGACAAGCTTGGCTGTGACGGTGGAGCACTACGGCGATGGCGTGGGCTCGACGGAGATGATTGGCGACGACAGGAAAAGTAGAGGACGAGAAAGGAGACAAACGGCGACGGCACAAGCTATATAAGACGGCCAGGAAGCAAGAGGAAGCTATGAAGGAGCCTTTCCCATGCCAGCGCGAAGTCAAGGACGGCCTTGCGTGTGCCTGGAACCGAGAAGAAAGCCGCCGGCGATGAGTTGGCTTTGGTGGCTACTGTTCACCAAAATTACCAAATTGCCACATGGTTAAAAACACAAATTACTCCCAAATTTATATAATAACTCAAAAATCTCCAAAAATAAAAGTTGTTCAAAATCCAATGTTCTAAAACTTTGCTTTTACAACCACCCCCTAATTTGGTCTACATTTTGAAATGCAAATTTGAATTCAAATAGGGGACATTTTAAAGAATTTCGCCTTTTCAAATTACTTCAAATTTTTCATAACAACTTTGAAAACTCCAAAAACAACTTTTGTATAACTTGACAAGCTCTACATTTTTGCTTTTAGACTCAACCCCAAAATGTGCTTAGATTTTGAAATGGGTTTTTTAGGGTAGGATTTAAATACTGAAAATCAGGGTTTTCTTGAAAATTCAAATCCAAACAAAACTTTGAACTTGATTCAAACAATACAATTCATCACATACAACATAAAGGTAAGCTTGTTTTAGTGTATGCATATCAAAATTTTCACTAACACATGAATGATGTGCTATGCATATGATGACATGACAGGTTTTAGTATTTAAACATCCGAGGTGTTACAATCCTTCCCCCTAAAAGAAATCTCGCCCCAAGATTCAAAGTCATAGAGTAAGTAATGGAAAAGGAAATGTGTCAGTCCAAAAACATCCAAAACTTGTCCATAAAACAGCTAGGGTCCCTTTACAAAACACAATTTGTAACGACCGAGCTCAACTAACATTACTCTATATTGACGCAAGAAACTCTGGAAACTTTTCTAGTAAGTAATCTTCGGATTCCCAAGTAGCTTCTTCTTTAGAATGTTGATTCCATTGTGTCTTGTAGAACTTGATTGTCCTTCTTTGAGTAACATAATCTTTCTGATCTAGAACTCGAATAGGATATTCAGAATAGGTCAAATCAGGTTCAAGTTCCACTCCTTCAACCTCAACATTCTGCTCAGGCACTCGGAGACACTTCTTCAATTGAGAAACATGGAACACATCATGTACAGCTAAAAGATGTTCTGGTAACTTCAAGCGATATGCCACCTTTCCATACCTCTCTAAAATTTGAAATGGTCCAATATAACGAGGTGCCAACTTGCCTTTAACACCAAAATGGGTAACTCCCTTCATTGGTGATACCTTCAGATATACAAAATCTCCCTTGTTAAACACCAATGGTCTACGTCGTTTATCTGCGTAACTCTTTTGTTGGGACTAAGCTATCTTCAAATTACTTTATATTTGCCTCACCTTGTCTTCTGTTTCTTTCACAAGGTCAACTCTAAAGAACCTTCTTTCTCTAGGCTCAAACCAACTCAGTGATGTTCTGCATCTATGATCATAGAGTGCTTCAAATGGAGCCATTCTAATGCTCTCCTGATAACTATTATTGTATGAGAATTCAGCCAAAGGTAGACATTCATCCCACTTATTGGAATAGTTAAGGACACAACACCTTAACATATCTTCAAGTACTTGATTGACCCTTTTAGTCTGACCATCAATCTATGGGTGATAAGCTATACTATACAGGAGTTTCGTACCCATTGAAGCATGCAATTGTTTCCAAAAGCTAGAGATAAACTATGTACCCCTATTTGACACTATGGTCTTTGGTACTCCATGTAGACTCATGATTCTTGCTAGATACATCTTGGCATACTAGATAGTAGGATATATACTCTTGACTGGAAGAAAATGTGTTGACTTAGTTAGTCGATCCATAATAACCCATATTGAATCAAAACCTTTTGATGCCTTGGGTAGACCAACAATAAAGTCCATACTGATATCCTCCCACTTCCAAGCTAGAATAGGTAATGGCTATAACTCTCCAGCAGACCTCAAATGTATAGCTTTCACCTTTTGACAAGTATCACACTTTGCTATATACCGAGCAATTTCTATCTTCATTTTGGTCCACCAAAACCTCCGTTTCAAGTCATGGTACATCTTATTACTTCCTAGATGAATAGATAACCTAGTAGCATGTGCCTCTTCAAGAATTGACTGTCGCAACTCAGGAGCCTTTGGTACCACTAATCGATTCTTGAACCATAACACACCTTCCTCATCTACTTTGAAGCATTCCGCTTTCCCATTCCTGATTCTTTCTTTGATATGGGCTATACCCTTGTTTTCTTTCTAAGCAGCAATAATATGGTCTCGAATAGTGGCTTCAATAGTTATATTGGTCAAACTACCTTGTTGAATTACCTCTATACTCAACTTTTCCATCTCTTGGCATAAAGTCAAACCCATTGTTCTTACTGTCAGACAATTGCAATGACTCTTTCGACTGAGGGCATCTGCAACTATATTTGCTTTACCAGGATGGTAATGTACTTCCAAGTCATAATCTTTATTCAATTCTAACTATCTTCTCTGTCGCATGTTCAAATCCGATTGAGTAAAGATATACTTTAAACTCTTGTGATCTGTATAAATATGGCACATATTACCAAGCAGGTAATGTTGCCAAATCTTCAGAGCATGGACAACTGCTGCTAACTCTAGATCATGAGTGGGATAGTGCTCTTCATGTTGCTTAAGTTGTCTAGAAGCATAGGCAATGACTCAGCCTTCTTGCCATCCAATACCAATACCCAAAGCATCACAATAAACATCAAATGACTTCTCGATATCAGGTTGGGCTAATACTGGTGCAGTGGTTAACAGCCTCTTCAAAGTCTGGAAAGCCTCTTCATAATCAGATGACCAGACAAACTTGACCTGGTTCTTTAATGACTCAGTGATGGACTTGGATACTCTAGAGAAATTTAGAATAAAACGATGGTAATACCCCACTAGTCCCAGAAAACTCCGAACTTGATAAACAGTGGTTGGTGGTTTCCAATCAAGCACATCCTTAACTTTGCTCGGATCAACAGCAACTCCTTCAGCTGATAAGACATGTCCAAGAAACTATACTTCCTTAAGCCAGAAGTCACACTTACTGAACTTGGCATATAGTTGATGTTCTCTCAAGCAGGTCAGGACAATTCTGAGATGTTCCGCATGTTCCTTCTTGTTCTTGGAATAAACTAGGATGTCATCAATAAACACCACTACAAATTTGTCTAGTTCAGGCATGAATACTAAATTCATCAGATACATGAAATGAGCTAGGCCATTTGTCAAACCAAAAGACATTACCAAGTATTTATATAATCCATATCTTGTGGTAAATGCCATTTTGGGAATATCTTTAGGCTTAATCTTGATTTGGTGATAGCCTGACCTCAAATCAATCTTGGAGAAAACTTTGGCTCTAGCCAGTTGATCAAAAAGCAAGTCTATCCAAGGGTAAAGGATACTTATTCTTAATGGTCACTTCATTCAACGGATGATAGTCAACACATAACCTCAGGGTCTCATCTTTCTTTTTCACAAAAATTGCAGGACATCCCCAAGGTGATGAACTAGGTTGAATAAACCCTTTCTTAATCAACTCTTGCAACTGAGTCTTCAACTCAGCTAATTTCTTGGGAGGCATCCTATAAGCTCTCTGAGATATCAGAGCTGTTCTAGGTTTTAACTCTATGTTAAACTAAACATCCCTATCAGGTGGTAGACCGGGTAAATCCTTAGGAAAAACATTAGGGAATTCACAAACTATTGGGATATCTCTAATCTCCTTGACAAAAGTTGCACAAACTCTTTCCACTGATCTTCTTAAGGTTGGAAGTTGGATAAGAAGCTAAGAATTACTTTTAGGCAAACTCACTCTTAATGTCCTATTCAAAGCATCTATAACAGCCTTATGCTGATACATCCAATTCATTCTAAAGATCACATCTATATATTGATCCTTGAGAATAATCATGGTAGTGGAAAAATATGCCCACCCAGGTTTATGGGTACCTGGTATACCATTTTCTTAGTACACAGACATCACTCGGGCGACTGTATAAAGAAATTTTCCTTTGTTTCCCCAATTGGAATTTCATGCTTTACGACAAAGGTTCTATTGATGAATGAATAAGATGCACCAGAATCAAAAAGCATAACAGCAGGGTGATCGGTGATAGGAAACATATCCATCATCACTGGCTCCCCTTCCGGAATTTCCCTAGCTTGAATATAGAACACCCGTCCTATCTTCCTTTCATCTTTGCCCTTCTGAGCACTCGGATTGTTGTTCTTGTTCTGTGCTTGACCCTGTTGTTGATTGGTAGGGGCCTTCTGAGAATTTGAATTATACTGTTTAGGGTACGAACATTCTTGGGAGAAATGACTAGACCTTCCACAATTGTAACATAGATAATTGTGACCCTATGACATTGGAGCATTGCCACTAGGAGCATTGGTCTGTTGTGGATTTTGGTAAGTTGTGGCAGGACGAACATTTGATTGTTGCCCGGCTTGGAACTATGGTGGACGATAAGGAGGACGATAATGGTTGACTAGATGATAGATTATCTTTTGCCTCTTTTGATTTCTACCAAAAGATCCAGATAGACCACTCTTTTTCTTCTTTATCTCCTTATACCGCCGATACTTTTCCTCAGAAGCAATTGCAATATTTACTGCCTCATGATAAGTAACATTGGTACATGTAGTCATCATTGTCTATAGTTTGGTATTTAGACCTCGCATGAACCATTTCTTTTTCTTGGCATCTGTATTGACATGTTCAGATGCATACTGTGACAGGTGATTGAATCTACCCACATATTGCATAACCGTTTGGTCCCCTTGCTTCAAAGCAAGGAACTCATCCAACTTCATGGCCATCACTCCTTCTAGAATATAATGAGCTCTGAAGGTAGTACGGAACTCAGCCCAAGTTATTGGAATGCTAGCTGGTTGCATAGCCACTAGATTTGCCCACCAAACACCTACTGCACCTCTAAGTTGTTGAGCGGCAAACATAGGTTTCTGCATCTCTATGCATGGAATAAGATCAAATTTCTGCTCCATAGTCCAAAGCCAATCATCAGCTTCCAATGGTTCATCGACCTTGGTAAACACCGGTGGTCTTGTATCTGTGAAATCAACATATGTAGCTTCATGCCGATTATGATTGCGGCCACGGTTTCCCTACACCATATTTTGATTACTCTGAGCTATCTCGCGAAGCAATCGAGCATTTTCAACAGTCACATTGATAAGGGCAGCAAAAGCATCAGCTAAATTTGGTGGAACTGGTGGTGGATCAGGAATACTGTCTTCATCTTATGACGTACCAGGAATATGCGAACCCCGCATATGGCCCATCTATTCATAACAAACCAAACTTAACTCATAAGCCTTTATTAAAAGATAAAAGAGCCTACTACAATGCATTACACTGGTTTCACTTATTTAAACACAAGTCCACACCCACACAAGACTACTAAACTTAACTAGATCTCACTATTTACAATTCTACTCTTCTCCTCGACCACGTCAAACTTCATGATCGGTATCCATTCTAGAAACATTTCCGCCTTCATTATCACTTTCATCTACCATCACTAATTCTTTTGGATCTTCTTCTTCTTCCTCTTCAAGTTCATCATTATCGGCAATGATGACACCAGGGTCCATTTCATCGGCTTGAGGTTCATGATTTGGATCTAGGAGGTTGCTCAGCCTATGGACTTCTTTATGCAAAGTCGTATTATGTTCTTCTAAATCTTCTACATAGAATTCTAGCTCATGAGTTCTAGCTCTAGCTACATCTTCTCTATACCAAGCTTCATTCCTTCCCTCCACCATATGAACTAACATACGTTCGTAGTTCCTATGAGCAGTGGTAAGACACCCCAATCTATCCCATAACTCGCCCACATGTATGGCATCCACAGCCCTATCTCTAGTAGCCTGAGCTAACTCTGCTGTAAGCCTCTGTATCTCTGCCTAGGGATCAGGCCTAGAGCTGCTACTACTAGCACCGTCATTCCTAGGGGCAAGCTGGTGACGAGGAACTCTTTTCGGTCCAATGGACTTACAGGGCGTTATCTTGGTACGAGCCATACTGTAGAAAGCAAGATTAATTCAAATAAGACAATCTAATCAAAGTCTAAAGAGCAGCCAGGATGGATTACATAACTCAACCCAGACTCACTACCCAACCTAGACTCAGAGGTGAAGGAAGTAACAAGTGAATTAATCATGATGCATGAATCGTTCTTACGAACAAAAACATCAAAGCTTATAAGGTACATAACAATAGTTATTTTTACATAGGGCATAATAAGATTACTACTCCACCACACAAAGCCTTTTTAATCAAATAAGGAATGGCGAGAATGAATTAAGATAAGTTAGAAGCAATTTGGACCAAATTAACAGGTTATATTTATTTGTCCCAAATTATTTTGAAGTTTTTGTAAAACAATACAACAAAGACTTTGTAACCTGTGGCTCTGATACCATTCTATGGCAGATTCTCCTAAATTATAGGACCCACATGCACCTGTCACGGTCCAATGACCTCTAACAACTATGCATATGTTCCTGGTAACTTAAGAAGACTGTTGGGTGTCCTCGGGGAACCCCGAATCATCCACGATTTCTAAGCAGGATCCCATTACAGAGTTATTGCAGTATTACAACATTTATTCAAATATCTACATCAGAGTAAATTAGCGGAAGTCTTATGATAACTTAGTTTACAAACCAGTTGTTTCAAACCTTACAAACTAAGTTTGATAATTATTACAAACCATAGTAGAAGTGGAGTGGCATTAGTAATATAATATAAACACACAATATAAGTATCCTACCCGAGGATCACACATTCACTTATCATCATCGACCTGAATAATAGTCATGCAGCACGGTCCCAAACAGACTTGCTCATGAGGCTCACCTGCAACAAGGGTCAACGAACCCTGAGTACAAAAGTACTCAACAAGACTTAACCGGAATAAAAACTGAGAAGACTCAGGAATGCAGGCTCAGGGATTCAAGGTATGGCTTTAGCAATAGTCAAAGTTCATTTGCGTAAAAGCTCTTTAACAAAATTCTTTATATCAACATTTTTATCTTCAAAAAGATCATATACAAAGCTGACATGAGCCATAATGAGATCATGAAACTTCATATCCAACACTTTCTCAAACCTTACTCAAGTTCCAGTTATTAACTACGATGATGAACAGTGAGTTGAGTCTCCATAACCGAGGAGCAACGATGATTCGAACCGATTAAAACCCAGCTAGGAATTCCAGACCACACGACATATGTAGGTCCCCAACCTACATATACCAACCTATCCTCAGATCTTCTAAAACAAGAACGGGTCCGCGCCACCCGAGAATACAGTACTCTACCATTCCAGCCCATGGCCACATGGGTACACGCTACTCTCACCATCTCTCCACTCCCAGTGCGCGAGTAGCCATTCTCATAATAGAATAGCCGGGTTAAGGCTTACCGGAGTATGTGGTTAGTACTACAAAGTCTCACCTCATGCAATTCAACAACAGACGGACCTTAATCGAAACAGGCGGAAAGAACCCACTCACAAGACCTCCACATCTTGTGGCTCTCACACACCAAGTCCGCCCGGTCTAGATTTATTACTCCACATGCTCATATTTCATGATAACATAAGTAACCAAACGTAACCAAAGATTCATTTAAAACTCGCGGGTGACAGATAATCACCCGACTTTTATCTGTCTAAGCATGGCTAAGCATAACTAGGCAATTACGAATGAAAACTGGTAACAAGGTAGATGGGAAAAAACAAGGTTGGTAATGCACCAATTAGGTTTTCATTTAACTCCTAATCACTTAATGCAGTAAAGAAAAACAAAAGCGAAATCAATTTGCAAAACACAAGAAAGGTTTAAATGCATCCGAAGCTTGCCTTGATTCACGGAAAAGTCAGGTTCCTGCGACGTTCCACAATTATCAGATCCGACCTCAACAGATGGATTAACTTCCTTCGCAACTTGATTAACTTTCACGTGTTCACCTTTGTTCACTATATGTAGTAATAATGACATGTTTAACATGATGCGGGATACAAAACATGATGCTCGATGGTGAATGCCAAATTAACAACTTGAATACAACTTTCCTTCACGGTACAGTTACAAGTCAGGACTAACTAAACCTATTTCGTAACACATACTTCCATTGCCAAGGATCATTACCAACTAATGACCCAAGGTCATCACTCAATCCAAAATTCAAACAAAACCTAAATCATTAAAGGTTACTATTTGCTTTTATGAATTAATTATTTAATTCAAAATAATGAAATAAATCAACTTATTCCAATTGAGCTCAAAATTTTTGTAAATGTTCATCACATGATAATAAAGTGGCAAAACAATTTTCATAATTTTTTGGATAATTAAATAAGCCTAGAAAAATCATGGAAACCCATTTATTAATTAATTGAGCAATTTTTATCACATTCAAAAAATATTGAAAAACAACATTTCATATTTTTCTTAAGTAATATACATCATAGAGAGGTCACACAAAAATTTTCATAATTTTGGAGCTCTAAATAAATCTACACAAAAATAACAAATCACATCACTATTCATTCAAACCTGAAAAAGGAAAAATTCCATTTTGAAACACTGAGTCACTGACAACCCGACCCCACATGTCATCTCCTACCTCCCGCGTTGACCACAGCGGTGATGGCTCTGACCGACGAAATCTCACTGACGACGAGATCACCGGCGACGGCAAAGACACCAACATGCTCCCCACTACCATGCGCACCTATTGATGTCACTAATTGCATCGATCGCTGCACAAAACGGGCATGGCATCGGCCATGGCGGCCATGACTGCACATCGGCGCTACACTAGTGATAGGAGATTGGTAACGGTTAAACAAACAGCATAGGAAGGTTTAGCATCCCACCACAAACATGCTTGAGCAGGAATTAAGGCCGGAGAAGCAACGGTGAAGCGAGGCGGCATTCATAGCGGTCACAGCGGTGCGAGCAATGGTGACGGCAGTGTTCCAATGGCTGTGGTGGACAAAACGATCAAACAACTAGTCATAGAGCATCATGAGATCAAGGCGAAGCTGGAGCTACCACAATAAAGGAAAGGGGCGCACCATGGAGCGCTGGCCACGACGGCGCAAGCACGACGGTGAGGTTGCCGGCCGCGGGGAAGAAAGGCGCGCACCGTAGGTTCCTAGCGAATTCAAGCGACCAAGGTTGGTTGGCTGGGTTCGCAAGGAGGAGACGGAGCTGGGACAGGCTTGGCTGCGACGGCGGAGCACTACGGCGACGGCGCGGGCTTGACGGAGATGATCGGCGACAATGGGAACAACAGAGGACGAGAAAGGAGACAAACGGCGACGGCACAAGCTATATAAGATGGCCAGGAAGCAAGAGGAAGCTACAAAGGAGCCTTTCCCATGCCAGCACAAAGCTGAGGATGACCATGCGCACGCCTGGAACCGAGAAGAAGGCCGTCGGCGATGAGTTGGCTTTGGTGGCTATTGTTCACCAAAATTACCAAATTGCCACATGGTTAAAAACACAAATTACTCCCAAATTTATATAATAACTCAAAAATCTCCAAAAATAAAAGTTGTTCAAAATCCAATGTTCTAAAACTTTGCTTTAACAACCACCCCCTAATTTGGTCTACATTTTGAAATGCAAATTTGAATTCAAATAGGGGACATTTAAAGAATTTCGCCTTTTCAAATTACTTCAAATTTTTCATAACAACTTTGAAAACTCCAAAAACAACTTTTGTATAACTTGACAAGCTCTACACTTTTTCTTTTAGACTCAACCCCAAAATGTGCTTACATTTTGAAATGGGTTTTTAGGGTAGGATTTAAATACTGAAAATCAGGGTTTTCTTGAAAATTCAAATCCAAACAAAACTTTGAACTTGATTCAAACAATACAATTCAACACATACAACATAAAGGTAAGCTTGTTTTGGTGTATGCATATCAAAATTTTCACTAACACATGAATGATGTGCTATGCATATGATGACATGATAGGTTTTAGTATTTAAACACCCGAGGTGTTACACCCGACCCCGAGGCCACGATCCCTGCCTCGCCCGACCCCGAGGCCATGATCTCCGCCTAGCCCAACCTCTAGGGGTGGGCTCTACCTTACCCGACCACGAGGCCATAGGCTCTGCCTCACTAGACCCCTTAGGTGCGGGCTCTGTCTCGCTCGATAGGGACCCATACCGCTGCCAACTACTCTAGGTCCAAGCATATAGGCCTAGGTCAAAACTCTTACACCAAGGAAGAGATCGATAGGCCTCGATGTAACCTATGGCCATGGCAGGCCATACCTAAGGATTCACATCAAGAACAACATCAAGTGTACCGGTGCTGTTCTGCCTAACCCTCGTACGAACACTAACAGGCGCGTTAGTTCACCACGACATCTGCCAGGATGGAGTGGAGCACCATGACCAGCGGATGACGCATGTGCATGGCACTAGTGACGGACAGGACTATGATGTGGAGCCATCCCTGTTAACATCTACAGGGTCAGCAGGACCCACATAAAGGAGAAGAAGGACTCGGCGATCCTGGAGGCCTTCCTCTCTCTCATTCTTCTCATTTTCCTCCGCTATAACCCAGCTTTCCCTTGGCCTATAAAAGAGAAAGTAGGGTGCCCCATGAAAGGGATCCTGAACTAATTGACCCATCAAGATCTGATACAGATCTGCACCAGAGCACAACATGAACACACAGCTGAGCAGCAATCGAGCTCTCAGCACCCACTCACTCCTTTCATCAGAGACATGGGATCCTTCCCCTCTCTCGCTCATTTGTAACCCCTACTATAAACTTTTGGTGCTAGGAACATGAACAGCAGCGATGAACTAGATGTAGGGACTTTCTGCCTAAACTAGTATAAACCTCGTGTCCTCTAAGCACACCATCTGAGCCAAAAGCGCAATAATATAAATTTACTCATCGGTGGTAAATTGAAACACCGATAGTTACTATCACTTTGTCAGATGAACAAATGGCCAAAATAAAAGTTGTAGATATTGATGAGTTGTGCAACTTTTATGTTCATGACTTTTCATTTGAAATTACTTAGTACCCTAAAATTTTCTTTGAAGTTCTAATATTTTGAAATTCAAAATTCACTGTTGAAACAAAGTCATACGAAAAAATGACCAAAATCAAAGTGGTAGATCTCGATGTATTATACAACTTTGTTTCTACCATTTTTTCCATTTGAAATCATTTATTACCCCAAAAATCTATTTGAATTCCTAATACTACTAATACGGTCACTGACATAGCGGACCCACCGTGCTAGACCAAAATTTGGCCGCTACACCTCGCAGCTCTCCTACGCTAATTCGCTCATCGACACATGGGACCCACCATGCCTCTCACTCAAGAAGGGCAAAATTCCCCTCGCGGCCGCATCGTACCTTATCCTCTTAGCTAGTCAAACAAAGGGGGAAAATCTCCACTCCCCGCAGACCATGGCCTCCTCCTCCCTACCCTCAACCTAGCACCAACACTTGCCCATCATGCCGCCACACCTCCGCCGATGGCTGGATCCACCCATCCCGCCGCCACACCTTCGTCGGTGCCTAGAGCCACCCATCTCACCGCCACACCTCCGCCGGTCCCCGAAGCCACCCATCATGCTGCCACACATCTGCCAGTGCCTGAAGCCACCCATCTCACCGCCACACCTCCACCGGTGCTCAGAGCCACCCATCCCGCCACCACACCTTCGTCGGTGCCCGGAGCCGCCCATCCCGTGGCCACACCTCTATCAGTGCCTGGAGCCACCCATCTCACCACCACACCTCCACCGATGCCCAGAGCTACCCACCTCATTGCCACACCAACACCGGTGCCTAGAGCTGCCCATCCCGCTGCCACACCTCCATCGGTGTCCGGAGCCGCCTATCCTGCCGCCAACCAACACCAGAGGCCAAAGCTACCCATCCTGCCACCACACCATTGCTGGTGCCTAGATCCACCCATCCCGCCACCACACCAACGCTGGAGGCCGAAGCGGCCCATCCCTCCATCGGCATCCCTGACTCCCACCATCAGTTTATCTCTAAGGCTCCACGTAGTGCGCCGCCGCCTCCTCCAGTCATCGTCTTCCTAGCCCTAGACTCGTCACATCGCCGCTGCCACTTTTGTGTGCTCCTCATAGTAGGTGATTTGCTTACTTCACTTGTTAGCTGTGGCAACTAGTTGTTACAGTGAGCTAAGATTTTTGTTTTTAGCTAAACATTAGGTTAATGAGTTTGAATGCATAGATTAGAACATGACGAATTTTGCTAAGATTACAGTTCTTTTCTTTCTAGTTTCTGATTTTGCCTTGTAGATTTGGCAATTAGCAATTCATAAAAAGTATGTTCCATATGAATCTGCTGAAACAAAATGAATGCATTAAAATGTTCTGTTGTCTCACTTATGAGGAGCTGGTACTTCTTGATCAAGAGTGTAGCGAGCATAAGTATTGTATTGTTTAGTATTTTCTTTTTAGGTGTGGTGTATACAGATATTGCCTTTATGAATAATACTTATGTATTGCCTCTTCTTCTTGTTGTAGAAGAGTACTAATGTTAGCTTTGTCTCTAGCATGTTGGTTTGCTTCTAGTATTTAGTAGAATAAGTTGCATTAGCAAGTTCATCATTTGAAAGAGCTTTTTGACTGACTATTAGACTACTCCTTTATTTCGCTTACAATTTCTATACTGATCTATTAGTTCTTTCTTCAACTTCTTTACAGAAACTAAATCTAGTTTCTGCTCTTTCTGCGTTTCATCGTAATAAGTATTAGAAGAAATGCCAAAACAAAGTATGAGCGAGAGAGGGGCGAGAATGTTAAGAAGGTTCATGATGTTTTAAGTCTTTGTGTATTCTAGTGTTAGCACAGACTATTAGGGATGTTATTTCAAAAGGCAAAGAGGGCTAAGGGAAGAGACTAGTATCTAACAAACCAGAATCTGACATTGAATATGATCCATCCTCTGACATTGATAACCAATCTAACAGTGATGATGATTATGAAGATGACCTCAATACTGAGGTCAATACTGAGGTGAGATGGATTACTAGGCCAATTTACAAGTTTACATATCTATTTATTTGAATCATATACTTCATTGTAGTTATTTAATCTATTGTCGTCTTCTTAATTTATAAGATGCATGTTTCTCTTGCCAGGTAAGACCGATGGTTCCCGAAACTCGCCCTCAATAGATGAAGCAAAAGGTGACTACAACGGTGGCTACCAACCAGCAGCCACCACGCACACCAACCAGATTCACTAGGGCTAGTGCAGCCATGTCTTCACCTAGTGCAAACACTAGGACCACTAGAGGTCGTCCACCACCTAGGCTAAGATAGAACTTGCCTACTAGGAACAATTTGAAAGCCAACCCTAATACAAATGCCATTTCTAGTAGCAACCATTTGTAAGGCCATCTCACTATAAGCGCCAGCCAGACCATAGAAACTATAAACACAGTGCTTAGTTCTCCTAGATTCACTAGGACCAGTGCAGCCATGTCTTTGCCTAGTCCAAACACATTGCCTAGTCCTCCTAGATTCACTAGGAGCAGTGTAGCCATGTCTTCACCTGGTGCAAATAGAGTGCCTAGTCCTACTAGACCCACTGCTAACCTGTCTCAGCAACCTACTCCCACAAACAGTGTTAATCAAACAATTCCTGTGGACAACTCGCCAGGTGGACAAAGCTCTAGGCAAAGCAACGACATCAATGAGTCGGCTGAGCAATTTGATGCTGCTAATTCAGAGGGTCATACAACTGAAGGAGAACCAGTCCATGACTCAGTTTTAGGTAAACAATATGTGTTTCCAAGCATTAGTTTCTCCATTCAATATCTATAATTGCTACTGCTATAATAAAACATTTCTATTATTATTTGCCAATGCAGCGCCCCAAAAGAATGTCCATAAGAAAACCATGGGTCATGGCTTAGAGAAGATGATTAATAGAGGAAAGAAGCTGGCTATCGAGGTGGCTGAAGGGAAGAAAAGACCTGAGGTCCCACTTCAAGCCATGAAGCTGGCATCAGAATGTGGTGTTGCCCTTAGAGACAACCTGCCTATCTACACATCTTAGAAAGATTATGATAATGAGCAAGGGCATGCAGAAGTATCAAAAGTGCTTAGGAAAGTGGCGATGAGATAGCTATTTCATTCTTCCAAATATTTTCAAGCATTACAATACTTCCATGTGAAAATTGTGTCTAATAATTCATTTGTGTGGCTTTAGTCAAGGTTGGATGTGGATGTTAGGAATGAGGGACCAAGCAAAGCTACATGCACTGATATCATTAAGAGGGGAGTACGGCAGTAGAGGTATCACCTTAAAAGGAAGTACTTCGATGACTCACTAACAATAGAACAATTGTTGGCCAAAGAACCTCCACCTAAAATAAAGAAAGAGGAATGGATCCAGCTTGTTGAGTAATGGTGTGACCCAAAGAATCAGGTCCATGCCTGCATTATCTGCTTTTGTTAATATGCAATGCAAATTGTGCATGTGAATGAAACCTATGTATTGCATTTGTGGTCCAGGATAAATGTGCTAAGAATAAAGTAAACCAAGGCCAAGTGCAGCTTCACCAAAGGACTAGATCTAGGTCCAATATTTCCCATCGATACAGCCTGGTATGGATACTATTGCTTTCTATGTATTCCAATTATAAGGAATTGTGTGCCATTAATTAGTTCTTGCACTAAAATGTGAAATGTTATGGAGACAAACCTGATTGCCTAATGTTTGGTTGGATCAAATTTGTCCAGGTTGCATTGATGCATGTTTCTGTGTTGTTTTTCTTGATCTATACAGGTTGCATTGATGCACAATTTTTTTATGTCGATGGCCAACTAGGAATCAAATACATGTGAATGTTGATTGTCAAAGCATAGTAGTAATTAGTTGACTATGCTAGTGATTGCATTTGTTGTTGGCATAAAAAATCTGGAGGTCGATACTTGTATGATCTGTAGTGCATACATCTTTTGGTATCTTGCTATTGACATATAAAAATAATTTATGGCTAATCTTATATCCCATGTTTGTCCAGCCCTCTCTTTACCTTCATGGATATCATTGTAATCCAAATTTTTTGCATGTTGCAGACGCCTAAGTACAACATGGATCTAGATCCTATTGATTTCTTTAGGGAATGTATGAATAGTCAGCAAAATGGTCATACTCTTGCAAATGAGATATATGTAAGTTACATATTTATTGGATACATGTACTGTACTCAAGTAAATGCCTGATTGAACACTGTTGTATGGCCTTGTTAAGTGGATTCATTCTATGTAGGAACATATGGTTGCAGAGAAGGAAAGAGAACCAGAAGAAGGAGAAGCACAAAAGTCTCCCTCTAAGATTGTTGCTGACAGTCTGAGCCAGATCAGCCGTTCATCCACCTTCCTTCCAAACATTTGTGTCGCTCGAGTGTCAAAGACTGCTTGGTCTACATTGACAGCCATAGAAGCACGCCTACAAGCCTAGTTTGAGGCAACACTCCAAGCAGAAAAAGAGAAAGCTGCTAGGAAGCAGGAACAGTTGGGAGCACAACTTCTTGCTTAGCAGGCCTCACTTGAAGCCAACCAAGCAGCACTTGAAGAAAACCAAAATTTGCTATGCCAGACCCAAGAAGAAGTGAAGGGGATGCATGTGGCAGAACCTCCTAAGAAATCAGGCCCACATGCATCTATCATTGTCTCAACAGACCTTTGATAGCATACACGAGTTCCCAACAACTTAACAGGTCTATCGGGTGTCCTCAAGAAACCTGAATCATCCACGATTCTTTTTTTTAACAGGATCCCAATCACAGACATTATAGATTACAACAGTTTATTCAAATATATACATCAGAGTAAAAGATAGCAAAAGTCTTAAGATAACTTAGTTTACAAACTAGTTGTTTTCAAACTTACAATACCATAAATGTCATACAACCATAGTAGCGGAATAATATTACATTAACATTATTTATCATACAAACTAGTGCCTTGTCCAAAGGCCATTCATCATTCCTCATCGTCATTGACTTTAAACATAGACATGCAGTAGGGACCAAAACAAGCCTACGCATGTGACTCACCTGCAACAAGGGTTAACAAACCCTGAGTACAAAAGTACTCAACAAGACTGACCCGACGTAACAGGGTGGAAAGACTTTAAAGATGCAGGTGTTGGGGCAAGGTAAGGATGTAGCAAGATTCAAAAGTTCTTTGCCAAAAGCTTACTATTCTTCATCCTATTTCAAGTTTTACCCCTAAGTCCTTTTAGTTCATTATCTCAAACTAAATGTACATTTCCCATATTCCAATCCTTCTCATTCCATTCTTTTTCTCATGTTTTAGTAATTCACTAGTCCTACATTGCTTCTCTAATGAATCGAGTCTCCATATCCATGGAGCACCAGCAATTTGAATTGATTCAAGTCCTAGCTAGGGATTCCTTATCACACGACATATGTAGAACTTAATCTTGCATATATCAACCTCGCTACTGGATTATCCTATACTAAGTCGTCTCCACGCCACCCGAGAGCATAGCACACCTCAAATCCGACCACATTCTAGCCACGAGGGTACACGCTACTCCTGCCATCTCTCCACTCTCAGTGCATGGGCATTCACCTTAGTATCGGATTAGCCAAAGTAGGCTTACCGGAGTATGTGACCAGTACTACAAAGTGTCTCGTTCAGAAGATCCATAATGAGTGGCCTTTAAGTGACATAGTTGGCAACATTACCCAACATTCAAGATAAGTCACCCGACTAGTCTCTAGTTCATTCTAGCTTCTTTCTTTCTTTGGCTAGCATGTCATCTTTGATTGTATCAAAACTTTTACTTTGAAAGCCTACCATAAAGCATACTAAGCATTCTACGCCTTTGTAAATGAAAACATCTTCAAGGATAGTAAACAATTAACAAGGTAGGCAATGCATCAAGTAGGTAACATTTGAATAAATCAACTTAATGCAATAGGTAACATAGGTGATAAGCTTTTCAAAGTAAACAAGGTAATGGTTTAATGCGTAAACTGGGGCTTACCTACATTGACGATCTCGGGTTCTGGATCAGTACCACAATTATCGAATCCCGTGACAATCGGGGATTCTTCCACAACTTGTTCAACTAAAATTGTTTCACTCTCAGATTCTACATGAAATAATAGCATATGCTTCAACATGATGATAATGTAAACATGATGCTTTCATGGTGCACGAAATGTAAAAACACCTTGAATACAACTGTTTTTCACGGTACAGTTGCAAGCCAACAAAACCAACTTGCAATTCTACCACCAAGGACCACACATGTGACTTGACTAAACTGATCTTGAAACCCTACTAGTCACAAAACATGATCAAAACAAGATCAAACACTAATCAAACACTTAGGGTTTGCTTTTATTTATTTTTGAATTAATTTGGAAATAAGCCCAAAAAGGAACTTGTTCCAAATGACCTCAAAATTTTATATAAGCTTCCTCATGACAAATTAGTGTACCAAAACAAATTTCATAATTTTTGGAATTATACAGTGGCCTACAAAAATCATGGAAGTTGCATTTATCAATTAATGGACTGAATTTTTGAACATTAAAAATTTATTCAAATTTCAAGTTTCATATTTTTAAATCATACTAGACCATGTACAGAAGCTGCACACAAATTTTTAGAATTTTTAGAGCTATGATTATTTTCTTATAAATTTCCAAAGTTGCTGCACTATTCATAAATCAGAAAATTTCAAAACCTCACTGTTCTCTCTCTCACTGACAGCCAGACCTCGCTCGTCAGTGGCACAGAACAGGGATATGATGGCGCTTCCATCACCGATCAGCCAAAACACGCCGACGGCGACACTCCGGCAAGGCAGACTGCACCTGCATGATCTACACCACCCCACGAACCCATCCCAGTCCTCAGAACGACAACAGGCACACCGGAGGGAGCTCCACGCTGGCCATGGCGGCGTGGGCACGACGGCACACGGCGTAACCTCGGCAACAATGCAGCAGAGGCTAAAGTGAAGCGAGCATCATGCTCAGGAGCTAACCACGATCACGCTGGTGTGTTTGGTGAAGACGGAGATGGACAGGAATGTCCTGGCCACGGCGAGGTCGATGGTGGCGGAGCTCCAGCCGGTCTCGGGGAAGAACAAGTTGCGCCAGGCGATTCCAGCCAACACAAGCGATGCGAGCAAGCCAAAGAGGAGCGCAAGGTCGAGGCAATCGCATTGGTGTAGCTGGGCACGACGGACGCGGTTTGACGGTGGCTACGGCGAGTGGTGGAGCTGGGCAGTGGCCGAGCAGAGCAGAGGGGAAAAACGGAGAACGACGGTGGTGGTGCTCCTATTTATAGCTGGGGAGAACGCACCCGGTGTTGACAGCTCACGCACGAGATCGCCACAGAGCTTGCTGCTCGGCTGGATTTTGATTTTTGAAGTATTTACAGAATTGCCACTGCGTTTATTTTGCAAATTACTCACAAATTTTCTAAAGAAGTTGAAAATCTCCAAAAATGAAAGTTGCTCAACTTTTCAAACTCTAAAACTTTGCTTCAAGGAATATTTTCAAATTCTACCTCCATTTTGAAATTTGAATTTGGGGTGCATTTGAGTATTTGAATCATTTCAAAATTACTCCAAATTTTATATGTAAACTTGAAAAACTTTGAATACCAAAGTTGATCCTTATTAAATAAGCTTCAACTTTGCTTTTTGTCATAACCCCAAATTCCAAATGGATTTTGAATTAGACAAAAGGAGCAAAAAGGACTTTTATGATTTGAATTTGAATTCAAATTTGATTTGTTTACCTTTTTACTTTAACTTTGATTTTTGACCAGTAACATGGCCCATTAGAGTTATTTGAGTCAAATGACACATGACCTCACATGATCACATGAAATTTGACCCTTGTGGTCATGATCTTTATTTAAAGTTTTGAATCACATCACATAAAATAACAACTTATGAAATAAAGCTTATTTAGTGAATGCATTCAAAATTTTCTACTTTATGAATGCTTTGCAATGCATATGATGACATGTCAATTTTTAGTGCTAGGTCAAAACACCAGAGGTGTTACAATGCATACCAAGTTTGAAGAGACTAATGCACTACTTCAAGTTGTGCTGAAACTTCACAAAGATTGAGGTAGGTCTAAATGCAGTTTCTGTTGATGATGCCTTTGCCTAAGCTTTTGCTACCTTGCTAGAACACCAAACTTTCTTTGTTACAACTTTGTGCACTGTGTTGTTAGAACCTATGTGCAATCTATTTGTATGTTTGAACCTATGTGGTGGAACTGTTTGAACCTATGGGGTGGAACCTAGAACTATGTGATGTTTGAACCTACAAGCACTATCTTATGCTTTGGAATGTATGTCTATAATGGCTTGGCTAAATTGTGTATGATTTATGAGTTGTGGTGAGAATGTTGTGGATGATGGCTTGGCTGATATGTGTATGCTTTTATGAGCTGTGATGAAAGATCTATGTGACATTCGTCATTGAATTAGCACATATGGCTATCACATTCGTCATCGAATGAAAGGAAAATTTATGACATCCTACAGTTGTCTAAAGATGTCTCTAACTACTATACATAACAAGACACAATCAAAATGTCACAAAATCTACACACTTATATATGGTGTTACCGTGTCGTCACAATAACTAGTCTAAATTAGGGCTCCTAACATAAAATTGGTGATGTTTCATGTATTAGGTAATGAGTTGACCAACCAATATGTGACAGTTACAGTCGTCATTAAATGACAATAATATATGACAACACAACAAAACCGTCACAAAAGGTCATCACATTTTGTGATGGTTTCCATATTATCGTCATAAGTTACTTTTTGTGATGGTCGTTATATGACAACCGGCATGACGCTGCTTTTTCGTCATAAGATTCTTTTTATGACAAATCTTGTATTTACCATGACATTTTTAGTTTGTCATACAAACCCAGATTTTTTGTAGTGCCTTCTCATTTTCTTTAAACCCAAACTTTCTTATAGTTTCATCAACTTCAAACGCTACTGTCTAGACACTTGTTTTAACCCATAAATGGATTTCTATAGGCAGCATCTCATACGTTCTTTTTCTTCCATGACAAAATCTTTGGGTTGTGCCATGTAAACATTTTCATACAAATCCTCATTGAGGAATGTCGTCTTTACATCCATCTGATGTCACTCTAAATTGTAATGTGCCAATAACACTATTATGATTCTAAAAGAATCCTTGCATGAGACTAAAGAGAAAACTCTCATCGTAATATATTCATTCTCTTTGCGTAAAGTCTTTTGCTACAAGTTATGCTTTATATCTTTCCACATTCCCTTTGGAGTCACATTTTATCTTGTAGACCCTTTCACAACCTACTATTTTGGCTCCATTAGGAATTTCATCTAAGTCTCAAACATCGTTGGTATTCATCAAATTCATTTCAACTTCCATAGCTTCTTGCCATTCAAACGAGTAAATGCTTCTCATGGCTTCTTCAAATGAGGTGGTATCACCCTCCATTTGAATTTCTTCACTAACATAGACTTCATAGTCATCAGAAAACTGGCTTACTAATTCTTTGAGATCTTTTGGGGCCTTAGCTACTGGCACTTTCATGTGGGGCTATTGTTGCTCTTCATTGCCAAGAGGCAATTGATTTTACAGGCTCCTGTATCACAAGATCCTTGTTTACATTATTTATCTTCTTTGAAGAGCCAACAATAAGTGTTGTATAAGTCATACAACATCAATAGGTATCGAGAAATTTGTTGTTTTGAATCACTGAAGTGGGCATGTAGTCCCGCTTCTCTTCAATTCATAGGTCTCTACATACCGTGCTTCCCTAGATCATCCTATCTTTTATAAAGATAGTGTATCTTCCAATTTCTTATTTAGGTTCAATCTGTTAAAACCTTATATGGCGCTTTAAGCACCGCTTTAATATCTTTGATGGTGACTACGCTATCTTCCTTTCAGAACTTTAAAAAATCTAGAAATTTAGTTGTTTCTCTGCTTAGGGGTATCATTGTTATGACCGATGGTCACATTTATCAAAATCTTTATCTCACTTAGTTTCATACAAAATTTGTATCTCACTCTTAATGAAGAGTACACATTCATCAACATATTTTCTTACTCTTAATTCATCTCACAATTCTCCCCCTCGAAATATGGCATGAACTATACTACCATAATTTTGAGAACTATTCAGAAAACTATGAATAAGGAGACACTTATGACTTACTTCATTCACATGATTATGCCATGCAAATAAAGTTATTTCTTGATCCGTATAGGAGTACACTTTCCTTATTCCACTTCAAGAACTCGACAAGGTCTTTTATTAACTGTACTTTTGCAAGTCACGCTTGCATCTTTTCTTGTCCTTTGATTACTATTGACCATGACGGTGCATTTCTATTGTACTATGGTCAATACTAGGGTAGCATAAGAGCTACCCAAACTTCTCTCGCTATGCGGCATATAAAAACATATGAGTCATCACAAAACTTCTCCCGCCATACAGGATTGACTAGCATAAGTACTATGCTAAACTTCTCCCCATGTGGGATAAATCTATATGCAAATTACCGTAACGAAAAATTTAGTCATGATGACTAAAACATTCACTTATACTTCATTTTTCAATTAAATCTTTCCGTTGGTTCTAATTTAATTAAAAAATTAGTAAACTAACAAAAAATTGTCCTGAACTGGCTTGACTAATGCCTTTTCATTCACATACCTCAGCATTGCAGCCTGTTGGCATGCAGCCGAGTGATCTCATCGGTTAAAAAATAAAACTTACAAGATGCTTCTGCATCAATTCTATAACACCATTAGGCAGAAAATAGAATTAATGCATAAAACTCATAAATTAACTTGAAAGACATATAACTACTCTTCAAAATTAAATTCTTCTGTTTGAATATAATTAGAAGATAATCAACATCATTGCATCGAAACACGATAATAAAATATAATCTATTAGTTCAGGAGCATTTCTTGGACTTTATCTACTCTCTAAAAATTTGACCATATTGGTGTAAAATTTATCAGAGATTTAAACTTCAACCTTAAACTCATTATAATATTGTTATCATCAACGTTGGTAGGAAAATAACAATACCATAATTTAACATAAACAAATCAGACTACTCTAATTTAAATTTTCTTGTTGGTTCCAATTTAATTAAAATATAAACATAATCATAATTTACTAAAAGTAACTGCTCTTCAAATTAAATTCTCCTGTTGGTTCAAATTTAATTAGAAGATAATCAGCATTAAACTTTGTAGTGGAAACATGAAAAAATAATTTATCTACTTTTTAGAAGCATTTTACAATGTACTTATCTACTCTATAAATAATTTATCTCGTTGTGTAACACCCTAGGTGTTAAGCTTGCATAATTGGACTTGCATTGCATGAGCATGAGCATCAGGCATTCATAATTAAGCTTTTACCTTTGAAACATGTGATTGAAACATGCTTGTTATTTTATGTTTCCTTGTATATATGCATATGATCATAAGTGAATATATGTAAATGGTTGATGTGAGTCACTAAAACATCTTAGCTACACTTAGGATGACTAATGGAACATTATTCATTTAGCTCACTTTGTCTAATCAAGTCCTTAAGTGATATTATATATGTTGACCTAGTAAGCTTTATGTGTAACTCATGTATGAAATGACTGTGTGAACTTGGGAATAGCTTAAACATGTTTAGCATGTCATCATGAACAACTTTGGTATTCATGGCTAGGGCTAATTTGGTCACTAAGTCATAGTTCAAGTATAAGTCATCATTTGAATATAATAGGTTTGACCAAGTTTGAACTATATGATAGAGACTTTGCATGGATGTGTGTACTAAAGCAAAGTTGTAGTGTTTGATGAGAGGAACAACTTTTGTTATTGGGTCATAGGCTAGTTTAGCCCCTAACATGCTTGAAATTGGCTCACAAAAATTAGATTTACACTGTTTTCAACACTTAAGAAAATTTTTGTAAGTCCTATACACTGACAGTTTGACAAGCTCAACTTTGGGTTGACTTTACTCGATATTGGTTGAGAATTAGGTCTTGATCATTTAAGAAGAATTGTAGACGGTATGAAGGGCTACAACTTTTATTTAGATTGTTGGTGCCAATACTTCACCGATTACGTGTTTGATCGCCTCCAAATCACGTCATCAGGCTCGGACTCGGGGCTCTGATGGCCAACTCGCTCGGCCTTCAGTGGTCGACTGATGCTAGAGCATGAATGCCGTGTGGAGCCGGTGGAGGCCGCGCATCGCCGGTGTCCTACCTAGCGCGGCCACGTCGAGCTAGAGAGAACTACAACATGCCCCGCACTCGCCGCTCCCTCCCCGCGCTCTCATTTCGCTCTCTCCCTCTTTCTTCACCCACCCGCAGTAGCCGCAGCAGTGGACAGCGTCGTCGTCACCATTGTCGGCCACCCCGCTCACCTTGCGTCGCGTCACGTCGCTTCTCTACCACCGCAGCAGTGACGTTGCAACCCCATCGCATCACCACGCCCACTTTTCTAGCTAGAAGTGCACGGTAAGCCGTCGTGCCACATGCGGACCTCACCGGCGTTCAGCCGCCATGGCCCGTCACCGTGGTCCGGCCAACTCCGACCACCGAGTGCCACATTTGAGTGCGCAATAGGTTCACCATATCCTATAGATGCTTGGCCGAGCCCTAGTTTGAGTTGTCATGGTCACCTCCACCGTCATGCCGCCATTGACGTCGCCGTCGTCGTTAGCGCCGGCAATAGGCCCAGCTTAGTAGCATAATCGGTGCGGGAGGTCTTGGGGGTCACTCTGGTGTCGGTGCCATCGCCGGAGAGGGTCACCGTCGACGAACTCCGGTTGTCCCGTGCCGCGCTCTATTTTGCCGTCGCTGACATGTGGGGTCGACTGAACCGAGGGCCCTAGCTGTCAGTGACTCGATGGAGAAAGCTAGTTCATTTGTTTTCAATTTTGTTGCAAACTTTGAAAAATGATAAGTGGAGTTGTAGAGATCCAAATCTAGTGAACCAAATTTTGTTGTATTCCTTAGGAAGTGTAGTTTTTTATAAAAATATGAAATGTGCATTTTCTGGTATTTTTCATGGTGATTTAAATGTAGTTAAATGAGTGCTTTTTGTATGTTTACCATTTTGTAAATTAGATATCTTGAGGTAGAAAAATGATAAAAATGCGATTCCAATTTTGTGGGTTTTGTATTGACATGCTCTAGCTAGAAAAAATAATAAGCTTGCTGTAAACTTGATTTAACTATGGTCTTTCTATTTATTTATTAATAAATGGCATTTTTAAGGAAATTTGTAGGGATAAAAATATGTAAAATATTGCTATGCAAATTTTTGTACAGTAGTATGGCACTAATGTGAAGCTAGAAAAAATATATAATCTGTTGTTTGACACTTTTCTATAGGGTTTTCCATTTTCACTAAAATAACCCTTGCTAGTTTGCCATTTTTGCATAGGATGTTATACATGTGCAAATGGTATCAAATTTTCACAGTAGCATATTGTGAGCATTAGGAGTCTAATGTAATTTTCTAAGAATTTATTGTGCACATTTGGCATATGTTTATTATTTACCCTACTTATTTAATTAAATTAATAAAGGCATTTAAATAATTAGATTGTGATTAACCATGATGTTTTCTATGGTTCTTATGATTCATAGTAACTATTGATGTCAATGGTAAGGCTTAGAAGCCATTGATTGTATGCAAATAACTAATTATCACTTTATAATTCAAATACAAGACTGCATTTATAGTTTTGATTGTGTGGATGATTTCATATGGATAATGGTCTTTGCTATAAAACTTGTTAATAACAAAGTTGTAGATAACTTACTAATCTACCTTGTGTTAAATTTTCACAGTCATAGGGCTTAGGGTTTTTGAGTTCTAGCTATTACAAGTTTGTTGTCCAAAATGTTTGCTTTCTAGACAGATTTTATTGAACAATTTGTTTGCCCTATATAACTCATGAATCATAGTAATAGTATTAAAAGAGAGTTGTAGACAATTTTATAATCTTTCCATAAAGTCCAAGATCGCAGCATTTGGATAAGTAGAACTTTAGTTATGAGTACAACAAGTAGCTATTGTTTTGTGGTATAGTAAATAAATTGTTGAAGTGTTTGGTTAAGTAATCAAGAAGAGATATGCATATACTCAGTAAAATGTGATGCACTTGTTATTACTTTAACACCATGCTGTTAAGAATACTTACACGAATGCATTCATCATGTGTCATCATACTATACTTGTCAGCATATATGCATTTGTAATATCTTATACCATATTCATGCATCTAGGATCGACAGAGGAGATAACATTGTTAGAGTTCAACGAAGGAGAGGAAGGGGACCATCAGGAGATTCCTCAAGCCACAGCTCCTAAAGGCAAGGAGCAGACCCCAGAAGAGCTTCTGGAGTGCCCTGACCACCGCTCCACTTCCTTTCTGAAAGGCAAGCTCTGACGCATTATAAGTCTCCCAATGTTTTACAAAATATTACTTGAGTCCTTTATGATTGATGCATTAGGTTATAAGAGTTGATTGGAACCACTTGATGCATATGAGTTCCTTGTCTAGAAATACTCCTTTAACCCTATGTAGGTCTAGGATTGAATATATGCTTAGCCATGCTTACATCGGTAGAAGTCGGGTGATTTCCTGTCACCTGCGAGATATAGGTGGATACCGAAGCATGGTTGGCTATATTTGCTATCATGGAAAAGAACCATGGGGTAATGTAAATCGAGGCTGGACGGAGTCTATGGTAGGTTGACTCATGTGATTCTGTCTGTGCCGATTAAGGACCGTACCATTGTTGGCACTTTTGATAAGATTGAACGCATATCTATCACTTAGATGGCCGGATAACTCGTTCTGACCGCGAAGCCGAGTAGCTCAACTCAGGCCAGGCCCTACTCTATAAGAGTGCGCACACTGGATGGTAGTAAGGATGTGCGGGGAAGCCAGACATGAGCCCAAGGGTAGGATAGTCCTAAATGTCCTGGCAGTTGGTTGTCCCTGATTATGCGGCGCTGGACGAACCCACGACATGTGGACTTGAGTTGTACCAAAGGTGACCTAAGGTGACCGTTGATCTAGTCTGCCTGGGTTTGTGTTAGGAATAAATTCCCAGCTGATTGAAATTGATTCAAATCGCCGTCTCTCCTGGATAGTGAGAAACTTGGCTAGCCCCAACATCGTAGTAATTGTATTATGGAATATGATGGTTCGGATAAACATGGAATTACTATACCTGCTATGGTTACTATTGCATGCTCTTAAAATGATGCACCACATGTTTGGCACAGGATAGTTGCTAATTTAGAGATGCATAGTTATAAATAACTTGATAATGGAATTATAAGTGTATAACTAAGTTAATCGCTTTTTATGCAAATATTGTCAAGCTATCTCCACTTATACAGCCTTGCATAATCCTTGGAGTCAATTTATTTCTGGTTCATGACGGGTAAGTCTAGCTGAGTACCTTCTCGTACTCAGGGTTTTATTTCCCATTGTTGTAGATGGCACAGTTTATCATGGTTATTGCAAGAGTTGCTTCTATCCCGCTGTGGATGAGGAGTAAGCCTTGGGTAGGCTTCTTTATTAATCCCTCTACACGCTTTTGTGGACTGTGATCGTATGTTGGCACTGTATTAAACTATGTTGGCAAATGCTACTTTCAAACTTAATTTGCTTCTGCTAGTATCTATCAAACTTGGTTTGTAATAATTTTGTTTCATACTCTAATGATGGAAATGTATATACAAACTTTATGTAATATGTGACATGTATGTTGAATCATGTACGATCTTGATTGTTGTGGATCATTTATCGAGACCCGTCGTGGTACTCGATAGATTACCGGGTTTATATGGGCTCAAGTATGACAGTGTGACCGCTTGCGGGCTGCCATTGTACTTGTGCTCTTATAAATTGTCGGTTCTGCGACAGCTAGCATCAGAGCAAGGTTCAACGTAAATTGTCACATGTGTATTTAAAACAAAAGTTTTTGTTTTCCAAAACCCTTTTCTAGCAACTAATAGCTATATAAATAGGTATTTAAAATCTAAAGTGTGCCAGTGATCACTTTTCTTATGCCCAAATTAAGGACTATTAGGTGGCTATTTAAGTACTAACTTGGGGGGTTTTAATTTTGTTGTCCATACGGCATGCTATTGTATGTATGCCATTCACTTGAATGGTAATGTATGGATCAAATGCCTCTACGCCAAGGTAAGAAGGTAAGTTGATGAGTGGCATGACTGCAAGATGTGAGCGTGCGGTCAAGAAGAGTTAGCTTTGGTATAGCTATGTATGCATGCTTGCATATGTATATGGTGCGTATTTAATTGTGGGTATAAACTATCATCGGGTAGCTTTGATATGGAAGTATATGTAGGGGTATACATATATGGAAGTATTTAGATTTGCATTTTGCATATATAATTGTGAGGTTTGGGCTGAAATGAAATTCTTATGCAGGTACACAAACAATGAAATGTGTAGCTCGACTAGTTACGCTATATATGAGAGAACGTATGTATGCCACCGTATATGTCATTAGAAATAAATTTTTCCTAAGTTTGTGAGGACATACGGAATGTGCATGGATCATGATAATAATTAATCAATACTTGCATTATTCCTCCCCTTATAAATTTCTTACTCGGTTATGTAACTCTTATCCATTATGGCCTTGTCTCATAAAAGTTGTACATGTTGATGGTATAGATGGCAGCACCAGTTGGACGTGAGAATTTCCTGATGGTGTTCGGAACTCCTGCTTTGCTTTGGAGAGTTTTGCACTTTGCGGGGTATCAGGAGCCACCTCTCTATCATTGGAATGAAGAGTACCTAGAGGGACAACCATGGTATGAGGTGTGGCTAACCATACTAGCCCGCACACAAGCACTTTTCTGGCAGGAGTGAAGGTAGAATCTGAAGGGAAAACTCCTTGGGAGGCTGCACAAGTGGTGGCCTTTGAGGTTTTGAGTCGGATCTATCAGCAGCATGGGGATGCACTTACCGGTAGTGCCGCTAGTATGTTTCTCGGGTGGATCCATCCATAGCAATATGGGAACAATGCAACCAAAATGCATTGATCCGAGATCGGGATGAGCGGACAAATAGCTCTAGTCCTGCTATGAGTGCCATGTTTGCGGTGATGAAGATGTTTTGTACACGCCAGGACACAAGGGATTTTTGGCAGGAATCATACACCACTTGCATGGACAAGCTCATGAGAGCTGAAGCCGCACAACGCAAGCTCAAGAAGCATGTGCGTAGGCATAAGAAAGCGACAAGTGAAGCCCGATGGGAATCTGACCAAGCCTATGTAGCTTTGGGCAATCTCCATACCCAAATGGAGCAAGTGGATCAATAGAGAGCAGTAGCCCAAGAAGCAAGAGCTGATGATCAAGCATTGCTTGTAGGACTGTGGGAGCAGCTAGAGGCCACCCATGCAGAGGTGTCCACAGCTACGCGCCAGCGGGACACAGCAAACAACCGTGCTGCTGCAGCAAGAATAGAATGAGATAGGCACCGTGCCATAAGTACCGCGTAGGACCGTGCTGAAAGGGGCTTACATCAGCAGCTTGCACAAGCTTAGCTTCGAGCGATGGACCTTTAGCATGAGGTGCATGTGGGGTGTATGACCCCGGATACCCATGGTAGACTACATAGGCTACGCCCCTAGGGGTGGCCTAGCCCACAAGAAGAAGCCTTGCGAGGCACGACTCTGCTTGGCGCCTTTTGCAAGACATCAGAAAGATATCCTGAAGATAATACGAGATCTGTTAGGATATGTATGATCCCAAGATTCCTGTAATCAGTTATTACTTTACGGTTATCTCTTAGATCTAACCGACTTGTAATCCTGCCTCCTAGACTATATAAGGCAGGCAGGGACCCCCTCTAAAATCACAGCATATCATACGATAGCTAATACAAACCAACAGACCACAGGAGTAAGGTATTACGTCATACTGACGGCCTAAACCTATATAACTCGTGTGTCTCTGTTGCCTTCTTGTTCTTGATCTCGCGCTCCTCTACCGATCAATCTACCTTCATGGGATACCCCTCGGAGGACTACCGATAATAATCTGTCAACAGTTGGTGCGCCAGGTAGGGGTTGTGCATGCTGTTTCCTTATCGAACAAGATGGTTTTTTTCCATAGGCTCTTCGTCCCTTCCATAGCCCCTGGCCGACAGAGTCGGAGAGCTCCTCAAGTCAGAGCAGATCGGTTCTACACCGGCCACCCCTACACCTGCAACTACAGATCCGATCTCAGAGGTGATTCCAAGGTCTCTTTCAGCAACAACTCATCGTCCGCTTCCGCGCTACTAGAGGAGGCCGATCAACAACGACGATCTGATCGAGTCCATCGATCGGGTCAGACTGAAGCTCGCTGATTGTCTCTCCATCGCCGAATCAGCACTGGACACTCTGGTTCAGCGCCGACCACCCTCCGATCCAGATCTATTGAAGGGTGCTCGAGAAACTGCAAGGGCTATGGCCCTACCTTTTGGATTCTCCAACACCGCTGCCGCTTACCAGCATGCCCTAAGGGACAGACTCATCGACCAGATCACCGTCCAGCTCCCGCTGGTTGTCAACACACTACACCTAGGCTAGAGCCCTAGGGCGCACCTCCAGACTATCCCGGAAGAAACTCTGGGCTCTGAGTCTCAGGGCTCTATGGAGACCCTCGCTGAAACCTTCTCTGATCAATTTCTCCTCCCACCCTTCTAGGGTGGCGCGATCTTCAACATCAACATCGATAGCCCTCCTTGGAATGGCAAAACCGAGGAAGAGCGCGCCGCTCGGGAGAACCAAAACATCAACCACGCACAGCGGCGAGAGAACGAGGCAGCCATCACAAGGGCCGAGGCTACTCGGAATAATCGGCTTGACTCTCAAGGAAGGCCGCTCCCGCTCTACCATGACCTCGATGAAGAATTTCTCCGCGTTGATGGCCATGATGTTTTTAAGACTCCAAGCGCCAATTTGGCAGTAGCCGCCAACGAGCTCGCTTGTTTCCCTCAAACACCCGAGCTCGCCAAGATCGCCGCCATGCTTAAAGCAGCTCACTATCAGGTCAATGAGATCCGCGAGGACCAGAGACCTTCATGCTCTACGAGCATGATTCACCGATCAGCTGCGCCGAGGTTCAACCACAGCCCAAATCAAAGCCGTTTCACCGACCAGTCATTACCTCTCCAAGGGGTACCTAGGGGGCATCGCGCCGAACACCATCACCAACATGACCATGAGGTCGAACAAGATGCTAGAGTACATCTCAGCAACCTCCAGGAAGCACAACGGCGTATCGAGCACCGTCGCTTTGGTCGCCACGAAGATGAAGTACGTCGCCGCCAGGATTATAAAAGGGAGTATGGCAACCCAAACTCAGCCCTCAATCCTATCCCCGACCACAACACCGTACATTATGGTGTCGACAATTCTGAGGGGCCTCCAGCTTTCACAAAGGATCTTCAAACGCTTCAATGGCCCTGTGGCTTTAAGATCACCGGGGTCGAGCCCTACGAAGGAAGAATGAACCCAACTCAGTGGCTACAGGCTTATGCCACTGTCGTTTGTGCTGTGGGAGGAGACACCAGTGTTATGGCAAATTACCTCCCATCATGCTCATGCCACCTGCCATGAGCTAGTTCACCAGCCTTGCGCCGGACTCCATCGGCTCGTGGGAAGAGTTGAAGAAAGTCTTCACCGACAACTATATGGCAACGTGTACTCGTCCCAGCATGAAACACGATCTCAGCCGCATCAACTAGAAGCCATACGAGCTCCTCTGCAGCTACATCCGGTGTTTCTTCGAGATGACGAATTCTATCCCCAACATCACGGAAGCTGAAGTCATCACTGCCTTTATTCAAGGACTCCACCATCCCGAACTTCGCTCCAAATTCAACCGTAAGCCGCTGACCAGTATCGGTGAGATGATAACTACCGCTACAGTACGCCGATGCAGAGGAAGCCGAGGTGCGCTTCAATGAGGATGCGGGCACTCAGCGACCACCTCACCAATACAACAATCGCCTCGACGACCGACGTCACAATGATCTCCGCCCCGACGACCGCAGCTATCATCGTAATAGCGGCCGTGATCAAACAGGAGGACATAGGCTAGGCCAAAATCACCACCGCCGGCTAGAACACATCTTCATCGCCGCTAGTCAACCTCGCGCCAAGCGTAACTATGATGAGCAGTACCAAAAGATACTCGACAGCCCATGCCCTCTTCACAAGAATGCCAAACATAAGATGAAGGACTACATTGGTCTAGCCAGGGAGTTCTAGGACAAGAGGCTCAACGACGATGTCAACAATGGAACAGGAGGTTGCTGACCACCTGGGAACAACAACAACACCTTTTAGGACCATGATAAGGTGGTCACCACCATCTTCGAGGGCCTCGCCTCCACTGAGAGTCGAAGGGAATGGAAGCTTGCTGCTCGACGAGTGCTCACCGTCGCTTCAGAAGAAACTACCACCGACCCCAGCTATCGTCCATGGTCCGAGATCCCCATCACCTTCAGCAGAGCTGACCAGTGGGTAGACATACCATATATAGGGCATTTCCCCCTCGTCCTCGATGCAACCATCCAGAAGGTGCTATTCAGGAAAGTCCTTGTTGATGGTGGTAGTGCTTTGAACCTACTCTTTGCCGGAGCCCTAAGGGAGTTGGGCCTCACGATATCAGATCTCACACCCTCGGACTCCTCCTTCTAGGGTGTGGTACCTGGAAGGGCATCTAGGCCACTTGGAGAGATCACCCTACCAATATAGTTTAGCATGGCAAGCAACTACCGCATCGAGCATATCAACTTCTACGTCGCCGACTTCAACACCATCTACCACGCCATACTTAGTCGGCCAGCTCTGGCCAAATTCATGGCCGTACCACACTACACATATCTAGTGTTGAAGATGCCTTCGCCTACAGGAGTCCTGGCTCTACAGGCCAACCTTTCTGTCGCCTACGCCTGTGAGACAGAGAGTCTCGCCCTTATCGATGCCACCGACCTCTCCATCTAGATGGCTAGCGTGGTCGTCGAAGCCAGGATAGTACCCATCGATGACATGGAGATTCTAGAGCTTGAGCTTCCCCGTGCCTCTGCCAAGTCTAAGGAAGTCAAGGAGGTCGGCCTCGGCCTCAATGATGCTTCTAAGACCGTGAAGATTAGGGCTCACCTTGACCCTAAATAGGAAAGCATGCTCGTCTCCTTCCTATGTGCCAACGCCGATGTGTTTGCTTAGAAACCTACAGACATGCCAGGGGTACCATGGGAGAAGATCGAGCACTCCATGAATGTCTTGCCGACCGCCAAACCGATCAAGCAGAAACTTCACCGATTCGTGCTAGACAAGAAGGAGGCTATTAGGGTAGAAATAAAATGGCTCTTAGCTACCAGGTTTATAAAAGAAGTGTATCATCCAGATTAGTTAGCAAACCCTATTCTCGTTTGAAAAAAGAATAAAGATTGGAGAATGTGCGTTGATTATACTGATCTTAACAAACACTGCCCTAAAGACCCCTTTGGCTTGCCTCGGATAGACGAGGTTATAGACTCTACCACCGACTATGAACTACTCTCTTTCCTTGACTGTTACTCTAGCTATCATTAGATCTCCCTCAAGGAAGAAGACCAGATAAAGATGTCGTTCATTACACCTTTCGGAGCATACTGCTACAAAACTATGTCCTTCGGACTCAAGAACGCTGGGGATACCTATCAAAGAGCCATTCAGATGTGCCTCGACCAGCAAATTGGCCGCAATGTTGAAGCATACATCAATGATGTGGTCGTCAAAACTAAGACAGTCGACAACCTTATCACCGACCTTGAAGAAACCTTCGCCAATCTAAACAAGTACCGATGGAAGCTGAACCCTTCAAAGTGCATCTTTGGAGTTCCATCTAGTATACTGCTGGGCTACATCATCAGTGCTCAAGGCATCGAGCCTAATCCAGACAAGGTCTCCACCATCACCAATATGAAACGGCCAACATGTGTCAAGGATATACAAAAGCTTACAGGTTGCATGGCTGCTTTAAGCCGCTTCATATCACGCCTAGGTGAAAAAGGGTTACCCTTCTTTAAGCTCCTTAAGGCCTTCGAGCACTTTTCTTGGTCGGAGGAGGCAGATTCAGCTTTCAAACAGCTCAAGTTGTTCTTGACTAAGCCGCCGATCATGACAGCGCCAAGGCCAGATGAGACTCTGCTCATATACATCGCCGCCACTTCTCACGTCGTGGTATAGCTATTGCCGTTGAACGTGAGGAAGCCGGGCACGCTTACAGGGTGCAACGTCTAGCCTACTTTATCAGTGAAGTACTCAATGAGCCAAAAACTCGTTATCCTCAGGTATAAAAGCTGTTATACACAATTCTGATTATGTCGCGCAAGCTCCGGCATTACTTCGAATACTACAAGATCGTTGGGGTCACTGAGTTTCCCCTGGTGGACATTCTTCGCAACAAAGAAGCCAATGGCCGCATCATTAAGTGGGCTGTTGAGCTCGGCACCTATTCCATTTAATTTAGAAGTAGACCTACCATTAAGTCATAGGTGCTCGCTGACTTTATCGCTGAATGGACTGAGATCCAAGAGCCCATCGCCACCACTTGCCCTAAGCACTTGGTGATGTACTTTGACGGTGCCCTCAACATCAATGGTGTCGGTGCGGGCATTCTGTTCATTACGCCAACCAAGGATAAGCTACATTACGTTCTTTAGATACACTTCCCAGCCTCCAACAACACCACGGAATATGAAGCATGTCTCCATGGTCTTCATATAGCCATCGCGCTCGGTGTCAAACGCCTCATGGTGTACGAAGACTCCGCGTTGGTTATCAACCAGCTTAACAAAGACTGGTCCTGTTCCAGTGAGAAGATGGATGCATACTATGCCGAAATCGAGAAGCCTAAAGGGAAGTTCTATGGTATCGAGTACCACCACGTGGTACAAGATCAAAATCAACCAGCCGACCAGCTCTCAAAAATAGGTTCGTCTCACGCCGCAGTTCCACCGGGGGTCTTCATGCAAGATCTCCTGGTGCCATCCATTAAAGAAGAAAAGGAAGTTGAGGAGGTTCCCCCTGCCGAGCAGTTGGTACTTGCGGTGCCTTCGGTGGTCGCCGATTGGAGGAAGTAATTCATCAAGTACCTCACCAACTCTGAAGTATCCACCGACAAGACTGACACCGAATGCCTAATCCGCTAAAGTAAGCACTATGTGTTGGTAGATGATAACTTGATGAGGAAGAGTGCCAAGGAAGGGATATTGTAGAAGTGCGTCCCTCAAGATGAAGGAGTGAAGTTGCTTCATGAAATTCATTTGGGTTCTTATGGTAATCACGTGGCCTCGAGAAACCTGGTTGGCAAAGCTTTCCAAGCTGGCTTCTACTGGCCCACAGCCATCTCCGACACAGAAGACCTTGTCCGGCACTGTGAAGGATGTCAGTTCTTTGCCAAGCAAATACACGTACCGGCACAGCAATTGCAGACCATCCCAGCTTCTTGGCCTTTTGCATGCTAGGGACTGGACATGATTGGGCCCTTCAAGCCAGCGCCAGGAGGTTTCAGGTATGTATACGTCGCCATTGATAAGTTCTCCAAGTGGATCGAGTACAAACCGCTCATTTTAGCTACTGCAAAGAAAGCAGTCGACCTCTTTGAAGATATTATACACAGGTTCGGTCTCCTGAATAGCATTATCACCGACCTCAGAACCACATTTATCGGCCATCATTTTTGGGATTTCTGTGAAGGCCGGTGCATCTCCATTAAGTACATTTCTGTTGCTCATCCTAGAGCTAATGGCCAGGTTGAGCGGGCTAATGGTATGATCCTTGATGCCCTCAAGAAGAGGCTATATCAGAAAGAAGAAAAGCATCCAGGCAGATGGCTCAAAGAACTACCGGCTATGGTCTGGGGACTGCATACTCAAGCTAGTCACGGTACCGGTGTGTCTCCATATTTTTTGGTCTATGGCTCAGAGGCCATACTACAAGCAGATGTTGACTTCCGAGCACCTAGGGTGGAAAATTATGTTGAAGAGTAGGCCGTGGCTGTTCGGACAGAGGACATTGACCAGGTCGAGGAAGAACACCTGATCACCTACGTCCGCACAGCCAAGTATCTAGAAGATCTGTGAAGGTACTATAACTGCAACGTAAAAGGTCGTTCATTCACCATCGACGACCTCGTTCTCCACAGAAAACAAAAGACCAAAGGGTTGCACAAGCTTTCTTCCCCTTGGGAAGGGCCCTACATCGTCAAAGGGGTCACCCGACCAGGATCTTATCGCTTATGTGACTTAGATGGGATTGATGTTCCAAACTCATGGCACATTGAGCACCTTATATGTTTCTACCCTTGAAACGCTCCAGATATGTACTCTCCATTTTATGATGAATAAAGTTTTGGTCTCCATAATTTGTCTCCATTTTTTCTCCTTTAACTTTCGATCTCCGCGTATGGTCGTCGAAGCATTACGATACTCCATAATGATCTCCGAAATCGCCGAACAGTTTTCTCCAAAAATGCCGAGCAATTTTCTCCGAAATCGCCAAACAGTTTTCTTCGAAATCGCAAAACGGTTTTCTCCAAAATCTCTGAACGGATCTCTCCAAAAAATGCCGAACGATTTCTCCAAATCGCCAACCACAATTTCGCCGAATAAAGTTCTCCAAATCTCTAAAATCTCCGAATGGTTCCCTCCAAAAAACACCAAACCATTTCTCCAAAACGTCGACACATTTTTGCCAAAAACGCCGAATAATTTTTCCCCAAACACGTCTCCTCTAAATCGCCAACGTGTCTCACCACATGTTTTTCTCCAAACCGCCAAATAATTTGCTGTAAATCTTTAAAGATATTTCGCCGATTAGCGAGCAGCTTACTTTCTTTTTAGTTCTCTTCAGAGAAGACCTAGCCTCCGATCTCTCCCTACATATGCCACGGGCTTCGCGCTCTGCATTATCGATGGTCGGCTATGGTTCCTTGGTCACGCCTATTTTTCCTTCACATGCACGGGCTCTGCACTCGACGTTATAGATTATGGGCTATCCGAGGCCGAGAGCTCAGAGCAGAATTTATTGCTCGATCGCCGTTTCCGCCATCTACAGTCATTTCGATAACCGCTGAGCAGCATACGTTTCGCTCTTTTCTTTATGGAGAAGACCCAGTTTCTGATCTCTCCCTACATGTGCTATGGGCTCCGCGCTCTGCGTTATGGGTGGTCGGCTGTGGTTCCTTGGTCACGCCTTTTCCCCCAACACATGCTTGGGCTCTGCGCTTGACGTCATGGACTATGGGCTAGCTGAGGCCATAGGGGTTAGTAGCAAACTAACTGCTCGGACTCTACTTATACTCCGTATAAATATCTTATGGTCATAACTACGATGATTTTCTCACCGAAATACAATCTAATTGCATACACATGCACTTTATAACATTAATCGTATATATAAGTGTTCTTGCGCTTTCATGCGTTCTAATGGCATTGCGCAGAAATTATAGATGATATCAGCCAAGCAGATCATTGGGCTATGTCACTGCCATTCGTCTCACCAAATAGATCTATGTCGCTGGCCAGTTTCTTCGCTACGTCCTCCACCTCATCCTCCAGCTTCTGGGTCTCCGCATCGCTCAGTCCTTCGGCAAAACCGCCCCCTATCGACTGAACATCGATGGTTGGGTAGTGGGACCGAACAACCACAAGGACATGAGTAGCAACGGTCATAATGGCATCGCGGTTGAAGATCTTGAAATTCTCCCACGCTGCCTTGCACCTCCGGATGATGGTATCTGACCCCTGCCTCCTATCGTCAGGTCGGGGTGCCATTTCTAGATCGACACAGTCAAGCACTGGTTTTGTAACACCCTAGGTGTTTGGCTTCCACTAATTGCATGTCATTTCATAAACATGTGCATTATCTATATCATCATGTCATTATCATTGAAACATAATGTATGAATTGCTTGTTTTACTTTTCTTATCACATGTGATCAGTAGAAGTGGAATAACAACTTTGTAAAATGGTTGATCATGGTCTAATACACCTTAACTACATTTATTTTACTTGTTGGAACATTGTTCATGTAGGTAAAAATGACAAAATTGCCCTTGAGTGAAGGTTTGACTAGAATTGACCCTAGGAGTCTCACTGTTTGACTGTTTAAAAAGAGTAACTTAGAGTCTATGCATGCTTGAGCAACCTAAAGCAAAGTTGTAGTAAATTTATTAAGGAACAAAAGTTGTTTTATGGTCAACTCATGAAAAGGTCTAGAGCATGGTCAAACATGGCCCACAAGTCAGAAATACATGCTATTTTCAACACTTAGAAAAATACCCTAAGTCATGTTGCATTTCAGTGAGATCAGGCCAACTTGGGCTTCATATAACTGCTGATCCTTGGCAAATTAGGAGATGGTCTTTGAAAGGAAAATGTAGCTGGATGGTACCTCTACATTTTTCATGTACACCATTTCTGCAAAGCATCACTGGATTAGCTGTAGTATGGCGTTGAATTCACGCTGTCAGACGATCCAAGTCGACTGAATGCGCGCTACAGTGACCGACCGTTTTCAGAAAACGCCGGACGCGTGTGCGTCGCGCGTCGCCGGCTTGCTGTCGCGCTAGCCACGCGCCGTGCACCTCCTGGCGTCGCAGCCGTGCCTTGAAGCCACTCGCGCCTGCCCGAACGCACTCGCCTCCCCATTTCGCTTTTCCTCTCCTCCCACAGCACGCAGCGACGGGCGAGCTCTGCCGTCCGCCATTGCCGACCAAGCATCGCCGCTGCCATACGAGCAAACCACCACGAAAATGCGTTGCCCCGTCCGCCTGCAGCCTCACCGTGACCTCCTCCACCTCCTCCACCTTTCAGCCGGGTCGTTTGAGCCTCGGTAAGAGCGCATTGCCGTTTTCCCCCACCGCGGCCATGGCGGGAGCTCGCCGGAGTTGGCGCTCCACGCGGCCAGCTGCCCTCGCGCCGCTCCCATTCCTTCCTCGGCCACGCGCTAGGTCATAGGAACACCACTAAAGCTTGTAGGGTCACCGATAGGGGCTTTGTCGTCGTCGGTTCACCGGAGCCGGCCGTGCCGTGACCGTGCACCGCCGTGTCAGTCGCCGACCCCTCTAGCCACCACCATAGCACCGATTGAGGTCACCAATAGATGTGCATGTTCGTGGCGAACGTCGTAGAGTAGATGGTTTCGCCGGAGAAACCACCTACGTTGAGTTCCACCGTCGCCGAGGCCGCCTCCCCTGTTTCCCTCGCTGACGCGCGGGCCCTTCTTGTCAGCCGTCGCGGTTCAGGCGGGAGCCCAGCATGGGCCACGTCGTGCTGAGCCACGCCGTGAGTTGGGCCATGCCGGTGTGCTCGCGGGCCGCTATTCCGTCGGGCCGGTCCAACAGCTGTGGATGCATTTTGATTTTTTATTTGTTTGCTTTATTATTTCACCGAATTGTGTTGTTATTCAAAAATATGTAGCTCCTAGTATATAGATCCAATTGATGTGGTTCTAATTTTGTTAAGTTCCTGGTCATGTCTAGTATTTAACAAAAATAATGTATGAGCACATGTTTTAGAAATTTTTGATGAATTAATTAGGACTTTGAAAGGTGTTTTTAGATGCATGCAAATTTGTTTGAATTTTATCTTGAGTTTCTGTGGTCCAAAAATTATGAAATTTTGTGGGTCCTCTATTTTGGTTTAGTAGAGTCTCTGGTTAAAATTTCAGAGCTAGTGCATGTGTAGTTTTTAAGTTATAGAATTTCCTTTTATTACTAGGTGGATCTTGTGTGAATTTTCATAATTTTTCTATAGATCCAGTGAAGGTGAAATTTGATGGGTGCTATTATTATGATAGAAGGATGCTAGGAAAAATGGGAAATCTGTTGCTTGACACTTTTCATTAGGATTTCTTAATTATGCCATTTTAAGCCAGTATGCCTTATCATTTTTGTGTAGACTGTTATACTAACTTAATGGCTTTGAAATTTTTATGGTAGTCTATGTGAAGCATGAGATAGGTACTGTAATTTTTGTAGATTTTTCTGAACAGTTTTACTATATATTGCTTTAATCACCTAATTAACTAGGTAAATTAGAAAAGGATATTAAATAATTTATTTAGAAGTTAGCACTATACTTTCTGATGTTTCTTAAGTATGAAAAACAAGTTGGTAAACTTGGTTTGGTCAAATTAGACTTTTGCACCATCATTAAATAATTAAGTTAGCAACCCTGTCATTGCGGGACAGATTCTAGGTCTACTGGAATTGGATTCGGTCAACTTCAGAATCATGCTTTGATGTTTACAAATGAATTGTAGAGAATTTCATAAGCTTTCCAGAATGTCCTCTTGCGAGTCAATTGGAGTTATAGAACTCTGGTTATGATAGAATTAAGTTACTACTTGTTGCATATGAAGCTTTAACTGTTATTTTAAGTATGTCTTTACTATCCTAAGTTCATGGTACTGTTCCTAGGTGTTAGGCCTTTAACTGAAGATGGGCATCTTTATCTTAGGTTATGCAAGCTAGGTAAGTTGCTCTTGTTATTTAAGTTAAGTTGGATACATGCTTAAAGTGATTTGAATAGAGCTAAGTACTCGGTAAACGAGTGTCCAGTAATACTTTCGTAAACACTCACTGTGATTCATTCATCATGAGCACCATGTCATTCCTTATGCATTCATGATATTTATATTGTGCATCGGCATGCAATAGGTGTACCAGAAGGAGTAACCCTGCTGGAATTCGAGGAACTGAACGAGCAGCAGCAGCCGACACCGAAGATTCAGGAGGAGCAGCCTTCAGGAGAAGTGCCAGATGAGGTCGCCGTTGAGTGCCCTGACCACCGTCCTTGCAACTTTGTGAAAGGCAAGCCCTAGAGCATATTAAGCCTCCTAATTTCCGAACTACAGTTACAGTATTATTATTATATATATTGTTGCATTAAGTTTAGGTGTTGGATGCAAACACTTGCTGCATTGGTTACTCATTCCTTGTCCAGATATTGTTACCCTGAATCCTATATAGCTCAGGCTCGAGTAGTGCTTAGCCCTGCTTAAACTCGGTAGAAGTCGGGTGATTTCCTGTCACCTGCGAGATATAGGATGATACATGTGGCACGGTTGGCTATATTTGCTATCGTGGAAAAGAACCAGTCTTAATTTGAAATGAAGACCGGACGGAGGCTTGCCGGTTTGCAGTGACTCCGTCTGTGTCGATTAAGGACTGAATCTTGGAGCCTTTCCTAGTTCATGTTGAATGCATGCCTCTCTCTTAGTTGGCCGGCCTTGAAGACCGACCGCGAAGCCGAGTAGCTCACCTCAGGCCGGGAGTCGATAAGTATAAAGTGCGCCTCGGAAGGGAGCCGTAGGCGTGAGTCCAAGGGCAGGTGATTTAAAAGTCCTGGTCGTCCTGGCAGAAGGGTAATCCCTGAGAGTGCTAGCGCTGATCGAACCCGTGAATTTGGTTCCTGAGATGTCCCAAAGGTGACCCACGGCTGCTCTTGCAAAGTATGCCAGGGTGAGGGTTAGGAATACCCCCTCAGCTGAGTTGTAATTCGATTCGAATCGCCGTCTCTCCCGGTTAGTGAGAACTTGACGGGCTTATCTCCAATGTAGATACACTTAATAACTTAATGGTTCGGAAATGATGATATGATGATGACAGCCTTATTATACCTGCTATGGTTAATACTGTTTGCTCCTAATAAGTGAGTGCTCTAGTACAGGTGCTAATCTAGTGGATAGGTAAATAATGATAAGCTTGATGCTAAGTTTAAATTGGTTACTATAATCTTAAGTTCTTTTATGCAACTGTGTCAAGCTAGCCCACCTGAAAAGCCTTGCATGATCCTTGGTGTCTTTATTTCTGTTTTTGTCGGGTAAGTCTAGCTGAGTACCTTCTTGTACTCAGGGTTTATTTCCCACCTGTTGTAGATGACCAGTTCTACTTTGGTTGCTGCAAGTACTGCCTTCTCCCAGCTGGGATGAAGACTAGACCGTTGGGCGCGGTTTCTACTAGTTCTCGTACCTGATAATGCTTTTGTGGGACATGACTCTGATCTTGGCAATGTATTTGAAAACTATGATGTTTTGTACTAAACTATGTTGCTTCCGCGCACTCAAACTTGGTTTGTAATATTTATTTGAACTCTGATGGATGTAATCCGAATGCTACTTGTGAAATGTTGTAACGGATGATGTGTTGTGTTGAATCATTACGATCTTGGTTTGTATGTCGAGAGTTGGTTGAAATCCTTCGTGATTTCCGGACTACCGGGATTATGGGAGCTTAAGTACAGGAATTTGATCGCTTCGGTGATTGTTTTTGTACTTACGTTCTTATGATTTGGTCGGTTCTGTTACAGGTTTTATTGCGGTAACTAGAGCATTGAAGTTGTGTTTTTGGACCTAGGCTTCCTGCACCAGCACATCGAATTGTGCCTTGGCTTTACGGCGATAACCTACAAACGTTACAATGTTTCGTCATACTAGAAAAATACTTCAGCAGTAATTCCAACCAGGAGGTATTCACCTTTCAGCTCCTCGGCCAGTTTGTTTGCTCGCTCCGACTCTTTTGCTTTCTCTTGTTGGATTTGCTCGATGGTCTTGCGAAGTTGGCTGAGCTCCGCATCTCGCTCTGCAAGCAAAATAGTTATCACCTAAAAGATGGTTGTTCAACCAAATACAAACTATATTCACCAGTAATCATACCAGAGTTCTGATCGATTAAGCTTTTCAGCTGCTGGTTTTTCTTTTCCAACTGGTCGAAAGCATTTTTCAGTTGTTCTGACGCTACGGCCAGCTGCTCGATTTTCTTCTGTAGCTATTCGGATGCTACTGCCAGCTGATCGGATTTCCTCTGTAGCTGCTCGGTTGTAGCTACCAACTACTCGGACAGAACCCCCTTCCGATGTTCTAGGTCCCACAAATTGGACTCTGCAAGGTCTCGCTCATGTCGGGCCCTCTGGATGTTCTTCTCATATAGGTTCATTGCCTCCCAGAGTTTCTTGTTCTCTTCGATAAGGGGCTCCATCCTCTTTATCAGTTGATGCCGCTACTCGGCTGTACGCGTTATACCCTATGGATGTACAATGCCAGTGATGAACTTCGATCTCCAACACCATTTATTAATATTATAGTTGAAGTACTAACCTCGATTTGAGTCATTACTCTAGCTACTGCGGATTTCAGCCTCTTCATCTCCCTGGTGGTGTTTTCTTCCTCGATAACAACCACTTCTTCCCCGCGTTTTCAGATAATCCAGATAGACTAGGGTTGAGGTTCGGCTTGCTCGATCTCCTCAACCTCGTCCTCAAAAACCATCGCTCGAGGCACCACTAGGGGGCTCTATGGCCGGACAGCGGCTCCGACCATTCCTAGCATCGTTACGGGTGGTCCAGTTTGTTGCTTGGCCATCGCCGGAGTGGCTTCCCTAGCCTCCGGTGCATCAACAGTAGCTACAGCTTCCGCTCCCAAAGTACCGACGGTTTTAGTCGTAGCCTTGGTCGCTGTCGCCAATGCGCCTGTTGTTTGTGCCAATGGTTCGCCATCGCCAGGACCGCCGGCACCTGTAGCTAACCTCTCTTCTAGTTGCTAATCACTCGGGGACTCCAGGACAGGAGCAGTCGATGTTGTTTCTACCACGGGCACGGTCCTTAGCGTTGCTCTACATAATGTCAACTTGTTGGTATTCCAAAGAGGTCAAGGAACAACATTACTACTACAAGACAAATATACTCACGGTTTGGTCTTCCTGGTTCAACTTCTTGAACCGACGATACCTGCCTGATCCTCTAGGTGTAGTTGTGTGGTTTCGCCTTAGTGCTCTGCTAGGGAGGTTCCCTGCTCCTCAAGAGAAGACCACCGATCCGATTGGTGTTCCAGATCCCTCTCCACATGCTGCTCTGAGGTTACTCCTGTTTGTTGCTCGGGGACTCCAGGTCGTCTACACCACTGGGACTTCCGTCATCGGTTGTGCAGGAATCTCTTTCATGCTTTGAAATGGGGACTTCAGCGCAGAGCTGGTGGTTCCTTCAGTGCTCGGTGGACGCGCTGTCAGGTCTTCATCATCAGTCAGAGCACTCCAACACTGTAGTCTTTCACGGTCGAGTAGCCTGGTCATCACCAAGCGAGATGCCGCTTGGTTTGTAGGAAGCGGTGCCCACTATTTTTCTTCTCTTCTGAGCTGGCTCGTCTACTGCTGGCCTTTTCCCATAGATTTTCTTCGATACTGGGGATGCACCATCCGACGAGGTGCTCAGCCCCTCCTCTTTGGGATGCAGCGGTTGTCGGCTGTCTACTCTAGTCAGCCATTCACTCCTCGGTACACCCGAGAAGTATATGGCTCTATCTTGCGAGTGGATCTTTTTATAGGTGAATGAGTCCAGATGTTTGGAAATGACGATAGATTAAAAGCATTAGGAATATAATGCTGAGACATTTACCTAGGGTGGCTGGTTTCTGCAGTTAAAGGGTTTTGAATACCCTGGCATATTGAATGAAACATGCGAAGTGAACAGCTCTGCAGCTCGCTCTTCGATAACCTCCTTTAATAGCATATCTGGTTTCTCCCAGGTACCATCGGTTTTCCCTTTGAATTCAAAGCCAGGATGAGCTCTCTCCTTGCAGGGTTGAACACGGCGTGATATAAAACTCACTGCTACCAATCCACCATTGGTATTCACACCCCGGACTTAAGTCAAGAAGCTCTTTCACTTGGTCCATATCAGCAGTTTCTTGGCATCTCCGACCTAGCTCTTTTGGTTCTCCAGGATGTGATTAGGGTCATAGCGGATGGCTAGGTCAGTCTACCTTATGTAGAACCACCTTGTGTTCCTAGTTTTTCAACGATGTGTTCAGTGGCACAGTAAGATATTCACCTACCATTCCAGTCACGCTAGTTGAAGGTATACTCCGCCGACCACTTTGGAACCACCACCGCCTCTCTTCTTCAGCCAGAATAGATAACAGAAAAGGTTGAAGTGGGGAAGGATACCAAGGAATGCCTCATAGAAGTGGATAAATATAGAGATGTGAAGAATGGTATTTGTATGGATATTGCACAAACTGACTACCCATAGATCCAACAAATCCCTAAGGAATAGATGAACAGGGAATCCCAACCCATGCCAAAAGTAATCTTCAAACACCACAACCTCATCGGTATGAGGTGTTGGGAAGGGCTCACCGAGGGTCAGGCCACCATCTAGCGGTCGCGCGGTCAGGAAGAATGCCTGCCTCAACTAGCCTATTCAGCTCCACCTCTCTAGTGCATGATGGCACCCACTCTTCATCCCTCTAGGCTTCGGTGCCCACTTTCTTTGGGATCGTCTTCCTTGGTTTCACGGCTCCCTTCTTCGGCTCCATCCTTCAGATTCTGATTAGGGTTTGGCGGCGGAGGCAGTTGTGCCTATGAATCTAGAAATGCGAGAGTATTGGAGAAAGACAAAGTGGCAAGGGGGGAGTGGGGACTGTGGCGGCGCCGTTATAAAGCACTTTCCCCACCCTTTTTTGCATCCGAGGGTTTTTAGGAAACCGTTCCCGTGATCTGCTGCCGCTCCAAATTCTCCAACACGTTTTAATGGGCTGCACCTAGGTTTTCACTGCATCCATAGCCCACTGTCATTCATTTATCGGTGTCGTTTATTGTTACTCGCCGAATGACCATAGATTTCTCCACAATTTATTAAGGCTCAGTAACCGTTACTGTACAACCGTTACTCCAATTTTTTTTGCCAATGTTTGATTGCTCTGGTATATCTGCTCATAGCTCGGGGACTGGCTGACTGCTTGGTTGGTCGTCTGTTACTTTTCTACTTTGGACCCAGGCACCATGTGACTACGTCACCTACTATCAGGCTCAGGGACTAAGTGGGCACACTTCACCTTGCGGTGAATGTGTTTCATCTTATTTCGGAAGCTACGCCTGGGGACTGGCTGACTGCTTGGCTGGTCGTCTGTTACGTCTTCTACTTTGGACCCTGGCACCACATGACTACGCCATCTACTATCAGGCTCGGGGACTAAGTGGGCACACTTCATCTTGCGGTGAATGTGCTTGATTTTTCTAGAAGACTCCGTTACTCTGAAAACAGAAGAAGATTATCTCCTTTCCTCGTGGTCGGACTCTAAGTGGGCACACTTGGTCCACTAAGAGTAAATTTTCAATTCTAGACTTGAGCTCCTTATACCCTTATGGCAAGCCATGCTTGGGGCATGCTGCTCGGCGATGGTCCACGCTGCTCGGCGATGGTCCACGCTGCTTGGCTATGATGCACGCTGCTCGCCAATTGCTCACAGTTGCTCGGTGGCTCATCATGGTGGTCGGACCATGAGTTGGACTACTCGGCTTTGTTTCGCACCTGCTCGGACAAGCTCAAGACGGTGTTGCACAATGGGTACAAGGCGCTCGAGGACTAGCTATGGGGTGTACAACCCCAGATACCCATGGTAGACTACATGGGCTATACCCCTAGGGGTGGCTCAGCCCACAAGAAGAAGCCTTGCGAGGCACGACTCTACTCGGTGCCTTCCACAAGACATTAGAAAGATATCCTGAAGATAATACGAGATCTGTTAGGATATGTATGATCCCAAGATTCCTATAATCAGTTATTACTTTCTGGTTATCTCTTAGATCTAACCGACTTGTAACCCTGCCTCCCGAACTATATAAGGTGGGCAGGGACCCCCTCTAAAATCACGGCATATCATATGATAGCTAATACAAACCAACAGACCATAGGAGTAAGGTATTATGTCATACTGATGGCCTAAACCTGTATAACTCGTGTGTCTCTATTGCCTTCTTATTCTTAATCTCACGCTCCTCTACCGATCAATCTACCTTCGTGGGATACCCCTCGAAGGACTATCGATGATAATCTATCGACATGCACTATCTAAACAACCAGCTGAACCCAATCCTTGATGGGGAAGAAGATGGTCCAAATATGGAAGAAAATGACGATGAGGACGAGGAAGAAGTGGAGCCAGAGGAGGAAGACGATCCTATCTCTGACCTCAACAGTGATCATAATGAGGATTAGATTGCTTAGTGACTAGTGGAAACACTAGATGTATCATCGTTATCTATGTAATGGACCTGTAGTTGAGTTTGGTGTTGGTGATTGGACTATCATGTAATATTGGTATTTGCATGTTATCTCATGTTTGGTTAAACGCTAATGCAATTCCAGTTCATTTATCAATGATCATGATTTGAATGTTAACGCGCTATGAGTCTGATAAGTGATCAAATTGGTGGTGTCATGTTGTGAGAATGAATTATTATGCCTCTGTTCTTATTGTATGAATTTAAGATTCTCTCTAGTAATTTCAGTTTGGCATGATTGTAAAATTCATCTACAATCTCCTGACATCATCCAATACTCACTTATTGTTGCAACTTTGCAGATGACTCACACCCGTGCAGGAGCTAGCAGCAGCCATGATGGCAACGATGGTGACTTACCGCCACCGCCACCGCCGTTTGCTCAGGAGTTCTTTGCCTAATTCTTAGGAAGCTAAAGGACAATGGAGGAAGCTCTATGCCTCATTGCGTAGAACACAGCTTGTGCCCACCCACAGCAACAAGGGCCTGAGCCAAACCAGCACAGTACCTTCAAGGAATTTCTAGATACAAAGCCTCCTATCTTCAAGGTGGATGAGGAACCGCTATAGGCGGACGAGTGGCTCAATACTATTGAGCAGAAGTTTCATCTACTAAGAGTCACTGAGCACCTGAAAGCTGACTATGCGTCCCATCAGTTGCAGGGACCGGTAGAGATTTGGTGGACACATTTCTTGTCCTCTCTACCTGCTAATGCACATGTAACATGGGAGCAGTTCAAGTTGGCCTTTCGGGGACATCACATTCCCCCAGGGCTAATGCGCATGAAGGTGGCCGAATTTATGAGGCTCACATAAGGGACTAAGACCCTCACTGAATACATGCATGCTTTCAACAACCTATCTAGGTATGCCCCAGGTTTTGTTGATACCGAAGAGAAGAAGATAGAGATCTTCAAGCGAGGTCTGAGCACGAAACTGATGAAGACTATGGCCAATTCTAAGTGCACCACCTACAATGAGTTTATTAGTGATGCTTTAACCCAGGAAAACCATAACAATATGCATGCGGCAGCTAAGGGCTGCAAGAGGGCAATTGAGGCAGGTGCCTCCGGATCTTCATGGTCTAGAGCTCCTATCATAGCTAGGCCGCAGTTCCACCCACCTGCACCTAAGTTCAGGCCTCTGCCACCAAAAGCTCAGAACATTAGGCCTCAGAAGGTATTCCATAAGGCATTCACTATTGTCTTACCTAAAGGGAATGGCGGTCAAGGAAACTCCATAGGACCTAGGAGTAATCAACCCTGCTACAACTACAATCAAGTGGGTCATTGGGCCAAAGAATGCCCCCACCCTAAGAAGAATGGCAATCAGAATCAGAACAATCAGAGGCAGGCAAATGTGAGGGCATGTCCTGGATACGTGCACTATACCGCTGTTGAGGAAGTGCCCGCTGGAGAAGTTGTCATGGCTGGTATGTTTCTTATCAACAAGCATCCCACTATTGTTTTATTTGATTTGGGACCTTCTCATTCATTTATGAGCCAAGCATTTGCATCTAGACATGATCAAAAAATAATTGAAGTAAGCAAGGGTGGTTATAATATAAGTTCAGCCAGGGCTACTATTTCTATAAATAAGATAGTCAGAAATGTGCTCATCTCTATACTAGAGAGGGAGTATACAATGAATTTGATAGTATTGCTCGGGTTATCCATAAGTGTAATCTTAGCCATGAATTGGATGAAAGATCATGGTGTTCTCATTAACACAAGCACTCGGACTATTATGTTGAGAGAACCAAAGGGAGAAAATGCCTTTCTAGTACCACTCTCCTGAAATTTTGAACTCCAACACTTAGCTTGTGCTATCCAAACCACTACCCTTTGCGATATCCCAGTGGTTTGTGAGTTTCCTGATGTATTCCTAGAGGAGTTACCAGGTTTACCACCTGATAGGGATGTGGAATTTAAGATTGAGTTAGTGCCAGGTACGACACCTATCTCAAGAAGGCCTTATAGGATGCCACCAAATGAGTTAGCAGAACTTAAAATTCAGCTACAAGATCTATTGGACAAAGGTCTCATTCAACCTAGTTCATCTCCATGTGGATGTCCAGCATTGTTTGTAAAGAAGAAGGACAAGTCCTTGAGAATGTGTGTGGATTACAGGCCACTCAATGCTGTGACCATCAAAAACAAGTACCCATTGCCTCGCATCGGCATCTTGTTCGATCAATTAGCAAAGGCAAAGGTATTCTCAAAGATTGATTTGAGATTAGGTTATCATCAGATCAAGATTAGGCCCGAGGATATACCTAAAACTGCTTTCTCCACTAGGTACGGCTTATATGAGTATTTGGTTATGTCTTTCAGACTAATGAATGCTCCTGCCTACTTCATGTACCTGATGAATTTGGTATTCATGCCCGAGCTCGACAAGTTCGTGGTCGTGTTTATCGATGATATATTGATTTATTCGGAGAATGAGGCAGATCATGCGGAGCATCTGAAGATTGTTCTATCCAGATTAAGGGAGCATAAGTTGTATGCAAAGTTTAGCAAGTGTGAATTTTGGTTGAGTAAAGTACCTTTCTTAGGTCATATCTTATCAAGAGATGGAATATCTGTAGACCCATCGAAAGTACAAGAGGTCATGGATTGGAAGGCCCCGACTTCGGTTCATGAAGTTTGGAGTTTTCTAGGGTTAGCAGGCTACTATTGTCATTTCATTCTAGATTTCTCTAAGATAGCTAAGTCCATGACTAGGCTACTTTAGAAAGATGAGAAGTTCAAGTGGATGCCAGAATGTGAAGCAGCACTTCACACCCTCAGGACTCTGTTAACTACAGCTCCTGTTTTAGCACAACCTAACATTGAGAAGCATTTCGATGTATTTTGTGATGCATCGGGTATAGGTTTGGGGTGTGTGCTCATGAAAGAAGGAAGAGTTATTGCATATGTTTCTTGGTAGTTGAGAAAACATGAAGTTAACTACCCTACGCATGATTTAGAACTTGCAGTAGTTGTTCATGCACTAAAGATATGGAGACATTATTTGTTAGGCAATGTATGTCATATATATACTGACCACAAAAGTCTCAAGTACATCTTTACTCAACCTGAGCTGAACATGAGACAACGAAGATGGCTAGAACTGATTAAGGACTACAATTTGGAAGTGCACTACCATCCCAGGAAAGCCAATGTTGTAGCCGATGCACTTAGTCAGAAATCTTATTGCAACATTGTGGAAGCATTGTTGGAAGATGGGATTAATTTGCTACATCTTGTTGTACTGCATAATATCACTATCAGTTGTTCACTTGAGAGTAAAATCATAGAACTACAAAAGACAGATGTAGGTATATTTCACATTAAGGGAAAGATGCAAGAGTAAGAAACTAAGCATTTCAGATTAGATGAAAGGGGTGTGCTATGGTTTGAGGACCGACTTGTTGTACCGAAGAACCGTGAGCTTAGAAATCAAATTCTAGATGAAGCTCATTCGTCCAAATTGTCTATCCATCCGGGTGGCAGTAAGATGTATCAAGATTTGAAAACCTGTTTTTGGTGGACTAAGATGGAGAAGGAGATCATAGCCTATGTCGCTAGGTGCGATAACTACAGTAGAGTAAAAGCTGTTCATATGAAATCTGTCGAGTTACTTCAGCCATTGCCTATCCCAGGTTGGAAATGGGAAGAAATCAGTATGGACTTTATCATAGGCCTTCCAATGACACAGCAAGGTCACGATTCAATATGGGTCATTGTAGATCGTCTCATCAAGTCAGCACATTTTATACCTGTGAACATAAGGTATCACGTGGGGAAGTGCATTGAGTTGTATGTTTCTCAAATCATGAGACTACATGGAGTACATAGGACCATAATCTCAGATCGAGGACCACAGTTTATAGCATGTTTCTAGGAACACTTGCATCAGGCTTTGGGGACTAAATTGATCAGAAGTTCGACATACCATCCACAAACTTCGAGACAAACTGAGTGAGTAAACCAGATCTTAGAAGATTTGCTGAGAGCTTGTGTTATATCTTCCAAGGGTTCATGGGAGAAATGGTTACCACTAGCCGAGTTTTCCTACAACAACAGTTATCAAGCAAGCATCAAGATGGCTCCTTTTGAAGCCTTGTACGGCAGAAAATGTAGAACCCCGTTGAATTGGATTGAGCCCGGTGAAAGGAGATACTTTGGTATCAACTTTGTCACTAAAGCTGAAGAACAAGTGCGTATTATCCAACAACATATGAAAGCCGCCCAATCCAGACAAAAGAGTTACGCGGATAAAAGAAGAAGACCACTAACTTTTGAAGTGGGAGGCTATGTATACTTGAAAGTGTCACCCATGAAAGGAGTGCAGAGATTTGGAGTGAAAAGGAAGCTTGCGCCTAGATATGTAGGGCCGTACAAGATTATTGAACAGAAAGGGAATGTCACTTATATGTTACAACTTCCACCAGAGATGAGTGCAATATTTGATGTCTTCCATGTTTCTCAGTTGAAGAGATGTCTTCGTGTACCTGAGGAAGCTATTACACCCACCAACATAAAGCTTCAATCGGATTTGACCTATGAAGAAAAGGCCAATCTGAGTGTTAGAAGAGATGGAAAGAGTAACCCGGAGTAAGATCATTAAGTTCTATAAGGTGGTATGGAATAATCATAGTGAACAAGATGCTACGTGGGAAAGAGAGGATTACTTACATGAGGTTTATCCTGCCTTTTTCCAAGAATGGTACGTCTTGCTAAATCTTGGGATGAGATTTTTATAAGGGGGAGGGGTTGTAACACCCTAGGTGTTAAGCTTGCATAATTGGACTTGTATTGCATGAGCATGAGCATCAGGCATTCATAACTAAGCTTTTACCTTTGAAACATGTGATTGAAACATATGAAACATGCTTGTTATTTTATGTTTCCTTATATATATGCATATGATCATGAGTGAATACATGTAAATGGTTCATGTGAGTCACTAAAACATCTTAGCTACACTTAGGATGACTAATGGAACATTGTTCATTTAGATCACTTTGTCTAATCAAGTCCTTAAGTGATATTATATATGTTGACCTAGGAAAGCTTTATGTGTAACTCATGTATGAAATGATTGTGTGAACTTGGGAATAGCTTAAACATGTTTAGCATGTCATCATGAACAACTTTGGTATTCATGGCTAGGGCTAATTTGGTCACTAAGTCATAGTACAAGTCATCATTTGAATGTAATAGGTTTGACCAAGTTTGAACTATATGATAGAGACTTTGCATGGATATGTGCACTAAAGCAAAGTTGTAGTGTTTGATGAGAGGAACAACTTTTGTTTTTGGGTCATAGGCTAGTTCAGCTCCTAACATGCTTGAAATTGGCTCACAAAAATCAGATTTACACTATTTTCAGCACTTAAGAAAAATTTTGTAAGTCCTATACACTAACAGTTTGACAAGCTCAACTTTGGGTTGACTTTACTTGATATTAGTTGAGAATTAGGTCTTGATCGTTTAAGAAGAATTGTAGACGGTATGAAGGGCTACAACTTTTATTTAGATTGTTGGTGCTAATACTTCACCGATTACGTGTTTGATCGCCTCCAAATCACGTCGTCAAGCTCGGACTCGGGGCTCTGATGGCCAACTTGCTCGGCCTTCAATGGCCGACCGATGCCAGAGCATGAACGCCGCGTGGAGCCGTGGAGGCCGCGCGTCGCCGCATCCTGCCCAAGCGCAGGCCATGTTGGGCCAGAGAGCACTACAACACGCCCGCACTCGCCGCTCCCTCCCCGCGCTCTCATTTCGTTCTCAGCCTCTTCCTTCGCCCACCCGCAGCAGCCGTAGCAGCGGACAAGCGCTGCCGTCACCATTGCCAGCCACCCCACTCGCCTTGCACCGTGTCACGTCGCTTCTCCGCCACCGCAGCAGTGTCGTTGCAACCCCACCTGCATCACCATGCCCCACTTTTCTAGCTAGAAGTGCATAGTAAGCCAGCCGTGCCACTGTGCGGAGCTCGCCGGCGTTCTGCTGTCGTGGGCCCGTCACCGTGGTCCGGCCAACTCCGACCACCGAGTGCCACGTTTGAGTGCGCAATAGGTTCACCAGATCCTGTAGATGCTTGGTCCGAGCCCTAGTTTGAGTCATCATGGTCCACACCGGCATATCGCCGTCAACCGCATCCGCCTTGCCACCATTGACGCCGCCGTTGTCGTTAGCGCCGGCAATAGGCCTAGCTTAGTAGCGCAATCGGTGCGGGAGGTCTTGGGAGTCACTCTGGTGTCGGTGCCATCGCCGGAGAGGGTTGCCGTCGGCGAACTCCGGTTGTCCCATGCCGCGCTCTGTTTTGTAATCGCTGACGTGTGGGTCGACTGAACCGTGGGCCCCAGCTGTTAGTGACTCGATGAAGAAAGCTAGTTCATTTGTTTTCACTTTTGTTGCAAACTTTGAAAAATGATAAGTGGAGTTGTAGAGATCCAAATCTGGTGAATCAAATTTTGTTGTATTCCTTAGGAAGTGTAGTTTTTTATAAAAATATGAAATATGCATTTTCTAGTATTTTTCATGGTGATTTAAATATAGTTAAATGAGTGCTTTTTGTATGTTTACCATTTTGTAAATTAGATATCTTGAGCTAGAAAAATGATAAAAATGCGATTCCAATTTTGTGGGTTTTGTATTGACATGCTCTAGCTAGGAAAAATAATAAGCTTGCTGTAAACTTGATTTAACTATGGTATTTCTATTTATTTATTAATAAATGGCATTTTCTAAGGAAATTTGTAGGGATAAAAATATATAAAATATTGCTATGCAAATTTTTGTATAGTAGTATGGCACTAATGTGAAGCTAGGAAAAATATATAATCTGTTGCTTGACACTTTTCTATAGGGTTTTCCATTTTCACTAAAATAACCCTTGCTAGCTTATCATTTTTGCATAGGATGTTATACATGTGCAAATGGTATGAAATTTTCACGGTAGCATATTGTGAGCATTAGGAGTCAAATGTAATTTTCTGAGAATTTATTGTGCATATTTGGCATATGTTTATTATTTACCCTAATTATTTAATTAAATTAATAAAGGCATTTAAATAATTAGATTGTGATTAACCATAATGTTTTCTATGGTTCTTATGATGCATAGTAACTATTGATGTCAATGGTAAGGTTTAGAAGTCATTGATTGTATGCAAATAACTAATTATCACTTTATAATTCAAATACAAGACTGCATTTATAGTTTTAATTGTGTGGATGATTTCATATGGATAATGGTCTTTGCTGCAAAACTTGTTAATAACAAAGTTGTAGATAACTTACTAATCTATCTTGTGTTAAATTTTCACAGTCATAGGGCTTAGGGTTTTTGAGTTCTAGCTGTTACACGTTTGTTGTCTGAAATATTTGCTTTCTAGACAGATTTTATGGAATGATTTGTTTGCCCTATATAACTCTTGAATCACAGTAATAGTATTAAAAGAGAGTTGTATACAATTTTATAAGCTTTCCAGAAAGTCTAAGATCACAGCATTTGGATAAGTAAAACTTTAGTTATGAGTAAAACAAGTAGCTGTTGTTTTGTGGTATAGTAAATGAATTGTTAAAGTGTTTGATTAAGTAATCAAGAAGAGATATGCACATACTCAGTAAAATGTGATGCACTTGTTATTACTTTAACACCATGCTGTTAAGAATACTTACACGAATGCATTCATCATGTTTCATCATACTATACTTGTCAGCATATATGTATTCACAATATCTTATACCATATTCATACATCTAGGATCGACAAAGGAGATAACATTGCTGGAGTTCAATGAAGGAGAGGAAGGGGACCAGCAGGAGATTCCTCAAGCCGCAGCTCCCGAAGGTGAGGAACAGACCCCAGAAGAGCTTCCGAAGTGCCCTGACCACCGCCCCACTTCCTTTCTGAAAGGCAAGCTCTAGAGCATTCTAAGTCTCCTAGTATTTTACAAAATATTACTCGAGTCCTTTATGATTGATGCATTAGGTTATAAGAGTTGATTGAAACCACTAGATGCATATGATTTCCTTGTCCAGAAATACTCCTTTAACCCTATGTAGGTCTAGGATCAAATATATGCTTAGCCATGCTTAGATCGGTAGAAGTCGGGTGATTTCCTATCACCTACGAGATATATGTGAATACCGAAGCATGGTTGGCTATATTTGCTATCATGGAAAAGAACCATGGGGTAATGTAAATCGAGGCTGGATGGAGTCTATGGTAGGTTGACTCATGTGATTCTGTCTGTGCCAATTAAGGACCGTACCGTTGTTGGCACTTTTGACAAGAATGAACGTATGCCTATTACTTAGCTGGCCAGATAATTCGTTCCAACCGTGAAGTCGAGTAGCTCAACTTAGGTCGGACCCCGCTCTATAAGAGTGTGCACTATGGATGGTAGTAAGGATGTGCGGGGAAGCCAGACATGAGCCCAAGGGCAGGATAGTCCTAAACGTCCTGACAGTTGGTTGTCCCTGATTGTGCAGCGCTAGGCGAACCCGTGACATGTGGACTTAAGTTGTACCAAAGGTGACCTAAGGTGACCGTTGATCTTGTCCGCCTGGTTTTGTGTTAGGAATAAATTTCCAGCTGGTTGAAATCGATTCAAATCGCCGTCTCTCCCGGATAGTGAGAAACTTGGCTAGCCCCAACATCGTAGTAATTGTATTATGGAATATGATGGTTCAGATAAACATGGAATTACTATACCTACTATGGTTACTATTGCATGCTCTTAAAATGATGCACCACATGTTTGGCACAAGATATTTGCTAATTTAGAGATGGATAGTTATAAATAACTTGATAACAGAATTATAAGTGTATAACTATGTTAATCGCTTTTTATGCAAATATTGCCAAGCTATCTCCACTTATACAGCCTTGCATAATCCTTGGAGTTAATTTATTTCTGGTTTATGATGGGTAAGTCTAGCTGAGTACCTTCTCGTACTCAGAGTTTTATTCCCCATTGTTGTAGATGGCACAGTTTATCATAGTTATTGCAAGAGTTGCTTCTATCCCGCTGTGGATGAGGAGTAAGCCTTGGGCAGGCTTCTTTATTAATCCCTCTACACGCTTTTGTGGACTGTGATCGTATGTTGGCACTGTATTAAACTATGTTGGCAAATGCTACTTTCAAACTTAATTTGCTTATGCTAGTATCTATCAAACTTGGTTTGTAATAACTTTGTTTCATACTCTGATAATGGAAATATATCTGCGAACTTTATGTAATATGTGACATGTATGTTGAATCATGTACGATCTTAGTTGTTGTGGATCGTTTATCGAGACCCGTCGTGGTACTCGATAGACTATCGGGTTTATATGGGCTCAAGTATGACAGTGCGACCGCTTGCGGGCTGCCATTGTACTTGTGCTCTTATAAATTGGTCGGTTTTACGACACGTTGGTTCCAAATTGAATAGAGATGAAAAACTAATCAACATTCATCAAAATTCACTTCTAAAAATAATAAACAAATTCACACTCATTACTGTGCATTCGGCCCGGCCTGGGGAAACACTGCGCGGCCCATTTCTCTACGCATCCGCGCGTGCGGCTCAGCGGCAGCCCAGCGGCCTGCTTCGCCCACACGCGTGCGCTCCCAGTGCCCAGGCCGCAACCTAGGCCTGGGTCGGGATTTTCCAACCCCGCCTAGGCCGCTTTCGGCCTGAATCTCTCTGAGCCGTCCATCTTCATCCGACCGTCAGCCTTCATTTTCGTGAGATCAAAAGCCAGTTGCCTCGGCGGTGCGCCCTAACCCTAACTCATTTCTACCTTTCTTCTTCTCTTTAACCGCCGTAGCCAGAAATGAAAGGAGCAGCGGTGTAGCGGCACCATCGCCAGTCCCCTCGTCGACGTGCGCGCTCGCCCTAGGCTGAGTGCGCTGCCATCGAGTGGTATGGGCGATGGTGCCCTAGTCCCCCATACATGCTAACCCTAGCTCTATCCCTCACTTCATCGCACACCATAGCTGCCACACCTGAGATCTGAAGGGCGGATGCGACGCGGGAGGTGGCGGCGCCGCCGTGGCACCCTTCGTCGGTGCACGTGTGCGGCCAGAGCCGCGCGCGGCGCCGTCGAGCAACACCGTGGTGGTGCTCTTTGCGCCCTGCGCACGTGTACGTGGCATCGCAGAGCGCCGGCGAGGCGGCGGCTCTCTTCCAGCACGCGTTGTCTTCCCGCACGCCGGTGGTACCACTAACGGTGAGGAGAACCGGGTAGGTCTCTCCCCTCGCCGACCTCTCTTCTAGGGTTAGGGTCAGGGTTTGGGTTCCGATCCGATTTGAATCACTTGATTCTTGATTTCTATTATGTTTTCTACCCCCAATCTTCTAGATCAATTATGGCTCCGATACCATTGATAGACTTGTAGGACCTCTTGGTGCAGATCAGTGGGAAAATTCTTAACTTAGATAAGCAGACTTGGTAATGTACCTCGTCGAATGCAGTCGCGGTTGTGGCGCCGCCAACAAGGTGGTCGCGACGTGTCGGTGTAGGGAAAGCCGTGCAGACGCCCGCTAGGTCGTCGACGGTAGCAGCAGCGTAGGTGCGGACCAGTGGCGACGGTGAAGGCGATGTGGACTTTCCATTGCTTATAGTGCGCCCTTCTAGATCGGACTAAGGCTAAGAACCTCGGTGGGACACTGATGGCTACAGTGAACCTCGTCCCTTGCACTCCGGCCCCCACCTTGCTCTTTATAGCGCTGCGCGACAGGGACCATCAATTAGGAGAATGGTTGGGTGCCCCCGATCAAGACACGAATAAAAGGTCTAATTGACCGTTGGACCAACTGACGAAGATCATTCTAACACTTGAGCTCCGACCTGTGACTCTGAGAAGACCTCGCCGTGGCGTTGGCCTGCTCGATCTGCCGCTCCAGCTGCTGGGCCATGCTAGTTGCCCTTGACAGCTCGGACTCGGCTCGGCCGCGCTCTCGCTACATGATGGCCCTGCGCTGATGCAGCCTCTCCGGGACTGCGTCTCGTCAAGCGTCCGCGCCGATCCACCGATGCCCTAGGTTCCAGCTGCGGTCGTCGTCCGTGGCCAAGTCGCGGCTCGTACGAGCGTGCCGAAGGCCGGGCCTGAACCCTACGTCGTGGTCTGCTCATGAGCCATAACGTCATGATGACATCATATACGCTATTTTTCCTTTAAAATTTAAAGAAGAAATGTCTTAAAAATACAAGTATACATGCATACTGTCATGAGCCGTTCATCATTTAATCTGTGGCCTAGGCAAAAGAAAGAGGAGAGATGCCTGAGGCTATGTTTAGTTTACGATTTTTGGAAATTTGGCTACTGTAGCACTTTCGTTTTTATTTGGTAATTATTGTTCAATCATGGACTAATTAGGTTCAAAATGTTCGTCTCGTAATTTCCAATCAAACTGTGCAATTAGTTTTTTTTCGTCTACATTTAATACTTCATGCACATATAGCAAGATTCGACGTGATGACTACTGTAACAGAAAGTTTTTGTAAACAGCACTCAGCATCATCGTGGCTTGTGATTGTGGCGTGTCACGTGGTATTTTTTTTAGCACGTTTCCCTCTCTAGTGGTAAAAGCGTAAAGATGCAATCGGAGCATGCGTCAAAGGCGTCGTTCGGTAAAATGGTAAAAAGTTAAATATCCCGCTAAACCCGTCTGGTGCGATCGTTTCCTCTTTCTCCGGCCTCGCGAGCTTTAGCCTACTTCCGCTTCTCGCCGAGAGAAAACTAGGGTTTTGCTCCCGGAATCTCCCTCCCCCCGCAACCGCCGACCGACCGTGCGCCGACGATACGACCGCCTCCCTCCTCCGATCCGGCTTTTTTTAACCCCGGATCCCGTACAAGATGGTGCGTCCCCCTTCCCTTCGTTTACACCTCGATCCCCAAAACTGAGATGTGGTTGGTGGCCGCGTCTGATTCGATTTTTTTTTTTTTGTTCTTGTGCAGCTTCCCCTCTCGCTTCTCAAGACCGCCCAGGGGCACCCCATGGTAAGATCCCGGTGTCTGGCTTCTTCTTTCGTCGTTATTTTTTGGCGTTGGATTCTTCGTTTAGTCTATTGTTGGTCCTGACCGTTGAAAACTTTTGTGATCTCAGCTCGTGGAGCTGAAGAATGGTGAGACGTACAACGGGCATCTGGTCAACTGCGACACGTGGATGAACATCCACCTCAGGGAGGTTATTTGCACCTCAAAGGTGAAAAATCTCGCGCCCTTGATTCACATTGTGATAGGTTCTAGTTAGCAAAAGATTAGTTAAGTGCACTGTTTGATTTTGAGGTGAACCTTTTCTCCGAAGAAAGCATGGTTGAAATTCAAATAGTAACATTGTGGGGTTCCAGTTATTCTGTCCTATTAGTTTGTGAGTTTCCTGTAGTTATGGTTTATGATGTGGCTGGAATTGCAGGATGGTGACAAGTTTTGGAGGATGCCGGAGTGTTACATCCGCGGGAACACCATTAAGTATCTTCGAGTTCCTGATGAGGTATGAATTTCTGGGTTAATGAGCTTAGCTAATCTCTATTTTCAATTTGCTCAGTTGTTAGGTTCTTGCGCTTCTCCCTGATTTCTTCCCTGTCATTATGATGTGTATTTCCCTCTGGAATCATTTCTTTGTAGTTTTGTCCACCATGAGAAACCTGAATTTTATTACCATAAAGCAACAAAGTTACAACACAGTTTACTACTTGGAGTTCAAACCAACTCCCCGACTGTATACAAAACTAGCACAGCTAAGCACCAAGGGATTGAATTGTGTGGCTAGCCTGTTGTTTTAACCTTGCAATGATCATTAACTTGAATTTAACTCTACAACAACAACAACAACAACAAAGCCTTTAAGTCCCAAACAAGTTGGGGTAGGCTAGAGTTGAAACCCAACAGAAGCAATCAAGGTTCAGGCACGTGAATAGCTGTCTTCCAAGCACTCCTATCTAAGGCTAAGTCTTTGGGTATATTCCATCCTTTCAAGTCTCCTTTTATTGCCTCTACCCAAGTCAACTTCGGTCTTCCTCTGCCTCTCTTCACGTTACTATCCTGACTTAGGATTCCACTACGCACCGGTGCATCTGGAGGTCTCCGTTGCACATGTCCAAACCATCTCAACCGGTGTTGGACAAGCTTTTCTTCAATTGGTGCTACCCCTAATCTCTCACGTATATCATCGTTCCGAACTCGATCCCTTCTTGTATGACCGCAAATCCAACGCAACATACGCATTTCCGCGACACTTAGCTGTTGAATATGTCGTCTTTTCGTAGGCCAACATTCTGCACCATACAACATAGCAGGTCTAATCGCCGTCCTATAAAACTTGCCTTTTAGCTTCTGTGGTACCCTTTTGTCACATAGGACACCAGACGCTTGCCGCCACTTCATCCACCCTGCTTTGATTCTATGGCTAACATCTTCATCAATATCCCCGTCCCTCTGTAGCATTGATCCTAAATATCGAAAGGTATCCTTCCTAGGCACTACTTGACCTTCCAAACTAACATCTTCCTCCTCCCGAGTAGTAGTGCCGAAGTCACATCTCATATACTCAGTTTTAGTTCTACTAAGTCTAAAACCTTTGGACTCCAAGGTCTCCCGCCATAACTCCAGTTTCTGATTCACTCCTGTCCGGCTTTCATCAACTAGCACTACATCGTCCGCGAAAAGCATACACCAAGGGATGTCCCCTTGTATGTCCCTTGTGACCTCATCCATCACTAAAGCAAACAAATAAGGGCTCAAAGCTGACCCTTGATGTAGTCCTATCTTAATCGGGAAGTCATCCGTGTCTCCATCGCTTGTTCGAACTCTAGTCACAACATTGCTGTACATGTCCTTAATGAGCCCGACGTACTTCGTTGGGACTTTATGTTTGTCCAAAGCCCACCACATAACATTCCTTGGTATTTTATCATAAGCCTTCTCCAAGTCAATAAAAACCATATGTAGGTCCTTCTTCTTCTCCCTATACCGCTCCATAACTTGTCTTATTAAGAAAATGGCTTCCATGGTTGACCTTCCGGGCATGAAACCAAATTGGTTCATAGAGACCCGCGTTATTGCTCTTAAGCGATGCTCGATAACTCTCTCCCATAGCTTCATAGTATGGCTCATCAACTTAATTCCCCGGTAATTTGTACAACTTTGAATATCCCCTTTATTCTTGTAGATCGGTACCAATATACTTCTCCTCACTCATCAGGCATCTTGTTCGATCGAAAAATATGGTTGAACAGCTTGGTTAACCATACTACAGCTATGTCCCCGAGGCATCTCCACACCTCGATTGGGATACCATCCGGTCCCATCGCCTTACCTCCTTTCATCCTTTTCAACGCCTCTCTGACCTCAGATTCTTGGATTCTCCGCACAAAGCGCCTATTGGTGTCATCAAAAGAGTCATCCAACTGAAAGGTTGTGTCCATATTCTCACCATTGAACAATTTGTCAAAATACTCTTGCCATCGATGTCGGATCTCATCCTCCTTTACCAAGAGATGCTCCCTTTCATCCTTAATGCACTTAACTTGGTTGAAGTCCCGTGTCTTTCTCTCACGAACCCTAGCCATCCTATAAATGTCCTTCTCTCCTTCCTTCGTACTCAAATGTTGGTAAAGATCCTCGTACGCTCTACCCTTTGCCACACTTACAGCTCGCTTTGCAGTCTTCTTTGCCACCTTGTACTTCTCTATGTTGTCCACACTCCTGTCATGGTACAAGCGTCTATAGCATTCTTTCTTCTCCTTAATAGCCCTTTGGACTTCCTCGTTCCACCACCAAGTATCTTTAGCCTCGCGTCCCCTTCCTTTGGTTACTCCACACACCTCTGAGGCTACCTTCCGAATGTTGGTTGCCATCTTGTCCCACATATTGTTTATGTCGTCTTCTTCCTTCCAAGAGCCCTCTTTGATAACCCTTTCCCTAAATACCTCTGACGTCTCCCCTTTCAGTTTCCACCACTTTGTTCTTTCAATCTTAGCTTGTTTATCCCTACGGGCACGCACCTGAAAACGAAAATCTGCCACCAAAAGCTTATGTTGAGAAACAACACACTCCCCTGGTATCACCTTGCAATCCAAGCATGCTCGTTTGTCCTTTCTTCTTGCGAGGACAAAGTCAATCTGGCTACAGTGTTGTCCGCTACTGAAGGTCACTAGATGAGATTCTCTCTTTCTAAAGAAAGTGTTGGCTATCATCAAGTCAAAAGCTACCGCGAAGTCCAGAACTTCCTCCCCCTCCTGATTCCTACTACCATACCCAAAACCTCCATGAACTGCCTCGAAACCTGCGCTTGTAGTACCTACATGCCCATTAAGATCTCCTCCTATAAAAAGCTTCTCACTACTAGGTATAGCTCTAACCAGACCATCTAAGTCTTCCCAGAACTGTCTCTTAGCACTCTCGTCGAGGCCTACTTGAGGGGCATACGCACTAATTACGTTCAAGACCATATCACCAACGACAAGCTTGACTAAGATAATCCTATCTCCTTGCCTTCTCACTCCCACCACACCATTCTTGAGGCTCTTATCAATCAAAACTCCTACTCCATTTCTATTCGCAACTGTCCCTGTGTACCAAAGCTTGAAACCTGTATTGTCCACCTCCTTCGCCTTCTGACCCTTCCATTTAGTCTCTTGAACGCATAATATATTTACACGCCTCCTAGTCACGGTATCAACTAATTCTCTTAACTTACCTGTAAGTGACCCTACATTCCAACTACCTAAACGGATCCTAGTTGGTTCGACTAGCTTCCTTACCCTTCGCACCCGTCGACTCTGATGCAAAGACCCTTGCTCATTTTTCACTACACCCGGGCGCCGATGTAGCGCGCCACTAAGGAAGCGACGACCCGATCCTTGGTTACTTGACACCATGCCCAGATCACGACACGGCGCGTCACGGGGGTGACGACCCGGCCCTTGCCCATTTAACACCATACCCGGGTTCCGATATGGCGCGTCGCTAAGAGGGTTACGCCCCAACGATTTTCTTTCGGGTTTCATCTCCATTTAAGTGGCTAGGTTTTTACATTGGCTCGCCACGCCTAACACAACCCTCCTCCTTTACCAGGGCTTGGGACCTGCTATGCTGGGACACCAAAGGCGCCCCACCATAGGCGGAGTTAACTTGAATTTAACTCTAATCTAAAAAAAAAAAAAAAGTATGGTACAATCTATAATCATTTCTTTGTATTGCTTGAAATTTTGATCAGTATCTGCTCTTGTAGGTCTTGATTTGTTTTATTTATTGCCTAGTAATTTAATTGTTTAGAGAAAGGTTTCAACATAAGAGGTTCCTATTGTATTACTAAAGACATGACCATATGAATTACTTGATCTTATGTTTCAAGGTAGATGCTGTATGTTTGACAAACTGAAGCATTGATTAGATAAAATATAGTAGCAGACTAGCAGTCAACCAGCATTCTGTACATAAATCGTAAAAGAAACTTGCATCTCATATCCTTCGATAAATAAGGCACAGATTGTGCTGTCCTTTAATATAGTTGTCCTGCACGCCTCTGGAAAAGTAGTCCTTGTGCCGGAATAAGATCATTTTGGTATCTGACAGTCATTTCTATTTCACCAACAATGTGTATAGAAGTATTTATATTCATAGCATGACTCCTGAGAATAATTATTTGCATCAAGTACTACTTTGTACTTCCATAGATAAAACTTTTTTACAGTTTTTGCTTTATTGTACAACAATGTTATCAAGCTGTCAAGTCAATCCTAGTCGCCATGGTACCAACCAGGCAACTAGTGGTCGACCATCGATCCTAGTCCTCCTATATATATCAGGACTAATACACTAAATATATATACTTATATACTATATGTTCTAGAGTACAAATCAAGCATGAAGATAACTCTAAGGTGGTGGCTGCATGTAGGGTTGCAAATTGGGCTGAAAAGCATGAGCCTAAGTAGCCTATGCCATCCCAGATGAAGCCCATGTCCTCAGTTGCCCAGCAACTCCATTCTGTTCTTGGTCGTCCACCCCCTAGTCGTCCGACTAATTGTGATTAGCCGATGACTAGTCGGAGAACCAGAAAACTAATCAGCCCAATTGAGTTGTAGCCCCTAATCGAGTTCAGGATACTGACTAGGATGACTAATTGTGATTAATCGGATGGCTTGATAACACTGTGTGGAATATGATAGAGTACAGGGGTCAAGTCAAACTGGAATCATGGTACTATGAGAAACCTAATAGCTGAACCGAGGGATTATTTGGGGGTGATTACGGGCTGTATATCTCACCCTTGCATTTTTATCGTGAAAGTTAAACTGAGTATTTTCAAAAAGTAATTAGACTGTCACCGGTTTGCTAGTGTGTGTTAATTTTTTTAGAACATAACTGAGTATAACGCCAAGTAAACTTCGTCTTGTGATAGCTTCACTAGATCTGCAAACTGCCTTCCCCCAGCGAAGCGTAATGTGAATCAGTTACCCAGAGTATCAGATTATATGGAACCACATATCTCACTAATCACTAATTCAAGCATCATTCTAAGCATAAGTACATGCAAATTTCTAGTGAACTGCTCAAAAACATGAGTATTGTGCATGAGCTTCACATAAAAACCTGATTCTGTTAGTAGTTGAGTTGTAACTGTGATAATGTAGTTATGTTATACATTACCTGTAGTTTAGTGTCACAATGGTGATGAAACTTGTAAAATGCACTCTAAAATTTCTTATACTGGATGCGACTCTAGCATTCCATTTAGCACATATCTTAAATAGTTCTCATGTATTCAAACGGTCAATATCTGAGGTGTGAATGAAACAGGAAATATGTCACACTGCCTTTTGGGTGTCTGGTGCTCAGAATGATGTCGTTGGATTGTGTTGTTCATTGATAAAACTCAGGATATGATTTTGGGTTTTCATATCGACTGAAATGCAGGATAAATTATTTATGGTCTGCTCACTTACTCAGTTTCCTTTATTTGGTCCCTTGCTAGATTTCCTTAGGAACTTCTTCAGTCTACCTAACTTTCATTTGTTAACACAGTTCAAAACTTCTGCTGCAATAAAAGTGCCCAGCAGCCATAAGTTCTTTCGCAGTGCGCTAAGATTTTATTTTTCTAAATTTACAGCTTTTTCTTCCCATACCATTTTTGTTTGTATTCTGTTATTTGTTTACTTTCTGTACACTAAGATAAATTAGCATTATTCTGTCATCCATGTAGTCTTATTTGAATGGTTCATTTCCTTCTTCAGGTGATTGACAAGGTTCAGGAGGAAACTTCCAAGAGCCGATCAGGTATGGAGTGGTTAACAATACTTTGACAGCTTATATTTTACATGTTTGCTCTGTTCATTAACCACATAACATATGAATTCAAACTGTATGTGATCAGTTTAATCGATGATATTAGTCAGGTTTGATCGTATCTAGTCTCTAATAGGCATTTTTTTTACTTATGTCACCAACCATACCATGTGAATGCAAAGTATAATGTTTCTAAAGAATGGTGGATGACTATCTGTATCATTTTCATGCATCCAATGCTGATGTTCTTAATTGTATCAGTAAATAAGATATGTCTTGTTGGCTGTTGCATGAACTTCATTGGTTCCTGATTTAAATCTGTTGAGTTAGTAGTTCCACTGTTCCTTTACATCCATAACTTTCTGATTTTGTATAATACTAATATTGATCTCAGTTTCAAAATTAAACACTGGCACGTGTTTACATAACAGCGTTATGGAATAAGGATATTTTTATTTTGATTAACAAAAAATCTGGCCCCAATATATTATCTTAATTAATGACCATGTCTGTATCACTACCATGTTTTTCAAAGTTTGCAGCGCGTTGGTATGGATGGCTATGCCTGTTTTTCGTTCTTCTGTTTCATGTAGGCACATACACGATGGTTTATTTGTTGTCAGTCATATAATAATGTTCTATTCTGTTCTGTCATTGAATTGATAAATATTGCAGTATCTGCTCATGTAGAGTTGGAGTCATTGGTTGCGAAGTAATTGGTTACTAATTTAGGATTTGATTTTTTATATACTGCTGTAAATGCAGATAGGAAGCCACCAGGTGTTGGCCGCGGAAGAGGAAGGGGGGACGTTGGTGCTAAACCTGGAGGCAGAGGCATTGGACGCGGCCAAGATGATGGAGGCAGAGGCAGTGGTGGCCGTGGAAGGGGTGGGGTTGGTGCCAAAGGTGGTAACAAAGGTACGTGCTTTTCGTAACCACTTACACATGTTTTCAGTCCCACCCCTCAGTTTCAAGAGATACCAATCTGTGGGACGCTTTACTTATTGGTGCAGGTGGGGGCCGTGGCCGTGGCTGAAGCTGGTGGACACATGGGACAATGCCGCTTTTTAAGGCCTGTAATCGTGTTGCATAGATTGCTTAGGACATGAAGAATGGACCGAGTTGGCTGGTTGTTTTGGGGGCAAAACCCAGAATGGTTCCTGTGGTCTAGACATTGAGGCAGTGGCGGCAGCCAGGCCTGTCACTGTTCCTCAAAACAGTTTGGTTGATATCTTGAGTATGAGCCTTTCTGTTCATTTGTTGAGAGGTATCCTGATTAAATGACTAATTGATGTTGCCGATTATTTTGCTAGGGGCGCACGTCATGCTGAGTGTGCGCATTTTCAACGTGCAATGTTAGTATAAAATGTTTTATAATTTTAAAATTTTAATTTATTAGCTTGCAGGGATCACTGTCAGTTAAAAAGGATAGTGTTCATACGAGGGGTCACTGTTTGTTTGAAGTATTTGTTTCACGCTAACATAGCGAGGTCGTTTTGCTTTAAACAATATCTACGTGAGTTACAGAAACTGAAGAATTTAAAAGATGCCTCATACAAGTGAAATCGAAGAATTCAAGGCCCCCTTTGGAACGCTTGTTTTTTTTTTTTCTGTTTCTATGCTTTTCCTGTGAAAAATAAAATCCTGTGAAATTTCTGTAGAATTTCTATGAAATTCCTACATTCCAAAGGGCCCTAAAAGATATCCCATATAAGTGGAATAGAAGAATTTAAAAGATGGCCCATCTAATTAATCAAAGGATTAAAAAAAAAGATGCCCCTTCCTTCTAAATGAGCTACAGGATTAAAAGAGAGATGCCCCTATCCTTTTTCTGTCCCCTATGGTTTTCTTGGATTTTCTGTTTCCCTATGGTTTTCTGCGATTTGAAAAAAAAAATGCCATTGGGGTGGGCCGAATCGATCGATTGATTCTTCGGTTACATACGCAAAATTTGGTTCCTTATAAACTGGGAATTGAAATGCTCTAAAATACTAGGAGAATCGAGCATTTTGGTTTTTGGTTCTAACTGAACCGATTGAACTTTTCTGTAGGAGCTAAGTCAACAAAACAAAGCACATGCTTTAAGAAAATTTTGGCAGCACTTCTCTATGTAGGCAATAATAATTGATAAGGAACAACATCAATATTGTAACATAAATACACACCAATTCAAATATGACACATCGAATCACACACAAAACGGAAGTCTTAACCATAGTCTTCCACCAAAAAGCAATTAAGTTCATGTCCTGCTCAAGCTCAACTCAGCAATAACATAGTTCCAACATCCAAATGGCGAAATACAACAGTTCATAAATGCTTACACATTGCATAAGTGCCATTTTAAGCCTATTTACGGGATTGTGGACAAACCCGATTGCATCCACAAGAAAAATCATAAATTATACAAACTACTTGTATAACCCGTAAAAATTAAGACTATTTATGAGTTTATGGACAAGCTCATTTGCGTCCCTATTTTTTATTAAACAAACTCTCTAAATTCTCAATTGGAGATTCATACTAATAAGAATCGGCACCTATTTTTCTCCATCCTCAAATAACTTCTCTGTATTTTATCTAGCACTTTAGAACATATAGAAAATGATTTTTACTAAAATGACTCTCCAAATGATGATTTAGAGAATGAATTTTAGAAAGATTCTTGGTGTCTTAGATAGGTTCGCGGAAGACGACAATAAATATTGTTAACCTCAACATGTTTTTTGTCTAACTAAAGGCTTGTTTGGATAAGCTAGATCTAGTTAATAGTTGGCTAACAATTAGTTAAAGCCTTGGGTAAAAAAATACCTTACCTATTAGCTCTCCTATTTGGATGCACTAAGACTAATTATTAGCTATACATGCACTAACTAATTTAGCTAATTTTTAGCCATACTATCTCATGTGATCAGATAGGCGCTAAAAAGAAAACCTCAGTCAACCAACCTTCAGGTTGACGACAAGGTACAATGATAGAAAATAGAAAAAATGAGTACAGGGTACACACGTCAAACTGACAGGTGGGCCCGTCAACACAAACATCACCACGCCCTCAGTAGAAAGTGCGTGGAAACCCTTCGCCAGCTGTGCCGGAGGAAGTTCCGGGCCTCAGTGTCGAATCTACCTGGACCCGGTCTTGGTGAACCAACGACTCATACCCGTTCCCTCCCGTGCTCTCGTCTCGTGGGGCCGGTCCGCGCACCAAGTAGAGCGCATCGCTAGTTCGCCACGCCCCCCTTCAAAAGGGGCAGCAAAACACTGCCACGGAAGGCGCGAGCCATCGGAGGCAAGCCCAAAAGGGCCGGAAAGCTTGCAGCCGAAGGCGCGGCATTGCGTTGAGCCTCGGAAGGATCCTAGCCGGCGGCCATGGCGCCGGGGGTGGTGGTGGTGGAGGAGGGGAACCAGCAGCAGGAGGATGCGCCGCCGCCGCCGCGGCCGCCGCTCGCCGTGGAGGCGCTTCGCGACAAGATCGTCGAGAAGGTGAAGGCGAACCGCGTCACGCTGATCGTGGGGGACACCGGATGCGGTAACTTCAGGGGTTTCCTTTCGCCCATTACCTTCTCGATCGGTTCTACTGTGTGTGTGTGCTCTGTGCTGTGATGAAGCCTTTTTACGCTTTTGGGGTTTTGTTGAGGCCAGGAGATGGATTTTTTTTCTTACGATTTTACTTAGGTAAAAGTTTCATGGAATTTGTGTTGCTTTAGTTTTGTGCGATTTTGTTCTACTCGTAATTTTAGGTCTGATTCGGGTTATCACTGGGGTTTTGGACGCGGTTTCTGTTGGATTGGGAAGGAACTCGAAGGGTTTTAGCAGGACGAACTTCAATTCAGTTGTCGGAGGAAGGGTAAATTGCGAGGGGAGGTTCTACCTTCTACCTTTTAGTGCGGAAATGGGAAATTCACCATTTGAGATTCGCATTTCAGATTCCCCGAATATGTCTTTGCCTTATGTACTTTTAGTGCGGAAGGACACCCTATGGATTCACATTTCAGATTCCCGAATTTGTCGTTGCCTTACCGGATGCGCATTCGAGCGCGCAGTGGAGCAAGATGCAATTTTCTTGAAATTCATTGGGTTTATATATTTAATTGCCACCCTATTCAGTTCTCTTTTCTTGCAGGGAAGAGTTCTCTGGTTCCCCAGTTCCTCTTAGAGGAAAATATGGAACCTATCCTGTGCACACAGCCTAGAAGGTTTGCAGTGGTAGCCATTGCTCGAGCGATAGCTGAATCTCGCAATTGGCAGCTAGGCGAGGAGGTTGGATATCATATAGGTCACTCAAATGTGTCGGATCTCAACTCTAAAAGGTACTTAACTCTGTTATGTGTTATCTAATGCCATTGTTTTAAGAGAAATTCGACTGCTTTCAGTTATCACACAACACTTTAGTATATGCAGCTTTATTGAGTGGATTTATGCTTTTTTGTGATCGTTCTGACTCGGGAATTACTTGGAGTACTTTAGTCTGCTGATGTGGCAGGGGCAAAAATGGTGTTCCAGAGTGCATTTTGCTTCTCTAGTTAACATCATGCTTGACAAATGCTTTCTTATCAGGCTTGCATTAGCTTTGTCATAGTTTGTGCTCTGTTTGTTGGACCTGTGCACTTGGCTCCAAGACACCATGCTGTTACACTGCTACTAAAGTTCCATCAGGGAGCATACCCTGCACTTAAGCGTTTTGAATTAGTACCGGGTGCTTTGGTTGTGCATCATCCCGTAGGGATCGTCCCTCAAGTGTCTTTCATGAATGCAAACTTGATTGAAGTCTTGTGGCTATGACTACAATCATTCCATGTTACCCTCCTATCCTTGTCAAGTGTTAAAAATTGTTCCTTGCTAGAACCCTGATCCTGAGAACCTTACATTTTGGACTCACCAATTCTATGCCCAACACTCTCCGAGTCGATCCCTATCTGCATACCTCTCCTTGATTCCTTCGATTAGTCTTTTTGCAGCTTCTAATAGTATTTTCCAATACCACAAATGGAACCCTATGTTAGTCGCTGAATTCTCACTCTTGGTAGTAGGAGAATTCTTACTCTCATCGAGAGAGGATGACACTAGGAGTTGGGGCAATTTTCTTGTCTATTTCTCACACAAGCTCACACAAATGCCATACCAACCCAAGGGGTTGGGGTTACATATTTATAGGCTGCTAGCCAGCCAAGCATATGCCAAGATGCTAGTCTAAGATGCTAGTCTAAGATGCTAATATGCTGTCCTAGCTAAGATGCTGTCCTCTAGTCTAAGATGCTGTCCTCTAAGATGCTGTCCTCTAGTCTAAGATGCTGTCCTAAAAACAGAAAAACAGCCACACAAGGACCATGACCATGTGAGCATCATAGCCCCACAAAGACCAGCCACACATGAGACTTATCCATCATTCTCCCCCTAAGTCTCGTGCGTCGTCTTGTGGGAGAGTTGAACCATCCCGGTCCTGGAGCAGAGCTCAAGGAACTTGATCCTCCCAAGGGGCTTGGTGAGCAGGTCCGCAAGCTGGTCCTTGGTGTTGATGTAGCTCGCCTTGATGCTCCCTTCCTCCAAACAGCTTCGGATGAAGTGGTACCTCACCCGGATGTGCTTGCTGCGTTCGTGGAACACGGGGTTCTTTGCCAGGGCCAGAGCGGACTTGCTGTCCACCCTGAGCTCCACCGCTCTAGTGTCTCTGCCGAGGAGATCACCAAGCAGTCGAGCGAGCCAGAGCGCCTGAGTCGAAGCGGTGGAGGCCGCTATGTACTCGGCCTCGCAGCTGGACAGGGCCACCACCTGCTGCTTGACCGACTGCCAGCTAACGAGGCACTTGCCGAGGAAGAAGAGGATCCCGCTCGTGCTCTTGCTGGTGTCGATGTCGCCGGCGTGGTCGCTGTCGCTGTACCCGACGAAGTGTGCCGCCCCAGGGCACCTCGGGTAGTAGAGGCCGTGGTCGAGAGTCCCCGCAACATAGCGGATGATCCTCTTCACAGCCTGCTGGTGCTCCGTCGTCGGTCGCTGCATGAACCGACTAACGTAGCCGACGGAGAATGCCAAGTCCGGCCGTGTGTGGGCGAGGTAGCGAAGGCTCCCCACAAGACGCCGGTACTGCGTAGCGTCCACCTCCTCCGTCGTGCTGTCGCGGCTCAGCTTCAGCCTCTCCTCCATCGGAGTGAGAGCTGGGTTGCAGTCGGTGAGCCCAGCTAGCTCAACGACGCGCTTGGCGTAGGCGGTCTGTCGAAGCGTGATCCCAGAGTCATCCTGGTGTACCTCGATTCCCAGGTAGAAGGAGAGAGGCCCCAGGTCACTCATCTGGAAGGTGGCCTTCATCTCTTCCTTGAATGCCGCCACCTCCGCATCCTTGGTGCCGGTGATCACCAAGTCGTCGACGTAGACACCCACCAACAGGGCATTACCTCCATTGCCCCGTCGGTAGATGGCCGCCTCGTGCGGGCTTTGCTCGAAGCCCATCCCCTTTAGCGTGGAATCCAGCTTGGCATTCCACGCCCTCGGTGCCTGCCGCAAGCCATAGAGGGCCTTGCGCAGGCGGAGCACCTTGCCCTCCTTGCCGGGGATCGCAAATCCCGGCGGCTGGTGCACGTAGACCTCCTCCTTCAAGTCGCCGTTAAGGAACTGCCGACTTGACGTCCATGTGATGAACACGCCAGCCCTCCTGGGCAGCTAGCGCAAGGAGGAGTCGCACGGACTCCATCCGTGCCACGGGAGCAAAGGCGTCGTCGAAGTCGACCCCCTCCTGCTGCACGAAACCTCGTGCCACCAAGCGAGCCTTGTGCTTGACGATGGCACCGGCTTCATCCCTCTTCAGCTTGTACACCCACTTAAGGGTGATCGCGCGATGACCACGAGGAAGGTCAGCAAGCTCCCAGGTGCGGTTCTTCTCAACCGCATCCATCTCCAACTGCATCGCGGCGCGCCATGCCGCGTGTCTCTCGGCCTCTGCGAACGACCGAGGCTCGCCGTCGTCACACGCAAGGTGCAACTGCGCCTCCAGGTCCTCCAGGTCATGAGGCACCAGTCCCGGCACCAACTGGTCGCCGAGAAGGTTCTCCATCGTACGGTACCGCAACGGCTCGCCGTCGTGGTACGCGTCGATGCGCTCCTCGTCGTGAGAGAGCGGAGTAGCGAGCTCAACCGGGCTATGCTCGACACGAGCTGGTGTTGGAGTAGACGTGCCCGGAGAGGTGCCTGTCGGTGCTGGAGTGCGTGGCGTTGCCGGCTGTGGTGGAGCCGGCGAAGAACTCATCGCAGCCGAGGTCCTGGCTGGAGAGCGTGGAGCTGTCGGAGTAGCAGGCGCCGGGGTCGGTGGAGGCTCGGGGACTGGGGTAGACGCGCTCGCCGAAGAAGAGCTGCCTACTCCCCCAGCTCCCTCGAAGTGGACGTACTCGACAGTGAAGTCGTCGTAAGTCGGAGCCGAGCCATCGTCCACCGCCTTGTCCCACGCCCATCCTCGCCCTTCGTCGAACACAACGTCGCGCGCCGTGCGCACACGCTGTGTCTTCGGGTCGAGGATGCGGTAGGCCTTCGAGCCCTCCGCGTAGCCGATGAACACTCCCGGAGTGCTCCTGTCGTCGAGCTTGCTGATGTGGCCAAGCTCCTTGGCGAACGCGAGGCAGCCGAAGACCCGCAAGTGGGAGACCGCCGGCTTGCGCCCATGCCAAGCCTCGTACGGCGTCCTGCCGTCGAGCGCCTTGGTAGGCGAGCGGTTGAGGATGTAGACGGCCGTCACCACCGCCTCTCCCCAGAAGACAGCCGGCATCCCCCTCTGCTTGAGGAGGGCCCGAGCCATCCCCACAACCGTCTGGTTGCGCCGCTCGACGACGCCGTTCTGCTGCGGGCTGTACGGCGCGGAGTAGTGGCGCTGAATGCCCTCGTCAGCGCAGTACGACGCGAATTCAGCCGCCGTGAATTCGCCGCCGTTGTCGGTGCGCAGCACGCGCAGCTTGCGGCCGCACTCCGCCTCCGCAGAAGCCTGCGCGCGTCTGATGGCGTCCGCAGCCTCTCCCTTGCTGCCGAGGACCATCACCCACATGTAGCGGGAGAGGTCGTCGACGAGCAGCAGGAAGTAGCGTCGTCCTCCCGGTGTGGCCGGTGTCACCGGGCCACACAAGTCCCCGTGCACGAGCTCGAGCCTCTCCTTGGCTCGAAAGCTCGCCTGCTGGGGAAAGGGGAGTCGCCTCTGCTTCGTCAACACGCAGACGTCGCAGAGCTGCTCCACATGGTCGAGGCACGGCAGGCCTCGCACCATCTCCGTGGCACTGAGCCGCTTCAGGGCCTCAAAGTGAAGGTGCCCGAAACGCTCGTGCCACTGCCACGCCTCGTCGTCCCGACGAGCAGCGAGACAGAGGGGTTGTGCCACCTGCACGTTAAGGACGTAGAGTCGATTTGCGCTTCTGGATACCTTGGCAAGAAGGCGACGACGACGATCCCAAATCCTCATGACTCCGTCCTCAACCACCACGCGCGAACCGTTCTCATCCAGCTGTCCCAAGCTGATGATGGAGTTCCTCAACGCGGGGATGTAGTAGACTCCGGTGAGCAGCCTGTGCTCACCAGACACGGCGGTGAAGATGATGGAGCCGACGCCCTTGATCTCCACGCCGGAGGCATCCCCAAACTTGACGGAGCCTCGGACGCTAGAGTCAAGCTCGGTGAAGAACTCCCGTCGACCGGTCATGTGATGGGTGGCGCCGGTGTCGAGGCACCACCCGTCAGTCTTGTCGTTGCCGGAGCTGTCGCCGAGGAGGGCGTGTGCTTTTGGCTCGTCAAGGTGGAGGAGAGCCGCTGCGGCCGGTGCCGCTGGAGGTAGCTCGATGCTGGCATGTGCCATGAACAGAGCCGGCTCCTCCTCCTCCGCCTGTGCGACGTGGGCCTGGCCGCGTCGTGGCTGTCGACAGTCCTTGGCCCAATGGCCAAGCTGGCCGCAGTTGCGGCAGGCGTCGTCTCGTGCCGGCTTGTGCCTGCCGGCGGCGCCGCCCTGGGCGCCTCCGCGGGCATCACCCTCGGCACGTCCTCGCGCCCCGGCCTGGGCGTCTCTGCGCGCCTTACGTGGCTTGCCACGCTTGCGGCCGCCTGTCGCGGAAGAAGGCTCCCCCTTCCTCCGGTCACCCTGGCTGGCAAGCCACTGCTCCCGAGTGAGAAGGAGCTTCCCGCCAGTGGTGATGGGCCCTGAGAGGGACTGTGGCTCATCACTATCGACGACCTTGAGGCGACCTATCGCCTCCTCGATCGACATCGTGGAGAGATCCAGCAGCGACTCGATCGAGCGAGCCATCTGCTTGTACTTCTCGGGGACGCAGCGGAAGAGCTTTTCGACAGCTCTCTCCTCGCCGTAGGTGTCGTCGCCGAACTGCACCATCTTCTGCAACAGAGTGTTGAGACGGAGAGCAAAGTCATCAACGTCCTCACCTGGCTTGAAAGCCAGGTTCTCCCACTCCTTGCGAAGTGCCTGCAGTGTGGACTTGCGGGCGCGGTCGCTGCCGATGCGTGCCGCAGCGATGGCGTCCCAAGCCTCCTTGGCAGTCCGCTTGCTGGTAAGCGAGAACTGCATCTCGGGCGGGACTGCAGCGATGAGAGCATCCAGCGCCCGTCGATCTAGGTCGTAGTCGACGTCGCCGTACCGGACTGCCTCCCACATGTGCCGCACCTGGAGCTTTACCCTCATCACCGCAGCCCACTCGACGTAGTTGGTCTTGGTGAGGGTAGGCCACCCACCGCCGGGACCGACGTCCCTGACAACAGCCTGGAGCCCGTGGTAACCACGGTACCGATCCGGGGAGAGAGAGCCACGCTGCCTGTGAAGGCCGCGCTCTCCATCGACCCGTCGGTACCGATCCGGGGAGAGAGAGCCACGCTGCCTGTGAAGGCCGCGCTCTCCATCGACCCGTCCGCCACCGTTGCCGTGCGCGCCTCCTCCAGGAGCGCCGCCGCCGTGCGCGCCTCCTCCAGGAGCGCCACCGGCGCGTCCGCGCCTGTCTGGGCTGCCGCCGCGCTCGTGGGCGTGCGCGGCTGCCCCAGGAGCGCCACCGCCGTGCGCGCCTCCTCCAGGAGCGCCGCCAGCGCGTCCGCGCCTGTCTGGGCTGCCGCCACGCTCGTGGACGTGCGCGGCTGTCCACTGCGCCGCCCGCGCTCGCGCTGCCTCCCTCTCTAGCAGCTCGAGGTCCGCGTCGGCGGTGTCGTCAGCGGAAATGGAGCTGCCGATGCTGCCGCGCAGAGCCTCGACCTCCGCCGCCGCCGCACGCGCTGCATTCGCCGCCGCCGCTGCTTCCGCCTCCGCTCTGGCTGCTGCCAGCTCCGCCGCTGCTAGCCTCGACGCCCTTGCCGCCGCCGCAGCGGTCTCTGCCGCCGCTCGCTCGCGTTCCTCTGCCGCGGCAAGTTCGGCCTCCTGCCGACGCCGCGTGCTCGAGGCGACCGAGCGCTGAGACTGCCCTGCGGACATGACGCGCTACCGGGGGAGCTGCTGCGTGGGGAGAGGGCTGCTTCAGACGAGCTGGGAGAGGAGTGAACAGGAGCGGCCGGAGGAGCTGCTGCTGCCAACAGCTGGGGCTGTTGTGGGGCTGGGAGAGAAGATGAGCAAGAGATGCTCAGGCTACAGGATAATACGGCTCTGATACCACTTGTTAGTCGCTGAATTCTCACTCTTGGTAGTAGGAGAATTCTTACTCTCATCGAGAGAGGATGACACTAGGAGTTGGGGCAATTTTCTTGTCTATTTCTCACACAAGCTCACACAAATGCCATACCAACCCAAGGGGTTGGGGTTACATATTTATAGGCTGCTAGCCAGCCAAGCATATGCCAAGATGCTAGTCTAAGATGCTAGTCTAAGATGCTAATATGCTGTCCTAGCTAAGATGCTGTCCTCTAGTCTAAGATGCTGTCCTCTAAGATGCTGTCCTCTAGTCTAAGATGCTGTCCTAAAAACAGAAAAACAGCCACACAAGGACCATGACCATGTGAGCATCATAGCCCCACAAAGACCAGCCACACATGAGACTTATCCATCACCCTATGTTTCCAAAATACAACCGAGCTATGTCAAAGATAGGTTCTTGGTCACACATGTGTTGAAACACCGGGTGCTATTTCCACAATTTGCAATTTCAATGTCTATTATCTATGATTATTTCTGACATATATTTTGTCAATGTGGATTCCACGTACACATTCACTAGTTTTACACAACATTGACCACTGCCATTCCTAGCTTCGTTACTCTGAATCTCCAGTTATTTTCCTTATTATTCTCTTGGGTATTCAATTTGCCTAAAGCTTATGGTCCATTTTTACCTACCTTTGATTTTGTCTTAAGTCCTGTTATGCTACATAATTGACTTTCTAAACTTATTTGACATGTGAATCAGGTCAAAAATTGTGTTCAAAACAGCCGGTGTAGTATTGGAGCAAATGTGTGATAGGGGAATTGCTGCGTTGAGGTATAAGGTCATTATTCTTGATGAGGTACATGAAAGATCCGTGGAATCTGATCTTGTCCTTGCTAGTATCAAGCAGTTTTTGATGAAAAAGAGTGACTTAAGGTAAACAATAGCGTAATGTCCACTAGTGTATGGTACATCATGTTTGTCTTTTAGCAGTAATTTTTCCCATCTTATCTTGTATTATAAATAAATTATTGTCTACCTGCTGTTGGTATGTCACCGTGTCACTCTTGGCAGGTTGGTTTTGATGTCTGCCACTGCTGACATTACTAGATATAAAGAATATTTTAGAGATCTAGGAAGAGGCGAAAGGATTGAAGTGATTGCCATTCCCTGCAGTCCACGTACAAGCATTTTTCAGCGCAAAGTCTTATACCTGGAGCAGGTGAATATTTTGTTTAACTGCTTACTATATTTGTCCATCATATATTATTGAACTTACAATGAACCAATTTGCATGATGTGTCTTTGAATCTTTTATATGTCTGGTTGCACCACAGGATGTTGTTTGTTTGTGTATTTACAATTAATCATATTGCTGATCCAATGTAAAAGTAACCATTTCCACAAATTATATTGACCCACTAATTAAACATGTTCATTTATTCATGTTTGTGTAATTAATGCCAGTTTCATTACTTTGACAACTTCATTAATGTTGCCACGGCACATTGGTTTCTGTTCCATCTCCCTGTTTGTGATTTTTAAATGGTACTATATATTCATCTCCATAAGCTTTCTTCGTCATGGTTAATCATTACATATTGCAACAATGCTTTTCAGATTGCTGATATTCTCAAGATAAATTCCCAATCGCTTTCAACAAAATATTGCTCTGGTCTGGATGCTTCTGCTGATGCTGAAATAAACTATGATGTTTATGAAGTTATCCACAAGTTATTGTTGCATATACACCAAAATGAACCAGACGTTAGCAAGAGTATTTTGGTTTTCCTCCCTACATACTATGCATTGGAGCAGCAATGGATCCGTCTATTTCCTTTTAGTTCAACCTTTAAAGTACATATTCTTCACCGGAGTATTGACACTGATGAAGCACTTCAGACTATGAAGATCTCAAAGTCTTGCCGAAAGGTACATACCCCTATATTTCTATCATACCATACGTGGTCTTTTTTCTTACCAATACTTGCTTCTATTTCTGGCTATGTGGTGCCAGTAGCGAGAAATAATGATAACAGTAATACATTGGATTATTTTATGGAATTTCTATTTATGCTCCCTCCTCTTTTTATAAGGCACACACAGATATCAATATTCAAAATTAATGAACTTTGACAAAAAAAAATGCCCAAGAGTCTGTATATGGTGAGATATAAATTTAGAAATTCTATTCATATCTCCATTACTAAATATGATGTCGATTTTATGGTCATTGGCTTATATCACATAAAGAGATATTAATGGTGAAAGTGTATCGTTGGAGACAAGAGACAACACTGGCTCAAATCACACCATACATTTTGAAATGGATGAAGTGTGGTTGTATCATTATTTTCTAATTGCAATAGCATGGTTGCTGAAATCTCAAGCAGAAATACCTCTCTTTCCTGATCTCATTTATGCCTCAGTTACATGTCATGCATCAGCATGATATGTGTTTCTTATCGCTGTATGAGTTATGGGGAATTACACTTCACCAAATATAAGATCATCAACAATTTCAAGGCTTCTTTTTTAGGAAAATACAGTAGGGAACACGCACACTCTATTCATCAAGGCACCTTTTATGCCATTTGAATTGCCTATTCAATAAAGTAAGCACCCCAATTACCTTAGTTATTACAAATATTGAGAGGTATCATAGCCATTGTACCATGGACCTTAATCACGTGCATGAGTCCAAATGGATTTATATTTGAGATGTGAAGGGCTGCCTTTTAAAAAGGGGAATTAGCTCTGTGACTGGCCTACAAGGATACCCCGTAACACTTGAAGGGATGTAACGTAATTAGTTGTAACAAATAACAATACAGATGAACTTAGTTTGGGCGCGTTTTATATTTAGATAGTTGAAATGATCTGTTACCAATAAAGCACAATGGAAGTTTTTTTTTCCCTGCAGGTGATACTGGCTACAAACATTGCTGAATCATCAGTTACTATACCAGGAGTTGCATATGTTATTGATTCTTGTAGATCATTGCAAGTCTACTGGGACCCAATTAGGAAAACAGACGCAGCTGGGCTTGTTTGGATTTCCAAGTCTCAGGTAACTAAATCACAGATGTCCTATTCCTTTTCTTGTTCAAGTTTACCTTTTAGCTTGAAACTTTTGTACTGTTCTTTAATCTTTTCCTAGGCTGAGCAGCGTAAAGGCAGGACAGGTCGAACCTGTGATGGTCAAATTTATCGTTTGGTAACTGGAACATTTTATAGCAGTTTAAATGATCATGAATATCCTGCCATTTTGAGATTATCCTTAAGGGAGCAAGTGCTCATGGTTTGTTGTGCAGAGCCCAGATCGATAAATGACCCTAGCGGTAATTCTTTTTCTCTGCAGCTCAGCCACCCTTAAATCCTTAATTCATGCTTGTTTTGTGATTTATTTATGTTATACTCTCGTTCATTGTTTTTAATTTGAAGCAATCTATGATTGTCCCTGGTGAGTTTGTCGCTATCCTTCTTTTTTTTCACACCTTCAAAGTGCAAACCTTGACACTTAAATTTCATAATTCTATATTTTTTATCAAATTACACAAAAGATTTCACACAATGGAGGTACTTTTTATGAAGAATACATCGATACTATATTCATCACAAAAGATATCACACAATGGAGGTACTTTTTATGAAGAATACGTCAATAGTATATTCATGTGATTAGTTCAAAAACTTATGTATATATTTGTGGTCAATTTTTTGCTACCTAGTTAGGTTAAGATAAACCTCTTACTATGTTTTTCTGCAGCACTTCTGCAAAGAGTTCTTAATCCACCAGATCCAGATGCTATTGAAGACGCACTAGAATCACTTGTTCAAATTCATGCATTGGAGATTACAAGTTCTGGACGCTATAAGCCCACTTTTTATGGCTGTTTGCTCAATAGTTTGCCATTGTCATTTGATTCTTCTGTTCTTGCCCTTAAATTTTGTGAGCTTGGCTGTGTCCATGAAGGAATTCTAATAAGCATCATGTTGGACATCCAGCCACTTCCTATCGTGCAACCTTTTGGCTATCAAGCACTGGTATGTGGTATGCTTTAGTTGGGTTATGGACCATCCTTCATCTCCAGTTCCAAGTGTTGCGGTAGTTATTCCCTGTTATCTGTTTTACAGCGCCAGAAGTACAGAGATAATTATTTCAAGGGAAATGGCAGTGTACAAATTGGCAAAAAGGAAGCTACCACCATGGGAAATCTTTGTGCATTTCAATTTTGGGAGTGTGTTTTTAAGGTATATCCTATGTGTAATAATCCCTGTGCATACATCCACATTTGATAGTTTTGTTTTGTAACATTAATAATTTGAAGTCTTAAAGCGTGACATGCCATCATTATTAGAAAAAGGTTTTTGCTTCAGTTTTAAAATACCCTTGAACTTTTTATTGTCTGCAATTCGGGATTAAATTCACCCTGTATTTCAGGACAAGCACCGTCTGGAATATCTAAAAGATGTGGCGAAAACTCAAGAACCAGAAGAATCACATACCTTCCTTACTAAACCCGAAGAGGAGTGGTGTGCAGTTCACAATCTCGTCCCTGCAGCGTTTAAGAACATCTCTGAAATTTGTATGTCCTCTGCCTGTACTCTTGCGATTTATGAGAGTATACGTACTCCTAGTAAGTTACCTTAGAGTAGTGGCTTAGTACCATTGTTTTTGTCATGCATTTTTCCAATATATATTGGAAAACTGTACAGGAGATATTTGAAAAGTTAGCCTTCTTGGTCTGTGTAGAAGTAGCTTGGGTTCAAACAAGGCTTACTTGGTGTTAGGATCTACTCGTAGAAGTGCAAGATATTTTCATACAATTTGAGTAACACTTGTCAGCAGCTAACTCGTTCTTTTGACTAGATGATGATGTTATGATGCAACTGCACCGTTTTAGGCCAAGTTTTCTTGTCAAAATCAATCCTCCAAAGTTTCTTCAGCCTTCTGAATTCAACCACACGTGTCTCTATCATAAAATACTGGATCTAGAGGTGGATATGGATTCACTCTCGTTGGAGGCCGAGAATTCTCACAGCGATTCGCAGAAGCGATGTGCTGCAACTCCATATGTTTCGCCAACTGATTTTGGGACCAGTACCATTGTTGAATTGCTGAAGACACTTGTCAAGGAGGTGCGCTCCAGTCGATGAATTTAATGAGTATCTATGTTAAATGCAGTCCGATTAATTCTCTGTGCTACCCATAATGATTCTTATTTGGTCCACAGATGAAAACACAACATGCTGAGGTGAAGACAATTTCTTATAAGGGACAACTTGGTTCTAATGTGAAGCCAACCTTGGGAACTGAGGCGTGTGTGTGTTTTGCTAATGGATTATGCAATCTTGGGGCTGCATGCCGCTTTTCTCATTCATCCCTTGCTCCTAAACCAGTATGCAAGTTCTATCTCACATTACAGGTATGATTTTTAATATTTTATTTTATTTTATGTTATTGGTTGATCTTTCACATTTTGTTGGCTCATGTCTTCTTCATTCAAGTTTGTAGCCCAAGCTGTTAACTTAGGCTGTTTTCCTGTGCTTCTAGTAGCAAGAGTTTTTATTCATAATATTTCTGTATGGCCAAATTCAATGCAATACAATGAATAAATTACAAATGATGCTATTTCACCTTGCATAGATTTTGTATTTTCTGAAATGCATGGGTACTGAGTTACCCCTCACATCTCTCTGTTTTGGTCTCTGATGTTATGTTCTCTCGAATCAGGGTTGTCGAAGTGGTAACTCTTGTCCATACTCACATGATTTTGGCTCCTTGGTTTCTGCACCTGTCACATCTGGAGTATGCTCTCAAGAAGGCAGAGCCACCTCATTGTGCTGTACAAGGTTGCTTCCTGCTGATGGAGATGGGTATATTCTTGTCATGAATGATAAAACCCTGGAGCTCTCTAGTAAGCTTAGCCAGTTTTATGATGCCTGTAAGATTGTTGCTGGTACACCTGGTCTTCAGTTTGCTCAGTCTCATTCGGTTCCAAAGGGCCTCAAGATACTCGAAAATTTGGCTGATCCATCTAGTCTAATCATTGGGCTTGAGCATAAATTACCAGTTCCTTGGACACAACTTAAGCGAGTTTTTTGGTTCGCTGACTTTGATAATGATGAGTCAGCCACTGAGCAGGCTCTCTTGCATAAGTTCTTCACGAATATTGCCATCAAGATTTTGTCAGAAAGGCTGTCTGACCTGCAGGTCATCCTGATCATGAAAAACACAAGATATGTTCAGTTACAGGTAAGCCATACCTCAAGGCTCATTTGAAATTGATCCAACACTTTGCGCTCAACTGTGAAATATTACTTCTGCGGCTGATTTTTCAGGTGGAAAGATTGGCGAGAGAATGCTTCTTTTTCCTCAGCGAATCGTTTATGTTTGATGAAGCAACTCTAGGATGGTTCTCAGATATCTCCAGGCAACCAAGAGGGATGCAGGTGGCAGCACCAGTCACCTACGTCTTCAACATGCATCCTCCCTCCGCTACTCAGTTTGGGGATTATCCAGCAGAACTTCGGGCGGCTTTACGCAGGGATTAGTTAGGCCAGGTTATCCACGTGTGAATAGCTACTGTAGTGTCGTCTGAATTTCTTAGTAGTGAACCTTGTTCGTGGTATTGCCACTGAAGCCCTTTCTGTTTGGTACCGTCACACGTTTTAAGTTAGACACTGAGGAATGTTGCATAACTCCATTCAGGTGTTAACTGTCGTCTTTTGGACTGGTTATTGGGCTACTGCTTGCAAATATATTTGTGGGCGTAAAGTGCTTGACCTGGTAGGTTAACAACGCTTGAGTGCTTTTGTTGACGGTGAAATTGTACCTTCACGATCTCATCTATAGTGTGCAGGCCAAAACATTATGATCTAGGCTCAAACGAAATTGACCATTTCAGCAAATTTTGGCACCTATATCAATCTGTGGCCTCCGGAGGAAATTTGTGAAATGCATTAATGTCTTATTTGGATGTAGTTGGATTTACATCAATCCACGTGTGTTGGGTCGGATTGAAGTAGAACTTTAACTAAATTCCACCTCATTCTATCCCAACACATGTGGATTAAGGTGAATCCATTCATCCAAACAAGGCCTAAATAGGGAATCATGGAGCTAAAAACAATGAAGAAGCATCTAGTTGAGCATCTCTACCGGCTCACCTAGGTTATATAAAGAAGACCGAAGGAGAGCTCCATATAAGAGAAAAAAAATAAAGAGCTCATGTTGTGCTCTGTGTATACAGTGGTAGATCCAGGCGTCTTTTGAAAGAGTGATTTTCGTGAAATATATTTCCCTGTAGCAGCCAGCGCTCTTTCCATGTAAAGTTTTTTTTTTTTGACAAACCAATCGGCAAGCTTAATTGATTGAGAGTAGTTACATTATTTGTTGGGCCAGTCTCAGTGAAGAGTTTCATTTCGTTATTTCTAAGACTGTCATGTCAAGTAGAATGAAATGAAACTTGGATGAAACACCAACTTTTAATGGAAAGTTTCATTCTATAGTTTCATAGACATTTAATTCCTCATAAAGAGTTAGTAACTGTGCCAAGAGAGTTTCATCCCCATGAAACTTAATTCTTCTCTCTCTTCGTTAAAACATTGTCATATCATCGAAAATGCATATGTGGCAGGCTATTAAATGCAAATGAAATTCTAGTGAAACTCCCTATGAGACTAGCTTTAATAAATCAAGAATAAAGCTAGAGGCATCATCATCCCAAATACAATTTTCCTTTCTATGCATAGCTCATCTAGCCAGCTCATGTGTCGCCTGCTTTCCTGCTGAAATGCTCAATGGAATCTCCTGAATCCCGCACCAAACCATATTACATTCGTCATACATCACAGTAGCTGAATTAGTAGTGAAACCTCCGTTGCCCATGATTTCAACAACCTCCATACAATCGGATTGAACGATCAACCGGTCGCAACCAATATGTAGTGCTAACATCAACCCTTCCTTCAAGGCGTAGGCTTCCGCCATAGCTGCATCCACCAGGTGAGGGACAAAAGTATTCTGATCTCGTACTTCTGCACCCCCTATCTTCATCAAATGAAGCATCAACATTCAACATCTGAAATCCTTTCGGAAGTTTCCGCCAACCTTGGACGTAGCTCGGTTCTTTTTTTTTTTTTGCCGCTAACTTATAATTCTTAGTAAGAGTAGCAATAGACAGGCCTGATCTTAAAGGTCGTTGTAAGTTCTCTCCATGCACAAGTTGTCGTCTCTCCCACCCACAGGAACCGGCCTCCAATCAGAATTAGTTCAGCTAAGCCTACCCCCAGGCCTTGAACTTGTTCTCTTCGAGTTACCTCTTCTAGTACAATAAATAGATCCCGATCGATCAGTTTCCAGGAGTTACATGATCCTCTCCTAGACTCCGAGCGATCTCCACACTGCTTTTGCTCGATCACATGAGAATTTCATATGCTTAAATATGCTTAATCGACCTGTTCGCTGGTTGGTTTCTGGACTGATAAGTCCGGCTGATGCTGATTTATTGTGAGAGAAAAACATTGTTGGCTGACTAATAAGCTCTGGCTGAAACAAACAAGTGAACAAATGTCTTCCGCCCCATTCTGACACAGTGGGCAGCCACAATTATTAATAATGTGTCTGTTAGCCAAAACCGCTCGGCATGACATCAGTCGAGCCCTTCATCCGAAGATCTTTGATCTTCCTCGGCACTATGCGAAATCTTGTAGCATTTATTTTATACCAACAATTATAAAGATCAATGATCCCATCTCCAGTGGTCGCATTATGCGAAATCGTGTCCCACTTATATTATCGAAACCGGCCTGGTCCCGCAAAAGCCCATAGCCCAACCCACGATCGGCCCATTCTCCCGCCACTAAACCCTAAACCCTTCCGTTAAAACCCCCTTTCTCCGTTGCCACCACGCCGCCGCTCCCACCTTTACCCACCGCCGCGAAAACCCTAGAACCTACCCACCCCCACGGCCCGCCGCAATGTCGTCCGCGACGCCGGCCGTCGCGTCCCCTGCCTCTGAGCAAGCCAAATCGAGGAAGAAGAAGAAGCACAAATCGAAGGACGACCCCGCCGTCGCCGCCGCCGACCCGCCGTCGCTCGTTGAGGCCGAGGAGAAGACTGATGGCTACCTCATCAAGCCGCAGTCCCTTGTGCCGTCCCTCGACACCTCCACCTGGCCGCTCCTCCTCAAGAACTACGACCGCCTAAACGTCCGCACCGGCCACTACACCCCGCTCCCCTCCGGCCACTCGCCGCTCAAGCGCCCCCTCGCCGAGTATCTCCGTTACGGCGTCATCAACCTCGACAAGCCGTCGAACCCGTCCTCCCACGAGGTGGTCGCCTGGATCAAGCGCATCCTCCGCGCCGAGAAGACCGGTCACAGCGGCACGCTCGACCCCAAGGTCACCGGCAACCTCATCGTCTGCATCGACCGCGCTACGCGCCTCGTCAAGTCGCAGCAGGGCGCCGGCAAGGAGTACGTATGCGTCGCCCGCTTCCACGCCGCCGTGCCGGACACCGCGCGGGTGGCCCGCGCGCTAGAGGCCCTCACCGGCGCGGTGTTCCAGCGCCCGCCGCTTATCTCTGCTGTCAAGCGCCAGCTCAGGGTGCGGACAATCTACGAGAGCAAGCTCCTGGAGCACGATCCCGAGCGCCACCTCGCCGTGTTCTGGATCTCCTGCGAGGCAGGTACCTATGTCCGGACTCTCTGTGTGCACCTTGGGCTGCTCCTTGGTGTTGGTGCGCATATGCAGGAGTTGCGCCGTGTCAGGTCGGGGATCCTCGGGGAGCAGGACAACATGGTGACCATGCACGATGTGATGGACGCGATGTGGTCGCTGGACAACTACAAGGATGAGTCATACTTGAGGCGTGTCGTGATGCCACTAGAGGTACTGCTTACTAGCTACAAGAGGCTTGTTGTGAAGGATTCTGCTGTAAATGCTATCTGCTATGGTGCTAAGCTTATGATTCCCGGGTTGCTCCGATTTGAGAATGATATTGAGACCGGGGAGGAGGTGGTTCTCATGACGACCAAGGGTGAGGCTATCGCGATTGGTATTGCTGAGATGACTACTGCTGTGATGGCGACCTGTGACCATGGCGCAGTTGCAAAGATCAAGAGGGTAGTGATGGACAGAGATACGTACCCAAGGAAGTGGGGGCTTGGCCCGGTGGCACTCAAGAAGAAAAAAATGATTACTGAAGGTCTCCTTGACAAGCATGGGAAGCCAAACGAGAAGACACCAGCTGAGTGGCTTCGGAATGCGGTGCTTCCCACTGGTGGTGATGTTTCAGTTGCCAGCATTGCAGCTGCTCCTGAGCCAGAGAAGGCAAAGGTGGAACAAGACACAGCTGTGACTGAAGAGGTTAAGGAGAAGAAAAAAAAGAGGCAGAAGGATGATGAGGATACTGATGTTTCTGTTCCCGCGAAGAAGATCAAAGTTGAGGAAGCCACTGAAGCAGTGGAAGGGGAGAAGAGTGAGAAGAAGAAGAAAAAAAAGAAAGACAAGGGTGAATCAGGATCAGCTGAGGCTGTGGAGGTCAAGGAGGAGGTTGATGCAGCTGATGAGAAGGGTAGTGAGAAGAAAAAGAAGAAGAAGAAAAGCAAGGAAGGAAGTGATGCTGCAGCTCCGGAGAGTGCTCAGAATGGAGATGGCACAGATGCTGAGAAGAGTGAGAAGAAAAAGCAGAAGAAAAAGAAGAAGAACCAGGATACAGAGGAGGCACAATAGGTGTAGTTTATGTTGGCTGGCTACCTTTGTTTAGAGTTGCTGGGGAAGATTGAAATGCCTTTCTTGCTTGCCTTGTTGCTCTTGCAACTGCTATGCCTAATGTACCATCCTTAGGTTATTACTATTCTATTGCTTTGAACTGCTATGCCAAGTGGTGGTATTTTCATTTGAACTCTTGAACAACGACGACTGTATTGTTGTTTCGCTTACCAGATAATGCAATGAGTTTTGCTCTCATCTTGATTTTCAGGACGGCCACTCAGTTGATATTTTTTAGCTTTCCCAGTCTGATCAGCCTTCTGTGATGATGTTCTTGAGCGAAAGTAGAAAATCTTGGTTATTATTGGATCTCAACATTTACACCACACTGGGAGTAGCTTATGATGTGGTTACACTTAGTTTTCTGAGAACCTGTGTTACTTCCTCCTAAATTGTTATTCATGCTTTGGTTCAGTGATTTGGAGAAAATATAAATTGTGCTCTGCCTAATGTTTTCTTGGCTCTCAAGAGATGTATTTCTGTTTTGGTCCATGGTGCTAAGGGATGCTTAGGGCGTATTTACTCTAGATCATTGCTTTTACCATTTTCTCCCGAATTCTTTAGGTTTGTATTATTATTTCTTCAATAGTGTTCGTTGTTCTATTTTATGTCATTGTAGGTTGCCCCGCTGTACGTCGCTTGAATTCCAGTTGTTTCACTATCTCCGACAACGGCACCCAAAATACAAACCCATTTCATGTTTGGGTAGTGCTATAGGCAAAGAGTTTAATACTATTTTTTTTTTGTTTCTCTAACAACAATATCCAAAAGAGAACCCTTTTTATAAATGGGTCTCCAGGAGAGAGGATACTCTAGATTTAGTCTGTGTCTCTCCTGGTACCCAAAATGGGCCTCCTGTATAGGTACTCTGTTGGAGACTGATATACTACTGTCGGAGACCTATTTTGGGTGCAGGTGGTCACCTGCTGGAGACCGTCCAACATTCTCGCTGTTCCTCGCATCATGGTTCATTCAGAAGTATTGGTAACTCTGCATTTGGGGTATGGTTAAGATGTGGTAGGGACAACATTTTGTGCACACGTTGCTTGTTCAGTCTTTCTTATCAGGTGTGCATGAGGTTAGTCATAGGTATAGGCATAGCTTCTTTACTGGTTATCAGACTTTGGCACTTGGCTCCAACCTCCAGGGTGCTACACTGCTACGGAGTACTTCAGATTCTTCAGTGAACATACATTAAAGGGCGTACCCAGTGCAGAGAGCTCTCGCTCTGTGCGGGGTCTGGGGAAGGGTGTTAGTGGCAAGCCTTACCCTCGCCTGTGCAATGTGAGGAGATCGCGACTCGAACCCGGGACCTTCTGGTCACTCAGTGAACATACATTGCACTCAAGTATTTAGAATTAACACTGGGTGCTTTGGGTCTGCACCCGTCCCCTAGGGATCCCCTCTTAGAGGGTCTGATGCTCTACTTGGTGCAAAGGAACTTTAACATTTCTCATATATCTCATGTGCCTGATTCAGGCAACATTTAATTTTGTAATTATTTGGCTATAGACAAAAAATTCTGAATTGTCTGTTTGGCTATAGAAAAGTTGTGAATCGTCTCTTTGTGAGTTGTCCTTTTAATTGTACTAGTTCATAAGCTAATATAAAGATCAGAGAAGAAGTGCAAGAAAGCTGCTAAAATCATGTCCATATATCTGGCCCACATCAATATGTGCATTGGTAGTATAATAATTGAAATCTAGCATGATGATAAATATATGCATGCAAACGTTAAGATTGAATGTCTTGTGACTTTAATCTTGTCAGTTTACACCATTTCTTAATGTTTATCACAAACCTGATTGAACAGCTCTGCCTACAAATTTGTAGTGTAGTCGACAGGTGACATTGTTCTCAACTGCAAAGCATAATTCCTCTATTGATTTTGTTCAGGTGGAAAGAGTGGCAAGAGAGCTTCTTTTTCCTCGGTAAATCATTCATCACTCACCTAATTACGTTCTCGACATGCAACCTCCCACTACCACTTTGGTGAGTGGTGACCGTTCAGCAGAGCTTCTCGAAGCCTCATGCAGGGATTGACACAGTTAGGCCAGGTTCTCCCTCCCTCGATTCCTCTTTTGCAGAAGTACCACCTGAATTCCTTGCTAGGGAGCCTTGTTCAATGTTCATGGCATCAGCATTCTGCGTTGTTGCTGTTACTAACTTGTAATGTTAGTATTGTACACATGCAGGGTACACATGCTTGACGGTTGATGTCCTGTTTCCAAATCTTTGTGGCTTTATGAGCCCCACAAGTCATGAGTCTTGATCCACTGACATCATAAGAAATATAGCATTGTACGTTGGCATTGCTTGCCGATGATCATGCAACATCAGGTACCAATTCTACATTGGGACTCGAATGGTCTGCGAAGAAGGAGCACGCAATGGGAGCCATGGGAGATTCAACAATGGCTGATTGCGGCAAGCAGATACCACGGGCATATCTGAAAACCTGACATCACTAGCAACTCTTTGTAGAGGAAAAAGAATGTGGGCCAAGCAATGACTGTCTTACCATGCACCAAGGAATGCACGACGCAAAGCAATGTACTGTAGTTACCAGGCTGGACTATAGTTCGCTGTTGTTGAAAATTCAGGCCACTCTTCCAATCCCCAAGCCACATTTTTGCAGGTGGTGATGCCTCATTTTTCCTGAATGAAAATCTCAATACATGTGTTAGCAGTGACCGTTGACTGCGTTGGAAGTATGAAAATAATTGAGGAAAACTGAGTTGAGATTTCTTCTAATCACCAAACAACAGGTTGATCTGGAGTCTGGAGTTCTGGACCCTAGGATCCAAGTGAGACCATGTGTGGATCATGATAGTCTGATACTTATAGAAATTTCGAATAAAAAAAGGTAATGAAGACAAGGGTCTGTTTGGTACACAAATTTTTTAAGAATTGTATAGCAACTAGAAAATGACTAGGCAGGGTATCTGAAAGTACAAAACAGACTAAATTTTTGAATGGCCCTACAGAATGATCCCCTTGACTCGAGCACCTGAAAATTTTGGGGGACGACCAAATGGCTTAATTGATTATATATTATGCTTTAGCTAGTAAGGGGACAAATTTTAAGTCACGTTCCATATACTTACTATTTTGTGATGCAGGTTTCATGATTTGTCCAAACGTTGCCACACAAAGCAGAGCAATTCTATGTCTTTTGAAGCAATGGAGATGGATCCGATGACAAAGTCAATGCTGTACAAAGGTCCAAGCTAACACTCCAGTAGTCTAGCGCAGTTTAGGTAGTCTCGTTATAACGAACCGGTGTACCTAGTGTCCCCTGTTCGCTTGAATTTACCTGTCTTATCAGCCATAGAATCATGTTTTTCTCTCGCAATAAATTAGCTTCAGCCAGCTTATTAGTCGTAGAAACCATCGGCCGTACAGCTTAGCCTGCAAATCGGCTCTATGGACCTATTTTTACACGACATGTGTTTTTGATGCGAAAGTATTGTCATCACTTTTCAAATCATATATTCTTTCTTCCCATTTGGCAGCACGGTCCTAAATTCTTTCTTCAGGTTTGCAGCACAACGTGTGGTTGAATATATGGTTACATATGCAACGTGTGATAGAATACTAAAGTGGTTACACATGTAGTGACCAAATTCATGCCAAACTATAAAGTTTTGAATTGCAAACTCCACTGAAAATAGGAGAACCCCACAGATTTTTCGAAAGTAGAAAATCTTACTACTTCCTTTATAAAACTATGATAAATTTTACTACTTCCTAATTGTTTGGGCCCTCCAAAAGAAGAATGCAATTCCAACTTAGAAATATTTTAACAATTCAAACAGAACTTCTTTTAATTTGAATTGTGCCCTCAAAATATTGGTGCAAATTTAGAAATATTAACAATTCAAAGTCAATTTCTTTAGATTTGAGGTTCATACAAAACAGAGACCCTGCAAATATTACACTCAAACATTTGGTCCAATTTTAGAGATTTTTACAACTTTAAAATTAAAACTTAAAGAGATTTTTTTTATTTGAATTGTTGGGTCCCTCCAAAATGGTATTCTTTAGTAAAAGACGAAAGAATAGTTAGCTATGTGTGCACCGCGCATCTGCGTGCCATCTCAAGGTCGCCCTGCCCTCCTTATATTCTGTGAAGCGAGGTGGTACTAACACTCGCGAACTAACACTAATTCGTTCTTCTGCCGCGCGGCCGCGGCCGTAGATGCGCAACAATAATTGGGCCAGCACAGCAATTGCTGATGGACCGGCCCAGTAGCATGGAACAGGCGAACAGCGATTTCTGTGTGCTTGCTCTCCTCTGGACCTTTTGGTCTCCTCAAGAAAAATACTGAGTTTATACACGACCAGTCTGGACAAAAAAAAACTACTTTATTAGTCACTAAAGCAGCATCACATATTCACAGCAGCAGCATGTTGTGTACTCAAATATCTGATTTTGAGTTCAAGAGTTGCATACGAAAAGTAGTAGGGGATTTGCTAGCTATAACAAGAAAGAATTTAAAATTACAAATACAACTTTTGCGTAGTACTACTCCGTATTGATGTCGGCCATTATATTTTTTAAAGAAAAGATGCAAGACATTCTTAGTCATGGGAGGAATATGGGTAGCTCCTGCCAACTCAATAATAATTCGACTTGGCAGCTGTGTACAACTATATTCACATAATTCAACATTGAGAAACTTTGCCCAGTTACATAGTTTTATTGGAAAAAGGGTACCAGAATACAAAATTCACCACCGGTAAACATTCCACGATGAACCTATATACATTTTTTCGGTATGATCAATGTCTATATTTTGTTTATTGACAAACAACAACAAAAATGATTAATCAATTTATCTAAAAGCGAAATTCAACAGGAACCTCAAACCCATCCCTCTCAATGTACTCCCTCAGTCCCTCTACCTCAGAATACTTCACACTTTAGCTACAGTTGTCTAGATTCATAGCTAAAGTGTTAATTATTTTTGGACAAGGGGAGTACACATTATGATGGTCAGATGTGCAAATCCAATAACGAAATCCGTAGGATTGTACTGTAAGATTGTAGCAAGTAGTGTGGCTGGAAAACTAAAGATTTGATATGATTTCACAAAGAAAAAACATGATTTAAAAAAAAAAATCTATGTTCAAATGCAAATGACATAGTATAATTTGCAACGTCCAAAAATGAAACAACACCACCTAGCCTACGAGTAACGTCACCTTATACTCCCTCCGTTTATAATTATTATTCGTTTTGACTTTTTCTATACATCAATTTGCTATATTTGTAGATATAGCGAATGTCTAGTAGCAAAATCTGTGTACCAAAAAATTAAAATAACTTATAATTTGAAGGGAAGAAATAACAAACAAAGTAAATGAGCAAAACCGTTGGTGCACGTCTTCTAGTCCTTATCGAATGTGCGACAACCGATTTACTCCCATTCGTTTCTAAATAATAAATTAACTTTTAGAATTTAAAGTCAAATTCTATACGCGTGGATAGATTTGTAGAAATCAACACTACAGTAAAAAGTATATGATTGAAATGTTGTTTTTATAAATAAAGTACTCCTTCCTAAAAAAAACGTAATTCTAGCTTTCAACCTGGACAAGTGTGTTTTTTTTGGAACGGGGGAAGTAATATTTTAAAACGTTTGAGCTAAAGATAAGTCTAAACGTTGATTTATTAAGAAAAGAAACTAAGGGGGTGTTTGGTTCCACCTCCTAAATTTTAGTCGTTGTCCCATCGAATGTTTGGACATATATATAGAGTATTAAATATAGATTATTTATGAAACTAAATGCACAGTTTAAGACTGTTTTGCGAGACGAATTTTTTAAACCTAATTAGTCAATGATTTGATAACGTGGTGCTACAATAAACATGTGCTAATGATAAATTAATTAGTCTTAATAAATTTGTATCGCGAATTTCTATAATTTATTTTTTTATTAGTATCTAAACAACCATAATCTGCATAATTCATGTGACACAACTAAACTTTACCATAAATCCCTGGAGGAAGGGAGTAGTCTGTACCGTCCTCCCACCTGCCAGGCTAACACGGCACGCGGCGACGACCCAGCGCGCCCGGCTGCCACCCGGCACCCACCACGCCGCGCGTCACACCCGCATTCGCGGGCGCGGCTCCCCGACAGGCAGCTCGTCCTGTCCAGCCCCCGTCCTTGCGGATGACGCCGTCGGCGGTCGGCCAAAGCCGACCCAGGCAGACACGACCTGGCCAGCTGACGCCTCGCGCGCCCCGTCGGCCCTCCACCAGTTGGCGCCTCGCCCGCACCGCACGCGGCACGCGCCTTCCCGCAGACAACGGGAACGGGGGCTTTGCCTTTGCCCTTTCGTTGGAACCACCAGGCTGATCCGCGGGGCCCGGCGTGTCTGGGTGTTGGCCCGCCTGCTGGGCTGGCAATTATTTTCGCGCCCCCCCCCCCCCCCCCCCCCCCCACCCCCCCCACACACACACACACACACACACACACACACTTTCCTTGGAAAACCGAGGCGCTCGAGGTTCGCCGCGTTGGAACGTGACGCTCACTCCCTCGAGGCCAACCAAGGGCGTGTTTAGTTGGTTTTTTTTTTTTTTTTTGTGCTAACGTAGCATTTTCGTTTGTATTTAATAATTAGTATCTAATTATAGACTAATTAGGTTTGAAAGTTTCGTCTCGTGATTTCTCATCCAACTATGCAATTAGTTTTTGTTTTTCGTCTATATTTAGTACTCCATGTATGTGCCGCAAGATTCAATGTGACACTTTGGGCGTAAAAATTTTTGGTAAACAGGGCCCAAGTCGCGCCGCGCACTCACTTCGCAAGCGACATGTGATTTGGGGGACGTGGCTCGTGGCGGGCCGACGGCGCAATCGGCGCGCACTCACTTTGTGTGAGTGATGAAAACTCCGAATCATGCAGCAGCGGATCAGCAGCCTACGCAGCTGTCGACTTGTATGTAGCCCCTCGTGCCCAGCCACCACAAACACAGACGTTATCCAGCAGCTGTCGAGTGGAGAATTAGGACTGCTCCACTGCCACCTTTTTCTTACAGTATTTTACACCTGAAACAGACGGCAGATGAGAACCGGAGTAGGCAACTTCGCTCGCTCTTCCAGGACCCGTCGGCGTCGTGCCGCCGTCCCTAATCCCGTGAAACGCCGAACGCCTCCACCAGACTTGCAGCAGCGAAACTTTCCAAACCAGGCGACCGTATCAAATGGACGACGACGACGACTAGTCGTAGTCAACGACTCAAGCAAGCAGTGAACCCGCAGAGCCGTTTCCCGCTGCGCACGTGCCGACCCGCCCGTCCGCTTTGACGGTTCCCGGGCCCCGAGGCCGTCGCGATCCATCCAGGCGCAGGGAACCCGTGCGGCGGCCGCGCCGCTTGCCTCTCGCACCAGGCACCGACCGGCCCACCAGCTCCGCCTCCGCCTCCGCCTCCGCCTCCGCCTCCCAGCGTCTTTATAAACCCCGCCCCCTCCGCTCGTCTCCTCCCCCACAACAGCAGCCGCAAAGCAGAGCACGGGAGAGAGCAGAGCGCCACCAGCCAGCCAGCCAGCCGTCCGATCCTTTTGCCTGCCTGCCCAGGCAGCATAAGGCCAGCAGCTGGTCCGATGGCTCTCGTCGCTCTCTCCGCCTCCTCCACCGCCCGCGCCGTGCTCGCGTCGCTGGCCCCCAGGGCAGCCAGCAGGGGCTACGCGGCGTCGGCGGCGTCGGGGGCCATGAGGCGCGCGGCGGCCGCGGCGGAGGGCGCGGCTGGCACGGGCGAGGCCAAGGAGGCCGGCAGGCGCGCCGGCGCCGCCGCCGGCGAGATCTCGTGGGTGCCCGACCCCGTCACGGGCGACTACCGTCCCGCCAACTGGGCCGCCGCCGTTGACCCCGCCGACCTCCGCGCCGCGCACCTCGCCCGGGCCTGAACAGCCCCGGCTCCCTGACCCCGCTCCGCCTCGTCGTCTCGTAGTATAACATACCAGTACCGTACCATGGTGGAAAGAGGTGGGGGTGGGGGTTCGTCTGGCGAATGGCGTCGTCGCGCCGCGCGCGATCTGGTGACGTGACGCCCGGCATGTTCTTGGAGAGCGGGAGGTCTTCTCTCGGTCGGTCGCTGTGCGATGTGTTGGGAAGCTGGATCATCTTGCGTCCGACGACCAACGGGAGGTTTATGGTCGCCGCCGTGTGTTTGCGTGCGTGCGTGACTGGGCTGGATGCCCTGCTCTGCTCTAGTGTGCTCGTATCCTATCAGATTCAGATCAGATGTACTTCCTCCAAGGAGCAGGGTTTTGCACTTTGCTGCTGTTTTACGTTCGTTTTGTACTCGCTACAGAGCTATTATATCATCACGTAATAAAGTTGCAGTTTCTTCCGATTGCTATCCTACCTTTCACGTCATCTCGATTACGAACTGAACTTGTATGCTGTTTTTTTCCCCATCTGACAAAACTTGTGTCCATCAATTATTCAATTCAAAACTAACGAATGGAACAACCTATCGATGTGGGACGGTGTTGATTACGCCTAGCTATATTATAAACGAAAAATGGAACGTGGTGCGAACGCTTCGAATCAATCAGACGCAGTATGGCAAAAGTAGTGATGTACTCTGCTATTTGTACAGGCGGTCTGAGACGCGAAACGGTGCATATTTTTGTCCGCCGCGAGAATCTCTACGAAATCTCTTCGCAGACGCCCGTGGCCGTGCAAATCAACGCGACGTACCTGGCCGGTGCAGAGAACCCGGCCGGTCAGTATGGCGTGGTTGGTCCCACGCGCGTAGCCCTCCCACGGTCCACCGCCTACCACTGGCATCCCCACCCCCAGCACCAGATTTTTTGTTTTTTTTTTTTGCTTTTTTTTAAAGTTTTTCACAAATACGTCCCTAAAGGTATGATTTCAAAATGTAGACCCTTATCTCAGCGCGGGAGTTATTTACGTCGAGCTTACACGTCTCGGCGCCAGTGCATATGGCGCCTAGATTTTGGGGCCACATAGGCGTCAATGAAAACGTGGCGGTGGCCTGACATGCACCTTAACGCCACAGATCTTGGCGTCCAGCTCGGCGCTAAATATCTTAGCACTGTTCCAGCCTTACAGGTGGGTCCGTTTTCTTTCTCTCCTCCTTCCTCTCCTCTCTTCCTCTCCCGTTCTCTCTCACGCCTCTGTCTCTGGCGCCGCTCGACGCTGGCGCGACTCGTCGTCGCGCCGCGCTGCCCCGCCCCGAGCAACTCCGGCCGCGGCCAGGCCGCCCATCCTCGTGCGCCGGTGCCGCGCCCCGCCCCGCGCCCCGCCGCGCCCCGCCCCGCGGCCGGCCGCGCGCTGCCCCGCGCGCCCGATCCCGCCTTGAGCACCGGCGCTGCGGCCAGCTGCGCCTCGCCTCGCGCGCCGTGCTGCGCCGCGCCGACCGGGAGTGCCCGGCCACGCCTATCCTCACCCCGCGCGCCGAGCCACGAGGCGCCATGCCCTGCCCACGACTGTTGCGCCGCCCTACGCATCGTCGAACCCGGACGACCGCGACCGCGCCAACCCCCTGTAGGGTCGAGATGACGACTAGAGAGGGTGAATAGTCATTTCTAAATTTAATCGCTCCAGCTAACCGAAACACATGTGAAATTTAAAACAATCGGTCTAGCCAAGACTACAGCCCTCTATCGAAGTATAGAAGCTCCTTATAAAGATCCTTATTAGACAACAAAGGTGTCAGGCTAGCTAGAGCTCACCTATCCAATTCTAAGAGCAAGGTCACACAAACCTATGCCATTAGTACTTTAATCAATGAGGGAGCTCCTGCACATGCTAGTAAGCAAAAGCACAAAGCTACCTAAGCACACTAGCAATGCTTAATAATAAGGCTACACAAGCCAAATTATAGAGTGCAAATTACTTAGCTACACAAACTAAGCAATGTGACTAATAAGGTTACACAAACCAAATTAGCCACGCGAGGGAGCTACTTCTATGCTACACAAGCAAGAAGATAGCTACACAAGCTAACTAATTACAAGAGTAACTACACAAGCACAATGTATATGAAAGTAACTACAGGCTTGTGTAAGGGAATTGCAAACCAATGGGAAGAACAATGTTGATACGGTGATTTTCTCTCGAGGTTCACGTGCTAGCCAACACGCTATGTCCCCGCTGTGTCGACCGCTCACGTGGTGGTTCGGCGGCTAATTGGCATCACCCGTCAAGCCCGCACATTGGGCACCATAAGAACCGACTCCGAAAGTGAGGGTAGCTCAATGACACGCTCAACTAGAGTGCTCTTCACGGCTCCCGCGGGGCGAGCACAATGCCCCTCACAAAGCTCTTCTCCGGAGCACCATACAAGCTTCTTACGGGCTTCAACGGAGACCACCACCAAGCCATCTAGGAGGTGGCAACCTCCAAGAGTAACAAGCACCACTGGCTTGCAACTCGATCAACTAGTGCCACTCGATGCAACCTCACAATGCAATCATACTAGAATCGCTCACTCACTCGATCGGATGAACACTATTAAGCTCAAGTGAGTTAGAGGGCTCCCAAGCACTACCACATAAGCCACTAAGGATCTAGTGTGCTTAGCCCCAGCCATGGCCGAGACCCCTTCTATTTATAGCCCTCACGAAAATAGAGCTATTGTACTTCACTGGGCATAGCTCGGGGTGACCGGGCGCTCCGGTCAGATCGACTAGACGCACCTAGCCAGCATTTGGTCAACGGATGCACGCCATGTGTCGCCTCCGTTCAACCTCAGTCACTAGATCTCAATGGTCGGCTGTCTTGCGTCAACAGTCAAGTCGCGATCGAACACAGCACAGTGAGATGACTGGACGCTATTACGCCTAAGTCCGGTCATTTCTAGAGAGCTCCCCGAGCCTCTGTTTTGCGACCAGACATGTTCGGTCGGTCATGATCGGACGCAACATCAGCGTTCGGTCCTTCTCCTCTTCTCTGCGCTACCACATCAGCGTATGTCAGCACTGATCGGACATCGGCCCTGTGTGTCTGGTCACTCTTCGCGCCAGCGTCTGGTCATAAGACCGAGACCACGCGCTCACTGTTGCCACTGACCAGACGCACCGGTCCTGACAAGGCCAACATCCGGTCACTCACAGTGACCACTGTTTGCCTCCGTTTCTTCACCGAGTTGATCCACATCAACTCTAACTTCTTCTCCTTTGCAAATGTGCCAACACCACCATGTGTATGTGTGTTAGCATTTTCACAATCATTTTCTAAAGGATTAGCCACTCAACTTGCCACGCCACTCAATCCTAGCGATGATGTAAAGTTAGATCACTCGAGTGGCACTAGATGACCGATATGCAAATAAGTTTGCCTCTCTTGATAGTATGGCCATCTATCCTAAACCCTGTCATCGACTTCTCTACACACCTATGACTGGTGAAATGAAATACCCTAGGTTATACCTTTGCCTTGCGTATTCCATTTCATCTCCTCCAATGTCGATGCAACACATGCACCAACATGATCAACAATGATATGATCCACTTTATATCATCACGTGATCATATTGGTTCATCGATCTTGACTTCACTTGCTTTTCACCGTTGTCTTCGTCCATCGGCACCAAGTCTTGCTTAAGCTTCACCGCCACGCGGTCCATCGCTCCAAAGCCTTTGACTTGCCCTTCACGCTTGCAACCGGTCCATTAAGCCAAGTCATGTCTTGATCTTCTCCACCTTGATCACATAACTCAATGGCATGTCTCATGTGCAATGAGCTCCTTCATCATCAGATGTGTGAGCTTTGCAACATCTCCAAGCCATTTTCACCTTGATAGCATATGTTGCTCACACACATGTACTTGTGGACTAATCACCTATGTATCTCATATAAACACAATTAGTCCACCTAGGTTGTCACTCAATTACAAAAACCACACAAGAACCTTTCACCCCTGCTCTAATCATAGGAGGCACTATGCAATGATCCATATTGCACCTGCCCTAATCACAAGAACAAGGGGCCTTCGTCGTCACCCCCGCCGCCACCACCACCAACAATAGGAGGCTACTGTGGAGAAGGTGCAACATAATTTGCTATGTGACCACACTACTAGGATGACCCTATCTTATTCACATGGTACATCCATGTATTTGTTGTTTAGTTTAATTACCTAAGGCATGTTAGGTTTAGTTGAAGGAACTATGTACCCTTGTTTGGTACATGTTCTCACATGCCATTTTCGTGTGCTTGTTGTTTGCTTCAATTACCTAAGACATGTTAGGTTTAGTTTAGGACCTCTGTACCTTAGTTCGGTATATGTTCTCACATGTCATTTCATGTGTTGAATTATATAATACCCTATTTTGTTAGGTTTTGTTTGCGGCACATGATCACATTTCACTACATCCGTAATATTAAAATGAATATTATGACCATAAATAATGAAAACAACTATATAATGAAAAATCCAATACTATAACACATTAAACAATACAATAATACTAGAAGTACGTGCCGACAAACTAAAATTGCATCTAGCCCTTTAGTGGGTTTTGGATGATTGAATGACAATGTGATTAAAGGTCTAACCCGTTTGCTAAGTGCGGAAGGTAATAGGTTATCTCACAGGTACTTAATGAAAGCCAAAATGATGTGTTGTTGTATAAATAATCTAGTTCAAGCACAAGACAACAATGCAAATAGAATTCATGCAAAGGCTTATTTATTGTGCGATTTCCATGTACTATGTGAAGGCAAGCTTGGTAAGAATTAATTAATGAGACATGAGGGATTGCATATGGAGTGGTCTCATATTTGGAGTTTGCTAAATTGAAATAAAAAAGATAACAATACAAATGAATGGATGATTCAACACAAGATGTGACTTGATGGCTTGAGATGGTGAAGATAGCAAGGAAAGGCTTCGAGGTACTAAGCAAGGGTGAAGGGCAAGCGACGGCTTGACAGTCGAAGAACCTAGCTAGGGTGAAGAAGGAAGTACTTGCATTTAGTTGAGGTACTAATCAAGCTATGATGGTCATGGTGATGTGGAGGATCAAATCACTATTAGAGTGTTTGATGGAAGTGACTTGATACATTTAGGATTATTCATATTTGATGAATGGAATCAAGTCACATGCTCAAGATGGCTATGCTCAAGTAAAAAGATCAATATCGATATGTTGGCACCCTCACTTGATGAAGATTGAAAGACATGGCATCAATTCAAAAGAGATCAACTCGAGCGGTATAAATTCGTTTTTTCTTAGATCTTGAGTTTAATAGGTATGCCATACTATTAAGAGGGACGCATCATGTTGATAGATAATCATTCATAAGTGCTCATGCCAACCCATGTGAGTTTTGAGTGTTTGAGAGACAAAAGAGCTAACTTGTTTGTCGTTGGTCTAGCAATACCGGATGTGTCCAGTGTTGATACCGGACGTGTCCGGTGTTGGTACCGGACATGTCTGGTATTTGCCTAGCCATGGTAAAATACTTAGTGTTCTTCGGTTGGTTTGATGGGAGTTCTGGCAATCATCGGGAGTTCCAACATCTCGCGCTTAACTAATACTTGGTGTTCTTGGGTTGGTTCATCGGGAGTTCCAACGGTCGAGAGTTCCGGCAATCGTCAGGAGTTTCGACGTCCTGACACCTAACTGACTTGGAGAGTTAACTACTTGGTCACACCAGATGTGTCCAGTATTCTACCGGACGTGTACAGTATAGTAGGCCAGAGCCCAACGACTTGTTTTCAAATGAGCTAAGGGTCAGGAGTTCCGGCATTCGTCGGGAGTTTCGACGCCTCACAACGATACTTTACTCAGTTACCGTTGGCGCAATGCAAGTCATACCAGATGCATACCGAATGTGTCTGGTATTCCAACGGCTAGAAAATGACTAGTTTTTCAAAGGGGCTATAAATAACCCCCAAGCCTCCACCTTTAGAGGTTGCTGATTCTGCTGGTTGCAATACACGATTTTTAGCCTTGCCAACTCTCCCAAACCCTCTCTTAGTGAGTGTGTGATCCAAATTGCTAAATCCATTAGTGGGTTGAGAGAAATTCAAAAGAGAGTAATCCAACCACTTGAGCACTTGTGCATATTGTCAATCTCATGATTTTACATTTGTTACTCTTGGACTCTTCGGTCCTAGACGACTAGGCATCGTCGAAGAGCACCCGAGAGATTGCGTTGTGCCTCAGAAAGTTTGTAATGGTCGATTCCGCCACCTTGGAATCAACTAGTGGAAGGAGGCAAAGGAGTTATAAAAGACTCTGGCTAGAGTGACCTTCGTGGTACCCTCTAGGGCTAACCTTCGCTGGGTCACCTATAGCCCCCTCAACAGAGAGTATGACTCGAATGAGTCTGAACTTCGGTAAAACAAATATCGTGTCTCAATTCACATTTTATTTGATATTTGTGTTGCTCTAGCTATTGTGCAGGTTACCTATGTGTGGCACTATCTTTAGTGTGTGCCTATAGGTTGGATTAAAGTTTGGAATCAAAAGGAGCAAGTTAGGGGTCACACTGCATAACTTGTGTATACCGAACGTGTCCGATATAACTACCGGACATGTCCGATATTGCCTGAAGTGTTCGATCAAACTGGATGTGTCCGGTACCTCTACCGGACATGTCCGGTATTGGCCCATGCTCTATTTTTATCTATTCATTGCACTAATCGTTGTGTTGCAGGGTTGTGGCTACTAGATTTATTTAGTATCTTTTACATACTCTGTGGCTAACTTGTGAGGGGTGGTATTACTCTTATTTAGAGTTTCCATTTTAGAAACTCCCTTTACTAATCGTTTCTACATTTCAAGGTGTTAATTTTTAGAAACGTCTATTCACCCCCCTCTTGGTGGCATCCTAGGTCCTTTCAATTGGTATCAGAGCGAGGTTCTCACCTAAAGTTTCACCTCCGTGAGAAAAGGATGTCGACGCCTATCGAGTTGGAGCCGGTGCTTCTCCAAAATGATGGTTCAAACTATATATCTTGGTCATTACATGTACTCAATACTTTTTGGGCTATTAGCCCTCTTGTTGAGCATATTGTTGATGCAAGCATACCTCTTTCTATAGTTGATTGGAGCAACTATAAAAATTTGTCAAAAGAGGAAGAAATATGCGTGCAACTCAATGCTCAAGATATTAATGTCATTTTGAGCACATCGAGTGCAGAGGTTCAAGATGAGGCAATCTTTAATGGACAACCACCTCTGGAGAGTGCTCATCTCATTTGGACTAGACTAGTTGAGTTATATGGAAAATCCAAATGTGATAATGCACTTGAGATCGAGTCAATGGAAAGTATGTCCATTGTGTCTTCATGCAGCGAAGAAGCCTCACAAGACCTCAAGAGCGCTGAGCCAGAGCAAGAAGTGCAAGCAGCGCATGATCTGCTATCTGCCTGCACATATCAAACATGTCTGGTATGCCTACCGGACGTGTTTGGTATGGCCAAGGCAATAGAGCAGCAAGCAGTTGTTTGCAAGGATGCTCAAGACCAGTGGCGGCCAAGTGATGAGTCAACCTTAGTATCCAATGAAACTCATCACTTATGTCTCATGGCCAAGAAAAGCAAGAAGAAGAGTAACAAGAAAGATCAAGAAAAGGAGAAAGCACAAGTAGATGATCAAGATAAGAGTGATGTTGAAGTTGAAGACAACTACAATCTTGATCATCTCAACCGCAAAGACAAGTTCATCATCATGAAGATAGTTGAAAAGAATGATGAGCTTGAAGAAGAGATTGAGAAGCAAGAGCAATCACTTCAAAAGCAAGAATTGTTTCTCATCTCCAAGATGGAAGAACTAAAGGCTCTAAGTGAAAGGTATGAAAAATTGTCAATTGAGCATGCTTTAGTTACTAACTCCTCTTCTAGTGTTTCACAACTAGAAAAGGAAAACTTTGAGCTCAAGGCAAGGCTAGATGAACTATCAAGCAAGTATGATGTGCTACAAGCAAACTATGTTCATCTCAAGTGCTCATATAAGGAAGTAGTAGAATCAAGCATCATGCTGGAGATGGCTCATGAGGTTGTGATCGCATCGGTAAAAATTTCTCAACCTCTCACACATTCACTCACTAGTACACCATCTAAATTAAATATTTCTTGTACTAATGAGTGTGCTTCTCAAGCAAGCTAATCTTCGATTGAGCTAAATCTCATAGAAAACATAGAGCTCAAAGAAGAGGTGGAAAGATTAAATAAAGATGTGATTCGGTTGAAGGGTAAGGAGAAAGCACAACCTTCTCAAGATAACTGTGATAACATGGTGAAGAAGCTTAAGAAGGGTTCAAACCTTGCTTCCTCCAAAGCCCAACAAAAGAATCACATTTCAAGCAAGGCCAACACAACCAAGAGCAAGAAACATGGAAAAATGTTATGCTATGGTTGTGGATTATATGGACATGGATGGGCCATGTGTCCACATAAGAGTTGGGCCGACAAGTGTGAAGCGGCCAAACAAAAGGCCGCAAACAAGTTGGCCAACCAAAAGAAAAGTGATGGACAAAGCGCTTGTCTCATGAGCAAGAAATTAGGGCATCCTACCAAGAAATACCCAATGTACAAAGAGGCAAGAAAGGAAGCCCAAGTTGCAACAAGAAGATGCTATGAGATGGGTCACAAGGTTGATAGATGTCCATACAAGCAAAACAAGCATAGAGCAAACAAAGGCCGCATATGCTATGCTTGTAGAAGAAAGGGGCATCTAAGCTATGAATGCCCAAATGGTAACACTCCTAAGCCAAACACATTTGTTTATAATAATATGCTTAGGAAGACCACAAATGGAGTTAGCACTAGCAAAGAGATGTGTTCACCACAAACTAGTACTAAAGCCATTTGGGTACCTAAGCACTCATTGACTAACCCAAAAGGACCCAACAAGAATTGGGTACCAAAGTGTGCTTAGGTTAATGATGTAGGTACTTGGTGATGAGATGAAGGCTTTGGGGTGGTTGAGCAAGCAAATTGAAAATATTCACTCAATCTATCAACCAATTCTTATCATAATCTTCTTTATGGTTGCCCCAAAGATAATTTAATAAATATATCATCTACTTCATCCTCACCATTGCTAACAAGTACCTAAACCTTTTAGGATAGCCACTTTGTGTGTTTTATGCTCAATGGCTCACAAATAGACATATTTGTGAAATATTGAAAGTGGCTAATTAGTTTCACTTGATAATTATCATGTTTGCCATATGGTGCTTTTAATAGCTCTCTAGTAGAGCAATTTATGTGTTGAGATGTAGGGCATAAAAGAAATACTAGAGCTAAAATGAAGAATCACAAGCAGCGGATTAATTGTCTCTATCCGCTCATACCGGACGTGTTCGGTATACATACCGGACGCGTCCGGTATTGCAGGAACCAGAACACTAATTAGATTGCAACTGAGTCTTTGATCTATATATTTACATATATCCTTTATTTACTCAGAAGCTTGTGATTTACCAAATCTAAGTGGATTGTGAGCATCTCTTGAACTCAAATTTAAATATGGCAAATTATTTGGTTGTGGTTCAAAATAGAAAATTGACTCCTAAATTCTTAATAGAATAAAGTGCTAGATAAAAGTCATTCAAATTACTTAAAGCACTTATTTAGGGGGAGCTCAGTTTCTATTTTGCACCTTTGTGCACTAACAAATTTATCTAGCATTCCTTGTAGTCCTTTGGATGAAAATTGATTTCGTATCTAGCATGATCATTTGGCAATTAAGGTCAACATAAAGATTATCATGCTATGTATCTTCTTAGTGGAATTCTTGTGGGCTCAAGGCAAAGGTATGTATTTACATTCATGCATTGTAAGTGCATCTAAGGCCCTTTATATGCTAGAGTGTGCATTTGTGTGACATAGGAGAGATAATTTTCAAAACTCATAACTAGCATGTGTAGGTGGTGTGAATTTGTAAAACTATTTGAATTTTGGTCTTTGTGACCTAGCCTTGTCATGTGATGATTATAGCTCTCCTTGATTATTTGATTGGCTAATCACACATGGCATGGCTTTCTTAAGTCCACATTCTACTATGTCTCACTATATCTCTCTTAAGTAAGCAAAATCATAGGTATGCCAAATATTGTAGAAAAGAGAAAAGCAGTTCATGGCATTGGATAAGAAAAATTGATGATACTCAGTTTGGATCAAGATTGTATACCTTTTGGACTGAGTAATAATAGAGAAGGGGATTGAAATCAAGAGAATGAATTTTTGGAATAAAAACAGCCAGCCCGCAAATACCGGACGTGTCCGGTATGCGTGGGTCAATAAAAGGCCCGTACCCCTTCGGCCCTGGTTCTCTATCTCCCTTTTATCTCCTCCAAGCCAGCGCCACCACCTCCGTTTCATCCTTTTGGCGACCGAGTGATTCCACCAAGAAAAAAGAAGAGAGGAAGATTGGATCGAAGGAGGTTTGCATCAAGATTGAAGGCTTCGGGACTTGGATTTTGAATCTCATCTTCATCCTCTCTATCAAGGTACCCTAATCCTAGACCTCATCCGATCTAAGTGGTTAGGGCATGTTTTTGAAATCCCTTCGGTAGAGATGCTACATTATCTATCTAAAAGCTATGCCTAGAGTTTGGATTGGATTGGTTCAAGATTGAGCCAAGGGCCTTGGTTAGGGTTGTTGTCCACTCTCCGGTATGCAGGTATGAGGCAGCAGAGCAGATTTTACTCCCTTGTTTCAATCTTCTCAGTGGTTGATTCTTAGGACTAAGTTTAATTGTCTATTGTGTTTTGTAAACCTTGTGACCTAGTTTGGTTGAGGTGATTGTAAAGCATAGGATAATTACTCATATTTCTATATTTCAACTGAAATAAGCTATCTCTTGGGCATGTAGCTAAAATTCTTTGTAAATTCATTTGGATATAGGGCAGCAGCCATGAGTGAAATATAGGAGCCCAGATCCAAGCATAGGCATGATCCTGCATTAAAGAAATACAAGAAGGCAAGGCAGGACTTGCATCCTAGATTCAGTCAGTAGAAGTAGGGCAGCAATAGGAGACCCTCTAGAGCCACTAGGGGCGCTCCATAGTACAGAGATGGTGGTGATGGTGATAGCAACCCCTCTTCTGATGATGAAACTAAGGATTACAGAGTTGGGCATATGAAGAGGAAGAGCATTGATAGAGATTCAGACAGAGAGTCAGATGGTGGTGACAGCTCTGAGGAGATAATGGAGGAGCAGTAGGCACCTCCAGTGCACCACCTAGGTCAGGGCATGGACTATGGCCTCCTTGAAGTACATGCTTCGGTTTTACCCAATTATGTTGTCAGAGTCAACTACAAAGGAAAGGATATGACTAAGAGAGCAAGAGATCAGAGGAGGATTGATCCAAGAGGTTTGCCTAGGATTCAGTATGATAATCGCTTTCACACTATTTTCCATCTAGATTATTACATGTAACACCCCAAGTGTTTGGCTTCCATATTTGCACTTACATTTCATAAACATTAGCATCATTCATCCATTCATGAGCTTAGATTGTTTGGAACATGCTTTTAAAACATTGCAACATATTTTTATATTCCATGTGTGTTTGTTTTATGAAATGGATAGTGTGCAACACTCAAGTGCAACATGTGCAACTCACTCTTGAAACATGTCACATACTTTAGTGAAACATGGTTAGTTAGTACTATGCAACAAACTCATGAAACATATGAAACATGGCTTTGAAACAAAAGTAACAATTCACTTGTTTTTCCTTGTTTCAATGCATATGATGCTTGATTTTGGTGTGATCAATGCGTGGTGTGGTTAATTATCCCCTAAAACACCTTAACTACACTTAGGGTACATAGTGGAGCACTGTTCATGTTAACTAAATTGACTAATTATGCCCCTAAGTGAGGTTTGACCATATTGGAAACCCTAGAACCAATTTGTTTGACCTTTTAAAAGTGTTGCTTCGAAGCTTTGCATGGCAATGCAACTTTTTGGCAAAGTTGTAGATAATTTTATAAGGAACAAAAGTTGTAAAGGTGCCAAGCTATGAAAATGTGCAGAACATGCTCAAAATTGGATCACAATACAAAATTTACCCCTGATTTTAGAGACAAAATTTTTCTAAGTGTTAACTCCGAAAAACAGTTTCATGTACTCGACTTGGAGATGATTTTACTCCTTAACCAGTGAGAATTAGGCCTTGATCTTTTAATAGAAATTGTAGATGGTATGAAGGGCTGCAACTTTGGTTTAGATGGTTTGTGCTAATACTTCATGGATTAGGAGTTTGGACTCTGTCAACATGCACTGTCAGGCTGCCTCGCTAGCTCTAATGGCCAAACTGAATCGGGCAGCTACAGTGACCGACCGGTTTAGAGTTTTAGCGCCGCGTGGAGGCCGCGTGTTGCCATCGGCGCAATCAGTCAGGCCACGTCCTGCTGAGCGCCAACTCAAGCCCCACACTCGCTCGTGATCGTCCACGCTCGCATTTGCCTTCTCTTCCTCCTCTTTTGTTTTTCCCATAGCAGCGTAGCTCGCCGCCGTCGCCATTGCCGGTGCCAGCTCACATCTCATTGTTCCTCCACCACCGCAACAGCTCCATAGTGATCCCACCACATCACCACACCCTTATTGCTCGCTAAAATCGCACAATGAGCCTTCATGCCACGTGCGGACCTCGCCGGTGTTCCGTCGCCGCGTTTTGTCACCATGGCCACACCGCCTCCGACCACCGTGTGCCTTGCTTGTGTGTTTGCTAGCCCCACCGTAGCATGTAGAGTCTAGGCAAAACCCTAGATCGAGCTATCGTGGTCACCTCCGGTGCCTCACCGTCGAGCCACTCTGCCGCACCGCCATGGCCGCCGCTATAGTCGATAGCTCTCGCCATAGGTCCAATTAGCTAGCTCGTTGTGTTCGCAATGTCTTGGTGATCATCGTAGTGCCGGTGATGTCGCCGGAGATGCCGCCGTCGACGAGCTCTATCGATCCCGTGCCATCCCGCGCTGTTCCCCTGCTTTGGTGCCGATGACATGCGGGTCCGTCTAACCGATGGGTCCTAGCTGTCAGCGACACAGATCCAGAAAGATAGTTCATTTATTTCCAGATTTACATGCAAATATGAAAAATCATAAGTGAAGTTTTTGAGGTCTAATTTTGGTGAACCAAATTTTGTTGTGTTCCTTATGAAGTGTAGTGTTTTATAAAAATATTGAATGTACATGTTCTGGTATTTTTCTAGGTGATTAAAATTTATTTAAATAAGTACTTTTTGACTGAATGCAAACTTGTTTAACTCATATCTAGAGTTCCAGTGCTCCAAAAATTATGAAATTTGTATGGTAAGCTGTTCTTGATGAGTAAAAGCTCTGGTAAAAATTTGTAAGTTAGTGCATGAATAGTTTTTGAGTTTTGAATTTCTCTTTTATAATTAGGTGATCCTTGTGTGAATTTTAATAATTAATCTATGAATCCAACGCCCATGAAATTTTATTGGAGGTTGTCTTGGTACCTTAAGGATGCTAATAAAAATATTGCTTCTGTTGTTTGACACTTTTCAATAGGGTTTCTAATTTAGGCCAAAATCAGCCTTGCTGCCTTGTTATTTTTGTGTAGGATGTTTCTATTGGTAACTTTGGGTGAAATATTTACAGTAGCCTATTTGGAGCATGTAGTATGAACTGTAATTTTTATAGATTAAACTGTGCACTTTTTATATATGTTCATTATTCTACTTAAATAACTAAATAAATTAAGAAAGGTATTAAAAGAAATGAATTGGTAGTGAACACCTTACTTTCTGGTGATCTTATATCATGTGTGAACTTGTGATGCACTTGGTTTGGTCAGAAATCATGTTTGGCACATAAGTAAATATTTAATTTTAGCATTTTTATAATTCTGGATAGTTTCTAGCACTTGGTGAATCAAGCTTTGATAATGGTATTTGCTGGGAATCATGTGAATGCCAAAGTTGTAGTTAACTTACCAAACTAGTTTGTGTTAAAATTTGGTGGTATTTGACCAAATAGTTTAGGAGATATGACTGTTCTCAGTTTGAGTCTAGTTTTGGATGCTCTCTGTCTTATGAAGACAGATTTCTGTTGTTAAATGATTTCAATCTTGTAAAAGTTGGAATCATGCCTTGAGGTCTGAAAATGAATTTTAGACAATTTCATAAGATTTCCAGATTATCTTATTGTATGTCATTTGGATTTGTAAATCTCCAGTTATGATCAGTTTACTATGCTGCTGTATAGTCCCAGTTTTACTAAAATATGAATGCTTTGTAGCATTGTTCCTGTTGATTGTTTAGGTGCTAGGCTAACTTGAGAAAATGCTTAGGTGTAGGTGCTAGGTCCTTAACTGAAGATGAGCAATTTTATATTAGGTTGTCTAAACTTGGTAAGTTAAAGTGATTTGAATAGAGCTTAAGTTAGATTATGTGTACTACAGTTAGCATGTGCATTCCCCGAGCATCCCTAACTTCGTTCATGTGCATCCATGATATTTATCTTATACATACATGCAATAGGTGTGCCGAAGGGAGTGACGCTTCTAGAGTTCAAGGGAGCTAGCCGGGAGGAGGAGCAGTCAGAGGAGCCCGAGGATCAGGCAACCGACGAAGCAGCCACCAAGGAGGGGTTGCCCGAGTGCCCTGATCACCGCCCATCCTCTTTCCTAAAAGGTAAGCCCAGAACATTCTAAGTCTAACATATTTTTATAAATATCTTGAGTATCTTTTATTATTGATGATGCATTAAGTATAGAAATTGGTTGGAACCAATTGTTGCATTATATATCTATCCTTGTCTAGATATCGCACTTGAATCCTATTTAAGTTTAGGAATGGGTTAAATGCTTAGCCATGCTTAGTGCGGTAGAAGTTGGGTGATTTCCTGTCACCTGTGAGCTTTAGGATGAGGTAGGTCACGGTTGGCTATATTTGCTATCGTGGAAAAAAACCATGTTAATAATGAATTGAGACTAGGCGGAGTCTTGTGTAGGGTTTGACTTAGTGACTCCGTCTATGTCATTTAAGGACCGATACGCTATACGTCCTCATGTCATGTTGAACGTAGCCTAATACTTAGCTGCCTAGATAAGTCGTTTCGACCGTGAAGCCTAGTAGCTCGACTCAGGCCAGAAACCGGAGGGTTATAGTCCGCATTTTGGAGGTAGTATGGATGTGCTTGGGGACATTGGCGTAAGTCCAAGGGGTTAGGTGCTTAAAGTTCCTGCACTTCTTGGCAGAGCGTTGCCCTTGAGAATGCGGCGTTGTCCGAACCTGTGACTCCTGAGTTGTGCTAAAGGTGACTTAATTGCGACCCCAACGGGGGAAGCAGGGTTTGTGTTAGAAATACCGCTCCAGCTAGATAGAAATCAATTCGAGTCACCGTCTCTCCTAGATAGTGAGAACTTGACTGAGCAGCGGTAACGTAGATTCACTTAATTTAACGATATGGTTAAATGGATGATGATGATAATGTTGCCACAGTTTATACCTGCTATGGTTCAAAATGTTTGCATCTTAATCAAGCGATTGCTTAGTACATGTGCTAATATAGATGACAGGTTAATGACTTAAAGTCACTACTAGCTCAGGTTAAAAGGTTATCATTATTATTTATGCTTTTCTGCAAAAAGAAAGTGTCAGCCAGATCCACTAAATTAAGCTATGCATGATCCTTGGTGTCATTTATTTTTGGTTTTTGACGGGTAAGTCTAGCTGAGTACATTCTCGTACTCAGGGTTTATTCCCTCTTATTGCAGATGACCTTCTCTACCAGGGCTTCTTTCTGTAAGTACTATCTCGACCCTATGGGTGATGAAGACTAGATCATGGGCATGATCTCTATTTCTCTTATCCGAATGCTTTTGTGGGATGTGATCGGCGAGCTAGTACTTGTATTTGAACTCGTGTGTGTGAGTTAAACTATTTGCTTCCGCTACTTTGCAAGACTTGGTTTGTAATAACTATGACTCCGAAGTGTTGTAATCTTTTTGTGAAATGTTGTAACGTGTGATGTGTTATGTTGAATTATGTATGATCTTGGTTGTATGCAAGTTGGTTTGAAATCCTTCACGGTTTCGATGGACTACCGGAATTATATGGGCTCAAGTGCGAGAATTTGATCGTTTTGGCGATCGTTTTTGTACTTGTGCTCTTATAATTTGGATGGTTCTGTTACAGCTGGTATCGGAGCAAGATTCAACACTAAACATGTCATACGTGTATTTAAAAACAAAAGCTTTTGTTGCGAAAACTGTTTTCCAACTTATAGTTATATGTAGGTGTTCCAAAATCTAAAATTTTATATAGTGTGCCGGTGATCACATCCCTTGTAGCCCACATAAGGACTTTTAGGTGGCTTATATAATTACTAACTTGGAGGAAATTGATTGTTTCTATTTTGTCGTCCATGCAGCGTGCTATTGCATGTTTGTCATTCGCTTGAATGGTAATGTATGGATCAATTGCCTCTATGCCAAGGTAAGTGTGAGCTTGTGAGTGCATGATCGTCCAATCGGCGGTCTAGGGGAGTGGTCATGGTGGTTACTGGATTATTTACATGTGAGCGAACTTGTAGATACGAAAGTACTTAATTGGGGTATATATGTCGGGTAGTTGGACGCCTTCGTATGTATGTCTGGGGATGTACATGTAGAGTGTGTCATAGCTTTACTGCTTTCATTGATTGTTTTCTTTTGGGGTTTATGGGCTGAAATGAATCTTCTGTAGGTACACTAACAACGCAGCATGTAGATCGATTAGTTTTGCCTATATGAGAGCACGTATGTATGCCACCGTCTAGCCATTAGAATTTTAAAATTCTACTAGGGTGAGAGGATGTACGAAATGTGCATGCATCATATTCACTCATGTCATTCATATTGCATTACTCCCTCCCTTATAAATTGCTTATCCTGTTATTTATGCTTACCTTGAGAGATAGTCTCTCTTATCAATCATCAAATTGTGATGCAGATGGCTGAACCTGCATTCCCTGCTGGCAGCAGCAACTTTCTGAACCACTTTGGCACTCCCACTATCCCGTGGAGGGTGTTGAATTCAGTGGGGTAGACGAAGCCACCTCGCTACTTCTGGCAAGAAGTTGAGCCCGTAGGTAATGTGCTGTGGTACTATGTGGACATGGAGATACCTAGGCACAAAGGAAGGACAATATGGTGTGGTTGGGTGATTGAGTCCGATGGGCAAAGCCCATGGAAAGGTGCACATTGTGCTGCTCTGACCACATTGATTGACATCTGTCAGAAGCATGGAGATGAGTTGGGAGGTGGACCTGCTGTTGTATTCCCTCATGTTCACCCTGAGGGAGCTCAATGGAGTTAGTCTTAGGGAAGTGCTTTGATTGGGGGGCGTGGGGAGCGTGCAGAAAGCTCTAGTGCAGCCATGAGTGCAATGATGGCTGTTCTGAAGATCTATCAGTCGAGAGATGGGAGCAATTCTACTATCATGGTAGCACTTAGAGAGGCTTCAGATGCTAAACGCAAGGCCAAGAAGCGTGCTCGCAAGAATGGCAAGAAGTTGCAAGAAGCTCAGCATGAAGTGGGTCAATTGATGGATGCTGTGAACACTCACAGGCAACAATTCATGCGGTCTGTTTGTGAGAGGGACTACAAGCATGATTAGATGATGCCACTGGCTCACGAGAAGGAGGTGCTTCAGGCACAAATACTGCAGTTGACTCATGAGTGGGATGATGCTCATGAGGCAGCTGAGATTAGGCGTCAGGGATGGATCATGGCTAACAACAATGCTAATTATGCTGCTTCAAAGAATCACAAGAGAGCCTACGAGGTGGGTGCCTCACAGTCTAAAGCTCCAGTCACATCTAAGGCTCCATTCCATCCTCTGGCATCAGCTGCTAAGTTCCGCCCACTGCAAAAGAAGAATCCAGACAAGACTGGATTTCGCAAGGCTTTTACAGTTGCTCTTCCAAAGGTCACTACTAGTCAAGGTAGCTCCAATGTTCCTCCAAGCAATATGCCCTGCTAGAACTGCAACAAGCCAGGTCACTAGAAAAGAAAGTGTCCTTATCCTAAGAAGAACAACAACCAAGGTGGCCATCAGGGGCAGGTGAACTACACTAATATTGTTTATATTCCTTCAAGAGAGGTAGTCACTGCTGGTAAGTTTCTGGTTGATCAACACCCTATAGTTGTACTATGTGATTTGGGTGCTTCACATTCTTTTATGAGCCCCGCATTTGCATCCAAGTTTAAGCAGAAAACATACATTGTCGAGGGTGGGGGTTATTGTATTAGGGCTGCCAGTGGTAATATCCCGACAAAGCTAGTAGTCGGGGGCGTGCAACTTGAGATAGAGGGATGGAGTTATCAGGTTGATCTGGTAGTTTTACCGGGGCTAGGTATCGATGTGATATTGGGAATGAAATGGATGAGCAGTCATGGGGTGCTTATTGATACATCGACTAGAGTAGTCATGCTCAGAGATCCTAATAATCAGGAAGGTTTTCTAGTGCAACTACCCAGGGACATTAATCTCTCTTGTGCAGCAAATGCAGTGCAAGCAAAGGCTATTGCAGATATCCCTATAGTGTATGATTTTCTAGATGTTTTTCTTGATGATTTGCCTGGATTGCACCTCAGATTAGGACGTGGAGTTCAAGATAGAGTTGCTAAATGGTACGACGCCCATATCTAGAAGACCTTATGGAATGCCTCCCAACAAACTAGCCAAACTTAAGACCCAGTTGAATGAACTTCTAAAGAAAGGCCTTATCCGTCCTAGTTCTTCTCCGTGGGGGTGTTCGGCTATCTTTGTGAAGAAGAAGGATCACTCACTATGCATGTGTGTAGATTATAGGCCTTTGAATGCAGTCACAATCAAGAATAAGTACCCTCTGCCATGCATAGATATCTTATTCAATCAATTGTCTAAAGCAAAAGTCTTTTCCAAGATTGATTTGAGATCTGGTTATCATCAAATCAAAATCCGGCTTGAGGATATTCCAAAAACTGCATTCTCTACAAGATATGGTCTTTATGAGTATCTTGTTATGTCTTTTGGATTGACCAATGCCCCCGCACACTTCATGTATTTATTGAATTCGGTGTTTGTGCCCGAGTTGGACAAATTTGTGATGGTATTTATAGATGATATCTTGGTCTATTATGAGAATGAAGAAGATCACGCTGAACATTTGCGAGTGGTTCTCACTAGATTGTGTGAACACAAGCTTTATGCAAAGTTTAGCAAGTGTGAATTCTGGCTTCGTGAGGTACCTTTTCTCGGGCATGTGTTGTCCGATGGTGGAATTATGATGGATCCCACCAAGGTGCAAGAAGTGTTGGACTGGAAGGCTCCAATCTTAGTGCACGAGGTTCAGAGTTTTCTAGGGTTTGTTGGCTATTATCGTCGCTTCATCCTGGATTTCTCTAAAATAGCCAAGCCTATGACTCGGTTGCTGCAAAAAGACATGAGGTTTGTCTGGACTCCCGAGTGCGATGCGACTTTTCACACCCTGGCTCTGGTTTTGGCACAATTGGACATCGAAAACCTATTGATATGTTTTGTGATGCATCAGGCATAGGTTTAGGAGGTGTTCTTATGTAGGAAGGCCGAGTCATTGCTTATACCTCTCACCAACTTCGGAAGCATAAGGTGAATTATCCTACGCATGACTTAGAACTCGCTGTAGTTGTTCATGCTTTGAAGGCCTAGAGACATTATTTGCTTGACAATGTGTGCCACATCTACACTGATCATAAAAGTCTTAAGTACATCTTCACTCAACCTGAGTTGAATATGCGTTAGAGAAGATGGCTCGAGTTGATCAAGGATTATAACCTCCAAGTGCACTTTCATCTAGGCAAGGCAAACATCGTTGTGGATGCCTTAAGCAGGAAATCTCATTGCCACTCTTTGATTGAAAGTGACTTCCATTTGTCACATCTCCTACATCATGTTGTCCTTCATAACATCACTGTCAGTTGTACTCTACAGAGTTGAATTATTGAGCTATAGAAGACAGATCCAGGTGTGTTCACATCAAGCGCAAGATGAAAGGGCAAGAAACCAAGCATTTTCGAGTAGATGAGAATGACGTGTTATGGTTCAAGGATTGGTTAGTGGTCCCAAAGGATAGAGAGCTTAGAAATCAAATCATATCCGAAGCACATTCCTCTAAATTATCTATTTATCCTGGTAGTAGCAAAATGTATCATGATTTGAAGCCTCGTTTTTGGTGGACCAAGGTGAAGAAAGAGATAGCCGCTTATGTGGCTAGGTGTGACACTTGTTGTCGAGTTAAAGCTGTGCACATGAAAGCTAAATTGCTTTAGACACTCTCTATTCTAGGTTGGAAATGGGAGGAGATAAGTATGAATTTTATTGTTGGACTCCCTACTACTTAGAGGAATTTTAACTCCATTTGGGTGATTATAGACCGTCTGACCAAGTCTGCACACTTCATTCCTATTCACACAGATTTTTGTCCAACTGACTATGCTGAGTTGTACTTCAATCAGATAGCCCAACTTCATGGGGTACCTCACACTATTGTCTCTAATAGAGGGCCACAATTCACTGCTCGTTTTTGGGAGCACTTGTACGGGTTATTGGGAACTAAGTTAGTAAGAAACTCTGCCTATCATCCACAAACATCTAGGCAAACTGAGCGAGTGAACCAAATCTTAGAAGATATGTTGAGAGCATGTGTCACCTCATCTAAGGGTTCATGGGAAAAATGGTTGCCCCAAGCTGAATTCTCTTATAATAATAGTTATCAAGAGAGTATCAAGATGGCACCGTTTGAAGCTTTGTATGGTCGAAAGTGTAGAACCCCATTGAATTGGGTTGAAGCCGGTGAAAGGAGATATTATGGTATTGATTTTGTTAAAGAAGCCGAAGAATAAGTCTGTACTATCTAAACCCATATGGCCGCAGCTCAAGCTAGGGAGAAAAGTTATGCTGATCATCATAGAAAACCTATCGAGTTCGAAGTTGGAGACTTCATTTATCTGAAAGTCTCACCCATGAAGAGTGTCCAACGCTTTGGTGTGAAGCAAAAGCTTGCGCCGAGATATGTCTGTCCATTTCAAATCATAGGAAAGAGAGGTAAGGTAGCATACAAGATCCAATTACCTCCTAAGATGAGTGCTATCTTCAACATCTTTCACGTATCTCAGTTGAAAAAATGTCTTTGTGTCCCTGAAGAGAGAGTTTCACTAGGGGATATCAAGTTAGAATCTAATTTGACTTTTAGAGAAAAACCGGTCTAAGTAATTGACACTCGAGAGCAAGTGACTCAGAGTCGGGTGGTCAAGTTTTATAAGGTCATGTGGAGTAATCAGGGTAGTAAACGCGATGCAACTTGGGAAAGAGAAGATTATTTGAGGGAAGGTTATAAGGAATTATATCAACAATGGTACGCTTGTCAAATCTCAGGATGGGATTTTTATAAGGAGGGAGGGTTGTAACACCCCAAGTGTTTGGCTTCCATATTTGCACTTGCATTTCATACACATGAGCATCATTCATCCATTCATGAGCTTAGATTGTTTGGAACTTGCTTTTGAAACATTGCAACATATTTTTATATTCCATGTGTGTTTGTTTTATGAAATGGATAGTGTGCAACACTCAAGTGCAACATGTGCAACTCACTCTTGAAACATGTCACATACTTTTGTAAAACATGGCTAGTTAGTACTATGCAACAAACTCATGAAACATATGAAACATGGCTTTGAAATAAAAGTAGCAATTCACTTGTTTTTCCTTGTTTCAATGCATGTGATGCTTGATTTTGGTGTGATCAATGCGTGGTGTGGTTAATTATCCCCTAAAACACCTTAACTACACTTAGGGTACATAGTGGAGCACTGTTCATGTTAACTAAATTGACTAATTATGCCCCTAAGTGAGGTTTGACCAAATTGGAAACCTTAGAACCAATTTGTTTAACCTTTTAAAAAGTGTTGCTTAGAAGCTTTGCATGGCAATGCACCTTTTGGCAAAGTTGTAGATAATTTTATAAGGAACAAAAGTTGTAAAGGTGCTAAGCTATGAAAATGTGCAGAACATGCTCAAAATTGGATCACAATACGGAATTTGCTCCTGATTTCAGAGACATTTTTTCTAAGTGTTAACTCTGAAAAACAGTTTCATGTACTCGACTTGGAGATGATTTTACTCCTTAACCAGTGAGAATTAGGCCTTGGTCTTTTAATAGAAATTGTAGATGTTATGAAGGGCTGCAACTTTGGTTTAGATGGTTTGCGCTAATACTTCATGGATTAGGAGTTTGGACGCTGTCAACATGCGCTGTCAGGCTACCTCGCTAGCTCTGATGGCCAAACTGAATCGGGCAGCTAGAGTGATCGACCGGTTCAGAGTTTCAGCGCCACGTGGAGGCCGCACATTGCCGTCGGCGTGCTCGGTCAGGCCACGTCGGGCCACTGAGTGCCAACTCAAGCCCCGCACTCGCTCGTGATCATTCGAGCTCGCATTTCCCTTCTCTGCCTCCTCTTTCATTTTTCCCGTAGCAGCGCAGCTCGCCGCCGTCGCCATTGCCGGTGCTAGCTCGTGTCTCGTTGTTCCTCCACCATCGCAACAGCTCCATAGTGATCCCACCACATCACCGTGCCCTTATTGCTTGCTAAAATCACACGGTGAGCCTTCATGCCATGTGCGGACCTCGCCGGTGTTCTGCCGCCGCGTTATGTCACCATGGCCACACTGCCTCTGACCACCGTGTGCCTTACTTGTGTGTTCGCTAGCCTCAATGTAGCATGTAGAGTCTAGGCATAACCCTAGATCGTGCTATCGTGGTCACCTCTGGCGCCTCACCGTCGAGCTGCTCCACCGCACCGCCATGGCCGCCGCTGTAGTCGATAGCTCTCGCCATAGGTCCAATTAGCTAGCTCGTTGTGTTCACAATGTCTTGGTGATCATCGTAGTGCCGGTGATGTCGCTGGAGATGCCGCCGTCGACGAGCTCCGTCGATCCCGCGCCATCCCGCGCTGTTCCCCTACTTTGGTGCCGATGACATGCGGGTCCGTCTAACCGATGGGTCCTAGCTGTCAGCGACACAGATCCAGAAAGATAGTTCATTTATTTCCAGATTTACATGCAAATATGAAAAATCATAAGTGAAGTTTTTGAGGTCTAATTTTGGTGAACCAAATTTTGTTGTGTTCCTTATGAAGTGTAGTGTTTTATAAAAATATTAAATGTACATGTTCTGGTATTTTTCTAGGTGATTAAAATTTATTTAAATAAGTACTTTTTGACTGAATGCAAACTTGTTTAACTCATATCTAGAGTTCCAGTGCTCCAAAAATTATGAAATTTGTATGGTAAGCTGTTCTTGATGAGTAAAAGCTCTGGTAAAAATTTGTGAGTTAGTGCATGAATAGTTTTTGAGTTTTGAATTTCTCTTTTATAATTAGGTGATCCTTGTGTGAATTTTAATAATTAATCTATGAATCCAATGCCCACGAAATTTTATTGGAGGTTGTCTTGGTACCTTAAGGATGCTAATAAAAATATTGCTTCTATTGTTTGACACTTTTCAATAGGGTTTCTAATTTAGGCCAAAATCAGCCTTGCTGCCTTGTTATTTTTGTGTAGGATGTTTCTATTGGTAACTTTGGGTGAAATATTTACAGTAGCCTATTTGGAGCATGTAGTATGAACTGTAATTTTTATAGATTAAACTGTGCAATTTTTATATATGTTCATTATTCTACTTAAATAACTAAATAAATTAAGAAAGGTATTAAAAGAAATGAATTGGTAGTGAACACCTTACTTTCTGGTGATCTTATATCATGTGTGAACTTGTGATGCACTTGGTTTGGTCAGAAATCATGTTTGGCACATAAGTAAATATTTAATTTTAGCATTTTTATAATTCTGGATAGTTTCTAGCACTTGGTGAATCAAGCTTTGATAATGGTATTTGCTGGGAATCATGTGAATGCCAAAGTTGTAGTTAACTTACCAAACTAGTTTGTGTTAAAATTTGGTGGTATTTGACCAAATAGTTTAGGAGATATGACTGTTCTCAGTTTGAGTCTAGTTTTGGATGCTCTCTGTCTTATGAAGACAGATTTCTGTTGTTAAATGATTTCAATCTTGTAAAAGTTGGAATCATGCCTTGAGGTCTGAAAATGAATTTTAGACAATTTCATAAGATTTCCAGATTATCTTATTGTATGTCATTTGGATTTGTAAATCTCCAGTTATGATCAGTTTACTATGCTGCTGTATAGTCCCAGTTTTACTAAAATATGAATGCTTTGTAGCATTGTTCCTGTTGATTGTTTAGGTGCTAGGCTAACTTGAGAAAATGCTTAGGTGTAGGTGCTAGGTCCTTAACTGAAGATGAGCAATTTTATATTAGGTTGTCTAAACTTGGTAAGTTAAAGTGATTTGAATAGAGCTTAAGTTAGATTATGTGTACTACAGTTAGCATGTGCATTCCCCGAGCATCCCTAACTTCGTTCATGTGCATCCATGATATTTATCTTATACATACATGCAATAGGTGTGCCGAAGGGAGTGACGCTTCTAGAGTTCAAGGGAGCTAGCCGGGAGGAGGAGCAGTCAGAGGAGCCCGAGGATCAGGCAACCGACGAAGCAGCCACCGAGGAGGGGTTGCCCGAGTGCCCTGATCACCGCCCATCCTCTTTCCTAAAAGGTAAGCCCAGAACATTCTAAGTCTAACATATTTTTATAAATATCTTGAGTATCTTTTATTGTTGATGATGCATTAAGTATAGAAATTGGTTGGAACCAATTGTTGCATTATATATCTATCCTTGTCTAGATATCGCACTTGAATCCTATTTAAGTTTAGGAATGGGTTAAATGCTTAGCCATGCTTAGTGCGGTAGAAGTTGGGTGATTTCCTGTCACCTGTGAGCTTTAGGATGAGGTAGGTCACGATTGGCTATATTTGCTATCGTGGAAAAAAACCATGTTAATAATGAATTGAGACTAGGCGGAGTCTTGTGTCGGGTTTGACATAGTGTCTCCGTCTATGTCATTTAAGGACCGATACGCTATACGTCCTCATGTCATGTTGAACGTAGCCTAATACTTAGCTGCTCGGATAAGTCGTTCCGACCACGAAGCCTAGTAGCTCAACTCAGGCCGGGAACCGGGGGGTTATAGTCCACATTCTGGAGGTAGTATAGATGTGCTTGGGGACATTGGCGTAAGTCCAAGGGGTCAGGTGCTTAAAGTTCCTGCACTTCCTGGCAGAGCGTTGCCCTTAAGAATGCGGCGTTGTCCGAACCCGTGACTCCTGAGTTGTGCCAAAGGTGACTTGATTGCGACCCCAATGGAGGAAGCAGGGTTTGTGTTAGGAATACCGCTCTAGCTGGATAGAAATCGATTTGAGTCACCGTCTCTCCTGGATAGTGAGAACTTGACTGAGCAGCGGCAATGTAGATTCACTTAATTTAACGATATGGTTAAATGGATGATGATGATAATGTTGCCACAGTTTATACCTGCTATGGTTAATAATATTTTATCTTAATCAAGTGATTGCTTAGTACAGGTGCTAATATAGATGATAGGTTAATGGCTTAAAGTCACTACTAGCTTAGGTTAAAAGTTGATCATTATTATTTATGCTTTTCCGTAAAAAGAAATTGTCAATCAGATCCACTAAATTACGCTATGCATGATCCTTGTGTCATTTATTTTTGGTTTCCGATGGGTAAGTCTAACTGAGTACATTCTCGTACTCAAGGTTTATTCCCTCTTGTTGTAGATGACCTTCTGTAAGTACTGTCTCCACCCTACGAGTGATGAAGACTAGATCACAGGCATGATCTATGTTTATCTTATCTGAATGCTTTTGTAGGATGTGATCGACGAGCTAGTACTTGTATTCGAACTCATGTGTGTGAGTTAAACTATTTGCTTCTGCTACTTTGCAAGACTTGGTTTATAATAACTATGACTCCAAAGTGTTGTAATCTATCTACGAACTATTTGTGAAATGTTGTAACGTGTGATGTGTTATGTTGAATTATGTACGATCTTGGTTGTATGCAAGTTGGTTTGAAATCCTTCGTGATTTCGATGGACTACCGAAATTATATGGGCTCAAGTGTGAGAATTTGATCGTTTCGGCGATCGTTTTTGTACTTGTGCTCTTATAATTTGAATGGTTCTGTTACATTACACTAGTGTGATACTCGCTAGAAATCTTGTGGTAGCCAAGTCTTAGTGGATAGATTGGAAATATGTCAGAGAGCTACGAAAGTCCTCCATTGACTATGCTATTGCCACCTATAACTGCACATGTGTATACACGCTCATGGAGTTTGTGCATGATTAGAACTCTGAAGTCATTACACAGTTCTATGCCACTTTATTTATGGAAGAGGAGCTAAGGCGTATGCATTAGATGCTTGAGGCCCAGTGGTATAGTGTAGACTACGATGCCTTTGTAGCTTTTCTTGGCTTCTTAGAGGAGGACCTTCAGAGAGACTAGGATCCACACAGAGCAGGTGTTACCTCCTGAGCAACTTGCCTACATGTATCCCCAAGAGGTGAGAGAGGAGCAATTAGGAAGGTAGTTGGTCTTCACCCTACCTATAGGTACCTGGATAGGATGTTCAAGAAGGCCATTGATTGCAAGGGAGAAGACAAAGGGAACATTGCTGATTATTCTAGAAACTTGCTCCATAGGATGTCACCAGGTGCACAACCATTCAGTGTTTTTTATTTTATTTGGTTAGAGATTAGGAGTGTGGGTGAGAGGCCCCTCAAGAGCTGTGGATTTGGACCCTACATCATGTATATGATTGAGAAGGTCACAGGACACACATTTGAGTATGACAAGAAGCATAAAGTCCTAAAGATAGTGAACAACTTGATAGAGGTTGGAGTACCACCACCTGGTCTAGGGGGAGCAGCAGAGGTAGATGCACCTAAGAGTGGTGCAGCAGCAGTAGGAGCTTCACCTCCACCACGTGCTCCTTCATGTCGCCATAGCCCTCCTTCTCCTATTCATAAGATGTTCAGTGCCATATTTGGGATGTGCAAAGACATCTAGATCAGGCAGCAGAGAGAGAGGGATGCTAGGAGGAAAGACACTTGGACTTTGAAGCAGATTGCTGCTATACTTGAGTTTGATACTCCTAGGTCTTCACTATCAGATGAGGTAGCCAGTGAGCCTGAGTCTGAGGAGCAGCAGTAGGGCAGGTACGATAGAGAGTTTGCTAAGTTTCTTCAGTGATAGGAGCAGCAATAGTAGGCACCAGAGCACCCTAACACTTTACCACTATAGGCTCATCTGCCTACTCACTCTTAGTCACGTCCCAGTGCTATAGACGAGTATGCTTCAGACTAGTGGGGTGACCTCATAGGTGGCTTCAGCTACTACGGGTCAAGTAGCTATGACCCATTTGGTGAGGGTGGTTCTCGCTCACCTGATGCTCCATGCTCAGATGAAGAAGGAGAAGACTAGAGACGGCGATGAAGATGGTGATGAGTGATCATAGCTTTCAGAGATAGCTTGCAACCCCTTTGTGCTTAGTATGTCATTGTTGGACCTTTGTGGTGATGGATGACAAAGGGGAGAGAGACTGATTAAAGCTTCAGGATGTTTGTTTTATTTGCTTATCTTTGTATCTAGAGATATGTACTGCAACTATAGTTTTTTTGAGGTTCATTGATGTATCTTGAGTTGAGATATGTACCGCAGTTGTAGTTTTTTGAGCTTCATTGATGTATCTTGAGTTTGAGATAGATTGTATCATGTGAGAGATGAGACTTATACTTATGCTTTATCTATGTATCTCTTGAGACATGTATCTTGAGTTTGAGATAGATTGTATCATGTGAGAGATGAGACTTATACTTATGCTTTATCTATGTATCTCTTGAGACATGTATCTTGAGTTTGAGATATATTGTATCATGTGAGAGATGAGACTTATACTTATGCTTTATCTATGTATCTTTTGAGACATGATCTTTATTTATATTAGTGGCTTGTGGACTTGAGAAAATGTGTAATGAGTGCTATGTGTGACATACATGTGTTGTATTTATTTTCATAAGGACCATGCATGCTAGAATAAAAATGTTTGATATGATGCTTTTATATTTATTCTTGTGTGATATATCTTGTCATATGCATCACGGTTTTACTTTGTCACACACACTTGCACCCCACAGATGCAATGATTTAGGGGGAGTCCCCTATATGTTTTAGTATGTGCAATTGATATTTGAGGTTATTTTTGTGAATTCTAATCATAAGCACATATTAAGGGGGATCCTCTCATAAATCATTGAACCCAAAAGCTTAAATGTTTATATCCTTTTGTAAGCTTTAATCAAGTTGTAATCAATCATAAAAAAGGGAGAGATTGAAAGTGCATCTAGCCCTTTAGTGGGTTTTGGATGATTGAATGACAACATGATTAAAGGTCTAACCCGTTTGCTAAGTGTGGACAGGTAATAGGCTATCTCACAGGTACTTAATAAAAGCCAAAATGATGTGTTGTTGTATAAACAATCTAGTTCAAGCAAAAGACGACAATGCAAATAGAATTAATGCAAAGGCTTATTTATTGTGGGATTTCCATGTACTATGTGAAAGCAAGCTTGATAAGAATTAATTAATGAGACATGAGGGATTGCATATGGAGTGATCTCATATTTGGAGCTTACTAAATTAAAATGAAAAAGATAACAATACAAATGAATGGATGATTCAATACAAGATGTGACTTGATGGCTTAAGATGGTGAAGATAACAAGGAAAGACTTCGAGGTACTAAGCAAGGGTGAAGGGCAAGTGACGGCTTGGCGGTCGAAGAACCTAGCTAGGGTGAAGAAGGAAGTACTTGCATTTAGTTGAGGTACTAATCAAGCTATGATGGTCATGTTGATGTGGAGGATCAAATCACTATTAGAGTGTTTGATGGAAGTGACTTGATACATTTGGGATTATTCATATTTGATGAATGGAATCAAGTCATGTGCTCAAGATGGCTATGCTCAAATAAAAAGATCAATATCGACATGTTGGCACCCTCACTTGATGAAGATTGAAAGACATGGCATCAATTCAAAAGAGATCAACTCAAGCGGGTAATTCATTTTTCCTTAGACCTTGAGTTTAATAGGTATGCCGTACTATTAAGAGGGATGCATCATATTCATAGATAATTATTCATAAGTGCTCATGCTAACCCATGTGAGTTTTGAGTGTTTAAGAGACAAAAGAGCTAACTTGTTTATCGCTGGTCTGGCAATATCGGACGTGTCCGGTGTTGATACCGGACTGTGTCCAGTATTTACCCATCCACGGTAAAATACTTGGTGTTCTCGGGTTTGTTTGTCGGGAGTTCCGACGTGAGTCGGGAGTTCTGACGGTTGAGAGTTTCAGCAATCGTCGGGAGTTCCGACGTCTCGCGCTTAATGATACTTGGTGTTCTCGGATTGGTTGGTCGAGAGTTCCGACAATCGTCGGGAGTTCCGACGTCTCGACACCTAACTGACTTAGGAGAGTTAACTGCCTGGTCACACCGGACGTGTCCTGTATTCTACCGGACGTGTCCGGTATAGTAGGCCAGAGCCCAACGGCTTGTTTTCAAATGAGCTGAGGGTCGGGAGTTCTGGCATTCATCGGGAGTTTCGACGTCTCACAACGATACTTTACTTAGTTACCGTTGGCGCAGTTCAAGTCTATGCATACTGGACATGTCCGGTATTCCAACGGCCAGTTTTTCAAAGGGGCTATAAATATCCCCAAGCCTCCACCTTTGGAGGCTGCTGATTCTGTTGGTTGCAATACACATTTTTAGCCTTGCCAACTCTCCCAAACTATCTCTTAGTGAGTGTGTGATATAAATTGCTAAATCCATTAGTGGGTTGAGAGAAATTTAAAAAGAGTGCAATCTAACCACTTTATCACTTGTGCATATTGTCAATCTCATGATTCACATTTGTTACTCTTGGACTCTTCGGTCCTAGACGGCTAGGTGTCGCCAGAGAGCACTAGAGGGATTGTGGTGTGTCCTCAAAAAGTTTGTAACGGTTGATTCCGCCGCCTTAGAATCAACTAGTGGAAGGAGGAAAAGAAGTTGAAAAAGACTCTGGCTAGAGTGACCTTCGTGGTACCCTCTAGGGCTGACCTTTGCTGGGTCGCCCTCAGCTCCCTCAACGGAGAGTAGGATTCGAACAAGTTCAAACTTCAAGTAAACAAATATCGTGTCTGAATTCATATTTTATTTGATATTTGTGTTGCTCTAGCTATTATGTAGGTTACCTGTGTGTGGCACTATCTTTAGTGGGTGCCTACAGGTTAGATTGAAGTTTGGAATCAAAAAAAGCAAGTTAGGGGTCACACTGCATAACTTGTGTATACCGGATGTGTCCGATATTGCCTGAAGTGTTTGATCGAACCGGACGTGTCCGGTACCTCTATCGGACGTGTCCAGTATTGGCCCCTGCTCTATTTGTATCTATTCACGGCACTAATCGTTGTGTTGCAGGGTTGTGGCTACTAGATTTATTTAGTATCTTTTACATACTCTGTGGCTACTTGTGAGGGGTGGTATTATTCTTATTTGGAGTTTCTATTTTGGAAACTTCCTTTTACTAATCATTTCTGCATTTAAATGTGTTAATTTTCAGAAATACCTATTCACCCCCTCTAGACGGCGTCCTAGGTCCTTTCACAAACTAAATAACGCAGTACATGACCTAAGCATGCCCATACTTAAAGTGCATTACATGATAACACAATAAAAAGTCCAACAGTTGACAACATTGTTCATAAATAAATCATAGAACTAGCAAGTAATGGAGACTGTTGAGTGCAACGAGGCCACTTTCTCTTCCTCAGGGCATCGAGATTCTCCTCCATCGCTGCTTTCGCTCGGCGTGCACACTCAAGCTTCTTCTCCCTCTCCTCCCTATACGCAGCAACACGCCTCCTTTCCTCCTCTTTCTTGTGCTCCTTTTCTACAGTCTCCTCTCTGCGTCTTTTCTCCATTATCTCTTTGTCCTCTAAAACACCACCTCGGCGCCATTGATCTTGGCGTCGAGAACGGCGCCAATAACCCTGGCGCCGTGCTGTCTGCCAGGTCAGCGTCCATGCCGCCAACGTGGCCCCGACCTAGACGCCAAACCCTTTCGCGCCGAGACTTGCTAAGGGTTTAGATTTTGAAAGCATACATCCAGAGACATATTTATAAAAAACTAAAAAAAACCAAAAAAATAAAAAAAATCAGCCCCCAGCACCACCGCCGTTCACAGACTCACAGTTGCTCATCGCCACTAACGGTAAAGATGATTCCTTTTTAAAAAAAGAAACGGTAAAAATGATTTCATGTGGACGACTGACCGAATTGCTCGAGTGGCGAGTGCTCAGTTTTTTCCCCCCTTCCATTCTTCTTGCACTCTTCACTCTTGCGTTCACACGCCAGGGTACGTTGCACGGTGCTTGAAAAAAAAATCGATGTGCTTAGACCCCGTTTATTTAGCTGATAAACCATAACTGAATATATTATTAAATAATTTATTGTGAAAAAAAATTATTTATTAACTAAAAAATATAACTTATAAGCCAAACCAACGGACCATTTGCTTCAGCGCCCGGTGATCCCGTTGCGCTGCAGACGTCAGCCGATTATCACTGGTAGTGGTTGTTCCCTTGTGCTGCCTGCACTCGTCGCCTGTGACTTGTACAAGCCGCGTGCTCCCACGACAGGCCGGGGTGAGCCTACCGCACTTTACAATCTAGAAACCACTAAACGTAGTTTCAAGAAACTATCATCGACGACTTTTCTAATAAACTAATTTTTAGTATAGATTTTCTCTGTCCTAAAATAAGTTTCGCTATGGATTCAAACTTTTAAGTTTAACTTGATTTGTAGAAATTATCAGTAACAGTTATATCTCCAAATAAATTTATTATAAAAATAGATTTAACGATCTATCTAATAATACTGATTGTGTAATATAAGTATTTTTTTTATATTTAGTCAAAGTTAAGAGCACTTGACTCTTCGAAAAATAAGAACGATACCTATTTTGGGATGAAGGGAGTAGCCCATAACATGGATAGTTTCATATAACACTATTGCATAATCTAAAAATGTCTATGAGTCTAGCTCTTGATTAAAAGCTAGCTTTTTCTATCTCTTATATTAAATATAAAATAATATGCTATAAGATAGCTAATAAGTCACCATTAAAACCGTCCTTAGAACCATTCAAACAGTTAGAATAATAGTTGGATTACATTTTAGTTCATGTTACCTTAGTAAATAACTAATCCACTATTTGTAAAAAAATTAACCAATCCACTAGTTGGTAAAACAGAGTTAAAGTAGACAGGTGGCTATTAGTCTATATATCCAAATAATACTGGATAACTTTATCAACTAAATTTCAGTCATCAAATAAATAATTCTACCAATTAATAGACTAGTACTCCCTCCGTCTATAAAAAAATTACAATTATAGGATCCATGCTGGCACGGTCAAACTAGCTCAAATTTAATCAAGCTTATAGTAAGTAGTATTAGTATTTATGTCTCCAAATAAATTTATTATAAAAATATATATTCTATAACTAATCTAATGGTACTTATTTTGTATCATTAATCTTAGTGTTCTTTTATATAAATTTAGTCAAAATTAAAACTACTTGACTTTTCAAGAAATGAGAATTGCATTATTTATGGACGGAGGAGTAAGTAATAATTAGTCCTAAGAGAGAGTCTATATGGGATCGCCTATATAGAAGTAGAGTTTAGATAGATTAAAGTTTAGTTAGACTAAATTTTTGTGTTTAAATTTAACCAAGTATTGTTTGCATGCGTGGAATAAAAAGTGCAATAAAGGTAAGTAGTTTTTGTAGGCTCACTGCATTTCTAGCAGCTCAAAACTTACTGGCAGCAACTAGAGATAACTACGTCTCTCATTTTTTCAAGAAATTATTTTTCTATATATTTTTAAAATATAAACATATTAAAAATATATACAAATGTTAATGTTGTTTATAAATCCACGGAGTAGTTAAATTTTAAAAAATAAATTCTGAAAAAAATGAAATGTGCATGCGCGCGGGCACGAGGCATGTCGGCACGGGACGGAAGGATCGCGACGAGAATTCGAGAGGCACTGCACCCGTGGACCGTCATCACATGACGGCATGACGCACTGGCAGTCTAGCACGACAGGATACTCCAGCGAAACAAAAGCTGTTGGGAATGGGCCGCCTGGTGTGCTGCGTGTGCACTCAATTCCCGAGAAGATAGATACTGCAGCGAAAAAGCTGTTAGCAGAGACAAAGCACAGCTGGTGATAGGTGAAAATGGTACGCATATTTTCGTATTTGATATCAAATTTATTTAGAGGAGTTTAAATCTGTCCGTATCTGAGTCTGGATATTCAACACCTGATATCATATCCGTATCCAAATCCTCAAATCACCGTATCCAAATCCTCAAATCACATATTTATGATGTCGATATCCAATCGTATCCTATCTGGCATGGTTGATACTATCCGTATTCGAATCTGAATCTAGACAGAAATATGAAAACAAATGTAATATCAATAATATCCGTTCGTATCCGATCCGTTTTCATCCCTAGCCGCATGTATAGCTGGCCATGCAGCCCGAGCACCGACAGCACGTCACAAAGCCCATTTTTTTAGCCCGACACGAGCACGGCACGACCCAGTGACATACGGGCCTAGGCTGGCCCGGCCCGAGGGAGCAGGTCGTGCCTAGGCCGCTGCTCAGGCCCGTGGGCTGGCACGGCATGGCCCGGCCACCCCCCTCCCCTCCTCACTCCACCTCCCCTCCCCTGCGGCCCAGCGCGGCCGGCCCAGCCCACCGTCCCCACCTGCCCCCTCCTTAGTCCTCATATATAAGCAGAGCCGCACACCGCGGCCATAGGCCGGCTCTCCCCCACGCAGGCGATGCATGCCCCACGCCCCCACGCTCCCACCCCCGGCCCCGAACCCTAACTCCCTTCCCCTCCCCTCCTAGCCGCCCCGCGCAGTCATCCTCTCCCCCCACGCCCGCACGGCCGCACCCCTCCTCTCCCCCACGCCATCGCGCGGCCGCACCCGCACCCCTCCTCTCTGTCGCGCGCGGCGCACCACCCGGCCACACCCGCACCCTGGAAGCGCCGTCGTCGGCGTGTCCCTATGGCCCTACCTCCTCTTGCCGCGTGCGGCCGTCGGCGTCGGGTGTGGCCGGATCCGCCACGACCCTCTTCCTCGTCTTCACCCCCACGCCTCTGGAAGCCCGCGACCCCGTGGGGCAGATATGCGGGAACAGATCCAGCGGCTCGCCGCCACGATCCCCACGAACGCCTCCTCTTTCGGGAAGCTCTTCGCAATGGCCACCATTGCCGAGGTCCCCGACACCGTCTATGGGCTCGCGCTCTGCCGCGACAACGCCGACTCCTCCTCCTGCAGGGCCTGCGTCCCCACCGTCTTCTACGGCTCCTGCCTCGTCCGCTACTCCGACCAGAACTTCCTCTCCATACCCTTCTCTTCTTGCTGGATCCGGCGTCGAGCGCCTCCCACCTCTCTCAGCCAGCGCCGCCCCTTCGCCACCCACGCCTGGCCTGGAGGTGACGACGACGCCTCCATTCCCCTCTCGTCAGGCTGCTGGGTCGGCACGGCCTGCTAAGACGCTCAGACTTTTCAGGTCGGGCCCGACCCGAAAAATGGCCCGACAGGCCGTGCCTGGGCCGTTGGCTAGGCCTGACGCCCGGTTCGGCCCGGCCCGAGAGGCACGACATGCCGACACCTGCGGGCCATGCTTGGCCCGGGCCGGCCCGTAGGCCAGCTATAGCCGCATGACGAGGATGGTTACTCTTTTCCACCTAAAATATCGGCTGGCTCAAAAAAACGGCGATGCCGATGCTGATTTATTATAGGAGAAAAACACTATTATTTCGCTGAAATGATACGGTTGATAAGTTCACGCGAACAGGGTCTAATCTTTTTAGATTTATTTAATACATAAAATATCAATATTTGTTATGTGTATAATAGATATGATTAATGAAAGTACAAAATATATTTCGGCATGATCATGCAAAGGCAGGGTTGGTGATGCAGATCAGTGTCTCTCAGTTTAGACTTCTCAAATCAACAGCACAAATTTGCTTAAAAGGCTTATACTTGCGATCGGCAGAACTGAGGGAGTTTCGAGTCTCAACTAGCGTTATACTAAATGCAAAACGGTAAATAGTAGGCCAATTATCGTTTAGCCATTATTCGATCTAAGCAACCTTTTAACGAGATAAACGGCAGATTAAATAGAAACAGTGTACCACCACGTAGAGTTTAAATGATGTGTAAAAGGGCTAAACAATCTTTAGGTGAACAGTATCTTCAACACATGCTTTCTTACGCCATAATCGTAGTAGAAAGCCTGAGGTAAGACTTGTCTCCAACAGCCGTTATCCAAAATACAAGAACCATTCCACGTTTGGGTAGCACTACAGGCAAAGGGTTCAATACCCTTTTTTGTCTTCTCCGACAATAAGACCAAAAAGATAACCCTTTTTACAAATGAATCTCCAGGAGAGAGGATATTCAGATTTGTGTTATACCTCTCCTGACACCCAAAATGAGTCTTCTATATAGGTACTCTGTTGAGGCTATATGTATTATGTTGAAGACCCATTTTTGGGTTTGGATCTACTGATGGGTTTTCTGTTGGAGATAGCCTAATAGGAAACAACCTGTTTCACTCTCTGTCATGTTTAGATCCACCTAACTAATAGTTACAAGCTGGTAAAATTTCCTAACTTATTAGCTGGTAAAATTATTTAAGGATGAATTCCAATGCATACAACAAATACGATAACTAATTGCTAGTTGGACACGCAACTAACAACTACTCCCTCCATTCCGGTATACAGGGCGTGACTTGGCTTATTTCAGATGCTAAGGATGCTAGCTCATCACCCGCAAATTGTATTAACTCGCGTAAACCGGCTATCAAGTCTAACCCTTATTTTTCCCCAATATGGATTAGGGTCTTAGTGTCAATATGCATATTCATATTAGTATTCGATTTTAATCTAGATACTACGTGGATGTATCTGTACACGATTTCTATAATTTCTCTCCGGTTCCACTTCTGTATTAAAAAAAATATCAAATACCTGACATTGTTCCTATCCACAAATAATAAAGTGTGGTAGAACCGTGCGAAATAACGCACTTACGGAGGCGTTTGTCTCCCACTGACACTAAGCGCCCTGAGAGTGAGCTACATCGGGCGGATTCCGTCGAGCACACCCCAAGGGAGAGCCCAAATAATCCACATTTTTTCTAAGGATCCAATAATAAGAACGAGTTACAATACTTAGTCCATTTCATACATCCAGAACTCTTAAAGATATATTATTACAGTACCAAATTCAGAGTGCGAAAATTTAACAGCGGAATAAAAAGAAATATCTATCGATAATACACAAGGATCCGTCTATGCCCACCAAAAGAATCCTTCACACAATGGCTACTCCTCAAGCAGTACCTGCAATAGGGGTAAATAAACCCTGAGTACACAATGTACTTGCAAGACTTACCCGACTAGTGGGAATAATTTTCCGACTCCAAGGGGTTATGATAAGCTTTATGGTTTGCTGATTTTCTTTTTTCAGAAAGCAATACTAATGGTGAATCCTTATTTATGTTATTATTAGCAGTCAAGATTAATTTATTACCCAGCCATTCTATGTAAGCACCTATTCTACTTTCAAGCAAGGGTTGAGCAATCAGTTTCATTTCATCACCTTTTCTCTTTTAGTTCTTACTATGATGCTAGAGTATAGACAAGTAGTACTGACACGGCGGCGATTCGTGAATCAATGTGTCCAGCTAAAAGGTCCTTGTGTGGTTTTGGTAATTGAGTGACAACCTAGGTGGACTAATTGTGTTTATGTGAGATACACAGGTGATTAGTCCACAGGTACATGTGTATGAGCAACATATGTCATGAAGGTTGAAATGGCTTGGAGATGTTGCAAAGCTCATACATGTGATGAAGAAGGAGTTCATTGGATATGAGACATGACATTGGGTCATGTGATCAAGGTGAAGAAGATCAAGACAAGACTTGGCTTGATGGACCGGTTGCAAGCATGAAGGGCAAGTTGGAGGCTTTGGAGCGATGGACCGTGTGGCGGTAAAGCTTGAGCAAGACTTGACACCGATGGACGAAGGCAACAGTGAAAAGCAAGTGAAGTCAAGATCGATGAACCAATACGATCACGTGATGATATGAAGTGGATCATATCATTATTGATCATGTTGGTGCATGTGTTGCATCGACATTAGAGGAGATGGAATGGAATGCGCAAGGCAAAGGTATAACCTAGGGCATTTCATTTCACCGGTCATAGGTGTGTAGAGAAGTTGATGACCGGGTTTCTTATAGATGGACGTACTATCAAGAGGGGCAAACTTATTTGCATATCGGTCATCTAGTGCCACTCGAGTGATCTAACTTTGCATCGTCGCTAGGATCAAGTAGCGTGGCAAGTTGAGTGGCTAATCCTTTGGAAAATGATTGTGAAAATGCAAAGACACATACATAAGGTGGTGTACACTTAGTGGTGTTGGAACATTTACAAAGGAGATGAAGTTGGAATTGATGTGGATCAACTCGGTGATGAAATAGAGGCGAGAAGGGTTTGAAACTTCACCGATGGAGTGTCCACCCGTAGAGTGTGGATAGTCTGACGGTGCCATTGGCGCCCTATATGGAAAAGATAGGGTTTCACAGAGTGCACCGGACACTGGTCACCTAATGACCGGACGCTAGGGTCCTGCATCCGTTCAGTGGCAGCAAAGAAGGCACAGGCATTGGTCTTCGACCAGACGCTGGCATTGAAAGTGACCGAACGCTGGCTGGGTATGTCCGATCATGCTGGTGTGGTGGCACACAGAGGAGACAGTGAGTGATCGGACGTTGGGTGAGTCCGGTCGGGGGTGACCTAACACGTCCGGTCATGAGTGGAACCTTACTAGAAGTGACCGGACGCTGGGGTCCTACGTCCGGTCATACACCATGCTGCGTCCGGTCGCAACTTAACCATTGAGATTGAGCACTCAGTATTTGAAGGCAGGGATGACGTGGTAGCCATCCATTGACCGGATGCTGGCATGGTGTGTCCAATTCATCTGACTGAAGCGTCTAGTCACCCCAAGTTTTGCCTAGTGAAGGGGTAATGGCTAGTTTAGCCCGTGGGGCTATAAATAGAAGGAGGTCTCGGCCATGGCTTGTGCTGAGAACCTCAGGGGACTTGTATGTCTATGCTTGTGAGTGCTTGGGAGCCCTCTATCTCATATCTGCTTGATAGTGATCATCCGATTATGAGAGAGAGGGATTATAGTGTGATTGCATTGTGAGGTTGCATTGAGTGGCACTTGTTGGTCGTCTTACAAGCCAGTGGTGCTTGTTACTCTTGGAGGTTGCCACCTCCTAGATGGCTTGGTGGTGGTCTCTGTCAAAGCCCACAAGAAGCTTGTGCAGTGCTCCGGAGAAGAGCTTTGTGAGGGGCATTGTGCTCGCCCCGTGGGAGCCACAAAGAGCAACTCTAGTAAAGCATGTCATTGAGCTACCCTCACTTTCAGGGTAGGTTCTTACGGTGCTCGATGTGCGGGCTTGGCGAGTGATGCCAATTAGCCGCCAAACCACCAAGTGAGCGGTCGACACACTGGGGATTAGCGTGTTGGCAAGCACATGAACCTCGAGAGAAAAACACCATGTCAACTTTATTCTTCCCATTGGTTTGCATCCTCGTTACACAAGCTTGTAATTACTTTCATATACATTATGCTTTTGTAGTTGCTCTTGTAATTAGTTAGCTTGTGTAGCTCACTAGTTACCTTCTTGCTTGTATAGCATAGAAGTAGCTCCCTTGCGTGGCTAATTTAGTTTGTGTAAACTTGTTAGTCACATTGCTTAGTTTGTGTAGCTAAGTATTTGCTCTCTTTAATTTGGCATTGGTTGTCTTGTTATTGAGCATTGCTAGTGAGCTTAGTTGTCTTTGTACTTTTGCTTACTAGCATGTGTAGGAGCTCCCTCATTGCTTGAAATACTAGTGGCATAGGTTTATGTGACCTTGGTCCTAGAATTAGTTCGGTGAGCTCTAGCTAGCCCAGCACCTTTGTTGCCTAACTAGGATTTTATAAGGTGCTTATGAACTTTGATAGAGGGGCGTAGTCTTGGCTAGACCGAGTTGTTTTAATTCTGCATTTGTTTCGGTTTGCCGATGTGATTAAATTAAAAAACTACTATTCACTCCCCTCTAGTCATCATCTCGACCTTACAAGTGGTATCAGAGCTAGGTTTCTCATTTGTGGTCTTCACCGACCCAAGAGGATGTTGGCTTATGAGCTAGATGTTGAGTGTCCATATATTTTTTATGGCGCACACTTTACACAGTGGAAAAATTGGATGACATGCAATTTTAAGTTCATTTCTCCTCAAATGTGGTGGATCGTAGATTGGGCTTTTCTCATGCATTGGATGAAAGAGAATGCAACTAAAGCGCAAAAGAAATGCCTACATCTCGATTACCAAGCTACTAACATTTTCTATCAATCCTTAAAAGATAACATATTTGGGGAGATCATGTACATGAAGACCACCCATGATATTTGGTTGTACCTCAACTTAATATATGGGAGTGTCTCCGATGATGATGATGATGAGCCCAAGGAGGTGGCTCATGAATGTGTCAAGCATGACCATAATTTGGTGATTGTGGAAAATTGCTCCACCTCATGGTCAAGTGATGATGATGATCTTTTACCACAAAATCACTTGACAAGATTGATGATGATGCCTCAAGTGATGCACATGATGAAACTACTTCATGCACACTTGATGGTGATGATGATCGTTCGTGCTTTGATGATGATTGTGATGCTACTACAAGCCCATCACCACATTGCTTCATGTCACAAGGTGACACTAAGGTACAAAATGCTAATGTGGTTGATCATGTTGATTCATATGATGAGCTTGTTAGTAAACTTGCTAGTATGACCATGTCTTTAGAAAATGAGAAAGCTAAAACCGAGAGATTAAAAAACAAAAAACTCTTTTCTAAAGAACACATGTGAACAACAAAAGCACCTACTTTATGTTACTACTTGTTCACATGAGGAGCTAAAATTGGCTAATGAGGAACTTAGTGTTACTCATGATAATTTGGTACAAGACCATGCTTTTCTCACTAAAGAACTTTCAAATGGAAAAACTAAAACTAGTGATAGCTCATCACATGGGTCAATTGATCAATCATATATTATTGCTAACCCTTGTGATGTAGGCAAGAAGCATGTATCCACCTCTTGTGATGATTTATTAGATATGCCATGTTTTTCACAAATAGATGCTTGTTCTACCTTTATGTCTTGTGAGACTAACCTTTTGAAGGAGAACAATGAGCTCAAAAATAAAGTGAAGAATTTGAGCAACAAGTTAGAGAGGTGCTACAACTCAAAAGTCACCTTTGAGCACATGTTGAAGACTCAAAGATACTATGGTGATAAGTGTGGCCTTGGCTTCAAGAAGAAGATGACAAATGGTGAAAGAAAGAGAGAACGAAAGATAAAAAGGCTACAACAAAGAAAGCTCTCTCATACCATGTGCAACCGGTGTCATGAAGCAGGATACCTTGCAAATGGTTGCCCTAACATTGAGAAGCTCATGAAGATAAAATAAGAGAGGCTTAAGCATGTGAAGTGCTTCAAGTGCCGCACTTGGGGTCATCTTACCTCAATGTGCCCAACCAAGCAATTGATGAAGCAACTAGAAGAGTCTCAACCAAAGCCGCAAGTTGAGCAAGAGAAGACACCCAAGAGCAAATCAAGATCAACCATGAAGATGGTGGTGACTTAATGATGATGAAGAAGAAAACAAAAAGGGGTGGAAAGGCAAGGCATCCAATGCAAACTCAAGATGCTAAGATGATGAGCAAGAATGAAGATGAGAAGAAAGATTATGCTCACATCAAGTGCTTCAAGTGTGGAAGTACGTGACACTTTGCCTTTAAGTGTCCTACCAAGCTTGAGAAGAAGGCTCAAGTAATCCATGAGAGGCAAGGCAATGAGAAACACCACATGAGCAAGGAAGAGAAGGCTCAATCAAAGAGAAATTGCTACTCATGCTGAGAAAGAGGACACATGGCATATTCATGTCCCCTAGGTAACACCCCTAAGCCTATTTCAATTAATGATGATTCTATGCTTAGGAAGGATGGCAATGGTACCTCATTAGTTGCAATTGTAAAACATCCCGCTATTCATACTAAGGCTTTGCCTAAGTATGTTGCTTCTAACTTGAGAGGACCCAAACTTGTTTGGGTATCATCAAAAAGTGGATGATTATTTGTAGGTATCATTGGCATTGGAGGCTTGGTTCAAATAGTATTCATCTTGTTGATCATGTAGTTGAGCCAAGTATTGCTAAGTGATGATCATTATCCCAATGCCATGACTAGTTGAGTGAAGTCCAAATGTGCTACAACATACAAGTGTCATATTCAAGTTGTGGTGATTTATTGGATTATTTGATGGCTTGCAAAATTATTTGAGTTAAAGCTTGCTAATTGGATGATCATGAGCTAACTAAGGTATATCTCTTGTTGAATATTTCATTTGGGTGCATATGAGTTGATTGAATTGGATAAATATGCAATGTTGCTTGCTATGAGATGTTTAAATGGATAAATAGCTTAGTAATCAAGTTTGGATTGATTTGTGTTGGATAAGTTCATAAGATGACATTTAGTAAGTGGATTGAATGGATTTATGTCTTACGAAAGTATTCAAACAAGTGAGTTTCAAAATTGATTCACATTTGATGGAGTATTGCCCAAGTGATTGAAATATGTCCTATATTGCAAAATCTGAGCTAGCTATGATCTTAGCCATGTTTGAGTAACCAAACTTATTGTATTGGCATAAAAATTGGTACACATGCTCTAGACTTATGGTATAAGATTCTGTACAAATTTCATGACAATTGGATAAGAGATGCTTCGGTTTTGAAGTGGATCTTGTCAGCTATCGTGCAGCAGTTTTCAGCATGTAACAGTGGTGGAAGAATTGAAATCTAGCAGTAATCTAGAAGTCAAATGAAGCTTAATTTTTTACAGCTTCTATTTAACTTAGTGGTTCACATGTCCACCAAATTTTGGGGTATTTTGATTTGTACTTAGGGATATATGCATTTTTCTTTGAAGAGTACAAAATCTGCCAGAAAAGTGACAAATGTTGGATTGATCTAGAGTCACTTTGATTGAAAGGTCCTCAAATTGGAAACATGTTTATAAGTAATTGAGGCACCTAAGTTTGGTTTTGAGATGATCTAGAAGCATGACAAGAAAAGAGTACAAGGCCATTTGATTGTAGAAGTGCACTTTACACATATTTGGTACTCAAGATGAAGATCAAGATTAAACTCAAGATAAAGATGAAGTTTAAGCTCTAGATACTATTGGAAATCATTTGGTAGAAAGAAAGGGACTTAAACAAGTAGAAATAAAAGGACTTAAGGAAGGAATCAAGGTTGCTCATCAAGTTAAGTCCATCACTTAGATCAATCAATCAAGTTATTTCAAATGAGTGTTAAGAATGGTTTTTTGGAGAGAGGTCACTTCTCCCTAGTGTAGGGGCTTGCCGCCTATGTGTAGGTAAACCAAGTGTGGTACTTGGAAGGCTAATATGGAAGTGGTGATCTGAGGGACATTTGAGATGCTTAGTTGATACAATCAAAAGGGTTGATCAAGAAAAGTAAGCAACACCTAAAAGAGAGTTAGTCATGATATTTCAAGTAGTATTCTCACATTGATGCTCTCATATAAGCATTGATCAAAAGATGAAGCAAGCCAACCACAACAAGAAAGTGCACTTGATCATAAGTGGTATTCATTTCATATGGGTGAAGAATGGAATTCAAAATAGTATCCATTAGTCTTCACCAAGCTTATAATTGGACTTCACATTGCTATTGGAGTAATAAATTGGAATCTGTGACTATCCTCTACTCCAACATAGCAAAGGTGTCATTGTAATGTGCATGATCATTTTATCCCTTACTAGTATGCGGATAGTGCATATAGTACATGCTTCATAGGATCATGCATAACAAATGAAATGTTTAAATTCATAGCCTACCACTATTGCTTGAATGATTAATTGATCTAGTGGTTAGTTTATGAATTTGTTCATGAGCTAGTGAACCCAAGTACTTGACTTAATTTGGATTGCTAACAAGTAACAAGTACAACATTGACAAGATAACCCTTGTAAGAGGTGTGAAGAAGCTTATCATTGGTTTAAACCGGACTTGGAAGCTTAGGCAAACCAATTTAGTTCAAGTCAACCATAGAAGCTCATGATAGTGATAAGAGTACAAGCACAAGACAACAATGTAAATAGATATCTAGTTTATTTATTTCAAGTGGTATCTAGACTCAAGTATTTCATCAAGAATTCACAAGTGATGTCTAGATCAACTCACAAATGATATCCTATAAGTGGTACTCATGAAGATAACAAAGGTTCAAGAAATGGTTTTTATTGATAAATCCAATAAATGGTTCCATACTAGAAGATTCTTTCAAGTGGTATCACATCTACACATGGTATCAATCATGCAAGATGATGGTTTCATAAGTGATCCTTAACTTTAAGTGATCATCAAATGAAGAATGCATCCCTCACCTACAAGAGCTCAAGTGTACCAAATGGATGACCCATGCTATCACATAGGGGGAGGTGTCCCACAAATTGATATCAAGTTCAAAGATCCTATGTATGGTATCTCAAGAAGCCTTACACTAGATACAAGTGGTATAAGTTACAAGTGGTATCTACAAGTGGTGTCATTCCAATAATCAAGTGATGTCCATAAAAAATGAAAGATTTAAGCCTCAACCATCTACCCTAAATGCATACCTTTGCATCATGAGAAGCACACCTTTTATGGAAATTGATGACGAAGGGGGAGAGATTGTACAAAGATATGAAAGCTTTAAGATTGAGTTTGTACAAGGGGGGAGATAAGATATGAAAGCTTTGGGAAAGATCAAGACAAGAAGTAGAGGTTGGACATGGACATAGACAAAGAGGGAGCAACATTGAAGAAAAGAGATGGATCAAAATTCTTGGACAAGAAAAGCACACAAGTAGGGGGAGCAAGCTCATGAACTTTGATTGATTGCGTTTGGCATGTGCATATTCATGTGCTTGCCTGCATTGCATAAGTTCTTAAATTCAATATGCATGCTTGTGTGATGTATGCTAATTGTAGAATTTGATTGATGAAATGAAAACTAGCATGCATAGGATGATAGCTAGACACTTGGTATGCTTTTCAAGTAATGCTAGTACCTTGCTTTTAATGTTGATCTCATGAGGTATCTAGTGCTTTTTATTTTCAAGTGTTATCTAGCTAACCTTGGTGTTAAGGATGAACTTAAAGGTGCAACTCCGATTGGTATCATACTTCAAAGGTTTACTCTATACACCTTAGCATCATTTGGTAGTAATTACTCTCCCACATTTCCATTCTATGCATATGTGCGAACTTCAAATCAAACACTCTAGCACATATGTAGGAGAGCTAATACTACCATCTCAGGTTTGTGGTACTTGTCCAAAATCATTTTCATATGGTAAAATTACTTGAGCAAGCCATATGAATCCAAAAGAGCTTAATTTCCATATCTTTGTAGACTTGTCATCAATTACCAAAAAGGGAGAGATTGAAAGGTCCTTGTGTGGTTTTGGTAATTGAGTGACAACCTAGGTGGACTAATTGTGTTTATGTAAGATACACAGGTGATTAGTCCATAGGTACATGTGTATGAAGCAACATATGCCATGAAGGTTGAAATGGCTCGGAGACAAAGCTCATACATGTGATGATGAAGGAGCTCATTGCACATGAGACATGACATTGAATCATCTTATCAAGGTGGAAAAGTTCAAGACAAGACTTAGCTTGATGGACCGGTTGCAAGCATGAAGGGCAAGTGGGAGGCTTTGGAGCGATGGACCATGTGGCGGTGAAGCTTGAGCAAGACTTGGCGCCAATGGACGAAGGCAACAGTGAAAAGCATGTGAAGGCAAGATCAATGAACCAATATGATCATGTGATGATATGAAGTGGATCATATTATTGTTGATCATGTTGGTACATGTGTTGCATTGACATTGGAAGTGATGAAATGGAATGTGCAAGGCAAAGGTATAACCTAGGGCATTTTATTTCACTGGTCATAGGTGTGTAGAGAAGTTGATGACCGGGTTTAGGATAGATGGCCATACTATCTAGAGAGGCAAACTTGTTTGCATATCGATCATCTAGTGCCACTTGAGTGATCTAACTTTGCATCGTCGCTAGCATCGAGTGGCGTGGCAAGTTGAGTGGCTAATCCTTTGAAAAATGATTGTGAAAATGATAACACACATACACATGGTGGTGTACACTTGATGGTGTTGGCACGTTTACAAAGGAGATGAAGTTGAAGTTGATGTGGATCAACTCGGCGATGAAACGGAGGTGAGAAGGGTTCAAAACTTCACCGACGGAGTGTCCGCCCATAGAGTGCGGATAGACCGATAGTGCCACCGGCGCCCTGTATGGAAAATACAGGGTTTATAGAGTGCACCGGATGCTGGTCATGTAGTGACTAGATGCTGGGGTCCTACGTCCGGTCAGTGGCAGCAGAGAAGGCGCTAGGCATCGGTCTTTGACCGAACGCTGGCGTTGAAAGTAACCGGACGCTGGCTGGGTGCGTCCGGTCATGCTGGTGTGGTGGCGCACAGAGGAGATAGTGAGTGATCGGATGGTGGGCGAGTTCGGTCGGGGGTGACCAAACACGTCTGGTCACAAGTGGAACCTTACTAGGAAGTGACCGGACGCTGGGGTCCTACATCCGGTCATACACTGTGCAGCGTCTGGTCGCAACTTAACTATTGAGATCGGGCACTCAGTATTTGAAGGTAGGGATGATGTGACAGCCATCCGTTGATCGAACACTGGTAGGGTGCGTCTGGTTGATCTGACCGGAGCGTCCGATCACCCTGAGTTTTGCCTAGTGAAGGGGTAATGGCTAGTTTAGCCTATGGGGTTATAAATAGAAGGGGGTCTCGGCCATGGCTTGTGTTGAGCACCTCAGGGGACTTTGTGTCCATGCTTGTGAATGCTTGGGAGCCCTCCATCTCATATATGCTTGATAGTGATCATCCGATTGTGAGAGAGAGGGATTATAGTGCGATTGCATTAAGTAGCACTAGTTAGTCGTCTTACAAGCCAGTGGTGCTTGTTACTCTTGGAGGTTGCCGCCTCCTAGATGGCTTGGTGGTGGTCTCCGTCGAAGCCCGCAAGAAGCTTGTGCGGTGCTCCGGAGAAGAGCTTTGTGAGGGGCATTATGCTCGCCCCTGCGGGAGCCACGAAGAGCAACTCTAGTAAAGCATGTTATTGAGCTACCCTCACTTTCAGGGTAGGTTCTTATGATGCCCGATGTGTGGGCTTGGCGGGTGATGCCAATTAGCCACCGAACCACCAAGTGAGCGGTCAACCCACCAGGGGATTAGCGTGTTGGCAAGCACGTGAACCTCGGGAGAAAAATCACCGTGTCAGCTTTATTCTTCCCATTGGTTTGCATCCTCGTTACACAAGCTTGTAATTACTTTCATATACATTGTGCTTGTGTAGTTGTTCTTGTAATTAGTTAGCTTGTGTAGCTCACTAGTTACCTTCTTGCTTGTGTAGCATAGAAGTAGCTCCCTTGCGTGGCTAATTTGGTTTGTGTAACCTTGTTAGTCACATTGCTTAGTTTGTGTAGCTAAGTATTTGCTCTCTCTAATTTGGCATTGGTTGCCTTGTTATTGAGCATTGCTAGTGAGCTTAGTTGGCTTTATGCTTTTGCTTACTAGCATGTGTAGGAGCTCCCTCATTGCTTGAAGTATTAGTGGCATAGGTTTGTGTGACCTTGCTCCTAGAATTGGTTAGGTGAGCTCTAGCTAGCCCGACACCTTTGTTGCCTAACTAGGATCTTTATAAGGTGCTTGTGAACTTTGATAGAGGGGTGTACTGTTGGCTAGATCGAATTGTTTTAATTTCGCATGTGTTTCGGTTAGCCGATGCGATTCAATTGAGAAATGACTATTCAGCCCCCTCTAGTCGCCATCTCGACCTTACACCAGCTGGGTACCTCAAAACACATGGCCCGCTTGTACCCTAGGCACAAGCAGGACCAACCCACCACTCTCCTATCATAGGGTCTAGGTCCCCATCCAAACTTGGACTCTAAGCCCCCGCTTCTGAGTCCCGGACTGAGTGCGGTGCTTAGACCTCCACCACCCCGCTTCCAATCAGTTAGTTCAGAAAGAGCTGGAACTCACGACAAGAGAGCAACAAGTCTTCCATGCACCCATACCCAAGTATGTGCTCAGGATAATAAATCTGTGACTTACCTAGAGTCCATTGCACCGGCCAGTCGGTAACCGACATAGACAGGGAAAAAGTGTAACCAAGCTATGCCCTGTTGGCCACAGGACACAACATCTTACACCCACCGAAACCCAAACCATATCCCTGCCCAGTCTCCATTTTCCTTTCCACCATTTTATCATGAGTGATCTTAGTAATCACCTATTGTGAGTAACGGCAAGGTTGCTCACGCTACCGAAATCCTGAGCATAGCAGCTCCTCGCCCTATACTAGTAGGACTCATAGGTATATATATCTATGCATGTAGTTTCCATAAAATGCCTGTAACGTAAATGCACATCATATATATATATATATATATATATATATATATATATATATTCAGTTATCATTCAAAATAAGAGTTATGTATCGAGGCTTGCCTTGGGCAAGCAGGGTGTCAACAAAGTCAGCAACAAATGGCTCTAGGGCTCCCTCCTGTACAAGAATCTCCTCCTCGTACTCCTCAATGATCTCCTCATAGTCATGTTTGTCCACAGGCACGAACTCTACCAACTCATTATCTACATGCATCAAATGATGATGCAACACTTAATAATACGACAACAGCAGTCTTAAAATACAAATACACCTATCAAGCTACTAAGCTAGTTCTACTGACTAAGGTGCTAAGTTACCTATTTTTTACCACTAACAAGTATGAAACATGACATGTATTATCTTAACAACTAAAGGCATTCTTACTCTCAATACCGATTTACTATATATATACTAAAACAAGGAGTACTAGTTACTCTATTTATCAACCTACTCAAGGGCTACACAAATTACAGTGAGCACATAATAATCTAATGAACCTACTGTAAAAAATTCATGGCTAAAGCTACCATCAATTTGCTACAAAAATTTCTACAACTATTAATCTAAATAATGCTAAGCTTTCCTAAATGAATTACTAAATCTAATATTCTGATAGATAACTGTAAACTAACTACTCCAACGGATAGATCGCATTTTTAGGAATTGAACACAATTTATTTCACAATTTTTGGACATCTATGCGAATTGATATTAATTATACAAGTTTGGCTCTAAAATTAAAACAGAAAAGCATTACTAATTTATTAGAAAAGAAAAAGGGCGAACAGCCCAGCGCGGCTTGGCCCACGCGCGACAGTGGCCCACGGCAGGGAGACCCACGCACGCACCGATGCATATGCAAAAAAGCCCTCGGATTTTAACTAAATGAACCCGTAGTCCTTTCTACTATTTCACTCTCTCTCTGACGCTCTCACTTAACCCCCTGACTTACATTGAATTCCCATTTCAAAGTCCCTGGCCGAATCTTATTAGAGGCCACGACATCTCTAGCCAAACTGTCGACGAAGCACGGACCTCCTCGGCAGCAATCATCATCACTGTGACACTCTTCATCAAAAGCTGTAGTCGATAGAGGTATAAAACACCACGATTGGTGTCGCATAGAGGCGTGGCCATGCACCATGGCGGGGTTTGGCCGTAGTGACACTGACGTTGGTGAAAACCTCTAGCCCGACGCTACCATTACTACCTAGCCTCCATGCCTAGAGTACCAATAACATTCTAGAGGTCATATATATACTAGTTCTACTCCCAAACGAGCTGGCCATGGACACAACATCTACACCGCGTTTGCCGGTGGCAGCCACACGCTCCGGTGAGCCTAGGCCTTAACCGATTCAATCATCTACCCTAGGAGAAGGAGGACCTTCACCAAAGACATGTTGGACGGCCTGGACAAAGTCATGAGGCTTGGCAAGGTGGTTGGCCATGTGCGTGGGGTTGCTCTGGTTCACGGCAAGCACAGCGACGATGCTCTCGGTGACTCACTACACCGTTGGTGAAATTGTTTCACAGGAGGGGCAACCAAGTCAAGGAGACACAAAAGCACTGCTCAATTAAGACAAAGGAGCAAGTAATGACACCCTGGTAGAGCACCCACCCCGACGGCCATGGTAGACCACCACGAGGGAAAAGCTCTGTAGTACCTCACTGGAGGATGAAAGCTCATCGGGTCGACTCCAATCACAAGCTAACGACCAGGGCTAGTTGGGTTCATGGGGAAATGGATGGAGGTGGACGGTGTGTGGTGAATTGGGTGAGCACCGCTAGTTCGGCCTTAAGATGGCCGATGGGGGAGAAGACTCCAAATTAAAGTACTATGACGCACGGTTGCGACCAAGGGTGGGCTCGGTGTGTAGCTAAGTTCCCACTCAACCGCCTAGCACACTTAATTGCTTGGATAGACCAGCGCTATGAGCTAGCCTTGGCATGGCTAAGTGACTTTGGCGTGACGCCATTAAAGGCGGAGGTGACCCAGGAAGGCAGCATGGCGCTTGCCAATCAATAGATGAGGATAAGGTCACATAGAGGAGGCTACACTTGCGCGTATGGAGTTGACATGGCTCACATGGCCGTAGCGCCTTGATTTTCAAGCTGATGGCAGCACGGCCATGTGCCGGTGCCATAAGCGCGCGCAACAACGGAAGTGGCAATGCGACGCAATCAGCGCGGGTGCACGCAAAGTGACAACGCGACGTAGAGGAAACAGTGAGCACTGGCGATGATGGCTGTGGCCCTAGGAATCACCACTATACCCGAGCAAACTGGCATTTGGCGACAGGCGGAGCAGAGCCAGCACGGAGTGATGCGGGTGGTCTCAAGGCACCGACAGCGACGTGGACAACAGCGTATGTCGTCGTAGTGGGGAGGAGCAGCTGCACGCCTAAGCAGTCGGACACCGTGGCCTACCGGATGCAGCTAGACATGTGCGTGCGCAGTCAAGCGTGCTGACGACAGGCATAGGGGCAGTGATGACCGCGTCCGGACGCTGAAATTAGTTAGGAACATTGTGCGCACACTTTTTAAAGCGTCCCAAAAACCCAACTCGATTCTTCAATTGCTAATCCACCTATTCCATTCATAAGAGGGCATATCAAGCTACTAAAACCAGCCATGAAACCACACCACCCTTTAGCCTAATGCTCTACAAAAATTGCCAAACTTGGCCTTGTCAAACCGCTTCCCGACTTAGGAAATTCGACTAAGTCTCGATCGGATTCGTGTCGAATTCGATTTCCAAGCTATTCGGTACGCTAGCTAGTGAATTCCTTTCGTGACCTCAAGTATTTCATCGTCACCTACATGGTTTGTACTTCTAACTTTACTAAAATTCTATATATACGTTCTATAGTATTTTCGCTTAGTAAAAATTGATTTAAAACCCTAAGTAATACAACTCGACTATGAAATGTAACTTTCGTTTCGCGTTACAGAAATTGATTTACACACTATTTTACATACACTATCACATAAACATGATGCCCATGCAGCATTTTAGCAAATATTTACATTGTAACACCAAGGGTGTTACAAATCTACCCTCCTAAAACAAAATCTCGTCCTAAGATTTCATGTGCCTAGTGTGGGAAAAGAGATAAGGAATACATTTCAATGCAAGCGACTACCTTAGTGACTAGAGAGAAGATGGGGATAATGCTTCAAGACATAACTCTCTTGTTCCCATGTGGCTTCATCCTCCGAGTGGTTCTACCACTAAACCTTGTAGAACTTCACCACATTGTTCCTCGTCACCCTTTCCTTTTCGTCCAAGATCTTGATAGGGTGCTCAATATACATCAAGTCAGGCTAGAGGGGAAGCACTTCAATTTCCATAGCTTCATTAGGTACCCACAAATATTTCTTCAATTGAGATACGTGGAACACATCGTGTACCACCGATAAAATATCTAGCAGTTGAAGACGATAAGCAACTAGGGCCACACTGTCTCACAACCTTGTGAGGACCCACATATCAAGGAGCTCGCTTGCCCTAAACACCAACCTAATGCACCCTCTCATAGGAGACACCTTGAGGTACACATAATCATAACTACAAACTACAAGGGCCTTCTACGCTTGTCCGCATAAGCTTTCTGTCAGCTCCAAGCTGCCTTCAAATGACTCTAAATAATGCTGACTTGCTCTCGAGCTTCTTTGATGAAGTTAGGCCCAAAGTATCCATGGCCTCCCACTTCAACCTAGTTGAATGGTGTCCTACATTTCTTTCCATATAGAGCTTCAAAGGGTGCCATACGAATGCTTTCTTGATAGCTATTGTTGTAGGAAAACCCAGCTAAGTTCAAGCATCCGTCCCACTTCTCTAGAAAAGAAATGGCACAAGCTCTCAACATATCTTCTAGTACCTGGTTTACCCTTTTTGTTTGGTCATCAGTCTAGTGGGTGATAGGCTAAACTACGGAGGAGACTAGTACCAAGGCACTCCTAAAGTTGCTCCTAGAAGCGAGAGATAAAAACCGACCCTTTATCAGAGACAATAGTAAGGGGGACTCCATGCAGGGTCACAATCCAATCCAAATACAACTCAGTATACCTTCTGGCAAAATATTTGGAATCCACTAGGAGAAAATGAGTGGATTTGGTAAGGTGATCCATAATAACCCAGATAGAGTTATAGCTCTTGGATGTGCGGGGTAAACCCACAATGAAAACCATGGAAATATCTTTCCATTTCCAAATAGGAACGGGCAAGGGCTGCAAGTATCCTAGGATACACATGTGGTCGGCCTTAACACTCCCACAAGTGTCGCACTCCACAACGTACTTGGTGATGTCCTACTTCATGTTGGACCACCAATACAAGTGGCACAAATCATGGTACATCTTGTTGCTGCCAGGATGGATAGACAATTTGGAATAGTGAGCTTTATTCAAAAATTTCCTTCTCAACTCCTCATTTGATGGAACCACCAGTCTGTCCTTGTACCTCACTACACCTTGCTTATCAATGCTAAACTAAGGACCACGCCCTTCAGCAATCAATTTTTTGATGTGAGGAATTTCTAAAGTGTCTTGCCTTTGCTCCATAATAATCTGCTCAAGTAATTCTGAGACTAAGGCAATATGAGCTAGCACCTCTACATGATTGAGAGACAAAGGTGTTTCTTCAATCTAATATGACTTCTAGCTCAAAGCATCAGCTACCACATTGGCCTGTCCTGGGTGGTAATGTACCTCTAAGTTATAATCCTTGATCAATTCCAACCATCTCCTTTGCCTCATATTTAACTCAGACTGAGTAAAAATATATTTGAGGCTCTTATGACCTGTAAAAATATGTACTTTGTTGCCCAACAAATAATGCCTCTAAATTTTTAGAGTGTGGACCATAGCAGCCAGCTCTAAATCATGGGTGGGGTAATTCACATCGTGCTTTTTCAGTTGACACGAAGCATAAGCTATCACGTGCCCATCCTACATAAGCACACAGCCTAACCCCGTCTTTGAGGCATCATAATATACATTAAAAGGTCTATTAATATCTGGTTGGGCCAAGACAGGAGCAGTGGTAAGAAAGTTCTTCAAAGCTTGGAAGGGTTCTTCATAGGCCGGGCTCCAAACAAACTTGGCTTCTTTTTGGAGCAGCTTGGTCATCGGCTGAGCTATCTTGGAGAAGTCAGCAATGAAACGCCGATAGTATCCAGCAAGACCAAGGAACTGACAAATCTGGTGTACTGACTTGAGAGACTTCCAATTTAGCACATCTTGCACCTTGCTAGGGTCTATAGATATACCTTCTGGTGTCAGAACATATCCCAAAAACTACACTCGATCTAACCAAAATTCACACTTGCTGAATTTAGCATACGGCTCATGTTCCCTCAATCAAGTTAGTACTATCTGAGGGTGTTGGGCATGCTCTTCCTTGTTCTTGGAATATATCAAGATATCATCAATGAATACCACCACAAACTTGTCCAACTCCGGCATAAAGACTGAATTCATGAGATACATGAAGAATGTAGGAGCGCTGGTGAGACCAAAAGACATGACTAGGTATTCATATAGCCCATACCTAGTAGAAAAAGTTGTCTTTGGTATATCTTGTGGTCTAATCTTGATCTAATGATAGCCTGAATGGAGATCAATCTTGGAGAACACCTTGGCACCAGCTAGTTGATCGAACAAAGTATCAATATGAGGTAAAGGATACTTGTTCTTAATGGTTACCGCATTAAGAGGGCGGTAAGCCACACACATCCGAAGAGTGACATCCTTCTTCACAAAAATGGTTGAACAACCCCATGGTGAAGAGCTAGGACGGATGAATCCCTTTTCCAACAACTCTTCTAACTGTTTCTTCATTTTAGCCAATTTCTTCGAGGCCATACAGTATGGGCATCGGGAGATAGGGGTAGTACTAGGCTCTAACCTAATGGAGAACTCCACATCTCTATCAGGTGGCAACCCAAGTAGATCTTTAGGAAAGACATCCAGGGAACTCATAGATCACAGGAATAGAGGCAAGATCAGGAGAAGTTTTAGCATGAGCAACAACAGGTAAGGTTGGATCTGAGGGCATAAGAAGAGACATCCTATCCTCAGAAGAAGAAAGTCATAACTCAACAACTCTCTGCTTTAGATCTAAGACTACCCCATATACATGCAACCAGTTCATTCCTAGAATTGCATCAATGCCTTGCCCAGGCAACACCATGAACTAGAGACGGTAAGTATGAATGGCTAATACTAAGCCCACTGTGTCTATCTAAGTATTAATGCACAACTATGCACCCTGGAGTACTGATTCTATAGGCAAAAGGTATAGCCATAAGAGGTATATTGTGTCGGTGTGCAAATCACATGCTCATGAATGAATGTGATGCTCCAGAATCAAACACCACATAAACTGGATGGGAATCAACGGTGAACATACCAGCCATCACTGGTTCATTTTACAATATTTCCTTAGCCTTCATGAAATTAACCTATCTAGATCGGCTTACTGGCACTTTCTTCTTGGTAACTGTTCGCTTAATTAGCCTGGAGTTAACTGAAGGCTGAGCAGACAGGGCTGGCTGGTTTTGCGGACACTCTCAGGCATAGTGGCATTCCTTGCCACACTTGAAACAAGCACCAGGTTTGTTCCCTGGTCCCAGATGAGGTGGGACCTGCTGTCCATAGGGTGACTAAGGGTGCACCTACTGAGTCGGTGCATGGTACTGGGTGGAAGGAGCCTAAAAGGTCTACTGAGGCTATCAAAACAAATGGCCCACCTGAAGACTAATAGGGCACCCGCTTGACAACCTATACTTTCTGAGCATGGGGGTGACTAGAAGACCCAGTAGCCACCCACTTGTGCTTCCATTCTGCCTAAGAGTCATGCTGCAAGCCCTCCATGGCAATAACAGCATTTATCATTGCCCCAAAGGTTTGATAGTTCCTAGTATATAACTCCTTCTATAGGCTACAAGAGAGGCCACGATAGAAGCAGTCCCTCTTCTTCTCATCTGTATCAACATGAGTCCCAACATACTATGACAAGTGGTTAAACTTGTTGACATAGTCCATCATGGACATGCCCCTTGCCTGAAGGCCCTAGAAACTCAACTTCCTATTTAGAACACCAGCAGGAATATAATACTCTCTGAAAGCCACAGTGAACTCCTACCAGGTCACCCGGTGATCTGCCTGCTACATGGCATTGAATGTATCCCACCATGCACTGCACGGATCCCAACAACTATTGCACCACAAAGTGCACCTTTTGCTCATCAGTGATAGTGAGCAGTAGAAACTTTTGCTCTAGAATGCGAAGCCAATGCTAAGAATCTAGAGGCTCACCCATGGGCGTGAACGTGGGTGGGTGCGTCATTAAGAAATCTTGATAAGAGCAGGGTCCCTCGGGACTACGGCCACCACCCCCATTACCACCATTGCCCTCGTGTCCTCCACGAGCGAAGCCACCGATAGCCTGTGCCAGCAGCTCCATGGCATGGGCTAACTCATGACGAGCAGCCAACATCTCTGCCATCATCTCCGCAAGAGTCATCGGAGGTGGTGGTGGTGGAGGAGGAGGATCTAGAAGTGGAGCCTCATGGCTCTCCCTCGTTGCCATGCTCATTGCTCCAGTCACTTTCACCTTGGCCTTCGCCAAGACCGTGGCCCACCCCAACACTGGTGCTCCCATGACCAGACCTCAGGTTCATCTATAACAAATTGGAACCAACCATTTAGGACAACCCTCCAGATAAGAAACAAGAGATTAGGGAAATGATAAGACATTTATAAAAGCATTCTTTTAATTTATCCTATCAATTTACAAGTCCAAATTATATGTGTAGGGGAAATTTAGTTTTAGCAAAGTCTCTTATCGTGATGCATGCATCGGCCTAGATGTTCACTCAAGCCAGAATGTAGCGGCATTCACAAGAATTTTTTGGCACATCGCACACTCACTTTCTGTATGCTAGACGATTCTTACGCAACGTAAGTTAGTGTACATACAGAAGACTGATTAAATAAAATCAGTGCCTCTATCCTAGATAGACCATATTGCTAGGACTTATACTTATTTACATAATTTTATCGCATCCTACTTTTCACAAACTTTTGTTGGTCAAATTTTAGGTTTTGTAAAAGAGTGATGAAACTCATAGACTCATTATTGGCTCTAGTACCAACTATGGCAGAACCACTCGAAATAACTCAATTCGGAGGCGCTTGTCTCCCACTGACACTAAGCGCCCCAAGAGCGAGCTACATCGGGCGTATTTCGTCAAGCACACCCCAAGGGAGAGCCTGAATAATCCATATTTTTCCTAAGGATCCAATAATGAGAACAAGTTACAATACTTAGTCCATTTCATACATCTAGAATTCTTAAAGATATATTATTACAGTACCAAATTCAGAGTGCGGAAATTTAACAACAGAATGAAAAGAAACATCTATCGATAATACACAAGGATCTGTCAGTGCCCACTAGAAGAATCCTTCACACAATGGCTACTCCTCAAGCAGTACCTGCAATAGGGGTAAATAAACCCTGAGTACGCAATGTACTCGCAAGACTTACCTAACTAGTGGGAATAATTTCCCAACTCCAAGGGGTTATGATAAGCTTTACAGTTTGCTGGTTTTCTTTTTGCAGAAAGCAATACTAATGGTGAATCCTTATTTATGTTATTATTAGCAGTCAATATTAATTCATTACCTAGCCATTCTATGTAAGCACCTGTTCTACTTTCAGGCAAGGGTTGAGCAATCAATTCAATTTTATCACCTTTCCTCTTTTAGTTCTTACTACGGTCCTAGAGTATAGACAAGTCTTACCGACACGACGGCCATTCACGAATCAATGAGCCCAGCTAGGGTACCCCAAAATACATGCCCCACTTGTACCCCAGGCACAAGTAGGACCAACCCACCACTCTCCTAGTCAAGGGGTCTAGGCCCTCGTCTAAAGTTGGACTCCAAGCCCCTACTCCTGAGTCTCAAACTCAGTACGGTGCTTAGACCTCCACCATCCCCACCTCCAATTAGTCGGTTCGGAAAGAGCCAAAACCCACAACAAGAGAGCAACAGGCGCCCTATACAGAAAACATAGGGTTTCATAGAGTGCATCGGACGCTGGTCATGCAGTGACCAGACGCTAGGGTCCTACGTCTGGTCAGTGGTAGCAGAGAACACGCAAGCATCGGTCTTCGACCTGAACACTAGCATTGAAAGTGACTGGACGCTGCCTAGGTGCATCCGATCATGTTAGTGTGGTGGCACACAGAGGAGATAGTGAGTGATTGGATGCTGGGCGAGTCCGGTTGGGGGTGACCGGACGTGTTCAGTCACAAGTGGAACCTTACTGGAAGTGATCGGACGCTAGGGTCCTACGTCCGGTCATCCACTGTCCCGCGTCTAGTCGCAACTTAACCATTGAGATTGCTTAGTATTTGAAGGCAGGCATGACATGGTAGCCATCCATTGACCAGGACGCTAGCAGGATACGTCTGGTCAATCTGACCGGAGCGTCCGGTCACCCCGAGTTTTGCCTAGTGAAGGGGTAACGACTATTTTAGCCCTTGGGGCTATAAATAGAAGGGGGTCTCGGCCATGGCTTGTGCTAAGCACCTCAGGGGACTTTGTGTCCATGCTTGTGAGTGCTTGGGAGCCCTCCATCTCACATATGCTTGATAGTGATCATCCGATTCTATGAGAGAGCGATTCTAGTGCGATTGCATTATGAGGTTGCATCATGGGGCACTAGGTGGTCATCTTGCAAGCCAGTGGTGCTTGTTACTCTTGGTGGTTGCCACCACCTAGATGGCTTGGTGGTGGTCTCCGTCGAAGCCCGCAAGAAGCTTGTGCAGTGCTCCAAAGAAGAGCTTTGTGAGGGGCATTGTGCTTGTCCCATGGGAGCCGCAAAGAGCAACTCTAGTAAAGCATGTCATTGAGCTACCCTCACTTTCAGGGTAGGTTCTTGCGGTGCTCGACGTGCGTGCTTGACGGGTGATGCCAATTAGCCACCGAACCACCAAGTGAACGGTCAACACAATGGGGACTAGCGTGTTGGCAAGCACGTGAACCTCAGGAGAAAAATCACCGTGTCAACTTTATCCTTCCTATTGGTTTGCATCCTCGTTACACAATCTTGTAATTACTTTCATATACATTGTGCTTATGTAGTTGCTCTTGTAATTAGTTAGCTTGTGTAGCTCACTAGTTACCTTCTTGCTTGTGTAGCATAGAAGTAGCTCCCTTGCGTAGCTAATTTGGTTTGTGTAACCATGTTAGTCACATTGCTTAGTTTATATAGCTAAGTATTTGCACTCTCTAATTTGGCATTGGCTGCCTTGTTATTGAGCATTGCTAGTGAGCTTAGTTGGCTTTGTGCTTTTGCTTACTAGCATATGTGGGAGCTCCCTTATTGCTTGAAATACTAGTGGCATAGATTTGTGTGACCTTGCTCCTAGAAATGGTTAGGTGAGCTCTAGCTAGCCCGGCACCTTTGTTGCCTAACTAGGATCTTTATAAGGTGCTTGTGTACTTTGATAGAGGGGTGTAGTCTTGGCTAGAACAAATTGTTTTAATTCTGCATTTGTTTCGGTTAGCCGACTGTGATTAAATTAAAAAACAACTATTCACCCCCCTCTAGTCGCCATCTTGACCTTACACCAGCTGGGTATCTCAGAACACACGTCCCACTTGTACCCCAGACACAAGCAGGACAAACCCACCACTCTCCTGTCAAGGGGTCCAGGTTCCCATCCAAACTTGGACTCCAAGCCCCCACTCCTGAGTCCCAGACTTCAGTGCGGTGCTTAGACCTCCACCATCCCGCCTCCAATCAGTCGGTTTGGAAAGAGTCGGAACCCACGACAAGAGAGCAACAAGTCTTCCCTACGCCCATACCCAAGTATGTGCTCGGGATAATAAATTTATGACTTGTCTAGAGTCCATTGCAACGGCTAGTCCATAACCGACGTAGACAGGGAAAAAGTGTAACCAAGCTATGCCCCATTGGCAACAGGACACAACCTCTTACACCCACCAAAACCCAAACCATATCCCTGTCCGGTCTCCATTTTCCTTTCCACCATTTTATCATGAGTGATCTTAGTAATCACCTATTGTGAGTACTAGCTACTATATATATACTAAAGGCATTCTTACTCTTAATACCAATTTACTATATATATACTAAAACACGGAGTACTAGCTACTCTATTTCTCAACCTACTTAAGGGCTACAAAAATTACAGTGAGCACATAATAATCTAATGAACTTACTGTAAAAATTTCATGGCTAAAGCTACCACCAATTTGCCACAAAAATTTCTACAACTATTAATCTAAATAATGCTAAGTTTTCCTAAATGAATTACTAAATCTAATATTCTCATAGATAACTGTAAACTAACTACTCCAACAGATAGATCGCATTTTTAGGAACTGAACACAATTTATTTCATAATTTTTGGACATCTATGTGAATTGATATTAATTATACAAGTTTGGCTCTAAAATTAAAATAGAAAAGCATTACTAATTTATTAGAAACGAAAAACGGCGAACAGCCCACGCGCGACAGTGGCCCACGGCGGGGAGACCTGCATGCGCGCCAACGCATATGCAAAAGAGCCCTCGGATTTTAACTAAATGAACCCGTAATCCTTTCTACTATTTCACTCTCTCTCTCTCTGACGCTCTCACTTAACCCCCCGACTTACATTGAATTCCCATTTCAAAGTCCCTGGCTGAATCTTATTAGAGGCCACGACATCTCTGGCCAAACATCGACGAGCACGGACCTCCTCAGCAGCAATCATCATCACTGTGACACTCTTCATCAAAAGCGTAGTCGATAGAGGTATAAAACACCACAATTGGTGTCGCATAGAGGCGTGGCCATGCACCATGGCGGGGTTTGGCCGTAGTGACACTGACATTGGTGAAAACCTCTAGCCCGACGCTACCATTACTACCTAGCCTCCATGCCTAGAGTACCGATAACATTCTAGAGGTCATATATATACCAGTTCTACTCCCAAACGAGCCGGCCATGGACACAACATCTACACCGCATTCGCCGGTGGCAGCCACGTGCTTCGGTGAGCCTAGGCCTTAACCGATTCAATCATCTACCCTAGGAGCAGGAGGACCTTCACCAAAGACATGTTGGACGGCCTGGACGAAGTCATGAGGCTTGGCAAGGTGGTTGGCCATGTGCGCGGGGTTGCTCTGGTTCACGGCAAGCGCGGCAACATCGCTCTCGGTGACTCACTGCACCCTTGGTGAAACTGTTTCATAGGAGGGGCAACCAAGTCAAGGAGATGTGAAAGCACCGCTCAATTAAAGACAAAGGAGTAAGGAATGATGCCCTGGTCGAGCACCCACCCTGACGGCCATGGTGGACCGCCGCGAGGGAAATGCTCCATAGTACCTCACTAGAGGATGAAGCTCGTCGGGTTGACTCCAATCGTGAGCTAACCACCAGGGCTAGTTGGGTTCACGGGGAATTGGACGGAGGTGGATGGTGCGAGGTGAATTGGGTGAGTGCCGCCGTTCGGCCTTAAGATGGCCGATGGGGGAGAAGACTCCAAATTAAAACATTAAGGCGCACGGCTGCGACCAAGGGTGGGCTCGGCGTGTAGCTAAGTTCCCACTCAACCGCCTAGCGTACTTAATTGCTTGGATAGACCAGTGCTGTGAGGTGGCCTTGGCGTGGCTCGGCGACTCTGGCGCGACGCCATTAAAGACGGAGGTGACCCGAGAAGGTAGCGTGGCGCTTGCCAATCAATAGACGAGGACGAGGTCACACAGAGGAGGCTACACGTGCACGTATGGAGTCGACACGGCTCGCACGGCCACAACGCCTTGATTTGCAAGCCGACGGTGACACAACCATGTGCCAATGCCGCAGGCACGCACAGTAGCGGCAGTGGCGATGCGACGCAATCAGCGTGGGTGCCGACAAAGTGACATCTCGACGTAGAGGAAACGTGCACGCTGGTGATGACGGCTGTGGCCCTAGAATCGCCACTGTACCTGAGCGGACCGGCAATGGCGACTGGTGAGCAGAGCTATCACGGAGTGACGCGGGCAGTCCCAAGGCACCGGCAGCGACGCGGACAATAGCGTACGTCGTGGCAGTGGGGAGGAGCAGCTGCACGCCCGGGCAGCCGGCCACCGTGGCTAGCCGGGCATAGCCAGACACGCACGTGCGCAGCTAGCGCGTCGACAACGGCACAGGGGCAGTGGTGACCGTGTCCGGACGCTGAAATTGGCCGGGAACGTTGTGCACACGCTTTATAAAAGCGTCCCAAAAACCCAACTCGATGCTTCAATTGCTAAACCACCCATTCCATTCATAAGAGGGCATATCAAGCTACTAAGACCAGCCCTGAAACCACACCACCCTTTATAGCCTAATTGCTCTACAAAAATTGCCAAATTTGGCCTTGTCAAACCGCTTCCCGACTTAGGAAATTCGACTAAGTCTCGATCGGATTCGCGTCAAATTCGATTTCCAAACTATTCGGTACGCTAGCTAGTGAATTCCTTTCGCGACATCAAGTATTTCATCGTCACCTACACGGTTCGTACTTCTAACTTTACTAAAATTCCGTATATACGTTCTATAGCATTTTTGCTTAATAAAAATTGATTTAAAACCCTAAGTAATACAACTCGACTATGAAATGTAACTTTCGTTTCGCGTTACATAAATTGATTTACACACTATTTTAGATACACTATCACATAAACATGATGCCCATGCAGCGTTTTAGCAAATATTTACAGGGTAACACCGAAGGTGTTACACAAGGTACCGTGTAAAGTCATCTAAAACTTATATATATGGCTAATTAGTAATCAACTTTAATATAACAAAAAATATGCATAATTTAAACTATTTAAAACTTATCTTTATGACTAATACCATTATATAATAATATTATTAATGGTATATAAATGTTAGTTTTAAAATGGCTAGTCATATTAATTTTATGTACTTCTATTATTCATATATTAGTGAAATTATTTTTATATATTTTAAACTATTTATTGATAAATATTATTTATAGTTTCATTGATTTTTTATATATTTAGTTATTGAATGTTTATTATATATATATATATATATATATATATATATATATATATATATGTTAGTTTTGATATATTTTAAACTACGTACGTGGGCGTGCATTTTGAAAGTTTAAGACCTACTAGAGGACATTGCCAAGTTTAGGCTGGTCTGACATCTTTGTTCGCTAGTGCCAGCGTGGACCGCCACGTCAACAAACGGATTTAGTCTAGGCCTGTTTGGACCTATAACTACCAAAACTTTTTTTGCAATTTGGCTTTTTTTTTAAAAAAAAATCACCAGTTTGCACCCATGGGCGACAGTAAACCCAAATGTAGACCCTTTTCTCAGCGTCATGACCTACGGCACCAAGGCCAAGGTCGGAGGCCAGGAGTTACGTGGCTGGCGACGTGGCGCTGACGTGACCAGAGCTCTAATTTTAACCTTAAGCTCTAAAATAACATGACTTGGACCCTAATTTTACCATTAGATGGACATATAAAATAAATTTAAGGGTGTCCAACTCATGATACGTGGTTAAGATTAAAATCAGAGCTCGGCGCAATGATTCATGACGTCGACCTCGGCGCCATAGATCATGACGCCGAGGTCAGCGCCATTGAATCATGGCGCCGAGCTCTAGCCACATCAGTGACACGTCGCCAGCCATGCAATCTCTGGCCTCCGACCTCAGCGCCATGACCTATGACACCCAGACGTGTTACCTCTGCGTCGTTGGTCAAAGCGCCGAGAAAAGGGTCCAAAGTTAGGTTTACATCACCCAGAGGTGTAAACGTGATTTTTTTTACAAAAAAAAGGGCCAATTTGCAAAAAAATCAGTATGACTACCATATGCCAAGTTGACCTAGACATGCATTTTAGAAGTTTAGAGACCTAGATGACACCATCTACCAAAGTTAGAGGCTGTTGGTGAATTTTCCTCAAGAATTATTATCTGACCACAGGCATCTGAACGAACAATTCAATCAAATATATATATACAGATGACCTACATATGGACCACGACTACCGCTAATACCCCACAGTAAGAACCATGAATATTGCGCATGAGCAAGAATGCTTCTTCCGAAACAATCACAAACAGATGAGAGGCAGTTCGTCCAATTGTCCGGCAATCATATTGCAACAAGATAATGTCCTCACAACACCTAGATATATCAGACACAAATAAGATGCAATCTGATCTCACAGTACTGGCATACGGAGAATAATCCGTTGCTGATACATCAACATGCAGGCTCCTAAGATTACCGGCTTCCAGCTTGGCTGCAGACGACTCGGATGGAAGGGGGGCATACATTAGAGCAATCAGATGTAGACATGCAAGGTTGATTGCATTGGCTGCGCCAATCACCCAGACTTGAATAGCAAGACAGCTTTAGAGTCGATGTAGAAATATACAAAGTAGTTTGTCTCGTGCGTCACGTAAGAACCTGCATCACGGACAAAAAATGCTTAGCAAAATTGTTGACATTCAATATGTATTATCATGGACCGTTATAAATGGAAGGGATTCATAAGTGAATTCCAATCCCACATGCTTTTCCTGAGCTCAGTTTTTCATTCCCAAGATAATGCATATGGCACTGAAGTTCAGTAATCATCGTAACCATATATACTCCAAAACAAAAGCATTCTAGGAGGATAGAGCTCGTTTGGAGGATCACCCATGGGCTCACACGAGAGAAACTGAAAATAAAATAACTAGATGTTTTCAACATAGATTAACAAATCAAAACAGTTTATCACAGAAACTCCGGCAGCACTGGCCATTGTGAGAGACATGGGATGTAGAAATTGTAAACAAGATGTCAGATAAATGTTTACCAAAGACAGAAGAGGATATAGCGTGGCTGTCACTCTTATGGATCTTAACTATCATCTAACTGGATAATTGATTATCTCTGAACTATGAGAAGCAATTAAAGATAAGATTTCTCCTATAGTTATGTCCTAAGACCCCCTCCGGCCCAGTTTATAAGGCGCACAAGCATATCAAGATTCAAACTTCAGTCTTTGACCAATAATTTGGCCAACAGTTTTTAACTATTGTAATACAAACTTGGTACAGTTAAATTTATAATCAAATATACTGTGCAATGATTATAATTTTATAATCATAAAAAATATAGTATACAATAAATAAACGGTCATTGGTTAAATTGAAATTTGGAAGACCATGCCATGTGTCACTATGCCTTAGAAATTGAACCAGAGGGAGTATAATAGAGTTGAATAGAAACATCTGGAACTTAAGACAGCTCTTCATTTGAGTCTTATAATTAGTTTGAGGTAGAATCAATCAAGTCAAATAGGAACATCTGGAAATTAAAACAGCTCAAGTAGTTTGTGAAACAGAATTAGTCAAGTCCAAGAGAAAGATGTCGAAGTTAAGAAAACAGCTTGCCATTGAATCTTAGGATTAGCTTGTGACACAGAATGAGTCAGTTGTGATTGTATGCCATTCTCTGTACTTGTCGGCCCTCCTTTTTTTTATGCATAAAAGAAATCTGGAGTGTTTGCTAAAGCTCAGAATAATAAATGGTCACCATATTGAGAGAGAAAACAAATAGAACAGAACTAGTTAATTATCAAAAAGGCTGGGAATTTCAATACTGCAACAACATCCTTTTGTTTCTATGCCATCAATCAAGAAAACCTTTTTCTAATATCGCTACTACTTTCAGTGTTAAAACATGTTTTCACATAAGAGGGGCATTCAGGCATTTTCCTTTGGTTCAATCTTTCCAGCCTTGTCCGAGCAGCAACACTCATCGGAATGAGTAACATGTGGCACTAATCCAATTATGAGAAGTCCACTGGCACCATCAAATGCCACTAGCAGCTGCTGGTACGGAACGAAAAATCCTACATTAAATGATTTCCGGTGATGGCTCTATTATAACAAATTAATGTAGCCCCCAGGGAGGAAGGGAGAAGTGATATGTTATGGGCAACCAGGATGCCGTCCCAGCCCTTTTATCACATGCAACAGAGGAAGATAGAAATAGCTGGAGATAGAATTAGATATGGGTTATTAGGATCAGGTTGCTTAGATACTAAGCTAGGGGAGTTTGTTAGGGCCGTGACTTGCCCACTAAAAGAGGCAGCCAGCAACACATGAGAATCAATAAGAAAGAAGTAAATAAGTCCCTTTCCAATCCATAGCCTGGTCACCGTCTAAGCTGACTCCGCCTGGCTATCTTCCTGGCCGTGTTTACCATTGATGAACTATGGTTCAGAATAAGATATGTTTTATTTGCTTTGCACGACATAGAAGTTGCAGAGAAAGGCCCTATTAGGTGTCTAGGCATGCTTAAACATTTACAATAAAAAAAAATATGTTATCATGACTGAGAAGAAGCTATGAACAGTCGAATGCTACACATATACATCTATTGCCTATAGAAGAATATGAACACAGGTGGCATGACATATCAGGCAGACTTTCACTGGTCTCAAATTGTTAACATATGCCTAACATGACTTCCATTCATAAAATAGGCTGCCTTATAAATAAAAATAATAATAAGAAAATCACAGGAAATTTAGAGAAAAGGAATTAGAACTATAAGTCCAAGATAGAACATTTTGTAGAAAAAAGAATACAAACATAGACAGCAAAAAGTTCTGTTTGATAAGAACTTAAGACCTACATAATCACATGAGATAAATAATTGCTTCAATGTTCAAAGTGTTTTTTCCAATCTAGTACTGACAATTGTTCTCTCAGATCCATGTTCACAACTTGGCTGTGCCAATTGCAGATTGCAGTAGAGGTTGCTAAACTTCCCTCATTGCAAACCAATTGCTGGGGTGTTTTTGAAGTGAATAAGTGATGTGGCATGCCACATGGATTCTTTGTGAGGACAAGACACCTCAAAATATTGGGGTGATATGGCATACCCAGTCAATTGGGAGTTAAAATGTCATACCATTTCTTCAATACATCCGATTACAGATATAGTAAGGTGACAGCGAGCTAAGGAGCTATCAAAGTAAAGTACGTGTTATTAAGCTTAGATTTATACAGAAAAGAGTGAATAGAAAGTTAAAATACATCAATTAGAAATGCAATAAATTGAATGATAGCTTGCTAAGTTGGATTTGGTTGATACCAAGAGTAAATTTCAGAATTTAAGCCAAGCCAGAAGTAAGGAGGTAAAGCTCACAATAGAGCAACTAGACATGGTCGCGCATACCCTGTCCACACTCCCTGAAACTATACTTCATCCAGAGCTGTATGGAGGCTCTATTGGACTAAGTATATACTCCATAGATCATGATCATTAGAACATTCCCTTCAAATTTGAAGAATAACTTCAGTTGATCAGTAACCATTTCAACTTCACTTTCCCAAGTTCATTTCCTTTTTAATATATTTTAGAAAAAGAGTTTCATGTGGCTTCTATTGCCAGCATAAACACTGTCCTACAAGGTCCACTCTTCTATCAATCATGTGGGAACCTCTATGAGCTAGCAAGTATGAAATTGACCACAGAATATCCAACGAGGTAACGACGCGAGCATATCAGACTACAACTGGCGCAATCATTCAATATCCGTAAGGGGCTTGGGAGGAGAGCATTACCGAAGTTGCGGCCGACGATGCAGTGCCAGGTTGGGCCGTGGTTTTTGTCGAACTCCTTCTTTATGTACTCCGCGATGTCCTTCTCCATGCTGTGCTTCTCGAACGCCTGACCGAGAGGGAAGGAATCGACAGAAGAAAAAAAAATCCCCAAACCCAAGGAACAACCCGTCAACAAGGGCGGAGCGACGAAAACCAAATCTTGCGCAGGAAGAGATGGCAGAGCGAAAGCGAGGGCGTAAGTCTCTTACGACGCGCGCAATTTCGAAGGCCTCCTGCCGCATCTCCTCCTTCATGTCGGCGCTCTTGAGCTGGATCTTGTGCGCCACCGCCGCCGCGGCATCGGCCGGCGGCGGGAACCCCGCGCCCACCGGCTTGCGGTCCTCGGAGGAGGCCCGGATCACCGCCTGCGCGTCGCCCGCGGGTCCGCGCCTGGCCTCGTCGGACATTCTTGGGGGCGGATGGAGCGGAGCTGCCGGGCACGCTTCTCCCTCTCAACTCAAGGAATCCTCAGCTTTTTTTGAAAGGCGAGGGCGTGCTGGTGCGCGTTGGAGCGGAATCTGTCTAGTGTCTACAGACTACAGCAGAAGAAGACTGAAGAGAAGGTGAAGCTGGAAGGGTTGAGGTGGGCTGGTGGCCGTATGGGCCTAGGGCTAAAGCCCGGCCGCCATGAGGTTTGTAACGCAAGATTTTTTTTCCCCAAATAATAGTTGCTGAACTTTTGAGTGGAACCGTTTCAATCGTTTCAGTTTTTAAGAAAAAAATGAATTCACATTCCAAATCGGGCCTAAGGTTATTTTATATATAAAATACAGGAACGGACCATGTATATCTAACTCTATAGAACAAGTGTATTTCGGGTCGTTTTATAAAGTCATATTATCCACGATTGCATAGAACTAACGATTACCACTGGGAGGTGGTCATGAACATGGCCCTTGATGCTGGGATTTTGGGATGGACTCATGGGCTGACTTCAGAGGCCTTTGTGAGGACAGGAGCAATGAGGCCTTGTTTAGATCACCTCCAAATTCCAAGTTTTTTCACTCTCTCTCCATCACATCAATTTTTAGCCGCTTGTATGGAGCATTAAATGTAGGTAAAAAAAATAACTAATTGCACAGTTTAGTTCGAAATCACGAGATGAATCTTTTGAGCTTAGTTGGTCCACGATCGGACAATATTTATCAAATAAGACGAAAGTGCTACTATTCATCGGGTTGAAATTATTTGCAAACTAAACATGGCCTGAGGATAAAGGTTTCAACCCGCATCGGGAGAGGGGGCAAACAGAACTGACCGGCGACACCTGTCACGCAGGGTATAGTCGTTGGGTTTTGAGTGTGGACGCTGAATACCCAACGACAGTGGTGTTCGATTATTCAGTCGCTTCTAAAATTCATGTCACATTGAATATTTAGATACTAATAAAAAGTATTAAATATAGATTAATTACAAAACTAATTACATAGATAGAGGCTAATTTCTGAGACTGAATTTTTAAAGTCTAATTAATCTGTCATTAGCATATGTTTATTGTAGCACCACGTTGTCAAATCATGGACTAATTAGGCTTAAAAGATTCGTCTCATAAATTAATCATAAATTATGTAATTAGTTTCATAATTAATCTATATTTAATACTTAATACATATATTTAAATTTTCGATGCGACATAAATTTTGAAACAGCCCCGACGGCTAGAGCACGACATGCCCTAGTCACCTGTCGTTGCTTGTTGTTCTTCTCTCTTGTAGCCTTCTGCGCTTCTGTCTCGTTGGCAGGTGTAGGGACATCAACCGAGATAGTATTTGATAGGGTCTCATCGCCAGAGTTGATGTCAGGAGCCTGTGGCATGGGAATCTGTGGTGGCTGTCGCATCATGAAGACTTAGTATGGCTTATAGTGTTGTTTATAAATGTCCACCTTGCTAAGGTACGACGGCGCGGCACGAAGCGCATTTTTTTTAGCTTAGCATGAGTACGGCCTGGCTTGATGACGTGTGTCGACGAAATATGATCGACAGTCTACCTAGGGGTATGCCCAATGTAGTAGATTGTCGGTAGATAGATGTGCAAGCCACAAACAAGACGGTGACGCAAGACAGACACGAGGTTTTATCCATGTTCGGCCGCCAAGAAGGCGTAATACCTACGTCCTATGTCTGATTGTTTTGCTGTATGTCAATGAGAGATGATTTTTAGAAATATCCCCTGCCCACCTTATATAGTCCGGGGGGCAGGGTTACAGATCTGGAAACTAATCCTAGTTAGTTACAATTGCCATAGGTAGCCGGATAAGGTTTCATATTCTAACCGACCAAGATCTTGCTTGATCATCAAATCTGTCTTGACTCCTTGCGTGGGACTCCGAACAGGTTGGTCGGGCCACGCGTCGTCTTTTGGTGGACCGGACCCACTGATCCGGGCCGGCCCAAGCTTAGCCGTAAGGGTATAGGGGTTAATACCTCCACAGCTAGTCCCCGAGCACCATGTATTATGCTACGACACGCCATTTTAACCTTCTCCGAATAGTGAGGTTTGAGTTCTTGACATCTCTGACCACCGTTGTCGCTGAAGAAGTAAGTTGTCCGAAGAATGTATGGTGCTCTTAAGAAAAAAGAAAAGATTTCCGTCCTGAGAAGTGTGCCCACTTATATTTCTGTAAAGAAATGTAAGTGCGTCTTAAAGCGTAGCATCCTTGATCATCAGAGGCGTAGTGGTCGAAAAACAAGCACATTCACCGCAAGGTGAAGTGTGCCCACTTAGTCCCCGAGCCTGGTAGTAGGTGACGCAGGCACGTGGTGCCAGGGTCTAAAAAGAATTTCCACTGGAGTTAATCGTCGTACAGGCGATACGAGATGTACCGGCAGGTGCATCGTACCGATGTAGTCCTCGAGCTTGCTGGAAGGCGAAGTATGAGCCTTGTAGCAAGGTCTAAATAGATGTCTCTCAACTGTATATGAGTACAAATCACATGTAGCCAAGGAAAGCGGTCTCCGAGCAGTGGTCGGGACAGTCCTCGAGCACGCTAGTGGTCGGAGCAGTCCCCGAGCACGTTAGTGGTCGGAGCAAGTCCCCGAGCACGGCAGTGGTCTGAGCAGTCCCCGAGCACGGTAGTGGTCTGGACCATCCTTGAGCACGGCAGTGGTCTAGGCAGTCCCGAGCATTTGTAGTGGTCGGAGCAGCCTCCGAGCACGAGACATGCAGCGAAGAAGAACGAACGCCGCTTGCATTATCATTTGGTGTATTTGTTTATCTTCTTACTCTGTCAAGTCCAATCTGGCACGTCTGGTCAAAAAACGGACGGGTATAGCACGTCATACTGTCTTCTTGCCCTTCTAGCAAACAGTCGCTTGGCACCTGTAAGGAGGTGCGTCAGTGTGGGCCCTCTCACACTAGCAACGAAAAGGCACGTACACTAGTAACGAAGGGGCGCATTTATTGGCGTAGATCTCGAGGTTGTGAAAACAACCGTCTGCGGCGCGTGCGCACGTCTTCCAAGAATCTCGGGCGGACGAAATGGCGGAACTCTTGGTTATTTATAATATAGAACTGGTAAGTTACTTTTTATCGATCCCCATTATCATTCGCCGCCGCAGCCTTCTTCTTCCTCTTGCCCAAACCCTATACCTCCGAAATCATCACCAATCACCCCTCCACCGTATCCACCCCTTTAGCGAGGACGGATTAATGGCGAAGAGAGACGTCCAGAAGAAAGCCGGAGTCATGGCGAAGGAGTGGTGGAAGTCAAGGAGCAACGAGCAGACCATCGAAGACCTTGTCACCATGGGAGTGCTCCACAACAAGGCACTCGCGGGATGGCGCGCGCCGGAAGGAGAAAGCTACCCTGATCCACAACCAGGTGAGATTGTGGTTTTCGAGGATTTCTTCAAGCGGGGTTTTTGGGGTTCCAGTGCACCCTTTCCTTCAGAGGCTCTGTTTGTATTACAAGATTGGGATTTGCAATCTGCATCCTAACTCGATTCTTCTTGTCTCCACCTTCATCCATCTTTGCGAAGCATATGGTGGCTTCCAGCCCCATTTCGACCTCTTTCGCCATCTGTTCTGTCTACGGAAGAAAGGACAGCAGCGGCTCGAAGATAGTCGGAGGCATATACCTCAATCTGCGTGACAGGATGAAGGCCCCAGTACCTGCACTGCCCTTGGAACACATCTTTGGACGACTGGTACAAGAAGTGGTTCTACATCCGCAAGGAGCGAACACGATCACATTGTGGTGATGTGGGGTTCATTCCGGAGAAGAAGAACAGCTGGTCGGAGAAGCCCGAGCACTTTGGAGCAGATCTCAGAACTGCTGGAGATGATCCCATGGAAGAAACTAGATGGTCCGAGCGTGGTCAGGAACTTCATCAGCCGAAGGATCCTAGCCTTGCCAGAGGAGGGTACATCCCGGCTACGAGTACCAAGGTAGCGCGGGACCCAACTAGGACCAGACAAGAGGTGCTTGACAAGATTGAAGTCAAAGCCAGGATTGGAGAGCTATCAACTTAGCTGATCCAAATTATGTCAGGTTGAGCGACATCGAGCATGCCCTTCAAGCTGGCTCGTCCTCCCACCAAAGGTAAATTATGCTGCCTTGTACCCGTAGAGTTATGTTGTAACAAAAACATACTGTGTTGTCGCCTTTATGGTTCCAGAGTAATGGTCAGTGATAGAGCAGCAGTGTTCGTGTCTCCACCCCCTGTTGTGGATTGGGCCACCAAGTTGCTAGCCCAACTGCCCAAACCAGCGCCAGGGCGGAAGACGTCGACTGGACCGTACTCGGGGTTGGGGAGGAGGGCAACGGCCAGGGCCGCTGGCAAGCGGCCGGCGGCCAGCAAGCGGTCGGCGGCCAACAAGCGTCGTCAGGCCATCTTCCCACTGTCAGATGATGAAACAGAGGATGCAGACATCTTTCCGACTTGTCCCTCGAAGAGGAGGAGACAACTGGGGTCGACGGAAGCAGGGTGGCTCCTTCCGTGCCTATAGGGATCACATCACCGACCATTGCAACGCAGAGGACAAGCGGACAAAGGGGTCGAGCACCAGCCCCCGGCGCCAGTTCTGGTCATAGAAAGAGACCCGATGGCGCCCACAGTGCACATGGAGCAGGCGTGGATGAAGAGACGCGCCTTCGCCACATCATTCTGTGCTTCTAAGCTGTAAGTATTTGTAACATTGCTGAAAGCTTTCTTATTATATTGAATACCATTGTCTTTTGAACTTATCTCTGATATATTAGGTCGGCATCCACCAAAATCCCGACCAGCTAGCTAGGTGCGGCTTGGCTTCGCCAGCAATGGCGGAGGGAGGAACTGACCCAGCAGCCGGCTATGGAGGAACCTAGTAGAAGAAAATCCACCGGAGCCTCAGCAGACGAGCGGCCAGACGATAGTCCCCGAGCAGCTGGTCGAGAAGAGAGCCGAGCCAAGTACAAGTGCTTCCGAGCACTAACCCCTGCTGAGGGGGATACTTCGGCGCTAAGGGAATCAGACCAAGCCGAGGAGCAGCAGCCGAAGGTGCACAGAGCCGCTTGCCGATGCTACGGCTCGTGGGAAAGACATAGTGTCGTAGAGACTACAAACTCAGACAAGCGGCCGCTTCCTGAATAAAAGGCCGAAGAGGATGAAGTAGAAGAGGTCCTAGGCCGTCCCCAAGACAGATGACAACATGTATATATGTCGCGCTGGCGGAACGACCAGTGGGTTTTGCATGAGGAAATCCCAGAGGTCGAAGAGACCCTAAAAGTTGAACGAGCGGCAAAACGTCTGATGACAGAAGTCCAGGTATGTGACTTGACCACTTGACCCTGCCTTTAGTTGAACTGTCTGACTTCTAGCTTGTTTACATGCAGGACCTGATGAAGACCGCAAAGTACCAAAAAAAAGTGCTTCGACCAGATTGAGGGGATCACAACAAGCAATAGAGAGCTGGGGACCCAAGGTTGGAACGCTTGTGCCACCAAACTTGAAGCCGCCGACCAGGAGAGGACAGAGCAAAGAGGCACAAAACTAGAACCTGGTCGTCTAGCTCAGTAACAAAGAGCAGGAAAAAACAAGTAAGTTGTCATTTTAGCACAGCAAGTGCATGACACGTGTTATTGCATTGTTGGTAGTAACAGCTGTAGTGCAGGCTTAGAAGCCGAAGTAGTCCATCTCCAAGAGGAGAATAGCCGTGTGGCCGCAGAGTGTGGTCGTCTGAAGGAGGACAACGAAGAAACTGGCGCAAGAACAGTTGCAACTTCAGGACCGCACAACTAAGATGAAGGAGGAACTGAGAAGGTAAGTGTTCTAGACCACCTTGCTCATTCTGTTGCCTGCCTTATCTTGTCGTGGCGTGACATTTTAATGTCTTGTGCGGTTTGCAGTTTAAAAGTCAATGCCAAGAAGCATCTGGAAGCCGTGATTAAAGATCGTGACTGGCTAGAAGGTCGGATGCCTAGAGATCACCGAGGACCGGGACACATTGGAAAGAACCTGTGAGTGCCAGGAGGTGGCAACTGGCATCATGCCCGTCCTCGACCTTATCGACCCAGCGCTTACAGGAAGGAAGTGCCGAGGACAACCGTTAGCTCAGACTGGTCGAGAGATGCCGAAAGGCATGGGGATGGTTCCAAGAGTTCATGAAGGAGGCGGGTGAGTACACAGGTGCACAGTGCTAAGCATAGTGCATGCCCAACTACCCCCTGATCGATCTCAAGTGCCTAGAGGCTGGGTACCCAAAGGAGGTGGACCCAAACAAGGCTGAGGAGCTTCGGATGCCCAGCTGGACCTGTCTTCAAAGATAATTAGCGACATTAACCTGTGTGGAGGTGGGACAGCACCTGTACAGGATACGCCATCGACAAGTCAGCTGGGAAACGCCATCAGTGTGAACCAACCGATGAAACCTGCGGTTCTCGACCAGCCAGGCATCGGCGGGGCCATCCTCCTCAGCTTGACCGTACAAGAGTCCCCGAGACTCGAGCAGGATATCAGAAAGCTAGCGAGCAGCCGGTGCCGCGTGCCCCGACCAGCCAATAGAATAGGCTAGAGCTGTAGAAGAAGGACGTAGTGTGTGTTATTGTAAACTTGGTCCTCTTCAGGCAAGCTTGTAATAATGTAACTGTATATCATCATAAGCTTGTTCGCTTTGTATAAAACATATTTAAGCTTGAAACTCATGTTGGTGTAACTAAGTGAGAACATGTTAACAGTTCTGTTTAGTTGTACCATTGTACTTGACACGTCATCCCAAAAAGTTTGTGCGGCCCTAGTTTGCCATGTGGTCGGAGTGTGAGGTGCGTGACCTGTGCACACGTAGATGCGGACAAGTCAAACTAGGGGGGGACCTGCCGATCACCCGTAGCGTAGAGAGTAGGGTTCCATGCACGCGTTGGGAGGAACCAGAGACAGGGCCTGCTCCGAAACCTGTAGAAGGAATGGTGGTTGGCTATTACTGGCTAAGTTAGAATAACCATAAAATTTGAAGTGACACATTAGAGTGGTCGGAGAAATCATAATAGCTTTATTGAATTAAATCAAAAGTACAAGAGGAGTACATATCTCAGTAGTTAAGCATAGAAATGTCTAAGCTTATCGATATGCCATGAATTTGGTACGTCCGTACCGTCCAGGTGAGCTAACCTGTAAGACGTTGGTCGTGTGACTTCCTTGATCATGAAGGGCCCCTCCCATGGGGTTGCGAGTTATGGACATCAGCCTGATTCGTCTTCCACTTCAGGACCAGGTCCCCGACCATGAAGAACCGCTCTTTAATGTTCTTGTTGTAGTACCTTGCATAAAACAGCAAGGTATTTGGCTGTACGTACAACAAGAATTGAGCCACTTCTCTTCTGCACTATTCACTTCTAGCTCCCCTACTTCATTGACCTTGCCCTCGTTGAAGTTCTCTACCCGTGCTGATCTGAAAGCTATATCTGCTAGGAGGACTGCCTTAGCGCCGTAAACCATAAAGTATGGTGAGACGCCGGTGTTTACGACTGGGCTGAGTTCTGAGGCCCCAGACCATGGCTGGCAACTCTTTGAGCCATCTTCAGGGAGCTTTGTCATTTTCTCTATACATCCTCTTCTTCAATGCATCCAAGATCATGCTGTTTGCCTGCTCTGACTTGCCCATTAGCTCTAGGGTGCGCCACCGAGACGTATTTTACTACTATGCTCCTTTCATCGCAGAAGTCCCAAAAAAGCGTTCCTAGTGAACTGAGTACCCAGATTAGTGATGATGCTGTTGGGTATGCCGAAACGGTGGATGACCTGGTCGAGGAACGTGACAGCTTTTCTAAGGATGCCTGTACCAGAGGCATGTATTCTATCCACTTAGAAATTTGTCGATCAGCACAAAGACGCATGTAAATTTTCCAGGAGCCGGTTTTGAAGGGCCGATCATATCTAGTCCCTAGCATGCAAAGGGCCAAGAGGCTGGTATTGTCTGGATCTCATGTGCTAGTACGTGGATTCTTTGACAAAGAACTGACAACCCTCACAGTGGCGGACTAGCTTCTCTATGTAGGCTACTACTGACGGCCAATAGAACCCTACTCGGAAAGCCTTACCGACTAGCGTTCTTAAGGCCGCATGGTTGCCGCAGGAGCCAGAGTGGATTTGGTCTAGGAGATGTTCGCCATCCTCCTGGGTTATACACTTCATCAAGATTTCCTCTTTTGCGTTCTTGCGCCATAACTTGCCATCGACGAGCAGGTACTGCTTACTGCGATGCATCAGGCACTCATTTTCTTTCCGATCAGTGTAACCACTGCCATCTGTTAGGTACTTGATGAAAGGTATTCTCCAGTCGGGCTCATGAGTGGTCGGAGGTGGCTCGGTGGTGCTCGACGCCAGAACCGTAGCCACCAATTACTGGTCTGGAGGCTTGTTGACCATGGAATCTTCCTCTTCGATGGAAGGCGTGAGCAGGTCTTGGACGAATACACCATGTGGGACCTTGGCTCGGGATGATCCTAACTTTGACAGCGCATCCGCTGCTTGATTTTTGTCTCGGACCACGTGTATGTACTCGATGCCATAGAACCCGCCTTCTAGCTTTCTGATCGATTTGTAGTATGCATCCATCTTTTCACTGGTCGTGTCCCAGTCCTTGTTGAGTTGGTTGATGACCAGAGCCGAGTCTCCGTAGACATAGAGACATTAAACGCCTAGCTCAACCACAATGCGCAAACCATGTAGGCATGCTTCGTACTCAGCGACATTATTAGATGCTAGGAAATAAATCCTGAGGACGTACTGGAGCTGCTCCTTGGATGGTGACACGAAAAGGACTCCTGCTCCCATGCCGTCGATGTTGAGAGAACCGTCAAAGTACATCATCCAATACTCGTGGGACCCCCGGAGAGGCAGGCATGCTTAAGTCTGTCCACTCGATGATGAAATCGATGAGTGCCTGAGACTTGATTGTAGTATGGCTTGCAAATTCCAAGGAGAAGGGGCATAGCTCCATTGCCCATTTGACGATGTGCCCGTTCGCATCCTTGTTGCTAATGATGTCTCGCAGTGGGTACTCAGTCATGACCACCACACGATATCCATCGACATAATGTTTCAACTTTTGGATGTTATCAGTATGGCGTAGATCAACTTCTAGATCTATGGGTACCTGGTCTTGGACTCATTGAGTACCTCACTGATGAAATAGATTGGTCGCTGTACCTTGTAGATGTGGCCGGGCTCATCGCACTCGACCACCATGGCCGTGGAGACCACTCGATTAGTAGCTACAATGTAAAGCAGGAGTGTTTTCGTCTTCTCTGGGAGCAGTGAGGACCGGAGGTGACGTAAGGTATTGTTTCAGCTGTGTGAAGGCAGCGTCTGCTTCCTCCGACCACTCAAACTTTTCGGATGCTTTGAGCAGTTTAAACAATGGTAATCCTTTTTCGCCTAATCTTGATATGAAACGGCTGAGGGCGGCCATGCATCTGGTAAGCTTCTGAACATCCTTCACCTTATTGGGTCGGCTTCATGTCCAAGACAGCTTTGACTTTCTTCTCCGGGTTAGGGCGTATGCCGTCGTGACTGACGACGTTGCCAAGTAGTATGCCGGAAGGAACACCAAAGATGCACTTCTTTGGGTTTAATTTCCACTGGAATGTGTTAAGGGCTGCAAAGGTGCCTTCTAGGTTGTCAACAAGAGTATGTGCTTCCTTGGTTTTAACAACTATATCATCAACATAAGCCTCGATGAGGTCGTCTTTTATCTTGTCTTTGAGGTAGGCCTGTATAGCGCGTTAGTAGGTAGCCCCCGACGTTCTTGAGCCCTGAACAACATTGTCATGTAGCAGTAGGCGTCGAAAGGTGTGATAAAAGATGTCTTGATCTGGTCGTCCTTTTGAGAGCGATCTGGTGATAACCAGAGTAGCAATCGAGAAAGGAAAGCAGCTCACAACCGGTGGCTGAATCTACGACCTCGTCTATGCGAGGTAAGCCGAAGGGGTCCTTAGGGCAGTGTTTGTTGAGATCAGTGTAATCAACGCACATTCTCCATTCATTATTCTTTTGCATACAAGAACCAGGTTGGCTAACCACTCTAGATGATACACTTCTTTGATAATCCGGCTGCCAAAAGCCGTGTAACTTCTACCCTAATTGCCTCCTTTTTGTCGCGAGTGAACCGTCGTAGCTTCTGCTTGATAGGTTTGGCCTTGCCGTTGACATTCAAGAGGTGCTCGATCAAGTTTTGAGGTACACCGGGCATGTTAGCAGATTTCCATGCGAACACATCCATGTTGCTCCTCAAGAACTTGACGAGCGCGTCTTCCTATTTGGGATCCAGGTTGGCCCCGATAAGGGCCGTTCTGCTGGGATCACCGTTGACCAGCTGGATCACCTTATGCTCCTTGGACTTGATGTTCTTGCATGGAGCCTCGAGCTCTAGGATCTCCAGGTGGTCGGCCGAGGTCTTCTTGGCGTCGAGCATGGTCTCGGTCATGCGAATAGAGAGGTCGTGAGCCTCTGCTATTTTGAAACTATCATCCTCGTAGGTATAAGCTATGTACACGTTGCCTCGGAGGGTTAGAACCTCTTTCTCGGTAGGCATCTTGAGCACCAGATACCTATAATGAGGTATGGCCATGAACTTGGTGAGCGATGGTTGACCAAGAATAGCATGGTAGGTGCCATTGAAGTCAGCGACCACGAAGTTGACATAGTCAGTGCGAAAGTGGTCCGGGGTCCCAAATTGGCACAGGTAGCGTGATCTGCCCGAGAGGTGTAGAGCTCTGTCCTGGGAGAACACCCCAGAACTGTGCCTTGTACGGCTTGAGGTCCGCCTAGGCTATCTTCATGGCAGGCAGACTGTTCTTGAATAGTATATCGATGGAGCTGCCGCCGTTGATCAGTACTCTATCGAACTGAACCTTGTTGATACAAGGATCGAGGACCAGGGGAAAACGTCCTGGCTCAGGTATTGCAGCCCATTGGTCCTTTTCTGTTGAAGGAGATCTCATGGTGAGACCATGGAGGGAGCCATGGATTGGTCAGGAGGTTGTCGGTGTTGGCCACGTTCAGGCAAGCGCGGGCAAGCAGCTTGCGTTCATGTTTGGTCTCGATGGACACTTTGCCTCCGATGATGGTGTGCACGCGATCGGTTGGCTTGACATACTTGTGATAGGGATCTGTGTCTTCATCATCGTTGTCCTCGTTGCGCTATTCCCCTACGTCGTTAGGCTTGTCAGATGTATCCGGAGCTTGTTGACGCGTGTAGATAGACTTGAGGACGCGGGCAATTCTCCATGGTATGGTTTGACTTTGGGTGGAGCTAGCAGGGCCCTTTCAATGCTTTGGCGTAGTCATCCTTGTAGTTACGACGTCCACCGCCTTTTTAACGGTGTTGACCTTGCCGTCGTCTTCCCGAGCATGCTTGCCCTATAATCAGTCACGGTGGTTACACCGCTGATTACGTTGGTCGCGGTGGTCACGGGGAGTTGTTGCGCTGGTTGCGGTGGTCAAAATTGTCGTTCCGACCACGGTTGTCGCGGTAGTCGTCGTGGTGTGGGGGTGGTCAGAGCGTGGAACCCTTGCTGCTTCTTCGATAATTATCTTTTTGGCATCATCGGCGTCCGCATATTTCTTAGCGGTGGCCAAGAGCGCTGTAATCGAATTCAGGTCTCTTGCATAGGAGCTTGTCCCTTAGGGCGTCGTGGAAGCGGAGGCCAGTGATGAAAGCCTCAATTGCCTGTTGTCTGGAGATTGATGGGACCTTGATGCACATCTCTGAGAAACGTCGGACGTACTCGCGCAGTGGCTCATCTTTTCGATCCTGAATCCGTTGCAGATCATATTTATTGTTGGGTTGCTCGCAAGTAGGCAATGAAGTTGTCGATGAAGGCCTGCTTGAGCTCTTGCCAAGAATCAAAATAGTTCGCCGGCAAGCTGACCAGCCATTGGTGACCTGCATGGCCAACAATGACTAGGAAATAGTTAGACATGATGTGCTCGTCAGCCATGGCTGATCTGCACGTAGTTTCGTAGAGCATGACCCATAATTCGGGGTTCTCCTTGCCGTCATACTTCTGAAGTTTCTCAGAGCTTGAAGTTCTTGGGCCATATGACTTGGCGAAGGTGCGGAAGTAAACTGCTTCAAACCCGGTGGGCCGTGGGCAGTGTCATATTCCATGCGGCGATAGCCTTCATGGGATGCACGATCGTTGGCCTCTCTGGTTGATGCGAGCGCGTAGATCATGTCCACCGAGGTAATGGCGGAGATCGTTATTGTCCATCGCAGCGATCTCGATTGCCATCTAGATTAGCCCTGCGACCGTGGTTATCACAGCGATTGTCGCGGTTGTCTCGACGGTTATCGTCCCGGACGTCGCGGCGGTTGTCCTCCCGACGGCGGTTGTCATCCCGACCACCATCATGGCCACCGTTTCTGCCTTGACGGTTGTCTGATGGGTCATTGTTGCGCGAGCCACGTTGTTGGGTGGCGTGTGAGTGATTTGAGTACTGGCGGCTGTGGCTTGACTCGACTGAGACGGATGGAGCCTAGGCTTGATTTACAATCTCTGCGGTCTGGGCCATAGCAGCCGTTAGATAGGCTTGTATTTCCATCGTGAACTACCTGGGTTTCCAGGGTGTTGGGTAGCCGTTGCATTGTTTGCCATGGTGATCGGCTACGTCGGCACTTAGAGTCCTGAAGACCTATTTGTCCCCCACCCTGTCGAAAGAATTGTTAAGGTCGTGTGGCTGGACCCTTATGCGTCGTGCCTCCTCTTCTGCTTCAGCTTCGATTGCCAGCGATTAAACCGGTCAATATTGCAATGCCTCGCGTGCAGTCCTTTCTTGTTCTGTTTCACCAACTGCTGGCGGTTCATCATTGCTGACAACATTGATCAAATCCCCTCGCCTTGGCGGGAAAGACGGGAATTGTGGGAACCCCGGGCGTGGTCTGGGATATCTAGATCGTATTCGATGCCTTCATCGTTGTGATGCTGGAGCTCGGTGTGGATGAAGGCATTAGATACGATGCCAGACGAGGAGCTAGAGTCACCCTCTTAGACTGTGTGGACTGGATCCTTCTTGATAATCATCAATCCCGGATCATGTTGATGAAGTTGCGTGGCTTTGGCCGAGGTCGATGTACAAGACACAGATCTCAGCAGCGCTGTATATTATACGCGTAGTTGGAGGTAGCATTTCGTAGGCCGTAGGGCTGGGCCTGGTAGTTCTCCATCGAGGCTTCGCACTCAGAGAGCCGGAGTCCCACCACGGAGGCTAGCCGACGGTAAGCGGAGCGCCCTTCGGGAGTAGATATGACCACGAGATCTGTACCAAGTCGTGCAGGACGACCGGCCCCAAGTGGGTTGGGTAGATCTGTTGTGGGGGAGCGTTTACCTGCTCATTAGGTCAACTTTGAATTGCACTTACCAGAGCTAGGGTTTCGGCGAGTTTGGTGCCGACCTGATCGATGGAATCGAGCAGGTCGGTGTTGTCGATCTGCCTCCGTTTGTAGCGAGGAAGTGGATGGATGAGTGGTTGGCGTGGCTGAAGATGATGCAGGCGTGGTCGGAGCCAGATGTACCATGGTCCGAGCCAGATCCATCGTGGTCGGAGCCGTATCCACCGTGGTCGGAGCCGTAGCCAATGCAGGTGAAGCAGTGGTCGGCGCAGACTGAATCCACACCTCCTCCATGGTCTTGGCGATGAAGTCGTCGGAGCCGGTGGTCCAGGTGATCTGGCTGACGGTGAACATGAGGCCATTCGGCGTAGCCATGGAGCCAGAGATGATGACCATCTTGTTTGCTTGGAGAGCAGTACGCACACCCCCTACCTAGCGCGCCACTGTCGATGAAATATGGTCGGCAGTCTACCTAGGGGTATGCCTAAGGTAGTAGATTGTTGGCAGACAGATGCGCAAGCCACAAACAAGACGGTGATGCAAGACAGACACGAGGTTTTATCCAGGTTCGGTCACCAAGAAGGCGTAATACCTACGTCCTACGTCTGATTGTATTGATGTATGTCAATGAGAGATGATTTTTAGAGGGGTCCCCTAGCCCACCTTATATAGTCCGGGGGGCAGGGTTATAGATCTGGAAACTAATCCTAGTCAGTTACAATTGCCATAGGTGGCCGGATAAGGTTTCCTATTCTAACCGACCAAGATCTTGCTTGATCGCCAAATCTGTCTTGACTCCTTGCGCGGGACTACGAACAGGTTGGCCGGGCCAGCACGTCATCTTTTGGTGGACCGGACCCACTGATCCAGGCCGACCCAAGCTTAGCCATAAGGATATAGGGGTTAATACCCCCACAACAGTGCGGGCCTAGGCTAGCCCGGCCCGAAGGAGCAGGCCATGCCTGGGCCGCTCCTCAGGCCCATGGGCTGGCACCAGCCTATGGGCTGGCACGGCCCAGGCGCCACCTAAGTTGGTCGGCCTGGTAGCGGCCCAGCCTCCCCCCTCCCCCTCCTCACTCATCCTCCCCTCCCCAAGGCCCAGCGTGGCCAGCCCACCGTCCTCGCCTCCCCCCTCCTCATATATAAGCGCACTCCCTCACGTCGCGCCTCACGACGGCCGCCCCTCCCCTTCCCTGAGGAATGCCGTCGCCATTCGAGAGCCTCGCCGCTCCTCATCTCCTCGAGCCATCATGTGAGGTCTTCCCCGAGCCGACGCCGTCGCCATTCGTCTTCCTCCGAGCTGGCTCGTGTCATCGCCTCTTCTTCCTCCTTCCTTGCCCCACCATCGAGTCGGAGCACCACAAACGTGGCCTCCTCCCTCGATGCTGGCGAGGCTAGGCTGGCGCCCTCCCTCCCTCCCCCATCCTCCATCTCTCCCTCCCCAGTGCGGATCTCTCTCTCTCTCCCTCAGCTCAGATCTGGTGGCCTCCCTCTCTCCCTCATCCTCAGTGCACGGCGGGCTCCCTCCCACCCTCTCCCTCGGTGTATGGTGGGCTCCCTTACCATGCCTCCTCCTACTCAGATCCAGCGCAAGTACGATGACCTCCCTCCCTGCCCCCGAGATCTAGAGCTCCGCCGCTCCCAACCCTGGCGGCTACCTCCTCCTCACCTCCCCATGTGGCCGCGGCGCACACGCCGTCCTTGAGCACGCCGACAGCCACCCTCCACCCCAAGGCCCCCGCGCAATGGCTGGCCTCGAGCCCCTACCGCTCCTCCATGACCCCTGTGTCCCGGTGGCCCGGCCTACCCTCTCCTCCCTCCTCTCTCTCTGTGTCGGTACTCAGTGGGCTTCGGGCTGGCATGGCCTGTGAAAATGGCCAGTGCTTGTCGGGCTGGCCTGACATAGAAATTGGCCCATAGGGCCATGCCTAGGCCGAAGGCTAGGCCCGTGGCCCTATGAGGCATGGCCCAGGAGGCACGACGTGCCATGATGGCCCGTTGGCTATTGGGCCACGCTGGCATGGGCCCGTGCCGTGCCGGGCCGGGCTGGCCCGTTGGGCATCTTTAGTGTTGTTGGTTCTTGACTCTACCATTGCTGCACTAGCCAGGATCTCAGTAGAACCCATGTCCTTGTGGGGAGGTGAAAGCCCTAGTTTGGTTTCAGCTAATTGATGAAACCTAAGTACTAACCTATGTCATGAGTGATGAATTGAGCTAGGTTGGTGCATTCAAGTGATGGAGCAAACAAGAGGTCCATGGAGTTGAAGATGGACATGAGATGTTGATGATCAAGCCCCAACTTGAAAAAGAAGAAAGAGAAAAACAAAAAACCAAGGAAATCAAGGTAAAGGTATAAGAGGTTTTTATTTTGGTGATCAAGACACTATAGAGAGTGTGATCACATTTAGGATCGATAGCCATACTATAAATAGGGAAATCTTTGGCTAAGCGGTTATCAAGTGCCACTAGGTGACATGATTCTTGCATATGCATTTAGGAACCTAGTGTGCTAACCTTGACCCTTGAAAAATGCTCACACACGTGCACACAAGTTCTACACTTTGTGGTTAGCAACTTGGAAGCAAGGGTGAAGAGGTTGAGGAGTTAGAAAATGAAAAGGAGGTGAAGGGTGCTGATCGAACGTATGGGACCTACACGTCCAGTCCTAAACCCTAAATCTCAGGCAGTGGCGCAGCACTGACCGGTGCATCCGGTCATGCTGTTCTAGAGAAGGCGTGGGAAGGGTTCACAATCAGACGCTGGAAACTTCACTGAAAGCTCTAGTTTGGTTTTGATAAATTGATAAAACCCTAGGTGCTAATCCTTTGCTCTGAGTGATCATGAGATAGGATACCACATTCCAAGTGGTGGAGCAAATGATGAAGATCATGATGGTGGTGATGGCCATGGTGATGATCAAGGTGCTCAGGGCTTGGAAAAGAAGAAAGAGAAAAACAAAAAGCTCAAGGCAAAGGTGATATCCATATGAGCTTTTGTTTTTGGTGATCAAGACACTTAGCGAGTGTGATCACATTTAAGATAGATAGTCGTACTATTAAGAGTGGTGAAACTCGAATCGAAATGCGGTTATCAAAGTGCCACTAGATGTTATAACTCATTGCATATGCATTTAGATTCTAGTAAGTGCTAACACCCTTGAAAATGTTTGTGAAAAATATGCTAACACACATGCATAAGATGATATACTTGGTGGTTGGCACATTTGAGCAAGGGTGGCGAAGTTGGAGTTGAGAAGGGGCTATCTCAAGGTGACTGGAGGCTGCTCTGGCAGTGATCGGACTCAGCAACCATGTCCGGTTAGTGGCGCGTAATGAAGGCGTGCCCTCGGTCCTTAGAACGGATGCTAGAGAAGAAAGTGACCGGATGCCCAGGGGGTGCGTCTGGTGAAGGCTGACGTGCGCTGACGCAAGGCGGTGCACTTGGCATGTGAGGACAGGATGATGGCCTACGTCCAATTAGGGTCTAGCGGACGTGTCCGATCATGAATTTGACGCTCTGGACCCTCTCTAGAAGTGATCTGACACGAGGTGGCACGGCGTTAGGTGAAGTGACTGGTGCATCCGGCCAGTGCTTGGTGGCGCCGGTGCGCGCGTGGGTAGGGCTGGCACCGGCGCGTCCAGGTCCTGTCTCTTGCGCGCCCGAGCACCACTTAAAATGCGTGGGAGCGGCTACTAGCCATTGGCATCGCACGGCTAACATTCGAACTCGAGGACATGTGGCTCGAATCCATGGACCGAAGGCTAAGGCCATGAGTCCGGGCGATTCGACCGGTGTGTCCGGTCACCCTGTGTTTTGTGCAGTGAGGAGTTCAACGGCTTTATTTCGTGGGGGCATCTATTTAAGCCACATGGCTGACCCTAGCTCACTCTCTTAGCTATTTTCATTGACAAAGCAACCTAGTGAGCTAATCCAAAGCCTTTCCACTCATCTCCATCAATGATTCATCTTCTTTGTGAGATTGAGACTGAATTCAAGTGCATTGCTTGAGTGATTGCATCTAAAGGCACTTGGTGATTGTGTTTCACTGTTGGATTCGTTTATTTCTCTTGGTGGTTGTCATCACCTAGACGGCTTGGTGCAGCGAGGATCGTCGAACAGAGGAAGGTGATTATCTTTAGCTCTGATCATGGTGATTGTAAGGGGTTCTTGACCTTTCCCCGATAGAGAGCCAAAAGGTACTCTAGTGGATTGCTCATGGCTTGTGGATCCTCATCTTGTGTTGGTTGTGCGGCACCCGATTGCGGGTAGGCATGTGATGCCTATTAGCGCGTGAACCTCCAAGTGAGTAAATCGCCACAACGGGGACTAGCTTGCCGGTAAGCAAGTGAACATCAGTGAAAAAATATTGTGTCGTCTTATCTCTAAGGATTTCATTAGCATTGATTGATATATTGTGATTGATCTCTTGCCACGGCGGTATACCTCACTACCTATCTTGTTCATTTACTTTCATAGTGTAGCTAAGCTCTTTAGTGTAATTAGTTTTGAGAGCTAGCTTTTATCTTGTCTAGTGGTTAGTGAGGCTCTTTAGTTAGTCTTTGAGAGCTCACAACTTAGTGGTAGTGACATAGCCTCTTGTGTGTTATAGAGACCATAGATAACTAGAACTATGGATAGGAGGCTTACATTTTGAGTAGGCTAGCGCAACACTCTCTTTGCTTCATGATTGTCTAACCACTTGGCTTAAGTGTTGTAGAAATTTTTATAGGCTATTCACCCCCTCTAGCCATTAGGACCTTTCATTCATGTGACCAGACGCGACGCTGGTGCGTCAGGTCACGCATGACATACCCTGATGTTGGCTCGGCGAGTGAGACAGTGAGGACCAAATGCTGCGGTGCATTAGGTCACCTTCGACCGGGCATGTTTGGTCTCATTTTCCATGCTATGGATCGTCTCTGGAAATGATCGAACTCGGCTCGGTGGCACATCAGGTGGCGTGAGCGGCGCATTCGGTCATGACTTAAGTGATCACACGCTCGGGACTTGACTGTTGGAGATGAACAACTGAGGTTTGAAGGGGTGCCATGTGGACGCCATCGGGTGATCGTACGATGGGGTGCGTCCAGTCAGGCGAGTCTGGTCAGCCCCCGAGCAGAGCAGCGGCTTTATTTTCTTGGGACGTCTATAAATAGTGTTTAGCTGGCTTGGAGCTCACTCTCTTGGCACTTTGATGTACTTGACATCCTTGTGAGCGTAAGCAAACACCTTCCACCCATCTCCATCATTGATTCATCATCATAGTGAGATTGGGAGTGATTCCAAGTGTATTTGCTTGAGTGATTGCATCTAGTGGCACTTAGGGATCGTTGTGGCTATGGAGTTCTTGTTACTCTTGGTGGTTGCCGCCACCTAGATGGCTTGGAGCGGCGAAGGAGCTTTGGCATGTGTTGGTGATTATTCATGGCTGGCTCCAGTGATTGTGAGGGGTCTTGTACCTTCCCCAGCGGAGAGCCAAAAGGTAACTCTAGTGGATTGCTCGTGTCATTGAGTTACCTCACTTGTGGGTAGGTTCTTGCAGTGTCCATTTATGAGATGAGGTTCGTGCAACACCTCTTAGTCACCGAACCACCAAGTGTTGGTCGACACAATAGGGACTAGCATTCCAGCATGCATGTGAACCTCGAAAGAAAATTCTTGTGTCTCTTATGTGATTGGAATTCTCCCAGTGATTGGATTGACTACATATTGTGATTGGTTCATTCATCGACATGATGGTATAATCACCTTGCTTACTCCTTTACATTTCTTGCAAACTAGTTGCCAAGCTCTTTAGTATAGTTAGTCTTTGAGAGCTTGTTAGTTTGGTTAGTATGGTTCTTTAGTTAGTCTTTGAGAGCACACTAGCTTAGTGAGTAGTAACTTAGCTTCTGTGTGTGCATAGTGATCATAGCCACTAGAATTGTTGGAATAGGTGGCTTGCAACCCTTGTAGAGCTAGAGCAAAATTGCATTACGCCATTTGTTGTACTAATCAATTGCTCTAGTGCTTTGTAGAGTTTTTAAATAGGCCATTCACCCCCTAGCCATATTAGGACCTTTCAGGTGGTGTCGGAGCTATGGTCACTGTTTGATTGAAGGTTTAACAACTTCGGTGTCAAAAGATGGCTCAAGTTGTGTTCAACCATGTGGGGGGCAAACCACCGTTCTTTGATGGCACATGCTATGATTATTGGAAGAGAAAGATGAAGATGTATCTTGGTTCAATCAATGATCAAGTGTGGGATGTGACCAAGAGTGATTATGCTATTCTTGATCCTAACAATCTCACCAACCAAGACAAGGCCAACAAGCAATGCAACACAATGGCTCTCAACACCATTTACAATACAATTGATTCCAAAGTGTTTGAGCAAATCAAGGATTGTGAAAGAGCTAGTGAGGTGTGGAAGAGATTGGAAGAAATATATGAGGGCACATCGGCGGTGAAGAGTGCCAAGCTATACATCCTCAAGGACAAGTTGACAAGTTTCAAGATGAAGGATGATGAGAGCATTCTGAAGATATTCCATAGATTGCAAGTAATTGTCAATGACTTGAAGGCTTTGAGTGAGAAAATCAATGATGACGATGCCTCTCATCAGTTCTTGATGTGCTTACCTCCAAGATTTGAGACATTGAGATTGATCATCATTAGAGGAGGATTGAAGCAACTAACCCCCAACCAAGTACTAGGTGATGTCATGACACAAGAGACATACCATGTGGAAAGGGAAGGGGTTGATCAAGATGAGAAGAAGGATGAAGACAAGAAGAAGAAGAGTATAGCATTCAAGGCTAACTCATCATCCAAGAACAAGGGCAAGTCCAAGAAAGAAGAATCAAGTGAGGATGAAGATGCTAGTGATATTGATGATGAGGCCATGACTCTCTTTGTGCGCAAGATGGGCAAATTCATAAGAAGAAGGTATATGGTGCAAGAAAGAGAAGAGACAACTTCAAGAGCAAGGACTATGTGGGAAGATGCTACAAGTGCAAGAGCAAGGATCATGTTGTAGTGGATTGTCCCTACAATAGTGACAATGATGAGGATGAGAAGAAGAAAGAAAAGAATGAGAGGAAGGAAAAGAAAGAGAATAAGGAGAAGAAGATGACCTTCAAAAAGAAGAAGAAGGGTGGTGGCTATGTGGTGACATGGGATAGTGATGGCTCATTGGATGATGATTCTAGTGATGATGACAAGAAGTCTCTCAACAAGGCACTAGCAAGCATCACCATCAACAACAAGCCATCCATCTTCGACACTCCATCGACTTGCCTCATGGTAAAGCCTACCAAGGTAAAATATGGTGTGAGTGATAATGATGCTTGTGGAAGTGATGATTGTAGGAGTGATGATGATGATGAGGACTACACCAAGGAGGAGCTCATGGACATGTTAGAGCAAGTTAACACTTGCTTTGAGATGAAGACAAAGGAGTGCAAAGAATTGCGCAAGGTCAAATCTCTTGAGCAATCTTTTGATGAGCTCAATGCCTCTTATGAGAGTCTAATGGAATACCATGAGGAGCTTGGCAAAGCTCACACTAAGCTTGAAAAAGCTGACTCCTCTCTCCTTGAGCAAGTCAAGAAGGAGGAAGCCAAGAAGAAGCAAGTGATTGTGTCATGTGATGTGGGACTAACATGTGATATTCTTGATGAATCTTTTTATAAGCCCATTGTTGTTGCTCCCACTAACCCTTCTTATAGTACTACCACTTCTACTTCACCTTTGAGTGATGGTTTCACTTGTGATGCCTCACTAATGGTGAAAAATGAGACCCTCAAGAAGGAGGTGAATGAGCTCACTTGTACCTTAGGCAATGCCTATGGTGGAGATGCCCGCTTGCTAAAGTGTTTGGGTAGCCAAAGGTTTTCTCTCAATAAAGAGGGATTATGCTATACCCCTAAGAAAGGCAAGGCAGCTTTTGTCACTCACAAGACTAATTTTATGAAGGGCAATGGTCTATTTTGCAATAGATGCAAGCAAGTTGGGCATATAGAGCAAGATTGCAAAAACAAGAACAAGAATGCTAACGTATCCTCAATTAAGTTTGATTCTTGTTATTTGCTTACCAAGGGTGCCATTGGTGTCTAGGCTAAGTTCATTGGTGCACCAATTATGGGCTCAAATGAGAAAGCCATTTAGGTGCCAAAGAGCTTAGTAACTAACCTTTAAGGACCCAAATAAGTTTGGGTACCTAAAAGGAATTGATCTTTTTAGGTAAATTATAAAGCCAGAGGAAGGCATTGGGTGCTTGATAGTGAGTGAACACAACACATGACCGGTGATTCAAGAATGTTTAATTCAATCAACACAAATGAGAGTAATGGGATTGATAGTATCACATTTGGTGATAATAGCAAAGGCAAGATCAAAGGGCTTGGTAAGATTGCAATATCCAATGACTTGAGCATTTCCAATGTGCTACTAGTAGAGAGCTTGAACTTCAACTTATTGTTGGTAGCTCAATTGTATGATCTTGGTTTTAAGTGCATATTTGGTGTGGATGATGTAGAGATCATAAGTGTAGATGATTCTAACTTGATATTCAAAGGATTTAGATATGAGAATCTATACTTGGTTGATTTCAATGCTAGAGAAGCTCAATTGCCAACATATTTGCTCACTAAGTATAGCATGGGTTGGTTATGGCATAGAAGGCTTGGTCATGTTGGAATGAAGCAATTGAACAAGTTGATTAAGCCTGACTTAGTTAGAGGCTTGAAAGATGCCACATTTGAGAAGGATAAGCTATGTAGTGTATGTCAAGCCGTAAAGCAAGTTGGTAACACACATCCTAAGAAGAGCATGATGAGTACATCTAAGGCATTTGAGTTGTTACACATGGACTTATTTGGACCAACCATATACACTAGCATTGGTGGAAACAAATATGGATTTATGATAGTGGATGATTTCACTAGATATACATGGGTGTTCTTTCTTATCGATAAGAGTGATGTGTTTGCAACCTTCAAGACATTCATCAAGAGAATTCACAATGAGTTTGAGACAACCATCAGGAAAGTGAGAAGTGACAATGGTAGTGAGTTCAAGAACACAAGAGTTGATGAGCTTTGTGATGAGTTTGGAATTAGACATTAATTCTTGGCCAAGTACACTCCATAATCAAATGGCCTAGTTAAGAGGAAGAATAGAACTTTAATTGACATGACAAGATCAATGTTGAGTGAGTATAATGTGAGTAATTCATTTTTGGGCTGAAGCAATCAACATGGCTTGCTACTATAGCAACTGCCTCTATTGTCACCCCATAATGGAGAAGACACCATATGAGCTCTTGAATGAAAGAAAGCCCAACATTGCATACTTTTGAGTTTTTTATTGCAAATGCTATATATTGAAGAAAGGCACTAGATTGAGCAAGTTTGAGAAGAAATGTGATGAAAGATTCTTGCTTGGTTACTCTACTACTAGCAAGGCTTATAGAGTTTGGAATTTGGCTAGTAGTACTCTTGAGGAGGTGCATGATGTGGAATTTGATGAAACCAATGGTTCCCAAGAGAAAGATGAGAATTTAGATGATGTGAGAGGCACTCAATTAGTCAATGCAATGAAGAACATGGACATTGGTGATATAAGGCCTAGAGAGGTGATTGATGTTGAATATGATAAGAATCAAGTGCTCTCTAACTCAAATGTGCAAGCTAGTGGTTCTCATGATCAAAGTGAAGCTAGTGCAAGTGATGACAAAGAGCAGGATCAATAACAAATGGCTAGTACATATCTCAACCAAATGCAAGCAATCAATTATAAGTGTTCCGACCAACCAATGTTGTAAGAGATCATCCATTGGATTCTATTATCAGTGATATCTCAAGAGGTGTACAAATAAGATCAAGATTGGCATCATTTTGTGAACATTACTCATTTGTGTCATCCATTAAACCTAAGATAGATGAAGCTTTGAAGGATATTGATGGACTGAATGCTATGCATGAAGAGCTAAACAATTTTATAAAAAATCAAGTATGGGAATTAGTTGAGAGGCCTAAGGATCACAATGTGATCGGAACCAAATGTGTCTTTTGGAACAAACAAGATCAAGATGGGATAGTTGTAAGGAACAAAGCAAGATTAGTGGCTCAAGGTTACACTCAAGTTGAAGGTATTGACTTTGGAGAAACATATGCCCCGGTTGCAAGATTGGAAGCAATTAGGATCTTGTTATCCTATGCTTGTGCCCACAACATCAAGTTGTACCAAATGGATGTAAAGAGTGCATTTCTCAATGGGTACATCAATGAGCTTGTCTATGTTGTGCAACCTCCCGATTTTGAAGATGAAAAGAAACTCAACCAAGTCTACAAGTTGAGAAAGGCTTTATATAGATTGAAGCAAGCACCAAGAGCATGGTATGAGAGCTTGATGGATTTCCTACTCTCTAAGGGATTCATTATGGGTAAGGTTGACACCACTCTCTTCACCAAGAAGATTAGAAAGGACTTGTTTGTATTACAAATCTATGTTGATGATAGTATATTTGGATCAACCAACCAAGATTATTGTGAGGAGTTTGGAAAGATGATGGCAAGTGAATTCGAGATATCTATGATTGAAAAGCTTAGTTACTTCCTTGGTCTTCAAATCAAGCAAATGAAGAATGACACATTTGTGAGTCAAGGCAAGTACATCAAAGACGTGCTCAAGAAGTTTGGCATGAATGAGAGCAAAGCAATTAGTACACCAATGGGGACAAATGGAAACTTGGATAGTGTTGCTAGTGGCAATATGGTGGATCAAAAGATGTATCGATCTATGATTAGAAGCCTACTCTATGTGACCGCATCAAGGCCGGATGTGATGTTTAGTGTATGCATGTGTGCTAGATTTCAAGCCTCACCAAGAGAAAGTCATTTGAAGGCAACCAAGAGAATATTGAGGTACTTGAAGCATACACAAAATATTGGATTATGGTATCCCAAAGGAGGAAGATTTGAGTTTATTGGATATTCAGACTCCGATTATGCGGGATGCAAGGTTGAGAGAAAGAGCACATCGGGCACATGTCAACTATTGAGAAGATCACTTGTGTCTTGGTCATCAAAGAAGCAAAATAGTGTAGCACTTTCAACCGCCGAAGTGGAGTACATTTCGGCTGGTAGTTGTTGTGCTCAATTACTTTGGATGAAGGCTACTTTGAGTGATTTTGGAATCAAGTTCAAGCAAGTGCCATTGCTATGTGACAATGAGAGTGCAGTGAAGCTCACCAACAACCCAGTTCAACATTCAAGAACAAAACACATAGATGTCCACCATCATTTTATAAGAGATCACCAACAAAAAGGGGACATTTGCATTGAGAGTGTGGGCACTGAAGATCAACTTGCCTATATTTTCACCAAGCCATTTGATGAGAAGAGGTTTTGCAAGCTAAGGAATGAATTGAACATACTTGACTTCTCAAATATGTGCTGATGCAACCCCATTATATGATATGCCTCTCCTTAAGCAAAGCAAGGTAAAATTGATTGACATGTCATTCATACATTGCTAAGGACTTGTTTAGTGTATCTAGTCATTCCTCATATGTCTTAGGCTTATTCATGAAAATCAAAAGAATTTGATGCTTGTATAGTACCACTATTGCTTGTATGCTTGAGATGATCTAGTGGTAGCATATGACATGTTTGTGGGCTTGTGAACCTAGTGTTTAATCTAGAAAATGAGCTATAAGTGTTTAACTCAACATTGTCAAGATAACCCTTGCAATGAGGTGTGAAGATGCTTGCCCTTGGATCAAACCAAGTTAAATGTCTTTTGCAAGTGATCTAGATTGAACCAAATTTAGGAAAATGATCCTCATTACACATGGTTTTACCCCAACCTATCTAAAATTTGAGCTCACATTTTGTGTTAATTAGTGACAAATGGGGAGAGAGATTCACAAAGATCGTAAGATAGGGGGATCAATTAAAATTTGAAGTATACAAGTAGGGGGGGCAAGCTCATAAACTTGTATGTTGCATTTATATGTGCATTACATATGTTTTCTTGCATGGCACAAGTTTTTTAAATTCAAATATCCATGCTTATGTGGTGTATGCTAGATTTTAGAAAATGATTGATGTAATAAAAACTAGCTTGCATAGGATAGCTAGATATACCTTGAAGTTGCTTTTACAAGTGGTACTAGAGTCTTGTTTCTAATGTTGATCTCACTGAGGAATCTAGTGGTTATAGTTTTCAAGTGGTATCTAGCAAACCATGGTGCTAAGGATGGTGTTCAAATGGCAACTCCGATTGGTATCACACTTTAAAAGTCCATTCTTTACACCTTAGCATCATTTGATAGACATTACTTCCCCACCCTTCCTAATCCATGCTTTCAAATCCAAACTCTTTGCACATATGTAGGGGGAGCTAATGCTACCAATTCGGGTTTATGAAACTTGTCCATAACCTTTACACATGGTAAATTGTTTGGACAAGCAACATGAATCCAAAAGCTTTTATAGTATATCTTTGTGAAAGGTTGTCATCAATTACCAAAAAGGGGAGATTGAAAGCCCTAATTTAGTTTTGGCTAATTGATAAAATCTAAGTACTAACCTATGTCATGAGTGATGAATTGAGCTAGGTTGGTGCATTCAAGTGATGGAGCAAGCAAGAGGTCCATGGAGTTGAAGATGGACATGAGGTGTTGATGATCAAGCTCCAACTTGGAAAAGAAGAAAGAGAAAAAAAAACCAAGGAAATCAAGGCAAAGGTATAAGATAAGTTTTTGTTTTGGTGATGAAGACACTATAGAGAGTGTGATCATGTTTAGGATCGATAGTCGTACTATAAAGAGAGGAAATCTTTGGCTAAGCTGTTATCAAGTGCCACTAGGTGACATGATTGTTGCATATGCATTTAGGAATCCTAGTATGCTAATCTTGACCCTTGAAAAATGCTAACACACTGCACACAAGTTCTACACTTTGTGGTTAACAACTTGGAAGCAAGGGTGAAGAGGTTGAGGAGTTAGAAAATAAAAAAGGAGGCGAAGGGTGCTGACCGGACGCAGGGGACCTACATGTCCGGTCCTAAACCCTGACTCCCTGAAAGGTCCTAATGGCTAGAGGAGGGGGTGAATAGCCTATGAAAATTTCTACAAGAACACTTAAACAATGTGGTTAGTCAAATAAACGGCGAAGCGAGTATAGCGCTAGCCTACTTAAAATATAAGCTACCTACCACAATTCTAGTTGCTATAGTCTCTATCCACACAATGGCTATGTCACTACACTAAGTTAGTGAGCTCTCAAAGACTAACTAAAGAGCCTCACTAACCTCTAGTCCCGACGCAAGCTAGCTCTCAAAACTAATTACACTAAAGAGCTTAGCTTACACACTAGGAATGTAATACAAGAAAGGATGGCGATGATTATACCGACATGTCGAGGTATGAGCCAATCACAAGATGGAGCCAATCAATCAATCACAAGATAACCAATGAAATCCTCGGACAAGGTGACGTAAATTTTTTTACTGAGGTTCACTTGCTTGCCGGCAAACTAGTCCTCGGTGTGGCGACTCACTCACTTGGAGGTTTACGCACTAATTGGCATCACACGCCAAACCCTCAATAGCGTGCCGCAGAACCAACACAAGATGAGGATCACACAAGCCACGAGCAATCCACTAGAGTACCTTTTGGCTTTTCGCTGGGGAAAGGTCAAGAACCCCTCACAATCACCACGATCGGAGTAGGAGACAATCACCAACCACTGCTCGACGATCCTTGCTACTCCAAGCTATCTAGGTGGCGGCAACCACCAAGAATAACAAGCGAATCTCGTAGTGAAACACGAACACCAAGTGCCTCTAGATGCAATCACTCAAGCAATGCACTTGGATTGTCTCCCAATCTCACAAAGATGATGAATCAATGATGGAGATGAGTGGGAGGACTTTGACTAAGCTCACAAGGTTGCTATGTCAATGCAAATGGCCAAGAGAGTGAGCTTGAGCTGGTCATGGGGCTTAAATAGAGGCCCCCTCGAAATAGAGTTGTTGGCTCTCTACCCTCCGCTTTCACGGGGTGACCGGGCGCACAGGTCGCGCTGACCGGACACAGGCCCCCAGCGTCCGGTTGTGGATCTTTGTCCATGTGTCCCCTAGATTCAACCTCACCCGCCTAATCCCAACAATCGATTCTCAGCGCCCTCGCGGTTAAGTGATGACCGAACGCTCTCCAGTCCAGACCGGACACGCCGATCGCACACATGCACGCCATGGCCATGCCATGACCGGACACGCCGCCTCCCACTGTGCCTCTACATTAGTTCATTTCTAGAAAGCTCCCCGAGCGCCTAAACAACGACCGGACATGTCAGATGCACCTTGACCGAACGCGCCACCGCGTCAGGTCTTCACCGCGTTCACTTAGCCTCTTACGTCACTGTACGTTACCTATGACCGAACGCAGACCTTGTGCATCTGCACATTTACTGTGCTGCGTCCGATCACGGACCAGACACCACCGAGTGAGCCTCCTTCATTTATAATTGACCGAACTCAGCACAGGTGCATCCAGTCACTACGTGACCAGCGTCTGGTCACTGAATTTCAGTGGCAATCTCCTCCTTCACTTCACCAACTTCTCCCCCTTGCTCATATGTGCTAACCACCAAATGTATCACCTTGTGCACATATGTTAGCATATTTTCACAAACATTTTTAAGGGTGTTAGCACTCCACTAGATCATAAATGCATATGCATTGAGTTAGAGCACCTATGGCACTTTGATAACCGCATTTCGATACGAGTTTCACCCCTCTTAATAGTACGGCTATCAATCCTAAATGTGATCACACTCACTAAGTGTCTTGATCACCAAAACAAAATGGCTCCTACCACTTATACTTTGCCTTGAGCCTTTTGTTTTTCTCTTTCTTCTTTTCCAAGGACAAGCACTTGATCATCATGTCCAAACCATCATCACATCATGATCTCATTTGCTTCACCACTTGGAATGTGTCACCTATCTCATAATCACTTCAGATAAACTAGGTTAGCACATAGGGTTTTATCAATTCACCAAAACCAAACTAGAGCTTTCTGTACTACAAGAGATATGACCTTCTACGACGTTGCACTAATGTCGTAGAAACTGAAAAATTTGTCGTATTTCACAGTTTACGACACACGCGCAACAAAAATGGATTCGTCGCCTATTCCCCGTAGCTAAAGGTGTTCTGTGACAAAACTGATAATGTCATCGTAATTTTTGCGACGTTCATACTTGCGTCGTTGATTTACGACGCTCAATTATCGTCGTTATTAAGCAAAGAAAACATCGTGAACCATTGACCATGGATGTCTATGCAGGTTCCACGTAGGATAATAAAATGTCATACAATATTATTCATATAATGTAGTAATTCAATATATTATAGCCAACTATATATATTGTAGCTAACATAACCAGTTTATAACCAACAAGCAAATTGAAATGGCCACATTCATTACACCACTTGGCAAATCAGATCCATTAATAGTTGCATGTCCAAATAATTCTCATGTCAAACTCAACAAAAAATACATGAACCTCACATGTCCAAGTTATTACTAGGTCCAACAAGTAGCAAAATAATCGCCATGAAATTTATCTAAGTGCTGCACCAACTCTTGTACACGTGCTGCAGCAGTAGTGTTCTCTTGGAGGCCAGTGACTTGAGGCCAACATTTTGAAGAAATTTATTTGATGGCAAAACATGAGCAACGGCTTCTCCAAGAGTCTGTGGTTGTTCCCCATCTGGTCAAACTGAGACATGATAGCTTTCATTTGAGCCTAACATGACAAAAAATAGTTTCGATTAGTAGCTAAAATGGGTTGCACCAGGGTAGCTAAGTAGTAGCACGGCTTAAGTTTGCATTATCATCATAGAAATTTAGTCTGCAATAATATTCAGATTCTTTTTTAACAAATAGCTAGCTGGAAGTGCCATCCATATTGCAACAATATTCAGAATCCAAAAAGCAGTAGTTCAATAGTGTCTATTAGACAAATTTTCCGAATATAAATGCAAGGATGTGTAGCAGCTATCCTAGCATCTCAACTACCGTTTTTCCAGACTCTTATGTAAGAAATGGGTCATACAGATCCATCGGATGTGTAGCAGCTATCATTTAATTACAGGATCACAGCCAAGATGCTCAAAGTGGCAAGATTTCTCAATACAAAATTTTTCAAGTCTAAAAAATGCAATAGGATAGATCAAATGTAGCAAATAATAGCAGGCTACCTAACATCTAGCTTCCCTGTCTAACTGTCCACAGAAACTTCATGGCAAAATTTCACATTTGGCAGTATACAAAGTTGAATTGTAGAGACAGGACACTGGAAACACAATACAAGGCTGAAGGTTACTGACAGTATATTTAGTTGGACTATGTGCTGCCATATTTGGAGTGGAACAGAAATCTCTGAAATCACTGGTATGGCAACAGGACTTCTGTATAACAATAAAGGTGGACTGGAAAGGAATAGGTGTAGCAATGAAATCATCTGCTGGTGAGAACTATCTTGGGAGGATGATCCAATAAGCTGATTTATGTGTCAATCGGCAATGCTAAAGTGCTAATACTAGCTATGTAATTGTAATTTCCCATCCCCAAGTATATGCAATCTGACTACTTTTGTCTTGAGTACCCCTCTTCCGTTGGTTCAGATTTTATATCCACCTCAGCTAATGAATAATGAATAACTGGACGCTATGTTTATGATCTATATGTGCACAAAGTAGAACATAAGCTAAATAGGTCAAACAAACATAAGGCAAGGATGTTTACCATGTTCCAGTTGTACGATATAATGCCGCTGAGCTTACAAAGCATGTCAGTATACACGACACTAGGGCTAAGAGCAATGGCTGCCAATCCAGGAGGGAGCTGTTTCGCCAAGCAGTGTGTCAAGCCCCAATTGCCTACTTCGAAGCACAATATGGAGCAACCTGAAATGGCAATATGCAATTTAGTATGTACTGCGGATTTTGATTCAACAGAAGAAACCACTATAATGCATTCGATGGCTTTTTGTCCGACCTCTGCAGCAGCAGATCTTTGCCAAGCAGAGAGAATAGATTGATTATAATACCATGTCTCTTCTCTATCATAAGTGGCACGAAATGGCGGAACACATTTGCTATTCCCCTGATATTTGTATGGGCCACCGTATCAAAATCTTCCGCTAGAACATTATTCCATGTCTTGTTATTCTTGTTTATTGTACCCGCACAGTTTACTGCCAGAATACCTCAAGAGTAAGAACCCAGGAAATTTTCTTTGTGCATATATTCACTAAATCAAACCAAAGCTTTACACCTACTAATTTCCACTGCTAGAAAACCAGATCCGAGACTGAGAGTGTGCACAACAGTACCTCAGGTCCACAGGAAGGGCTCCAACGGCATGCGGCCACGAAACCCAAGATGCGGCGGAGTGGAGACGGCCACCTGCATCGTGGATCCCAGCTTGCGATGTTTTGGGAGGCGGCGTGGACTCGCGGAGAGGCCGCCGCCGGCGTGGACGCCCGGGACGTAGCAGGCGGCGTGGATATGCGGGAGGCGGCCGCCGCCGCGGAAGCGAGGGAGAGGCCCGGCGGCGCGCATGCAGGCAGTGCTGTCCCCAGGATGTGTGGAGGTGGCTCGCGTGGATTTAGGATTGGGGAGGGGAAAAGTGAGCGGCTTAGGGTTTTGGCCTCTGGACGCGGTGATAAAGCAATAGAGTTTTTTTCTCTCATCATGTGGGTCCGAGAGATTTTAGATTTCGGGCAGGCAGCGACGAGGAAGGCGCGAAAGGATGGAAATCAGGCGCGCTGCGAAATTTTAGGCGGCAATACGACCTTAAATTAACATTTGCGCTCAACCTACAGGGTTATTCTTGTGAGCTTTTTTTATATACTGTAAGTAAACCAAATAAACTGAATATCCCAGTGAGCTTTTTTTATATACTGATAGGAAAAAAACAGCACACACAAAAAAAAATCCTATTTCCAGTACGGAGTGGTGTTTATTTTTTTTAATAACCTGCACTCACGTACATGGACAGTGGCCCTTTAATAAAAGGATAAATGATACTTATACAGGTGGCTGTGTCGTGGCCCCTTAGTAAAAGGGAATAATTAAAATAATGTAGCACACTTTTCTTCATGTTAAAATTAATTTATTTAAAATATGTGATGAATTAATATTGTCATAAATTGATGATGATTAGTATTTAGCATGTTAGGAAGAGTTACTATTTGTTGTATAATGTGAGTCATCTAGGTTAAGACGATTTTTACTAGATCTTAGTGACAAACACATAATTTTTGTTATAAAGTCATACTCCCACCAAAAAAACGTCGTAAAACAAGATGACTTAGCGACGAATTTAGCCTGTCGTCATGAGAAAACTATCGTTGAAGGTCATATCTCTTGTAGTGTAACACCCCGGTGTTACGATCTTATTTAGCACCACGATTTAGGCCTAAGTAAAAATTTACGAAACGAGTTTCTCGGATTTTTTATTTAAAACGTACTCAACATGACGAGCGAATCCTGTGTGATTTAGTTTGTGGACTCGAATCAACGCCTAAGTTAAATTACCCAGTTCGTAAAGATATTTAGGAATGTCGAACGACGATTCTAGCGAACGGTTTGTTCGGTTAGATTAAGTATGGAAAGCAATTATTATAAATAAAAATAAAGTCTCTTAATAAATAGAACGATATATATATATATACTCACGGGTTTATTTTGATAAGCACGAACGGATGAGAGAGAGAGAGCAGCAGCTTCGTTTGTTTTTCCTGACGTACAGCGTACCCGTGGATTGGCATTTATTACCGTCACGTCCCTGCACCACGGTGTGTCCGTTTGCCTAGCCCTGTCATGTCCACGCTTCGCTAAACGTCACTGTTCGACTACCCGTTTCGTCGCATCATCATCGCTGCGGCACCATCAATGTCCTTGCTTGTCTCTGTTTCTCTGATTGCCTATCTCTGCGTCTCTCTTCTTGGACGAGCGCAGTCGGCCACGTGTGTTTGCTTCCTTGCGACCTCGCGCGCGTGGGTCTGCCGGCCTGGCTGCGTTGGCTATTGTCTCTATGCCAAGGTCAAGTCCGCAGCACACAACATTGTGTAATGGCAGGACATGGACAGCGGGAGGGCATACCGGTGTCATGAAGTGAAGGTGTGGTCCGCAACATGTGATGTGCAGGCGCGGGTGCCGAGGCCGCAAACACGTAGGCCCACCCGCCCACTGCTGCTTCGGCTGAGTTGAGCATGCTGAGGAATGCGGCATGCATGCATGCATGGCAGCAGGACCGGAAGAAGACAAGCCACTCGCTCGAGCATGCAACGTGAATTTAATAAGCTAGCGCTCAGCTTGATCATCGGCCGTGCAACCACCCTCGATGCTGCCCCCTTTCTTTTGGTATTTCGGCTGCCGTGTCCGTCGGTCACTTCTTGCTTCCCATGCCCTTCTTTTCTCCTCGCCACGGTCTCTACCGAGCCGCGACCACCGAAGCACCTCGCGCCGCCAGAAGTTTCTCAATCCCGCTGCTCGGCCGCCGTGCGCGAATGCACGAGTCCCACCGCGCTGGACCTGTAGCTCCTCCATGAGGTCCCTTCCAGGCACTTCCTCCACACGTCACTGCTCTAAGGTGCCCGTGTCGTCTCCACCTCGCTGCCCGCGCTACCGTGCGCCGATGCCCTCTTCTTCCTCGCGGGCGCACGTGAATCCCATGTCGTTTCCCCCTCCACGGCTGCTCCCGTTCCTCCATAGCAACCGCAGCGCTGCCCTCCTCCACCCCGGTGTCTATGCCGTTCCATCTTCTGCGGTCACCGAAGCACCCCGCCGCTGTCCCGTGTGTCCGCCGTAGGCTCCGCCCCATGCGAGCACACGCCCCTCCGTCTCCCCGCATGCCCCACGGGCGTGCCGGTGTTCTGCCATAGTTTCCTGCGCCTCCCGTGTGGCCGCTCCATGGCCCGCTGCTTTGGGTGCCCTTTAGCCAAACCACAGCAGCCATGCTGCCCATGCCACGTTGCGTGTAGCCGCCATCACCGAGCGTAGCTCCGCCTCCTCCACGTCGTCCATCTGACTGGCACCGCTGCGGCCGGTTTGCCACCGCCTCGGTTCGCGCGGACAGGCTACCGTGGGCCAGTTCAGCCCTTGCCACAGGTCAGCTTGGGGCCATGTGGGTCCCCGTGCGGCTCATCGGCAGTTGGTACGCCGCCGCTATGCCTCTCCCCGGCCCCGTCACGTCGTTCCAGCCGCCGGCCAGTGCTTCCCGTCGGTTCTCTTTTTTTGAAGATGAAGCGAGGGTATAAATCCAAGCATAATTTTTATACAAGGTCTTTACTGCGAATACGTGACGCACATGAACAATATTGGTTGTATTGCGAGTTAGTTTCGGGTTAAACCGGGAGCCTTCTCGCTAAATGTACCGCCGCAGTCCGTGTTGGGCCACGCTCACCGCGTGTGGGCCGGCTGCTGCCGGCTGACTAGGCCACTCGCGCCCCCGTCTCTGCGCTGGGCCGCGTCCACTGTCGCTGGGGCGGCTGGTGCCGTCTACCGCCTGGGCCGCCGCGCATTACTGCGCTGCTGGGCCGGCCGAGGCCACCATCCGCGCATGGGGCCGCCTTTATCGCCACGGCCTGGGTTTCGTATTGGGCTGGACGATCTTGACCGGCTGGGCCTAATGCGGCCGTGGTGCGTTTTTCGCTTCCTGCTAGTTTTATTAATTATTTAAAATGGCTGAAGTTTGTAAATCCGTAATAAATCAAATAAAAATCATAAAATAGTGGAATCAGTTCTGTTGAGTTTCTAAAACCATGATACCTAGTAGTGTATTTTGTTCACATAGACTTGGTATGTTTTAGGGTTGCTCTAATTATTTAAAATGCTTAATATTATTAAAAGGAGAACTTGTAGGAATTGTTGTGATAAATTGGTAATAGTGTTAAATCTGAAATTTTTAGAGTAGGCTCCTAGCTATATTAGGTATTCACTGTAATATTTGTAGCTCCAAAATAATTAGTTGCTAAATAGATAATGATGTCCTACTGCGAATAAAGTTTAATCGATAGAATAAAATAAAGAAACACCTTGGTTTATATAACTAAAATTATTGTTGAGAAATAACGCCTTATCCGACAACATGTATATGTAGCCTAAGTACGGTCATCGTTAGAACTAGTCGTTAACTTGAGAGGCGTAGATCAGTATTTTACGAATCCCGATTTCAGTCGATTAATTACATCTTTGCAATGCATCGCTTGCATATCATATAGGTACGATGATGGATCAACGAATCAATCGAAGGATGATTGGGAATCCGAAGATGGTGTAATGGTATTCTCTCCAAGAGATGATGCAATGGGCTTTCTATTCAGATAATGTGGATGATCTGAAGATGCTGATACTAATTTTTTAATATCTCTTACCCAGGCAAGCCCCGGTGTATAACCCCTACTTTTTCTACAGTTTAAATTATATTTGTGCATTAAGTTTTAAGGAGTTGAATGAAACCCACTTGCATATATATCTTTATCCTATGAGTCTTACTAGTATGACAGGATCATGTAGAATGCTATGCTACAGGACTCTGGTAGAAGTTGAGTGATTGCCGGTCACTCGCGAGAGATAGGAAATATATTATTGTATTATTATCACTTGGAAAATATAAATGGTGGAAATGATGAATGGTGACCGGGCAGGGATATGGTTTGGGTATTGGTGGGTGTAAGAGGTTGTGTCGCCATGGACGCGGGGCATAGCTTGGTTACACTGCTTTCCCTGTCTGTGTCGGTTAAGGACCGATCGTTGCATAATCCATCAAGGCAAGTCACAGACTTATTATCCTGAGCACATACTTGGGTATGGGCCCTTGAAAGACTTGTTGCTCTCTTGTCATAGATCCAGCTCTTTCTAGACCGACTGTTAGGGTTTTATTTTGGTGGAGGAGGTCCTTGCACCGCACTGAGTCTAGGACTCAGGGGCAGGGGCTTGGAGTCCTAGTTTAGATGGGGATTTGGACACCCGAGATAGGAGAGTGATGGGTTGGTCCTGCTTGTGCCTTGAGTACAAGTGGGGCATGTGTTTTTGGGGTACCCAGCTGGGGGCATTGATTCGCGAATCGTCGGGAAATCCGGTACGGCTTGTTTCATGTCTAGCACCGTAGTAAGAACTGAAAGATGAAACATGGAAAGAAAAGGAAATCTGATTGCTTACCACCTGCTTGAAAGTAGTACAGGTACTTACATAGAAAGGTGAGTTAATGAACCAATGCACTACTAATAAAAAATCAAATATAAGGACGCACATTTAGTAATGCTTCCTACAGATGCAATAAACCCACAAGCCAGATAGCCTTGCATATCCTTGGAGTCTTTTTCTTTTCTCCTATCGGGTAAGTCTTGCTGAGTACAATTGAGTACTCAGGGTTTTATTCCCCCTATTGTAGGTGACCGATGGATGCTAGAGCTGACCCTTGTGTGTGGATACCTCCTGGTGGGCTCAGCGAGGATTCCTTTACGCTGCGATCATAGTTGTGATTTATAACTCTCACCAAATTCTTTTATAAATGAAAGTTCTATAATCTGTTGTCGTAGTTTATTTATCAATACTTCATCATGTCATGATTAGATATTCATTTCCGCTGTAATTCTGATCACATGTTTATATTATGTTGTTCAATTAAACTATTTATAACTCTGATAATATGATTTCATTCCGCTATTATATTAATAAATATTATACTCTGATGTCGTATTAAAAGTGATGTAAGAAATGGTTCAGAATGATGTAAGCTTTATTCTCTCATTTGTGATCCTGATGGCAAAAATGTGGATTTTCGGGTTCTCCCCTGGGGTGTGCCCGACGAAACCAAGTAATTTAGTGTTCTCCCTTGAGTGCTTAGTGTCTAATGGAAGACAAGCACTCCTGTGAGGCATTAGATTAGGCAGTTCTGCCATAGGTGGTATCAGAGAGCAAATGAGGAAATAAGGCTTCAAAAACCTTTTCTAAACTAAAATTTGACAACCTCTTTTTGCAGAAAGTTAGGACGTTTTTATGCGAAGTTATATAAGTAAGCCCTATTAGTATGGTTATGTATCCAGGATAGATGGCACTCTACTGATTTAGGTAGACTTAATCAATTCTTCTGCTAGTACACTGATGCGAGCATAGTCCGATAGTATCGCCTAGTTACAGGGAGAGAACGATGTGCCAAAAATCTGAGAACGGTTGCCCTATATGTTGGCAACAGTGAAAGGACATATAGGACGTGCATTCATGCATATCCTATTTGTGCATTCTAGTGCCGTATTACTTGTAGATACGCCATCCATAGGTGTCACGCGTGTCGTATTGTGCACGATGGTCTCGTTTCTGTTCTAGAGTTAGGTCTGCACTGTGGCTTCGCGCTCCATGTTCACCATGGTTCACGCCTGTCATGACCCATGTCTCCCCATACCCCTTTTCTGCACTCTTGTCAGACCCTTGCCCTGTAGTCATACTAGTCAGTAATGGCCTCGGACGTCACTCGTCTCGAACACGCGGAATTTGGTCGATTTGTCGTAATGATCTCGCGCGGGAACCCTGGTGGACCGCGCCAGGACCACTGAATGCTCCGCCTTTATAAGTAGAGCCTGGCTTAGTCATTGGCACCACCACTCGGTGCACTTTACCTCTCTTAGCTTTTCCTTTGAGCCAGCCTTTCGCTTAGCCTTCCTCGCAACCACCGCCAGTAATGGCAGGAGCCTAGGTTAGTAGTTACTGCCTAAACATGGAGGGTTTTCCCAAAATCCTGCATGCCACCCTATAAAAGCTTGGAGTCAAAGATCGTCCCGAGTATGAGGGCCATGAGTATGAGGAGCATGGCACCGAGCGGTGTGAGGTTACCATCTAAATCGGGAAGAGTGAAGAGTTCCCCAACCTCACTGAAGCCTAGAGTGTGACCGCAACCGGGTTTAGCTTCACTGACACCTACTAGGTTGTGGCCCACAAAGCCTTGTGGTACCTCTGCCAGATCTATGAGGAGCCCATTGCTCGTACCCCCATGCAGTTCTTTCCACCTTTGGATAGGAACCGACGAGCATGGAGGGCTCGCATGGAGGCTTTGCAAGGGCAGGATGCGCAAGAGGACAGTCCAACCATGGTGCACTTGACCACGTACTTGCTCACCCTAGATGAGCAGTATGACTGGCAAGCCCTGGAGCTAGGGGCGTGCCTTCGGCATGCCAAGGAAGCTGAGATCTTCAACTAGGATGCTCTAGGTGTAGCTTGCCGAAGCGCATGCTAGTGCTGTAGCTGCTAAGAGCCGAGAGACTGCCATGTTGGAAGCCCTAAAGGAGGCTAAAGACTGGCATGTTCATCAGCTACATGCGGCCTATCTTGTCACCAGGGCCAAGCGAAGGACACTGGCTGCTGAAAGGCAGGATGCCTCGATCTTGGAAGGGATCCCTATCTAACCGCTAGAAAGAAGAACTGGTGTTGCAGCACCGCCAGCACCTCCACCCTCGGAAGTGTCAGAAGTCGAGCCCTTGATTCCTCTCACTCAACCATTGCCATGAGAAGATGTAGATTAGTTGCTTGGGATGCTGTACCCATAGTAGTAGTGCTTTTCGTCACTGTCCTCTGGTATTGTATTCTTGCCGTTGTTGTTCGTCCGTAGTTATTGAGATCGTCCGCCAGTAGGGAAGGTGAATGTTGTATCAGTGAATGGGAGCCTGAATGCCTGTACATTATACCCGTATAAGACCATTGGAATAGGCATTTTGTTATTTCGCTGAGTTTATTGCATCCATCTACCTTAAGTTTCATTAGACATGCTTAAGGTTTTTAAGGGCGATGTTAAGTGAGTTACAAGAGAAGTTGCCATTCAGATATCAGCAAACTAGTCAGTGATTGGAGAACTTTGGACACTGTATCGACTAATGTGGATGTCCCAGCAGAACACTTGAATCTCTTTAAAACAAATCCACCGTTGGATTTGAATTCCTTGTCCCTTGTTGTGAAGGGAACCTTTGTTGTTTGAATTTTCCCTTACAATACTCCCCTTACTCTGTGGTCTATGACCCCACCGCCTTCATGGCGTGTAAGTTGGTAATAGTTGCTAGGTTAAAAGCTTATGGTGCCGCGATGAAACTAAGGTCTCCCTATGGAATAGCTACCACATGGTGACGCTGCTTGGCACGCGCTGGTATCGAGGTTGTTAACCAAGTACCTTTATCAAGTTACACAGCCATACCACTTTTGCTACAAATAATTTCCTTGAAAATGTTCAGGTGTTCAAATGGAAAATCCACAATGGGTTGATGCAGAAGTGTTCTCTCTAGTAACCAAGAGATGGTTTTGGAGGAAGAAAGTATGACGTGGTCTTAGTCTACTTGAAAGACAGATGTGGTCGAGTAAAGGAAAAGAAAAAGAAGAGTAGTACGGAAAGTTAGTCTCAGGTAGTCGGTAGTGATTGCAAAAGCCTGAGTGGATGTCATGTTCCAAACCCTATGTTTAGTTGACCACACTACGCATGCTAGGTCATTTCGCTGCGTGCCCTACGAACACTGTCTGTATCGGGCCCTTAGCACCCCATTCGCGCGTGGCCACGGCATCGTGCTGCACTCGTCGTCTTTGTGCACTGTGCGTTTCTCCTTTTCCCATCATCCGGTCGGCTCTCGACTCTCATGCCTCGTCCCACGTACCGAACCCCCTTTTATTTCCCCTCTCTTTCTTCTTCTTTTGGTGACACGACCGCTCCGCACACCGGCCTCGTGGAGCGGACCCCTCTCTTCTCCTCTCTTTATCCGCTCTCTGCTGCTCGCACTGTAAGCGCACCATGTCCACCCTTATCTCCATAGCTTGAATCGTCTGTGTACCCTATCCATGTTGTCTCCACCTCCAGTGTGTTGCGCCCCACCTCCGTTCGCCTATATAAGATGCCCTTGGCCCTTGCTCTTCTTCTTCATCCCCATTCCTCTCACATTCACAACAGAGCTATGAAATCCAGTCAACGTTGTGAAGCTAGGTTCATTAGCTTGAGGTGATGGTGTAACCTGAGGAGAAGAAAGGATCCGGTTCATCGAAGAAGTTCAAGTTCCCTTTGGTTAGGTGGATCTTAGGTTTCCAGATGTTTGACTTCTCAGTCGACTGTTTCTGGATCTGTTGGACCTACACCATGTTTTGGATCATCGTTATCTTGTTGTTTCTCTATTGTCCTCGTCTATCTCAACTTCTAGATGAAGTCTCGGTAGTATTAGGTCGCTCTTAACCATGTATCCCTAAATCCCCGTGTGGTTTAGTATTCAAAGTCATGTAATCTTTCATGTAACCTCTGATCTATGGGATGTAATCGCGCTTTCCCCTCTTCTGGTTCTTGCTTCGAATCTCGGGATGAGATTCTTTTTAAGGGGGGATTGGTTGTAATACCCCAGGTGTTATCATTTTATTTAGCACCGCGATTTAGGCCTAAGTAAAAATTTATGAAACGAGTTTCTTAGATTTTTTATTTAAAAAGTACTCGACATGACAAGCGAATCCCGTGTGACTTAGTTCGTGGACTCAAATCAACGCCTAAGTTAAATTACCCAGTGCGTAAAGATATTTAGGAATGTTGAACGATGATTCTAGCGAACGGTTCATTCGGTTAGATTAAGTATGCAAAGCAACTGTTATAAATAAAAATAAAGTCTCTTAATAAATAGAACGAGATATATATATATATATATACTCATGGGTTTATTTTGATAAGCACGAACAGATGAGAGAGAGACCAGCAGCTTCGTTTGTTTTTCCTGACGTACAACGTACCCGTGGATTGGCATTTATTACTGTCATGTCCCAGGCACCATGGCGTGTCCATTTGCCTAGCCCTGTCGTGTCCACGCTCCGCTAAACGTCACCGTTCGACTGCCCATTTTGTCGCATCATCATTGCTGCAGCACCATCAATGCCTTACTTGTCTTTGTTTCACTAATTGCCTGTCTCTGCGTCTCTCTTCTTGGACGAGCGCAATCGGCCACGTGTGTTTGCTTCCTTGCGACCTCACGTGCGTGGGTCTGCTGGCCTGGCTGCGCTGGTTGTTGTCTCTATGCCAAGGTCAAGTCCGCAGCGCATAGCATTGTGTAATGGCAGGGTGTGGACAGCGGGAGGGCAGTACTAGGTGTTGTGAAGTGAAGGTGTGGTCCGCAACATGTGATGTGCAGGCGCGGGTGTCCGAGGCCGCAAACACGTAGGCCCACCCGCCCACTGCTGCTTCGGCCGAGCTGAGCAAGCCGAGGAATGCGACATGCATGCATGCATGGTAGCAGGACCAGAAGGAGACAAGCCACTCGCTCGAGCATGCAACGCGAAGTTTAATAAGCTAGCGCTCAGCTTGATCATCGGCCGTGCAACCACCCTCGATGCTCCCCCCTTTCTTTTTGTATTTCTGCTGCCGGGTCCGTTGGTCACTCCATGCTTCCCATGCCCTTCTTTTCTCCTCGCCACAGTCTCTACCGAGCCACGACCACCGAAGCACCTTGCGCCGCCGAAAGTTTCTCACTCCTGCTGCTTGGCCACCGTGCGCGAATGCGCGAGTCCCGCCATGCTGGACCTACAGCTCCTCCATGAGGTCCCTTCCAGGTGCCTCCTCCGCACGTCGCTGCTCCAAGGTGCCCGTGCCATCTCCACCTCACTACCCACGCTGCCATGCGTCGGTGCCCTCTTCTTCCTCATGGGCGCACGCGAATCCCGCGCTGTTTCCCCCTCTGTAGCTGCTCCCGTTCCTCCACAGCAACCGCAGCGCTGCCCTCCTCCTCCACCCCAGCGTTCGCGCCGTTCCATCTTCTGCGGTCACCGAAGCACCCCGCCGCTGTCACGTGTGCCCACCGTAGGCTCTGCCCCACGTGAGCGCACGCCCCTCCATCTCCCTGCATGCCCCAGTGGCCATGCCGGTGCTTTGCCCCGGTGTCCACGCCTCCCATGCCGCCGTGCTGTGGTGCTCTGATCGCCCTTCAGCAGGACCGTAGCAGCTGCGCTACCCATGCCGTGTTGCCCCACAGCCGCCATCACCGAGCGTAGCTCCGCCTCCTCCACGTCGTCCGTCTGACTGGTGCCGCTGCGGCCGGTTTGCCGCCGCCTTGGTTTGGGCGGGCAGGCTGCCATGCGCTAGTTTGGCCCTTGCCGCGGCCAGCTCGGGGGCCACATGGGTCCTCGTGCGTCTCATCGGTGGTTGGTACGCCGCCGTCGTGCCTCTCCCTGGTCCTGTCATGTCGTTCCAGCCGCCGACCAGTGCTTCCCATCGGTTCTCTATTTTTGCAGATGAAGCAAGGGTATAAATCCAAGCAGAATTTTTATACAAGGTCTTTACTGTGAATACGTGACGCACATGAACAGTATTGGTTGTACTGCGAGTTAGTTTTGGGTTAAACCGGGGACCTTCTCGCTAAATGTACCACCGCAGTCCATGTTGGGCCACGCTCACCGCGTGTGGGCCGGCGCTGCCGGCTGACTGGGTCGCTCGTGCCCCCGTCCCCACGCTGGGCCGCGTCCACCGTCGCTAGGCCAGCTGGTGCCATCTGCCGCCTGGGCCGCCACACCTTACTACGCTGCTGGGTTGGCTGGGGCCACCATCCGGGCACTGGGCCCCCTTTGCCACCGCGGCCTTGGTTTTGCATTGGGCTGGCCGGTCTTGACCGGCGGTGCCTAATGCGGCCGTGGTGCGTTTTTTGTTTCCTGCTAGTTTTATTAATTATTTAAAATGGCTGAAGTTTGTAAATCCATAATAAATCAAATAAAAATCATAAAATAGTGAAATTAGTTCTGTTGAGTTTCTAAAATCATGATTTACCTAGTAGTGTATTTTGTTCACATAGACTCGGTATGTTTTTAGGGTTGCTCTAATTATTTAAAATGCTTAATATTGTTAAAAGGAGAGCTTGTAGGAATTGTTGTGATAAATTGATAATAGTGTTAAATCTGAAATTTTTACAGTAGGCTCCTAGCTATATTAGGTATTCACTGTAATTTTTGTAGCTCCAAAATAATTAGTTGCTAAATAGATAATGATGTCCTACTACGAATAAAGTTTAATCGATAGAATAAAATAAAGAAACACCTTGGTTTATATAACTAAAATTATTGTTGAGAAATAATACCTTATCCGACAACGTGTATATGTAGCCTAAGTACGGTCATCGTTAGAACTAGCCGTTAACTTGAGAGGCGTAGATCGTATTTTATGAATCCCGATTTCAGTCGATTAATTACATCTTTGCAATGCATCGCTTGCATATCATATAGGTACGATGATGGATCAACGGATCGATCGAAGGATGATTGGGAATCCAAAGATGGTGTAATGGTATTCTCTCCAGGAGATGATGCAATGGGTTTTCTATTCAGATGACGTGGATGATCTGAAGATGCTGATACTAACTTTTTAATATCTCTTACCCAGGCAAGCCCTGGTGCATAACCCCTACTTTTTCTGTAGTTTAAATTATATTTGTGCATTAAGTTTTAAGGAGTTAATGAAATCCACTTGCATATATATATCTTTATCCTATGAGTCTTACTAGTATGATAGGATCGTGTAGAATGCTATGCTGCAGGACTCCGATAGAAGTCGAGTGATTGCCTGTCACTCGCGAGAGATAGGAAATATATTACTGTATTATTATCACTTGGAAAATATAAATGGTGGAAATGATGAATGGTGACCGGGCAGGGATATGGTTTGGGTATTGGTGGGTGTAATAGGTTGTGTCACCGTATACGCGGGGCATAGCTTGGTTACACTGCTTTCCCTGTCTGTGTCGGTTAAGGACCGATCGTTGCATAAGCCATCAAGGCAAGTCACATACTTATTATTCCAAGCACATACTCGGCTCTTTTTGGACCGACTGTCAGGGTTTTATTTTGGTGGAGGAGGTCCTTGCACCGCCCTGCGTCCGGGACTCAGGGGCGGGGGCTTGGAGTCCCAGTTTGGATGGGGACCTGGACACCCAGGACAGGAGAGTGATGGGTTGGTCCTGCTTGTGCCTTGAGTACAAGCAGGCATGTGTTTTCAGGGTACCTAGCTTGGGGCATTGATTCGCGAATCACCGAGAAATCTGGTACGGCTTGTTTCAAGTCTAGCACCGTAGTAAGAACTAAAAGATGAAAAATGGAAAGAAAAGGAAATCTGATTGCTTACCACCTGCTTGAAAGTAGTGCAGGTGCTTACATAGAATGGTTAGTTAATGAACTAATGCACTGCTAATAAAAATCGAATATAAGGACGCATATTTAGTAATGCTTCCTGTAGATGCAATAAACCCACAAGCCAGATAGCCTTGCATATCCTTGGAGTCTTTTTCTTTCCTCCTGTCGGGTAAGTCTTGCTGAGTACAATTGAATACTCAGGGTTTTATTCCCCTTGTTGCAGGTGACCGGTGGATGCTAGAGTTGACCCTTGTGTGTGGATACCTCCTGGTGGGCTCAGCAAGGATTCCTTTACGCTGCGATCATAGTTGTTATTTATAACTCTCACCAAATGCTTTTATAAATGAAAGTTCAATAATCTGTTGTTGTAGTTTATTTATCAATACTTCATCATGTTATGATTAGATATTCATTTCCGCTGTAATTCTGATCACATATTTATATTCTGTTGTTCAATTAAACTGTTTATAACTCTGATAATATGATTTCATTCCGCTGTTATATTAATAAATATTATACTTTGATGTCGTATTAAAAGTGATGTAAGAAATGGTTCAGAATGATGTAAGCTTTATTCTCTCATTTGTGATCCTAATGGCAAAAATGTGGATTTTCGGGTTCTCCCCTAGGGTGTGCCCGACAGAACCGAGTAATTTAGTGTTCTCACTTGAGTGCTTAGTGTCTAATGGAAGACAAGCACTCCTGTGAGGCATTAGATTAGGCGGTTCTACCACACTTTCACTCTCGGACAGTGGCGCCGCACTGACCGGATGCTACACCTAACGCAGCTAGTGCGTCCGGTCATGCTGTTCTAGAGGAGGCGTGGGAAGGGTTCGCGACTGGACGCTGGAGACTTCGCGTGACTGGACGCGACACTAGTGCGTCAGGTCACGTGTGACGTATGCTGACGTTGGCTCGGTGAGTGAGACAGTGAGGACCGGATGCCGTGGCGTGTCTGGTCACCATCGACCGGGCACGTCTGGTCTCGTTTTTCACGCTCTGGATCGTCTCTAGAAACGATTGGACTTAGCTCGGTGGCGCAGCGGGTGGCGCGAGCGACGCGTTCGATCATGACTTAAGTTTGAAGGGGCACTATGTGGACGTCATCGGGTGATCGGACACCGCCGACCGGACGCCAGGGTGTGTCCGGTCAGCCCTTGAGCAGAGTAACGACTTTATTTTCTTGGGGTGTCTATAAATAGTGTTTGGTTGGCTTGGGGTGTCTATAAATAGTGTTTTAGCTTTAACTACGGAAAGGGTTAGAGCGCATTAAAGAGTATATCTATCTGGTAGACATTCTCTATGCCCGATCTTTTCTCACGTTAAGATCTAGAAGCAAGGGTTACGGAAACAAACGCCGAGTAAAACTGGTTGTACCACAAGAAACCTACTTCCTAGCGGCTACGACGTTTTTGCTCACCAGTGTGATCAGAGTTTTTTGCCCGTACCCCGAGCTTTTTAGCCTTAACTACGGAAAGAGTCAGAATGCATTAAAGAGTATATCTACCCAGCAAACATTCTCTGTGTCCGACCCTTTCTCACGTTAAGATTTAGAAGCAAGGGTTGCAAAAACGAACGCTGAGTAAAACTAGTCGGACTGCAAGAAACCTACGCCCCAGCGGCTACGGCGTTTTTGCTCACCAGTGTGATTAGAGTTTTTTCACTCGCACCCCGAGCTTTATAGCCTTAATGATGGAAAGGGTCGAAACACACTAACCTTTTTATACAAAAATGGGAGAAGAGCTAAAATCTATTTGGTCATAACGAAATTTAAGAGCTTGTCCACTGACAGGTTTGCCGCCTGGCTTATCTACCTAACTAATTTCTTGGGGGATGATCTCATCCTCTATCTCGACAGGTAAGTCCTATGCCAGAGGGGCCACCTCTTTCTCGATGTCGTCCAACTCGGCGTCGGTGTAGACAGGTGCGAGAACCGTCACAGGTAAGGAGGGATGCGGAGTTGAAAATGCTCCTACGGCCCATTCAAGCCCAAGAGTTCGAAGGCTGGTCCTCCGATGGGTTCACGACTGCTCTGGGGCGCCCTTAGCAGAGCCGTGCACAGGGGTGTGCGGGCCCTACGACGGTATGGGGCCCATATTTTTAGGGGCCTCAAAATTATATCTCATCAGAAATTAATATTTAACATTTTGTCTTGACTTTCTCGTGTGGAGTTCATGATGAATGCTTGTGCCAACTCTAGAAATCGCTATATTATTTCTTCTTATTTGGCACCATGTAGTTTCATCCATGACCTTTGTCCGTCAGTCTGAGTACTCCGTCCTGATCCAACTTGCTGAGTCATATCTCTGTTGGGTAGCTAGGGAATCTTGAGTCTAGTACTCCATTCCAAACATTAAAGTGCAACTATAAAGCGTCAGACACTGGAAGAAGGTGCATTGGCAAGTGGCAAACTATATATTATAGTGTCATAGGTCCATCAAAAATTTGAGATGATTGGTACTTGGAGGCTAGCAACCATCAAGTAATAAGTAGCCTAATTCTCAAAGACATGTCGATAATTGACAGCTTATCTTCTATAAAAAAACATTTTTTAATTACTAAATGCTATAAATTGGTGCCACAGAATATTGTATATGATTATTGTTCTATTTTTTTCTAGACGATTAGGGCCTATTTTAGAGTTTAGAACAGGGCCTTAATTTTTGCCGGCATGGCCCTAGCCCTTAGAGTGAGGGGTGGAAAGGGATTGGCCCACTAGCGGCCAGTACCCGGGTGCACAAGCTCCGCGGGTATCCCGGCCCACGTTCGAGTCTTGGTCATTTCCCAATCCATGGATTTTCCTCGAAGAAAGGCAACGAGCCCTTGTGACCGGTCGAACGGACCCGAGAACTATATGGATTGGCCACTGAGAATCTAGAGTCGGTCACCAGCTTACCCATCCCGGACCCCACGAACTGGGAAGCCAGGGCCCCACTCGGACTAGCTAGTTAACAACTCACCGAGCACCATGTTTCGTCCATCAAGGAAAAACGTGGCATGGCTCAGCCCCTCCGTTTTATCGAAAAAAACGCTTAAGGGATGACGATCACAAAGACGAGCCGACCCTCGACCAGGACCCCTGCTACGCGCGGGGCTCGAGGGAAGTTGGACTCGCAAGGAGACCGAACGCACGGTCACAGTACGACAACGGACCGATTGGATCCTAGGGGATAGGAATCAAGAAAAATCTTTCTGACCTCCCGAATCCTACGGTTACATGTCCCCAAGAAGACCGATCATGACAAAAGGGAATCGCCGTCCTACCAGGAGACGTCGTAGGCTACAAAAAGAAGACCAAGGCCCTCAGAGTCCTCTCATCTAGAAAAGCCTTCAAAGGAGTATTCTACTCCTTTGTAGGCTCAGGGGCTACTGTCGGGTATCGATATTAGGGATACCCAAAGCAAGGAAGTTAGCGTCCACGCTGATTTCACAGGATGACTCAAGACATATTAAAAGGTCTCGCCTGACCCAAAGGCCATGGGCTCTGTCTCGCCCGACCCCTTGGGTGCGGGCTCCAGTCTCACCCGACCCCAAGGACGCGGGTTCCATCTCGCCCAAGGCCACGGGCTCCGTCTCGCCCGACCTCAAGGCCGTGGGCTCCATTTTGCCCAACCTCGAGGCCACAGGCTCCATCTCATCTGACCCTTGGGTGCGGTCTCCGTCTCGCCCAATCCTAAGGGCGTGGTTTCCGTCTCACCCAAGGTCACGGGCTCCATCTCGCTAGACCTCAAGGACATAGGTTCCGTCTCATCTAACAGGGACCCATACTGTCGCCAACCACTCCAGGTCCAAGCGTATGGGCCTAGGTCAAAACTCTTACGCTAGGGAAGAGGATGGCATGCCTTGATGTAACTCGTGGCCATGACGGGCCATACCTGGGGATTCACATCAAGAACAGTGTCGGCCGTGCTGGTGCTGTTCTGCCTGATCCTTGTACGGACGCTGACAGGCGCGTCAGTTTACCAGGACATCCACTGGGACAGAGTGGAATACCATGACCGACAGATGACGCCTGCGCATGGCGCCAGTGATGAACAGGGCCGCAACATGGAGCCATCCCTATTAACATCTATAGGATTGGTGGAACCGGTATGAAGGAGAAGAAGGACCTGGCAACCCTAGAAGCCTTCTTCTCTCTCTCTCGTTCTTCTCCTTTTCCTCCTCTATAACCCACGCTTTCCCTTCGACTATAAAAGGGGAAGCAGGGCGCTCCACGAAACAGGGGATCTAGAGATAGGAGCACAACATGAGCACACGGCTGAGCGGCAAGCGAGCTCTCAGCACCAGTTCACTCCTTCCACCAGAGACTTGGGATCCTCTCCCTCTCTCGCCTGTTTGTAACCTCTACTATAAACCAAGTGCCGGTAACACGAGTAGCAACGAACTAGATGTAGGGACATTCCACCCGAACTAGTATAAACCCTTGTGTCCTCCGAGCACACCATCCGAGTTAGATGCGCAAATACAAATTTACCCGTCGGTGGTCCAAAAACATTGACACATCCCATCAGTGACAATACGCAGAATGCTACAACCAACATTAAACTTAACTTTATTCAGAGTTCGCCACCTACATGAAGGGCACAAAGAAGGCATATTCAAACGCAGTGGGCGCATATGTCGATGTGCTGGACGTTGCCCTTGCCCATATTTTGGTGTATGAAGATCTAAGCACGCATGGGTGGTACCTCTATATAGGTGACATGCTACATCAATCAGAGTTTCTTCAAATGATGAGAGAGCTCTTCTATTGATAGAATATCATCGGCAGTCCTCTGAGGGGTATCCCACAAAGGTAGATTGATCAGTAGAGATGCGTGTAATCGAGAACAAGAAAGCAATAGAGACACATGAGTTAGATAGGTTTAGGCCGTCAGTATGACATAATACCCTACTCCTGTGGTCTGTTGGATTGTATTGGCTATCGTATGATATTGCATGAGTTTGGAGGGGGTCCCTGCCCGCCTTATATAGTTCGGGGATAGGGTTACAAGTAGGTTAGATCTAGGAGATAACTAGAAAGTAATAACATATTACAGGAATTATGGGATCATACGTATCCTAACAGATCTCGTAGTATCTTCATGATACCTTCTTGGTGTCTTGCCAAAGGCATCGAGCAGCGTCGTGCCCCGCAAAACTTCGTCTTATGGGCTGGGCCGCCCCTAGGGGTGCAGCCCATGTGGTCCGCCATGGGTATCCGAGATTGTACCCCCCACAGCTAGTCCCTGAGTGCTTTGCATCCGTTGTGCAACACCGTCTTGAGCTTGTCCGAGCAGGTGTGAACAAAGCCGATGTTGATAGTTGGCGCGCCAGGTAGGGGCCTGCATGTTGTTTCCATGTCGAACAAGATGGTACGTTCTGTAGGCTCTTTGTCCCTCCCACAACCCAGCCAAATCTTCATGGTCGGATCAATCTCGTGGATCATCAACGCTGATGGAGTCGGAGAGCTCATCGAGCCGGTGCAGATCAATGCTACGTCCGATCACCCCAACACCTACGACTACAGATCCAATCTCAGGAACTACCTCCGTGGTTGTCTTCATCAACAATTCACCACCCGCTCCCCCGCTACCAGAGGAGGCAAATCAACAACGATGATCTAATCGCATCCATCGATCAGGATGGCCAGAAGCTCGTCGATTGCCTCTCCATCACAAAATTGGCTCTGACCACTCTGGTTCAGCGCCGATCACCCTCCGATCTAGATCTATCAGAGGCTACTCGGGAAACTCCAAGGGTTACGGCCCTACCCTTTGGGCTCACCAATGTCGTCGCCACTTGTAAAGATGCCCTACGGGGCAAATTCACCGACCAGATTGGAGATGTCCATCCTCTCGCTGACTAGATCGCCGACCAGCTCCTGCCAGCTGTCAATATGCTACACGTCGGCCGATGCCCCGGAGCATCCTTCCAAACCATCTTGGAGGAGAATTTGGACTCTTAGTTCTAGGGCTCTATGGAGACTGTCACCAAAACCACCGCCGAGCAACCTCCCTTCCCTCCCTTCTGTGGAGGCGCAATCTTCAATGTCAGCATCGATAACCTCCCATGGGAAGGGGAAACCAAGGAGGACCACGCCGCTCGCGTCAATAGGAATGTTAACAGTGCTCAGCGTCGAGCAAACAAGGCTACCCTTGTGCTCGCCAAGGCTCAGCTCTACTCATAAGGAAGGCCACGCCAACTCCAGCGCAACCTCGATGATGAATTCGTCCATGTTGATGGCCACGATGTCTACAAGACCCCAAGTGCCAACTTGGTCATGGCCGCCAATGAGCTCGCCTGGCTCCCGTAGACACCGGAGGTCACCAGGGTCGCCACCATGCTTAAAGCGGCGCACTGTTAGGTCAATGACATTCGCCAGGATCAGAGACCTTCATACTCCACTGAGCTTCGATTCGTCGATCAGCTGCGCCAAGATCCAATTGCCGCCCCAGCCAAAGTCATTCTAGTCGACCAGCACCGTGATGATGGACAACCCATCCAGGGGGAACTAGGGGGAACCTCATCGAACACCCTCGCCAACATGACCAGGAGGTCGACCAGGATGTCCGAGCACACCTCAACAATATTCGAGACGCACGACGACGTATCGATGAGCGCTGTTTCGATCACCATGAAGAAGAAGTACGCTGCCGTCAAGAATATGAGCAAGAGTTCGGTGATTCAGACTCAGCCCTCTGGCCACTCAATGTCGGCAATGCTGCAGATCACGACGGCGATAATCCCGAAGGGCCCCCAGCATTCACGAGGGCTCTCCGAACACTCTAGTGGCCCCATGGTTTCAAAATCACTAGGGTTGAGCCCTACGAAGGACGAATGAACCCCACACAGTGGCTACAAGCTTATGCCACTACTGTGCGCAGCTGCTAGGGGAGATACCAGTGTCATGGTGAACTATCTTAACATCATGCTCACCCCAACCGCGATGAACTGGTTCACAAGCCTCAGCCCTGAACTCCATCAAATCCTGGGAAGAGCTGAAGAAAGTCTTCATCGACAATTACATGGCTACGTGTACTCGGCTGGGCACCAAACATGATCTGAACTGCATCTACTAGAAGTCATTCGAGCTCCTCCATAGCTACATCAGACGCTTTTCTGAGATGAGGAATTCTATTCCCAACATCACGGAAGCTGAGGTCATCACTGCCTTCATTCAAGGATTCCATCACCGCGACCTCCACTCCAAGTTCAACCACAAGCCACCTATGGGGATTGGCGAGATGATTACGATCGCCAACCAGTATGCCGACGCCGAAGAAGCTGAAGTATGCTTCAATGAGGACACAGGCACTCATTGCCCAACTCGACGCAACAATGAGCAACCCGATGACCGACGCCACAGCGACCGCCGCTATGATGACCACAGTCACCATCGGGACAGTGGCCGTGATCGGCCAGAAGCATCCAAATCTGGTCAATATCACCGCCGCCGACCAGACCACATTATCATTGCCGTTGATGAACCTTGTGCCAAGCGCAACTACGACAAACAGTACAAGAAGATTCTTGAAGACCCGTGCCCTCTCCACAAAAATGCCAAGCATAAGATAAAGGACTGCCTTGGCTTGGCTAAGAAGTTCTAGGCCAAAAAGTCGGATGACGACAACAATGATGGAGTCAGAGGCCGCTGACCACCTGGGGGCAACAACAATGCCTTCTAGGATCATGAGAAGGTGGTCACCACCATCTTCGGGGGCCTCACCTCCACTAAGAGCAGAAGCTCAACGCCCGCTTGGTGCTCGCCGTCAACACGGAAGACGCCGTCGCCAACACCAGCTATCACCCCTAGTCCAAGGTCCTCATCACCTTTAGTAGGGCCGATCAGTGGGCAGACATCCCCTACACAGGGCATTTCCCCCTCATCCTTGATGCGATCGTCTAGAAAGTGCTTTTCAAAAAAGTGCTCGTCGACGGTGGGAGTGCTCTGAACCTTCTCTTCGCCGGAGCCCTAAAGGAGCTGGGCCTTAGGATAGGAGATCTCACACCCTCTGACTCCTTCAAGGGCATGGTACCTGGCAGGGCATCCAAACCACTTAGAAAGATCACCCTACTAGTACAGTTCAACACGGCTAGCAACTACTGCATCAAACACATCAACTTCTACATCGCCGACTTCAACACCGCCTACCACACCATACTTGGTCGACCAGCTCGGGCCAAGTTCATGGCCGTACCGCACTACGCCTATTTGGTGCTGAAGATGCCTTCGCCTATAGGAGTCCTAGCCCTGTGGGCCAATCTCTCCATTGCCTACGCCTACAAGACAGAGAGTCTCGCCCTCGTTGAAGCCACTAACCTCTCCATTCAGATGGCCAGTGTGGTCACCGATGCCAAGACGATGCCCACCGATGACCTAGAGATCCCATCGCTAGAGCCTCCTCACGCCTCCTCCAAGTCCAAAGAAACCAATGAGGTTGGCCTTGGCCTCGATGATCCCTCCAAGACCATTAAGATTGGGGCTCACCTTGACCCCAAATAGGAAAGCGCGCTCATCTCCTTCCTACGTGCCAATGCCAACGTGTTTGCTTAGAAACCTGCAGACATGCCGAGGGTACCACGGGAGAAGATCAAGCACTCCTTGAATGTCTTGCCGACCGCCAAACTGATCAAGCTGAAACTCCGATGATTCGTGCCAGACAAGAAGGAGGCCATTAGGGTAGAAATAAAATGGCTCCTACCTGTTGGATTTATAAAAGAAGTGTGTCATCCTAAGTGGTTAGCAAACCTTGTTCTCGTTCAAAAAAAGAATAAAGAATGGAGAATGTGCGTTGATTACACTGATCTTAATAAACACTACCCTAAAGACCCCTTCGGTCTACTTCGGATAGAGGAGGTTGTAGACTCCACCGCCGGCTGTGAACTGCTCTCCTTCCTCGACTGTTACTCTGGCTATCATCGGATATCCCTGAAGGAAGATGACCAGATCAATACATCGTTCATCACACCGTTCAGTGCATATTGCTATACCACCAAGTCCTTCGGACTCAAGAACACTGGTGCAACCTACCAAAGGGCCATCCAGACATTCCTCGATCAATAGATAGGCTGCAACATCGAAGCTTATATCGACAATGAGGTCATCAAGTCCAAGACCGTCGATAACCTTATCGCCGACCTCGAAGAAACGTTCACCAACCTAAAAAGGTATAGATGGAAGTTGAACCCATCAAAGTGCATCTTTGGAGTTCCATCCGGTATACTCCTGGGCTATATCGTCAGTGCCCGTGGCATCAAACCCAACCCTGACAAGGTCTCCGCCATCACCAACATGAAATGTCCGACTTGCATAAAGGACATACAGAAGCTTACATACTACATGGCTGCTCTAAGCCACTTTATATCGTGCCTCGGCAAAAAGGGACTACCGTTCTTTAAACTCCTCAAGGCCTCCGAGCGCTTCTCTTGGTCGGAGGAGGCAGATACAGCTTTCGAGCAGCTCAAGTTGTTTTAACGAAGCCTTCGATCATAACGGCGCCTCGATCAGATAAAACTCTACTGATCTACATCGCCGCCACTTCTCACATCGCTAGCACAACTATCATCGTCGAACGTGAGGAGGCCGGGCATGCCTATAAGGTGCAACGTCCGATCTACTTCATCAGTGAGGTCCTTAACGAGCCCAAAACTCATTATCCTCAAGTTCAGAAGCTGCTATACGCTATTCTGATCACGTCACACACGCTCTACCATTACTTTGAGCATTTCAAGATCGTCGTGGTCACTGAGTTCCCTCTAGGGGACATTCTCCACAACAAAGAGGCTAATGGCTGCATCATCAAGTGGGTTGTCGAGCTCGGCACTTACTCCATCAAATTCAAAAGTAGGCCTACCATCAAGTCACATGCGCTAGCTGATTTTGTCGCTGAGTGGACCGAGATCCAAGAGCCCATCGCCGCTACTTGCCCCAAGCACTAGGTGATGTACTTCGACGACACCCTTAACATCAACGGTGCTGGTGCTGGCATTTTATTGATTACGCTGACTAAGGACAAGCTCTGATACATTCTCTGAATACATTTTCTGGCCTCCAACAACGCCGCTGAATATAAAGCGTGTCTCCACGGACTCCGTATAGCCATTGAGCTCAGAGTCAAACGCCTCATGGTATATGGGAACTCCGCCCTAGTCATCAACCAGCTCAACAAAGACTGGTCCTACTCTAGTAAGAAGATGGACCCATACTGCGCCAAAATCAAGAAACTCGAGGGAAAATTCTACGGTATCGAGTACCACCACGTGGTATGAGATCAAAATCAGCTTGCTGACCACCTATCTAAGATAGGCTCTTCTCGTGCCGTGATTCTACCTGGGGTTTTCGTTCAAGACCTCTTTACGTCGTCCATTAAGGAAGAGAAGGAAGTGCAAGAAATTCCCCCCGCCGAGCAACTGGTACTTACAGTACCTTCGTCGGTCGTCCTATTGGAGGGAACAGTTCATCAAGTACCTCGCCAGCGCTGACGTACCTGCTGACAAGACTAAAACCGAACGCCTAATCCGACGAAGCAAGTATTACGTGCTGGTAGATGGGAACTTGATGAGGAAGAGTGCTAAGGAAGGGATACTACAGAAATGCATCACCCAAGAAGAGGGAGTGAAACTACTTCTCAAAATTCACTCTGGTTCTTGTGGCAACCACGTGGCCTCGAGAAACCTGGTCGGCAAAGCTTTTTGAGCTGGTTTTTACTGGCCTACGGCCATCACCGACGCCGAAGACCTCGTCCAATGTTGTGAAGGATGTCAATTTTTTGCCACTGCAAATCCACGTGCTGGCACAAAGAACTGCAAACCATCCTAGCTTCCTAGCCTTTTGCATGTTGGGGACTGGGCATGATCGGGCCTTTCAAGCCAGTGCCAGGTGGTTTTCGGAATGTGTACGTCACCATCAATAAGTTCTCCAAGTGGATCGAGTACAAACCACTTGTGTTAGCTACTTCAAAGAAGGCAGTCGAGCTCTTCGAAGATATCATCCACATATTCGGTCTCCCGAATAGCATTATCACCGACCTCGAAACTACAGTTCACTAGTCATCATTTTTGGGACTTCTGCAAAGACCGATGCATCTCCATCAAATATGTCTCCGTTGCCCATCCTAGAGCTAACGGCCAGGTCAAACAGGGTGAACGGCATGATCCTTGATGCCCTCAAGAAGAGGCTATATTAGAAAGAAGAAAAGCATCCGAACAGATGGCTCAAAGAGCTACCAGCTATGGTCTGGGGACTACGCACTCAAGCTAGTCGCAGCACCGGCGTGTCTCCATATTTCTTGGTCTATGGCTCAGAAGCCATACTACCAGCGGACATTGCCTTCCAAGCACCTAGGGTGGAACATTATGATGAAGAGCAAGCCGTAGCTATTCGGACTGAGGACATCAACAGGGCCAAGGAAGAATGCCTGATTACCTACGTCCACATAGCCAAATATCTAGAAGGCTTGTGGAGGTACTATAACCGTAACATCAAATGTTGTTCATTTGCTATAGGTGACCTTGTTCCCCATAGAAAGTAGAAAACCGAAGGGATACACAAGCTCTCCTCCCCGTGGGAAGGGCCCTACATGGTCAAAGAGGTTACCCGACCAGGGTCTTACCGGCTATGCGACTTGGACGAACTCGATGTCCCCAATTCATGGCACATAGAGCACCTTATACATTTCTATCCTTGAAACGCTCCAGATATGTATTCTTCACTCCATAATGAATGAAGTTTTGGTCGCCATAATTTGTCTCCATTATATCTCCATTGTGGTTTAATCTCCATTTGCAGGTCGCCAGCTCTAAGCTACTACTTAACAAACTCCAATACGTGATCTCCATAAACGCTCTGCCATGTTTCTCCATATCTCCAAGATATTCCACCGACCATCGAGCAGCACACGTTCTGTTTTGTGCTCTATGGAGAAGACCCAGCCTCCGATCTCTCCCTACACGTGCTACGGGCTCCGCGCTCTGTGTTATGGGTGGTCAGGCTATGGTTCTTTAGTCACGCCTATTCCTCCTACACGTGCGCGGGCTCCACGCTTGATGTTACAGACTATAGGCTAGCCAAGGCCAAGAGCCCAGTAAAGAACTAACTGCTCGAACGCTACTCATACTACATATATCTGCAAGTTATTTCACCAACCGCCGAGCAGCACATGTTCTGCTCTGTTATCTATGAAGAAGACCCAGTCTCCGATCTCTCCCTACACGTGCTACGGGATCCACGCTCTGCAGTTATGGGTGGTCGGTTGTGGTTCTTTGGTCACGCCTGTTCCTCCTACACATGCACGGGCTCCGCGCTCGACATTATGGACTATGGGCTAGCCAAGTCCAAGAGTTCAGTAATAAACTAACTACTTGGACGCTACTTATACTACGTATAATCGTATTAGGGTTAACACTACAATGATTTTTTTTCACCGCAATACTAGCAAACCGCATAAACATGCACTTGTCACTTTACTACATTTGTACATATATATAAATGCATGTCTATGCCCTTGTGCGTTTTAACTACTCTCCAGTTATTACAGACTTTTCTCTGAGTAGGTCATTGGGCTTTGCCATCGCCATCCATCTCGCCGAACAGGTCGCCATTGCCAGCTTCTTTGCCACGTCTTCCACCTCATCTTCCAGCTGCTAATGCTTGTCATGCATGTCCCTCTAGCAAATCTGATCCCTATTGCTTGAAGGTCAACGGCAGGGTAGTGGGACCGAACCACCACTAGGCATGTGTAACGTTGGTGATGGTGGCGTCGCGGTTGAACCTTTTGAAGTTCTCCCTACGCCGCCTTACACCTATTGATGATGGTGTCTAGATATGGTGGCCTACCATCGGGCTGAGGAGCCACCTCTAGGTCGACGCAGTCGAGCACTGGCTTGACTTCGGCAACTACAGCAGTCGCTCTCGACCCTCTTGGTTTTGGCCTCCTGCTCCAGCACATCAAACTGTGTCTTGGTCCTCAAATGGTACTTTGCAAGCATCATAAGGATCCGTCAACCAAAGAAATTACTCCAGTAGTAACTCCAACCATGAAGTACTCACCTTTTAGCTCCTTGGCTAGCTTCTCCGCTTGCCCAGTAGCTTTCTTCTCCTCCTCCTATAGTTGCCCGATGGTTTGGCATAGCTAGGACGAGCTCCGCATCTTGCTCTACAAGCATATCAGTCATCAGCAACAATATGACTGTTCAGCAATGCAAAGCAAAATCGTCGATATGTCATACCTTTTGTTTGCTCAAAGACGTTTATGAGTTGTTCGGACTTTCACTCCGGCTGCTTGGAGACACCCTTCAGCCGCTCGAAGACAGTGGCAGCTGCCTAGACCTACCCCACAACTGCTCGGACATAGTTGCCAGCTGTTTGGATAGAGCCCCCTTCTGGTATTCTAGATCCCGCGCTTGAGACTAGATAAGATCCCACTCGCGCTGGGCCCTCTAGATGTTTTCTCCATAAGCTTCATTGTCTCCTTTAGCTTTGTGTTTTCTTTGGCGAGGGGCTCCATCCTCTTGATCAGCTAGCACTGCTGTTCGATAGTCCGAGCTATCCCAGCAGAAATACCAAGACTATGAAGAACTCCAATCACCAAAATAAAAGAAGAACATTGATGATGCAATGCTAACCTTGATCTGCTTCTTCACCGTCGACAGGGTAGACTCCAGCCTCCTAAGCTCCCTAGTGGTGTCCTCCTCCTCAATGACCACCACTTCGTCACCTCGCTTGTGGAGGATTCAGACAGCTTGGGGTCATGATTCCTCATGTTTGATCTCTTCCACCTCGTCCTCCTCCTCCACAGCTGGCGGCACCACCAGGGGGCTCGATGGTTGGACAGCGTGTCCGACCATGCCCTCCGACGCCTAAGGGAGCGCCGTCCGTTCCTCAGGCACCACCAGCTTATCCGCTGTAGACTCCAACATGGCGTCAGCAACTCTAGCGTCCACCTCCGAAGACTCGATGGCTACCGCCAATGCCCCTGGGCACCGCCACTAACCCGTCCGCCATCGACGCCAACCGTTCGCCACCCCAAGTCCACCAGCAGGGCCGCTTGACTCCTCCATAGGCTAGCGAGCACCTAGGGACCCTAGGCTAGGATCTGCCGGTGTCACCTCCACACCGGGACCAGCCCTCGGCTGCTCGCCGGTCTAGGCGGATGGATTCAATTCCTCTGTACATCTCGCTCTACATCAAATTAGCTCATCAATCACCGATTGAGATAAGGATACGACAACAAAATAATAAAAAGTCAAGGATACTTACATGTTGGCCTACCGGTACACTTTTATGAACCGGTGCTGCCTACCCAAGCCCCTAGGCATGGCCCTGGTGTCGACTCCCATGCCCTAGGGGTGGAGGTCTCACGGTCTCCGCTGTCGACCTCTCCTCCGCCTACTGCTCTGGGACTCCCCTCAGCCTGCTGCACAGGGACCCCTTTCACCTGTTGCTCGGGGACTCCCTCCCCTCCCTTCGATCGTTCCTCTACGCGTGTGTAGCATGGAGGCACTTCAGTGCTCTAAGGAGGGGCTACTGGAGCCCCGTCGTCATCCAACCACTCAGACATCGCCGCACTCTGCATCTGAGTGGTTTGGTCACTGCCAAGCGAGATGCTGCCTAGTTTGTGGGGAGCAGCACCCGCCATCTTCCTCTTCTTCTAGGCCTGTCTCATCTACTGCTGCCCTCTTCCCCTAGACTTTCTCCGAAAACTAGGGGAGGACTATCCATCTGACCAGCGTCTGTGCCTCCAGACTCCAACGAGGCACTAACGACTCCTTCCTTAGGCGAAGCTGGTGGCCAGGCATCTACTGCCTGCGGCCAATCACCCCTCGGCACACCTGAGAAGTACACCACTCGTTCCTATGAATGGATCTTTCCATAAGTGAATCAGTTCACTTCTCAGCGATGATACAGGATGACAAAGGATCAGGAACACACAGATGAGATGTTAGCTAAGAAGGCAGGTTCATGCAGTTAAAGGCCCTCGTCTGCCCTAACATGTTGAATGAGGCATTTGGAGCAATAAGCCCTACAGCCTGCTCCAGCACGTCATCTTTTGTCAACCTCTCCGACCTTTCCTGGGTACCGTCGGTGTCTCCCTTGAAGTCAAAGCCTATGTGGGCCCTCTCCTTGCAGGGCTGGACACGACGCACTATGAAGCTCGCTACCACCAACCCACCATTCATCTTCACGCCCTTAATTAGGTCGAGGAGCTCCCTCACTTGCTCCATGTCAGCGCTGCTCGGCCTCTCTAGGCAGCTCCTCTGGTTCTCCGGCACATGGTCGACGTCGTAGCGGATGGCGGGATGGCTCTGTTTCATGTAGAACCACCTAGCATTCCACCCCTTTAGTGATGTGTTCAGTGGTACAGTGATGTACTCGCCCGCCATTCTATCGTGGAGTTGAAGATAAACGCCACCAACCACCTTCGAACCACCACCACCCTTCCTCTTCAGCTAGAATAGATGACGGAAGAGGTTGAAGTGGGGAAGAACTTCGAGATATGCCTCATAGAAGTGGATAAAAATCAAGATGTGCAAGATAGTGTTTGGATGGAGATTGCATAGACTCACTCTCCAGAACTCCAATAGGTCCCTCAAGAAAGGATGAATGGGGAATCCTAACCTATGCCAGAAATAATCCTCAAAAATAACTACTTTGTCAGTATGCGGCATTGGGAAGGGCTCACTACTGGCTGGCCACCATCCGGCGGTGACATAGTCAGAAAGGACACCCGCATCCACCATCCTATTGATCTCTGCCTCTCCCATGTTCTATGGCACCCACTCGTTGTCGTGACTGGCTCCGGTGGTCGCCTTCTTCGGGCTTCTAGCTCCCCTCTTCGGCGCCATCTCTTAGATCTAGTTTGGGATTGGCGACGGAAGCGCTGTGAGAATATGAATCTAGAAGTGCAAGGGCTAAGGAGGAAGATGAAATGGTAAAGTGACAAAGGTGGGAGCATGGGGTGCGGCGGCGTAGTTATATAGCACTCCCCCCACCTTTCGAATTTGAGGGTTTTTGGGAAACCGCTCCATGATTTGCGCCTCTCCGAATTCTCCGAAACAGCATGGTGGGTAGTTACCTGGGCTTTCATGCAACTACAGCCTATATCACCCATTTATCGCTGCAAGTTGTTACTGCTTACTGAATATTCACCGACTTCTCCGCCATCTATTACGGCTCAGTAAATACTACTATACAACCATTACTCCGGTTTTTTCTCTGCGATTTGTTTTCTCTAAGATTTCCACTTATGTCTCAAGGACTACCTCCTCAACATGATTGAGCTCCCCGCCGCACTGGGGACTTCTTCTGTTGACTACTATTTTTGACCCTAGCACCACGTGACCACATCACCTACTATCAAGCTCGGGGACCAAGTGGGCACACTTCACCTTGCGGTGAATGTGCTTTTCTCATTTTGGGGCTACACCTAGGGACTGGCTGCCTGCTCAGCTAGTTTTGTGCTTCTCTTTACTTTGGACCCTGGCACCATGTGACTACATCACCTACTGTCAGGCTTGGGGACTAAGTGGGCACACTTCACTCGTGGTGAGTGTGTTTGCTTTAATCTGGAAGACTCCGCGCCTCCCAAAGCTGAAGAAGACTATCTCCCTTTCTCGTGGTCAGATTCTAAGTGGGCACACTTGGTCTACTGTGAGGAAATTTTCGATTTCAAACTTGAGCTCCTTACATCCTTATAGCAAGCCTAACTTGGGATACGTTGCTCGGCAACGGTTCACGCTGCTCGGTGATAGTTCACACTGCTCGGCGACGGTTCACGCTGCTCGGGGATGGTTCATGCTGCTCGGTGATGGCTCACAACTGCTCGGCAACTCATCACGGTGGTCGGACCATGAGTTTGACTACTTGACTTTGTTCGCACCTGCTCGGACAAGGTCAAGATGGTGTTGCACAATGGATGTAAGGCGCTCGGGGACTAGCTGTGGGGGGTACAACCCCAGATACCCACGGTGGACCACATGGGCTGCGCCCCTAGGGGCGGCCCAGCCCACAAGACGAAGCCTTGCGGGGCACGATGCTGTTCGGCGCCTTCCGCAAGACAACGGGAAGGTATCCTGAAGATACTACGAGATCTGTTAGGATACGTATAATCCCATGATTCCTATAATCTGTTATTACTTTCCAGTTATCTCCTAGATCTAACCGACTTGTAAGCCTGCCCCCGAACTATATAAGGTGGGCATGGACCCCTTCAAACTCATGCAATATCATACGATAGCCAATATAATCCAATAGACCATAGGAGTAGGGTATTACGTCATATTGATGGCCTGAACCTATCTAACTCGTGTGTCTCTGTTGCCTTCTTGTTCTCGATTACACGCACCTCCACCGATCAATCTACCTTCGTGGGATACCCCTCGGAGGACTAGCGAGCATCTTTTGTTGACAGTTGGCACCCACCGTAGGGCTCGTGCGTGCTGATCCCTGGCGAACCAGATGGCGTGACTCAAGATCAACATTTTTCACGGTAACTCAGCTAATCGTGTCGACATCCTTCGACAACCACGGCGCACATCTTCGTATGTGGATTGACACCGCCAAGCTCTGACTATGTTCGTCCTACTCCAACACGAGATCAACTTTGTTCTAGCCGTCAAGCGAGCCGCTAAGCGAGTTGCCCGCATCGCCGACCAAATAACACCATACGCCGCCGACCAGACATTCTGTCTAAAGCTAAGTCACACTTTAATATTTTTCTAAATATTCTCCAATCTCCGTATATCGCCATAATGTTTCTCCAAGCTGTTTTCTCCATGTTTGCTCTCCAAACGATTTTCCGAACCCCCGAACAGTCATGTTGATGCTCGGATGTCCCCAGAGATGGCCCTATCTCTGGCTCCTCCCTACACATGCACGAGCATCTACCCTCTGCGTTATGGGTGGTCGGCAGCGGCTCCTTAGCGACGCTTTATTCTTCCTACACGCACACGGGCTCCGCGCTCCGCGTTATGGTTAATAGGCTAGCTAGGGCTAAAGACTCAGCTACACACTAACTGTTTGGGCGGTTTGTATTAAATATAAATACATCTTCACACCAACTGATCGCCGAGCTACATATGCTATTTCTTCTACGAAGTTCATATATTTCTACATCATGTACTACCCGTTCTACATATTTGTATTGCAGGATTATCGTCCAGGTGATTGGACCACCTGGTGGTCAGACTTCTCCACCGATCAACTGGTCGGACCGTTAGGTTCATGGACTTCATCGTCGATCAGTTGATCGGACTATTCGCCGGTTGCTTCTACTCAATGCTCACTTCGCCGCCGACCAGTTGACTGGGCTTTTCGTCGCTCGTGCTTCATCACCAGCTACGCCGGGGACTCCTCGGAGCTTGGACATCACCAGCTACGCGCGGGGACTCCTCGGTGCTCGAACATCGCTAGCTACGCCGGGGACTCCTTGGTACTCCGACATCGCCAGCTACGCTGGGGGCTCCTCGGTGCTCCGACATCGCCAGCTACACCGGGGACTCCTCGGTGCTCCGACATCGCCAGCTATGCCGGAGATTCCTCGGTGCTTGAACATCGCCAGCTACGCCGAGGACTCCTCGATGCTCAGACATCTCCAGCTACGCCGGAGGCTCCTCGATGCTCAGACATCGCCGGCTACGCCGGTGCTTGGATTCTTCGTGCAAGCGTCGCCAGCTAAGCTGATGACTCCCTTGGTGGTCGGATCTTGCTACGTCTCATCGGTGTGCTATCAAGCTGCTCCATGCTGTTCGGATCAGGGTGCTGATCTTGGGCAGAACGTCTGGGGTCTTGATACGCGCATGTCAGATGACATCGGCAAGCTTTCTGACTTCTTTTCTTTGACCCTGCTACAAGGTTCATTCTTCATCTTCTAGCAGGCTCGGGGACTAAGTGACTACACTTCACCTGGCGGTAAATATAGTGCTTATTTCTTGATTTACCCTCCTTATTGACAGAGTCTAAGTGGCTACACTTCTCCTAACAACAACAACAACAACAAAGCCTTTAAGTCCCAAACAAGTTGGGGTAGGCTAGAGTTGAAACCCAACAGAAGTAATCAAGGTTCAGGCACATGAATAGCTGTCTTCCAAGCACTCCTATCTAAGGCTAAGTCTTTGGGTATATTCCATCCTTTCAAGTCTCCTTTTATTGCCTCTACCCAAGTCTTTGGCTACACTTCTCCTAAGTGGAAGAATTTTCAGAATTTTCAGATTTTGAACTTGAGCTCCTTACATCCTTATGGCAAGCCTTACTTAGGATACACTACTCGGCGATGGTTCACAACTGCTCGACGATAGTTCACAACTACTCGGCAACTCATCACGGTGGCCGGACCATGAGTCTGACTACTCAGCTTTGTTCGCACTTGCTCGGACAAGCTCAAGACGGCGTTGCACAATGGATACAAGGCGCTCGGGGACTAGCTGTGGGGGATATGACCCCCGGCATCCACAAGACAAGACATGGGCCGCACCATCAGAGGTGACCCAACCCATAATATCACTGGCGTGCACGGCACTGGTCGACGTGCACCGCAAGATATTGTATAGTACCAAATAGGATGCTTTCCTTATAACCCTACCCCTCTAGAGTATATAAGGAGAGGCAAGGGTCCCCTAGTGGACATCAATCTCCATACATCTCATATTCAATACAATACACTAAAGACACAGGACAAAGGATATTACGTCGATCAGATGGTCCGAACCTATCTAAATCGCTGTCTCTACGCCTTGTGTCACCATCCGGTTCCTGATTACGCGCACCTCTACCGACCAATCTATCTTCATGGGATACCCCTCGGAGGACTGCCAAGCATCTTTTGTCGACATCTTCCCACAATACCCAATCACGACCAAGTAATTATCTGTAATTCTTGTTATGATTTCAAATAGTACATCCTTTATTTGAAATGTGATGTTCGTCTAATTTATGCTACTTCTTTAAAAATGTTATTGATCTCAAAACTAACTGGTTTGCATTAAAACAAGGCGTGGGGTTCACTCGCTCTCCCTCACCCACTGCCACCACCAAAATGTATCTAAAAATAATGTCACCAGAGAAACTTAATTTGCTCCTCTTTCCTGCAAATAATAGATATATACGTCATCGTTTAGTATTTGGCTTTGCGGATTTTAACTTTTCCTTTATTTGTCTGATAATTTAATTAGATGCAAGGATGAAAACAAGCCAATGATCAAGCCTTACAAGTTCTCCGCGCAACGGCTCAGTGCTCTGGGTATGAAGTTCACTCCTTTAAAAGAGAGTTTATACAACACCGTGGTCAGTCTACAGGAGAATGGTCATATCCCAGTACTGCTGCATAAGTCATCCCTGTGAGGAACAAGGATATAAAAAAATGGATTTCAACAAGATTGTGTCAATGCCTTAGTTAGTATACTTGGACTGTGTATGACCAAGAAAAGACGATTCATGAAGTGAATAAGCACTCAAATTGTTCAATAAATAAAATATGGCAAACTTGAAGCTGGTGTTCAATATCTTTTTGTTGAAGCAATGGTGTTCATATATTCCGTCTTTTTTTTCCAAAAGTATTCATCAATATCAGTATATCACAATCTAATGTCCGAGCACACGAGTACTCATTTTTTATAATTCAAACCAACAGTTAAATTTTCTTGTTAAACAAACAGACAAAAAATTCACTATGTTGCCACCAAGTGTTCTAACTTGGACTGGTTTAAGCACATTTTCTTGCTTTTCTCAAAATAATCAAAATCTAATCCACAAATAAATTGATCCATGGACACACCGTTGTGGCAAAGATCTTAATGCCAAAGAAATCATTGTCCCAAATCATAGGGCGAGGTCATAAGCACTTACACGTAAAATTGATTTTCAACATGTAAAAAAAGGTATATCCGGTATAATTGTAACAACAGAATACGAACCTTATCAAAATGCACGCATTTGCCCCATATATGCTATGGGGACGATGAGAAGAGATATTTTACATGATTACATACTAGAGTTACTATAGTTAGAGATACTATTGCTTCGTGTACAAAAGTCTCCATACTAAAGGAAAATACCCTACATTTGAGTCTAAGCTTCTTCTTGGATACAACTGACCAAGAGATTTTTTATCATTCCTTAAAGATACCAAGAGGTTCAAAAACAAAAAGAAAATCTTATAGATGAGATCTGCTTTGTTCTTCTTGTTACTCAATGGATCCTTATTCAAATGCTCAGAATTCCAATACATGCAACTATGCAAGCATTGTCCAAGGCACGAAGCTGCTATTGGTGTATTTGGTTTTCTGACCAACTTCTAACCTGGCTAGAATTCTAGCTTGGGCAGCCTTAGTCTGCTCTCACCAAGCCAATTCCTGGTTATTTGGTTGTCTGTACTAGCCTAGCTAGCCTCAGGGTGGGTTTGGTTGCTTGATTTATTTTGATACAATCATTTTTTTTTCTCAATTGGTAAGGTTACCCTTTAAAGCATTATTTCATCGCACAAGTGATGGCATCGTCGATCGATCTGAACTGCAACATACCTTCCCAAAATGCTTCGTGTCGAGGAGCACGATCTCCGGGTACTTGCTCGCCCCTCGATGAAGCACACTGGGGCAGCAAAATCAACCACGTTTCACGTTTGCCTACCTCTCCATTCGAGGCAAAAACGAATCGAATCACGTTTGCATGCGTGCGAAACTGTCAAGCTTCACCTGTTAAGAGCGTAGCACAGCTTGAGGTCGTCGTCGATCTCCTCCTCGAACCACCCGCTCTCGGCCTCGACATCAGGCTGCTGCTGCTGCTTCGGCGGCGGCGGCTACAGGTGCTTGGCGCCGTAGCCCTTGCTGCTAGGCAGAGCCTCGGTGACGAGGACATCCAAGTCATACGTAACCCAAGTGCGTCGGTTACACAGGCTGCATCAAGCCGAGCATTGGATACACCCACACAACTGTATAAAGGACCAATTACACGCAGCCGTGCAAAGTTACTCCAACAAAAGATGCATGCTTTCCTCTCTTTATTACATCTAACATTAATGAGAACTATATACTACCTAAGTCATGTACTCTAATTGAAGCGACCTGATTTCCGCGAAGGGAAATCCACAGGGTCGAAGTGTAATAAGACCGTTGTAGATCATATTACCCAAAATTCCAGTCGAATATCACATCCATACAACGATAAAATCAGAGTACAAATAGTGCGGAATTACATAAATTATTACATCGCCGCATTGGCGAAATCAAAAGTAGCATTCATCCAGAATAGCTTGAAGATAAGATCGCCAAACTCGAGCGTAGACACGAACCCCTCAACTGTCAAACTCCTCGGAGCTATACTCCTCAGCAGAACCTGTGTGCCAAAATTTATCAGTACGAATTGTACTGGCCACTCCCACCCTATGAGCATTGCTTTGTGGAAATTGGATGCATGTTGGATATAATCAAAAGGGACCTATAAGGCTGGGGTTTCCTATGCAGTAGCATATCAAGTATATAATAATAGTTGGTCAAGTTTTAACACCATTCCCACACACCTTCCACCCCATTCCCTTTCCCGAGCCAGGTTTCGATCCTGGGATCGATATACCACCATCGCCATCAACACCATACCATCGCTCAGTCGATAGGCCAACTCCCTCTCGGCACTGTCTCAAGGCCCGTAGCCCCTGGCTACGACCGACACTCTCTCACGGGGGAAGAAGAGAAGGACTCATCTCACTATCTAGTTTAAGCGAAACCCAGAAAAGGTCCATAGCCGACCAGTCGGCACATGTATCGATCGATCAACCATACACTCTGCAGAGGTTTTACATATCCACAAGATCCGCCTTCCTCGCAGACCGTCGTCAACTGGGCTGATTCCGGCCGCTTGCTAGCCTAGGATAATGCCACTCTACCATTCAGCCCTGGTACACCCCAAGTCTAGTCTGGGGCGGCTGAAACTGTGAGTCATGAGCCGAGTCCACAAGGTCTCCATGAAGTCTCAGAAGGGTGTGGGGGAAATCCTCCGCGCCCCGTACCTCCTTACATAATCCGCTATCAACCTAGCAGTAGAGGCAATATCCTACCATATAGTCCGGCCATCTCGCACCATATAGGGCGAGTGGTACGTAAGGACTTCCCGATGAATCTGAGTACTAGTAAGTCCTTAGGGATGACCAAGTCAGAATGTCTTCATCAGGGTTTTCATTTATCGTGCCACCACAGCACCTCCACCCCGGGCTCCTCCCATCACAGGTTCACACCTAGGACCACCTTATATACCATTTACCCACCACAGGTATCCATTCCAGGGGTGCCCAGGTAGCACCCCAGGGCATGACTTGCCCCAGGCTCGTCGTATACTCCAACTTGGTCGACACAACCCTTACCCTCCACACACCCAAGTCACACACGTAGCACTCTTCCCATAGTTCAGATAACCCCATGCATTAATGTAGTATAAGCGTAGTAGAAGTACAAGTAATGAAATATAGCAGTGAGCATGTGTCTAGCCTAGTAGCAGGGTATGCAGGGGTAAGGTTGCGTCAAGGTAGAGGCCATCAAGTAAACATACTACCATGCAAGTCCTATCATAGTATGATTAAAACAGTAAAGTAAAGCAATAGCAGTTCTATATTAGCCATGCGTAATAGGTGCTACGAGATTGGGTGGGATGTGGCACCTTCAGTGTAGTCGTCTCCGTTCTCCTCACGGTACTCACGATCCTCGTCCGTCAGGTTCTCCTCTGAGTCTGCATCGATCGCATTATAGTCGTGTTAGCGACGTCTATAGAATAGCACAAAGAAGCAATGGAAATTCAAAAGAGCCAAATGCACTCAAACTATAGGTTCATTGCGTAGAGCTTGATTTTAGATGAATTTTGGTCCTGGTTTCGTATTTTTCTGAGGTCGTATGAATTAGTTATGAATTTCCAAAGTTTAAATCATTTCTGAAAATGGAAAAAGCCTGAATTAATCCTGGGCTGACACGTGTCACGCTGTGACTGGTCCATGTGGCATGCTGATGTCAGCATGATGTCAGTATGACAGTCATCATCTCGGTTCCGAGCTGACGGGTGGGGTCCAGCTGACGTCAGCATGACGTCAGCAACGTCATCAGTTCCGATAGGTGGGTCCAGGGACTCTCGGGTCACTGACATGTGGGGTCCGGTCAAAGTCAACGTCAGTCAACGGGGCGAGTCAATGGTCAACGGTCAATGGTCAACGATCAGGGTCACTGACGTGTGGGGCCAGGGCTGCTGACATCAGCAGCTGATGTCATCGTGACATCAGCATGACGTCACCCTGGCTGTGTTGGCTTCCGACGTGTGGGTCCCGCGTGACATCAGCATGACGTCACCATCTGACATGTGGGTCCAGAGTGTTTGTGCCACTGACATGTGGGGCCAGGTCAACGATCAATGTTGATCGGTTAACGGTCAACACGGGCCGGGTCCAAACTGGGCTGGTTGGGCCTAGATACGGGCTGGGCTTTGGCCCGCCACGTGGCATGCTATGGCGCTGCCACGTCACAGTCCTTGGGCCTCTACTGGGTTTCGTTTCCAGGCTGTGGGCATGAGCGTGGCTCACGGTGGACTAAGAGGCGCTGGTCTATGGACCTAAGGCAGGGTGCATGGTGGACCAAGTCCACCTCTCTTTCCTCGGGCATGGTCTACGAGCTCCGGGTTCATGCGCGGGTGCGGTCCAGGGAAGAAATTTCCCTCCCTCTCCGAGCGGTGTGCTCCCGCCGGTGGCGTGCCTCATCGGCGAGCCTTGTCGTAGGCGCTGGCATCCAATCAAGGTGGGGGAACGCTTTACCAGGCTTCGACGAACATGGTGGTGGGGTCTAGGTGGTGGCTAGGGCTTTCTAGGGTTCTAGCCATGGCGAACGGTGGCTCGGCATGGCGGTGCTCTTCGGTGTGGCTTGGACGGGGCTGTAGTGGTGGCCGGAAACATGCTTGGTGGGGTGCGTGAGCTTCCTATGGCTCTAGTGAACAGGTCGAGCGAGACAGGGAGGCGTCAGGCGCTCCCAGCGGTCCTGGCCACGGTGGAGTCGACGCGATGGCGACAGCGCTCCTGACCGTGGCGTGGTGTGGTCTTCGGGAGTCCTCCGGTGGCCTTCACCTACCTTGATCGCAAGCGTGGTGTTTTCCACAGCGAGAAGGAGCCAGCCAAGGCGGTGGCATCACTTCCACTGCGGTGATGCGGCCGCGATGGCTTCAGCCTCGGTTATGCGCGTGGCTGTGGTGAGTGTCCGTGTGTGCTCGCGTGCGTGCTCATGTCCAAGGGGCTTAGGAGGAGGTCTCAGCGGTGAGAAGCTCACCGTCGGTGTTGTGGAAGATAGGATGGCGGTGCAGTGGCGGGTCGTAGCCGTGTAGCTCTGGAAGCAGTGCAGCGTGGCGTCGCTTGCTCTGGCTCCGATGAGCTCCTCCCCGCCGTGGCTTCTCCGTCTCCTTACTTCTCCCTCATCCCTCTCTCTCGGTTCGGGTGTGCAGTGGACGGCCACAAGATGGCGGCGGGGCATTGGGATGAGCTCCAGGGCACCCAGGGCCGGGGCTTTTATAGCCGGAGCTTCGGCCACAGCATGGACGAGCGGCTGAAGATGGCCAGGGGTGCGTAGAGGGCTGTGATCGCGTCGAGGCTAGGGCTTCAGGGTCGCGACGTGATCATGGTTGCGATGGCGAAATCGAATCCACGCTCTATGGTCGAGAAGGCGGGGAACAGGGAGGGGGCAAGAGCATGGCATGGCCATGGCGATGGCAGGTGCGCGGCAGTGGTCATGCATTGTGCGTGACCCTGTCGGGCAGCCGGTGCCTGCGTGGCACCCATCCAACGGCTTCGCAATCGGTTGTGAGGCACGGACGGCGGAGAAGGGCTGAGGTGGTGTCGGATTTTCTACCACGACATCTGCGCTCTGTTTGCCGAAAGCAGAGGAGGGGACCGAGGAAGGGGATGACGCCGGGGGTCCATCCATCAGCGAAGCAGGGAAAACAACGGCGTGGGGTCAGATGGCAGCGGCCGCAGGCATGGTGAATGGGCGCGCGGGCGTGAGCGGCGTGCTGGCTTGCTGGGCCGGTCGCTTGGTTGCGCGAGTTGGGCCGGCTGCGCGTGAAGCAGGGCTGGCCAGTGGGCTGAGCAGGCTTCTTCTTCTTTTCTTTTTCCTTTTTCTGTTTTCTTTTTCTTCTTTTTTTTTGAATTCAAATTTGGTTTGAAATTTGAATTCCAAATTGGTGTCCCTTTTAGATATGATGCCCATATCATTTATATATATATATTAGGAATTTATTTAGCTATTTTGTATAGCAAAAATATGTGTAGTTTTGTTATACACAAATGGAAATAGTTTTCTTTTTAAACATTTATCCTTTGGTTTGAATCATAATTACTTTATGGTGTGTTTCTTTAAAGGAGTTTTCAGGCATTACATAAAGCAAATGAAAACCCAAATCACCATGTGAGTTGACAATATATGCTATGTTTCATTTGTTAGTATTTAAACAAACAGGATTTAACATATGGTATGCCATGTTATGTGTTGACTTGGGTTGGGGTTAGACCTAATGCATCTCTTAGGTTAGGTTTCTATACATGACACTCATCATCACATGAGGGTTTTTAAGAAAATTTTTGTAGTTGGTATTTTTAGTGTATGGATTTTTGGGTTGTTACAGTCCTACCCCCTTAATAGAATCTTGTCCCCGAGATTAAAGCGTAACGTACTCTTTGAAAAGATAAGGATAGTGTAGCCGGAGGTCAGACTCTTTCTCCCATGTTGCTTCTCTCTCTGTGTGATTGCTCCATTGGATCTTGCACATAGGAATAGTCTTGCTTCGGGTCTCTTTGGTATCTTTGCCCAGAATTCTGATAGGATGTTCTTTATACTCAAGTGTATCTTGAATGTCAAGTGTATCAGTTGGAACTACTTCATCGGGCACTCTCAAACACTTGCGTAGCTGTGAGACATGGAATACGGGATGTACACCCATCAATTCCTCGGGTAGCTCAAGTTTGTAAGCGAGCTTTCCAATCCTCTTGCAAATCTTGTATGGGCCAACAAATCTAGGGGCAAGCTTTCCTTTGACATGGAATCTGACAGTTCCACGTAGCAGGGATACCTTGAGATAGACAAAGTCTCCCACATTGAACTCAAGTTCTCTTCTCCTTTTGTCAGCATAGCTCTTGTATCGACTTTGAGCAATTCTCAAATTCTCCTTTACTTGCGCAACTCCTTCTTCTGCATCTTGAATCTTAGCGGAGTCAAAGAACGACCTTTCTCCCGGTTGGGACCACATCAAAGGTGTCTTACAAGGTCTGCCATACAGAGCTTCAAATGGCGACATCTTGATACTGGCTTGGTAGCTGTTGTTGTAAGAGAACTCTACATAGGGTAGGCATTTCTCCCAATCTGAGCCATAACTCAATACACTAGCGCGAAGCATGTCTTCTAAGATCTAATTTACTCGTTCTATCTATCCATCTGTCTGTGGGTGATAAGTGGTGCTGAAATCAAGTTTGGTTCCAATGGACTTGTGTAGAGCTTCCCAGAATCAGGACACAAACTAAGGACCACGATCAGATATAATACTAGAGGGAGCTCCATGCAGTCTGAGAATATGCTCAACATATAAATCTGCTAATTTTTCGACATTGGTCTTGGTCTTAACTGGTACAAAGTGAGCAATCTTGGTCAAACGATCAACAATCACCCAGATGGAATCATTGCCTTTTTGTGATCGGGGCAATCCAACTATGAAATCCATGGATATGTTCTCCCATTTCCACTCGGGAATGTCAAGAGGCTTCAGCAATCCTGCAGGCCTTTGGTGTTCAGCCTTGACTCTATTACAGGTGTCACACCATGCCACATGTCCTGCTGATGTCTGTCTTCATGCCTTTCCACCAGAAGTGTTTCTTCAAGTCTTGATACATCTTTGAACCTCCAGGGTGAATACAGTACTTGGAATCATGAGCTTCTGATAGAATTTCCTCTCGTAGTACTGGGTCAGATGGAACACAGATTTTGTTCTTGAACCAGATGGTTCCTTGTTCATCTTCTTGGTGGTTGGTCTTGTAGCCTAGTTTCATCAGACCACGGAGATATTCGATCTCTTCACAACTTTTCTGAGCTTGATGGATACGATCAGTGAGATCATACTATATGCGGAGCTCGTTCAACAAGCCATGCGGTAGTATCTCTAGTTGAAAATCATCAATCTCTTCCTTGAGCTCAGGTGGTACGGATTTAGTGATCAAAGTGTGATAGTAACTCTTGCGACTGAGGGCATCTGTGACTACATTAGCTTTTCCCGGATGATAGTGAATTTCCTAGGTCATAATCTTTGATCAACTCTAGCCATTGGTGTTGCCTCATATTTAGATCTTCCTGAGTGAAAAAGTACTTCAAGCTCTTGTGATCCGTATAGATATCACACTTGTTGCCTATCAAGTAGTGTCTCCAGATCTTCAAGGCATGCACAACTGCTGCTAACCCAAGATCATGGGTTGGGTAATGGTTCTCGTATTCTTTCAACTGTCGAGATGCATATGCTATCACTCTTCCATCTTGCATCAGTACACAACCAAGTCCTTGACTGGGATGCATCACAATAGACTACGAAATCTTTACTGATATCAGGCAATGCTAGCACAGGGGTTGTGGTAAGCTTCTGTTTCAATTCCTGGAAGCTTTATTCGCATGCGGGGTGTCCATTCAAACTCCTTAGTCTTCTTCAAAAGGTTGGTCATTGGACGGGCTATCTTGGAGAAGTTCTCTATGAATCGGCGATAATATCCAGCCAATTCCAAGAAGCTTCTGACTTCTGTCACATTACGGGGTTGATCTCACTCCTTCACAAGCTTCAATCTTGGCTAGGTCAACTGCGACACCTTCAGCTGATAGTACATGGCCTAAGAAGGCAACTTCCTGTAGCCAAAATTCGCATTTACTGAATTTTGCGTAGAGCTGATGTTGGGCTAGTTTCTCAAGCGCCGTTCTCAGATGATGTTCGTGTTCTTCAGCGGTGGATGAATAGACAAGGATGTCATCAATGAATACTACCACGAACGTATCCAGTTCATCCATGAAAACCTTATTCATCATGTTCATGAAGTATGCAGGAGCATTCGTGAGTCCAAAGGACACCACGGTGAACTCAAACTGCCCATACCTAGTCACGAAAGCTATCTTCGGGATGTCACTCTCTCGAATCTTCATCTGATGATAGCTAGATCTGAGATCAATCTTGGAGAAATACTTGGCACCTCGAAGCTGATCAAGCAAATCATCAATCCTTGGCAGGGGGGTACTTGTTCTTGATGGTGAGTGCGTTCAAGTTCCTGGTAATCAATGCACATTCTCATTGAGCCATCCTTCTTCTTAACAAACAGAACAGGGGATCCCCAGGGTGAAGCACTGGGTCTGATATATCCCTTTGAGATGAGCTCATCAAGCTATTTCTTGAGCTCAACCAGTTCATCAACTGACATGCGATAGGGTCTCTTAGCAATGGGTCCTGTTCCCGACAAAAGATCAATGATGAACTCTACATCACGGTCTGGTGGCATACCCGGTAATTCCTCAGGGAATACATCAGGATAGTCTCTGACCACAGGCACATCATGTACCATCTTCTCCTCTTTTTGTGATTCTGAACTGGCTTTAAGGGCACATAGGATAGAGGTGGACTTTCTGGACTGGGGTTCACATCTAATGACTTGGTCTGATGGGTGGGTCGCTTGGACATATCTAGGTGAACACGATATGATACCTCGGTGAATGGTTAACCAATCCATACCTAAGATGACATCTAGGTTTGTGGAAGGTAGCAGGGTTAGGTCGGCTTTAAAGATAAGACCCTCAATGGTAAGACTCACTCCCTTACAGATGTGGGTGCACTTTAGGTCTCCTAAAGGTGAACTGGTGATGATAGGCTTTTCACGTGGGGTTACAGGCAGGTTATGTTCTTGTGCAAACTTGGATGATATGTAAGAACAAGTTGCTCTAGAGTCAAATAGAACTGATGCAGTATTGTCATTAACTAAAAACATACCGTACACAACATCAGGGGCAGCCTGTGCTTCCTCGGCATCCAGATGGTTGAGACGTCCATGGGTAGCAGATCCCTTGAACTGAGACTTCTGAGTAGCTAAGTTCTGTGGGCACTCAGCGGCTTTGTGACCTGGCTGGCCACAAGCGAAGTAGGTGAAAGGCGTACCGCCTATAGAGGTTGGCGCGGGTGCCTTCCAGTTTCCAGTGCTTGGTGCAGAGTGGTTCTATGCTGGGCGTTCATTCGCTGAGTGAGGATGGTTGAAACGGTCCTGAGTGTTGCGGTCCTGAGTATAACGGTCCCGGGTGTATCGATCCTAAGCAGGGCGGGAGTATTTGGCGGTGTAGCCTCCACTACCCCTACTCGATCTAGGGTTGTCATCCCTGTTGTGGCGAGAGCGTTCCCTAGATGGTGCATCTCTGTGGAACCTCTTGCGATCACGTCCACGGAAGGACTCCTCAGGCTTACGCTTCCTCTCCCTGTACTCCTCTCCAGCTTCAGCACGATCTTTCTCGATCTGGATGCAGCGATCCACCAGAGCACGCAACGTGTTACTCTCAATACTGCCAAACTTCAACTTGATGTGCGGGTTAAGTCCCTTGCGGTAATAGTATAGCTTCTCCTTCTCAGAGTTCACAACATAGGAAGGTGCATAGTGCAGAAGGTTGGTGAAACGAGTAGTGTACTCAGTCACCCTGTCCTTTCCCATCTTGATGTTGTAGAACTCCTCAGCTTTGGCCTCCATGATACCCTTGGGAATGTGATACTCAGTGAATGCTTCGGCGAACTCATCCCATGAGATGTTAGCAGGGTCCCCATGGGAATCACTGAAACTATCCCACCAGGCGCATGCTGCACCTGTGAGCTAGGTGTGCGGCTGCTCCAACACACTCATCGTTGGTGAAAGTAGTGAGGTCAAGCTTCTTCTCCATCTCCTTGAGCCAGTCATCGGCTACAAGTGGGTCAGGGTCGGTGCCATCATAGGTAGGTGGCCTTAGCTTCAGAAATCCTTCTAGCTTCCTCTAGAAGTCATTCTGCTGACCTCCCTGGCTGACGGTTTGTTCCATTAACCAGAGCTGCAAGAAGTTGAGTCTGCTGCGCCATCACTTCTGCCAGGTTTGGTGGTGGTGGTGGAGGAATGTTCTCCTCAAGCGGTGGGGTATTCTCTAGGTTGAAGGGTATCCCTCCACGTCCACGGCCACAGCCATGGCCATAGTTGTTGCCACCATGCCCCCATTTGGTTTGACTGGTTCGGGGGTGGGCGCACGTCCACGGTTCATTAGGCGATTAGATCGGCGGTTCGGCATCTGCAACACGGATCATAGAGAATTTAGTGTTTGTGCCATAAGTGCTTATAATTCAATATGATTACATGATTTTGATGATTTGAAGAAGAACATTTATAGTATCCAACACTCATTACAAAGAAGCAATAAGATTCATAAGATGCAATAAGATCCAAAACATTCATTACATGGGTTTTATTACATAGCATCATCTCTAGTAGTTACACTTGAAGACGTGCGAGAATCGTACTATGCATAATGTCTCGTAATACATCTCATAAGGGGTACATCATGGGGTACAACTTACGGAAGCTACTGACATGACTCATGACCACGCAGGGTCATTCTACTCTAACTCGTACACTGCAGCTAGGATACTACTGTTCTCGATCTCGATCTCCTTGTTAGACTTGTGAAGTCGGGACACGTACTTCAAGGCCTCGGCGAAGCTCCTTAGTAGGCTTGGCTCCAGGTAGGGTAGGGCAGGCAGTCTAGGTTAAGGCGAGTCAGGGCTAACTCAAACTCCTCTACCCTAGGCTTCGTCTTGCTACAAATCTCCTTGGGTAGCTGATCCCACATACCCTTCATCTCCCTAAGGCACTTCCTATCTGACTTCTGCCAAGCCTGCCATGTCCTCTCACACTTGTCCTGTAGGTACTTGGTCTGCCTGAGTGCCTCGATCAGGTGACCCTAGTTGCGAAACGACCTTCTTCCTGAACTCCTCTAGCTCCTAAGTCATGGTCTTGTTCCGAGATTGGATCTTCAGCATATCAATCCCCTTGGATCTCTCTCTGTCTCCTCTGCGGTTGAACTCAGCCTTCTTATCGTCCAACTCTCTCTGCAACTCCAAGACCTTGCTGTCGAGGTAGCAGTTCCTATTGCCTAGGTCGGCTGCTTTGTCCTGTAAGTCGGTGACCTTGGCTCTGTGGACTTCTTCACAACGGTTGAGCTCGTCCTGTAGTTTGGCAACTGTCTCAAGTAGACTAGCTCGCTCCTGTGCTCCCTGCGTGTCTCACTCCTAGTACTCCCATAGAAGGGCTTGGTCCTGATGTCTCCTCTGCTCCAGCTAGGTCACGTACCTGTCCTGCTCTAGTAGGTGGATAGCTGAGATGCGAAGGCATCTGTCCTCCTCAGCAAGGATAACTTCTGCTGGCTACGAAACTCTACTCACTAGGGGTAAGGCTAAGGTCGAGGGCCTGGGGAAGTAGACAGAACTCTATCGTCTTCAGGTGCTCGTAGTGGTCCCTCATCACTCTGCGAAGTGCCTTATGTGAGATAGCTTGCAGTCCCTCCTTGACTGTGTCCTCTATAGTCAACTTGGTGGAAGCTGGGACAGAAGGTAAGGTAGTGCTAGCTGAGAACTCGACTGAGGTGACAATCGGTCCTTCGATTCCTCCTTCCTGAGCTGGCTTCTCGGTGCAGGTGACCTTGACAAGCTCATCGGGGACACCTAACATGATGAGAACTCAGGCAGAGGGTCTATGCAAAACCCTCGAGCTCACGTAGGTCGAAGGTAAGCTTAGCGTGGTCCAGAGGTAGCGGTCCTAGAGGCGGCCTAGTCGACGTTCGTTGCCATCTGCATGTTTTAAGGAATCAGGTGTTAGCAGGTCCATAAATAGATAAGCCTTGCATAAAAGTAAAAGCAGGGTCGGTATATAACTGAAAGATGGGCTGTTCACGTCCTATTCTATCATCCATTTCTAAGGGTTTCGTCCTATGGTCAAGTATGACTCTGATACCAACTGAAGCAACCTAATTTCCACGAAGGGAAATCCATAGAGTCGAAGTGTAATAAGACCGTTGTAGATCATATTACCCAAAATTTCAGTCGAATATCACATCCATAAAATGATAAAATCAGAGTACAAATAGTGCGGAATTACATAAATTATTACATCGCCGCATTGGCGGAATCAAAAGTAGCATTCATCCAGAATAGCTTGAAGATAATATCGCCAAACTCGAGCGTAGGCACGAACCCCTCAACTGTCAAACTCCTCGGAGCTATACTCCTCAGCAGAACCTATGTGCCAAAATTTATCAGTACGAATTGTACTGGCCACTCCCACCCTATGAGCATTGCTTTGTGGAAATTGGATGCATGTTGGATATAATCAAAAGGGACCTATAAGGCTGGGGTTTCCTATGCAGTAGCATATCAAGTATATAATAATAGTTGGTCAAGTTTTAACACCATTCCCACACACCTTCCACCCCATTCCCTTTCCCGAGCCAGGTTTCGATCCTGGGATCGATATACCACCATCTCCACCAACACCATACCATCGCTCAGTCGATAGGCCAACTCCCTCTCGGCACTGTCTCAAGGCTCGTAGCCCCTAGGCTACGACCGACTCTCTCTCACGGGGGAAGAAGAGAAGGACTCATCTCACTATCTAGTTTAAGCGAAACCTAGGAAAGGTCCATAGCTGACCAGTCGGCACATGTATCGATCGATCAACCATACACTCTGCAGAGGTTTTACATATAAACAAGATCCACCTTCCTCGCTGACCGTCGTCAACTGGGCTAATTCCATCCGCTTGCTAGCCTAGGATAATGCCACTCTACCATTCAGCCCTGGTACACCCCAAGTCTAGTCTGGGGTGGCTAAAATTGTGAGTCATGAGCCGGGTCCACAAGGTCTCCATGAAGTCTCGGAAGGGTGTGGGGGAAATCCTCCGCTCCCCGTACCTCCTTACACTATCCGCTATCAACCTAGCAGTAGTGGCAATATCCTTCCAAGTAGTCCGGCCGTCCCGCACCATATAGGGCGAGTGGTACATAAGGCTTCCCGGTGAATCTGAGTACTAGTAAGTCCTTAGGGATGACTAAGTCAGAATGTCTTCATCAGGGTTTCCATTTATCGTGCCACCACAGCACCTCCACCCCGGGCTCCTCCCATCACAGGTTCACACCTAGGACCACCTTATATACCATTTACCCACCACAGGTATCCATTCCAGGGGTGCCCAGGTAGCACCCCATGGCATGACTTGCCCCAGGCTCATCGTATACTCCAACTTGGTTGACACAACCCTTACCCTCCACACACCCAAGTCACACACGCAGCACTCTTCCCATAGTTCAGATAACCCCATGCATTAATGTAGTATAAGCGTAGTAGAAGTACAAGTAATGAAATATAGCAGTGAGCGTGTGTCTAGCCTAGTAGCAGGGTATGCAGGGGTAAGGTTGCATCAAGGTAGAGGCCATTAAGTAAACATACTACCATGCAAGTCCTATCATAGTATGATTAAAACAGTAAAGTAAAGCAATAGCAGTTCTATATTAGCCATGCATAATAGGTGCTACGAGATTGGGTGGGATGTGGCACCTTCAGTGTAGTCGTCTCCGTTCTCCTCATGGTACTCATGATCCTCGTCCATCAGGTTCTCCTCCGAGTCTGCATCGATCGCATTATAGTCGCGTTAGCGACGTCTATAGAATAGCACAAAGAAGCAATGGAAATTCAAAAGAGCCAAATGCACTCAAACATGGGTTCATTGTGTAGAGCTTGATTTTAGATGAATTTTGGTCCTGGTTTCGTATTTTTTCGAGGTTGTATGAATTAGTTATGAATTTCCAAAATTTAAATCATTTCTAAAAATGGAAAAAGGCTGAATTAATCCTGGGCTGACACGTGTCACACTGTGACTGGTCCACGTGGCATGCTGATGTCAGCATGATGTTAGTATGATGTCATCATCTCAGTTCCGAGCTGACGGGTGGGGTCCAGCTGACGTCAGCAACGTCATCAGTTCCGATAGGTGGGTCCAGGGACTCTCAGGTCACTGACATGTGGGTCCGGTCAAAGTCAACGTTAGTCAACGGGTGAGTCAACGGTCAATGGTCAGGGTCACTGACATGTGGGGCCAGGGCTGCTGACGTTAGCAGCTGATGTCATCGTGATGTCACCCTGGCTGTGTTGGCTTCTGACATGTGGGTCCCGCGTGACATCAACATGATGTCACCATCTGACATGTGGGTTCAGAGTGTCTGTGCCACTGACATGTGGGGCTAGGTCAACAGTCAACGTTGACCGATCAATGGTCAACATGGGCCGGGTCCAAACTGGGCCGGTTGGGCCTGGATATGGGCTGGGCTTTGGCCCGCCACGTGGCATGCCTGTGGCGCTGCCACGTCACGTCCTTAGGCCTCTACTGGGTTTCGTTTCCTAGGCTGTGGGCGTGAGCGTGGCTCATGGTGGACCAAGAGGCACTGGTCTATGGACCTAAGGCAGGGTGCATGGTGGACCAAGTCCACCTCTCTTTCCTCGGGCATGGTCTATGAGCTCCGGGTTCATGCACGGGTGCGGTCCAGGGAAGAAATTTCCCTCCCTCTCCGAGCGGTGTGCTCCCACCGGCGGCGTGCCTTGTCGGCGAGCCTTGTCGTAGGCGCTGGCATCCAATCAAGGTGGGGGAACGCTTTACCAGGCTTCGGCGAACACGGTGGTTGGGTCTAGGTGGTGGCCAGGGCTTTCCAGGGTTCTGGCCACGGCGAACGGTGGCTCGGGATGGCGGTGCTCATCGGTGTAGCTTGGACGGGGCTGTAGTGGTGGCCGAAAACATGCTTGGCGGGGTGCGTGAGCTTCCTGTGGCTCCAGTGAATAGGTCGGGCGAGATAGGGAGGCGTCAGGCGCTCCCAGCGGTCCTGGCCATGGTGGAGTCGACGCGATGGCAACGGTGCTCCGGCCGCGGCGTGGTGTGGTCTTCGGGAGTCCTCCGGTGGCCTTCGCCTACCTTGATCGCAAGCATGGTTTTTTCCGCGGCGAGAAGGAGCCAGCCAAGGCGGTGGCGTCACTTCCACTGCGGTGATGCGGTCACGGTGGCTTCGCCTCGGCCATGCGCGTGGCTGCGGTGAGTGTCCGTGTGTGCTCGCATGCGTGCTCAGTGTCCAGGGGGCTTAGGAGGAGGTCTCAGCGGTGAGAAGCTCACTGTCGGTGTTGTGGAAGATAGGATGGTGGTGCAGTGGTGGGTCGTAGCCGTGTAGCTCCGGAAGCAGTGCAGCACGACGTCGCTTGCTCTGGCTCCGATGAGCTCCTCCCCACCATGGCTTCTCCACCTCCTTACTTCTCCCTCATCCCTCTCTCTCGGTTCGGGTGTGCAGTGGACGGCCACAAGATGGCGGCGGGGCGTTGGGATGAGCTCTAGGGCACCCGGGCCGGGGCTTTTATAGCCGGAGCTTCGGCCATAGCATGGACGAGCGGCTGGAGATGGCTAGGGGTGTGCGGAGGGCTATGATCGCGTCAAGGCTAGGGCTTCAGGGTCACGACGCGATCGTGGTTGCGATGGTGAAATCGAATCCGCACTCTGTGGTCGAGAAGGCGGGGAATAGGGAGGAGGCAAGAGTGTGGCATGGCCATGGCGATGGCAGGCAGCGCGGCAGTGGTCATGCATTGTGCGTGACCCTGTCGGGTAGACGGTGCCTGCGTGGCACCCATCCAACTGGCTTCGCAATCGGTTGTGAGGCACGGACGGCGGAGAAGGGCTGAGGTGGCAGTCGGATTTTCTCCCACGGCATCTGCGCTCTGTTTGCCGAAAGCAGAGGAGGGGACCGAGGAAGGGGATGACGCCGGGGGTCCATCCATCAGCGAAGCAGGGAAAACAACGGCGTGGGGTCAGATGGCAGCGGCAGCAGGCGTGGTGAATGGGCGTGCGGGCGTGAGCGGCGTGCTGGCTTGCTAGGGCCGGTCGCTTGGTTGCACGAGTTGGGCCGGCTGCGCGCGAAGCAGGGCTGGACAGTGGGCTGAGCAGGCTTCTTCTTCTTTTCTTTTTCCTTTTTCTGTTTTCTTTTTCTTCTTCTTTATTTTGAATTCAAATTTGGTTTGAAATTTGAATTCCAAATTGGTGTACCTTTTAGATATGATGCCCATATCATTTATATATATATATTAGGAATTTATTTAGCTATTTTGTATAGCAAAAATATGTGTAGTTTTGTTATACACAAATGGAAATAGTTTTCTTTTTAAACATTTATCCTTTGGTTTGAATCATAATTACTTTATGGTGTGTTTCTTTAAAGGAGTTTTCAGGCATTACATAAAGCAAATGAAAACCCAAATCACCATGTGAGTTGACAATATATGCTATGTTTTATTTGTTAGTATTTAAACAAACAGGATTTAACATATGGTATGCCATGCTTATGTGTTGACTTGGGTTGGGGTTAGACCTAATGCATCTCTTAGGTTAGGTTTCTATACATGACACTCATCATCACATGGGGGCTTTTAAGAAAAATTTTGTAGTTGGTATTTTTAGTGTATGGATTTTTGGGTTGTTACACTAATGTTACTCAAGTTTACACAAGACGCTATACTACCAAGTTGCATGGAGGACGTAGAGGGTTACACCAAGGATGCAAAGATTGCTGCCCAAGATGAGAAGGGTGACACGCCAAGACCCAAAAGTACACTGCAGAAGCCTCAACTTCCGGTGCAAAATTGTACCATCTCAGGAAGAGACGTGGGTCATAGTATACATGGTTGGAAACCTCATCAAGTCTAGTTTCCAACGCATCCAACGGCACATCATTTGGACTTCCAAGCATAGAGTAATGACCAATTTACTGAAGGCTGCGTAGAATCACAGAAGACGCGCGAGAATTGAAGACCACCTCATGAATGTTTCACCAGTTGGCCTTCCACCTTCAAATGTGGAGACTTCAGTTCATAGCTATCTAAGAGATTTGTTTCTAGTATAAATAACACATATGTGCTACTAGAAAACAACTTTTGATCATTTGAGAATCTGATATGTTATTGCAGCCGACCTACACTGAGTGTCTTACGCACCTTTGTTCTTGCGAGTTCATCTTGGGCTTGTCAGAGATCTCTCTGAGGTCCCCTACTTCATGCTCTACGACTTCCAGTTAGGCTACACCGTATTGTGTGGATTAGTCCCGGTTTGTGGTTCTGCGATCGTTAGAAGATCGAGTAGAAGTTCTTAAGGTTTTCAGTGTCTCTCTTCCCGTCGCTTAGTTGTATCCGACCTTGGTTAGGTATAATGCTAGTTACCCGCTATTTTTTTACAGCAAGTTATCCTTTGTTCTTAAACCTACTGTCATTAAGATTGCTCATCCCCTTTCCGATTCATATCGGAACCTATCACTCGGCCGGTGCGGCGCCTAACATGATGCCTCTTGACGCAGCGTCCCTCGACTTCTTCCCCACCAGGGCCGCCAGAGCCAATACCACCTCCAGCACCGACATACAGAGCACGCAGATGAGGGAGCAGAGGCATGCGTCGCGCTGGATGACGTAGATGAGGGAGCATAGGCGCCAATGCTCAGTGTCGTGGTGTCGAAACCGCGGCAAGCATTATTGTTCATGGTACTGTTAGAGTGCGTGTCTCCGGTGGCTCGGGTGGACTCAAGAACATAAGAATCATAGAGGGGACTGCAACTGTTTATCCTGGCTTAGGCCGATTGGTGCCCTACGTTCAGCAGCTAATGATCCTTATACTCAAGAGTACCCAAAATCTGGGGGAGGGTTACAATAGAGTGTAAGGGAGAAAGAGAGAGATTTGGTAGGGGATCACTTGGTACTGATCCTAGGGACGCCTCAAAGCTGGTGGAGCCTTCCCCCTCGTTAGAGAGGAGGAATACGATGGGTACGATGGAGGAGCTCTCGGTGCCCCTCTTTAGGTTGCTCTGCTCTCGGTGCAGAGTGTGAGCGGAATAGTGAGGACTTGAATGATCTGTTTGGAATCATCCTCCCCCCTCTTAGGACCCGACCTTACCCTTATATCTTGATGTAGGTCGGGTACATGGCGGTTTGGGGGAATTGAATCTATAGTCTACATGCGCTGGAGTCTAGGAGGGTCTTATAGTGGTGTCGTATGGACCGTGGCAATGTCATGGAGCTAAAGAAGCTCTGGACGTCGTCTGGCTGCTCTGTTCTGACACACTGAGTGTCAGGTTGTGTCGGCTTGGACCGGTCTCTATCAGGTGCACCTTCTGGTGGAGGAGGCTAGCTTGAGGGGCTGACGCGCGGGTCTAGAAGCCCCTGAGTTCCTTGAAGCTAGCGGAGGAGTTTCTCTTCTTGCATCACGCCCCGTACATGACCCTATCGGAGGAGTGGGTGATAGAGCCGCGCCCGTGGGGCAGCGCTAGGGAGCCTCCCAAGCCTTGGTGGCTCGGGGAGCACCTTTTGGTGCCCGGACCTTGGCCGGCGCCAAAGGCTAGGAGGAGCCGAGGATCGGGTCCAATCTTCCATCGATCGAGAGCCTATGGCTCGAGTGAGCCCCCGAGCCCCGAGCAGAGGCAGCGGGCGTGCTCGAGCTCTACGCGATTCCTTGGCCTAAGGGTATGCGAGAGCGTACCCAATGGTTATAGCCCTCGAGCCCCCGGGCGATCCTGGAGGGGTCGATCGAGGGGTCTCTCGGTGGGGAACCATTAATCCCAAGGCTTACCATAACCCTATATTAGGATCTCATCACTCGGAAAACATGAGGCCAGCAAGGTGCCCATAGCATGCGTTGCGCTGGACAACGACGGCGCCCATGGCCACGGCAACCACCACCACCCGACAGCCATGGAGACGATGCGCCCACGTGAAAGGTCCTTGTGTGGTTTTGGTAATTGAGTGACAACCTAGGTGGACTAATTGTGTTTATGTGAGATACACAGGTAATTAGTCCATAGGTACATGTGTGTGAGCAACATATGCCATGAAGGTGAAAATGGCTTGGAGATGTTGCAAAGCTCACACATGTGAAGATGAAGGAGCTCATTGCACATGAGACATGACATTGAGTCATGTGATCAAAGGTGGAGAAGATCAAGACAAGACTTGGCATGATGGACCGGTTGCAAGCGTGAAGGGCAAGTCGGAGGCTTTGGAGCGATGGACCGCGTGGCGGTGAAGCTTGAGCAAGACTAGGCGCCGATGGACGAAGGCAATGGTGAAAAGCAAGTGAAGTCAAGATCGATGAACCAATATGACCACGTGATGATATGAAGTGGATCATATCATTGTTGATCATGTTGGTGCATGTGTTGCATCAACATTGGAGGAGATGGAATGGAATGCGCAAGGCAAAGGTATAACCTAGGGCATTTTATTTCACCGGTCATAGGTGTGTAGAGAAGTTTATGACCGGGTTTAGGATAGATGGCCGTACTATCAAGAGGGGCAAACTTGTTTGCATATTCGGTCATCTAGTGCCACTCGAGTGATCTAACTTTGCATCGTCGCTAGGGTCGAGTGGCGTGGCAAGTTGAGTAGGCTAACACCCTTGAAAATGTTTGTGAAAATATGCTAACACGTGTGCACAAGGTGATACACTTGGTGGTTGGCACATGTGAGCAAGGGTGAAGAAGATAGAGTTGAAAACGAGTTAGTCACGCTGGTTACAGAGTGACCAGATGCGTCTGGTATGGTGACCGGACACGTCCGGTATTTGGCGACGTACTCAGCGACCGGACGCATCCGGTCGCCACACCGAACGCGTCCGGTGTGAATCAGCAAAATCGGTGTTCGATGGAACAGTCGATCGGACGCTGGCAACGTCCGGTCCGGTGTGACCAGACACGTCCGATCGTCAGTGGGTGCTTACTGTACTCGACCGAATGCTGTGGCTCAGTGTCCGGTCAGTTTCTAACAGACACGTCCGGTCGGCCCTGGAGGCTTACTAGACTCGACCGAACACAGCGGCTGAGCGCCCGGTCGTTTTGGTGTTGTGCATCTAGTCGTCTTGTCAGAGAGCCATTGGAGGCAACGGTAGGACATGTGGTGGTCAGACAGCTACCGGACACGGCCGGTATTCACGATCGGTGCGTCCGGTGTAGCATCCGGTGCTGCGTCCGATCGACCCAAAAAACAGCCCAGTGAAGGGTAATGGCTCTATTTGTTCGTGGGATTATAAATAGAAGCCGTGGTCGGCCTTTGGCCGATAGCTTCGGATAGTTGAGCACACCTAGAGCCTTGGTGGCTTGTGTAGTAGTGCTTGGGAGCCCTCCATCTCACATACACTTGATAGTGATCATTCGATTGTGTGAGAGAGCGATTCTAGTGCGATTGCATCATGAGGTTGCATCGAGTGGCACTAGGTGATCAAGTTGCAAGCCAGTGGTGCTTGTTACTCTTGGAGGTTGCCACCTCCTAGACGGCTTGGTGGTGGTCTCCGTCGAAGCCTGCAAGAAGCTTGTGCGGCGCTCTAGAGAAATGCTTTGTGAGGGGCATTGTGCTCGCCCCGCGGGAGCCACGAAGAGCAACTTTAGTAAAGCGTGTCATTGAGCTACCCTCACTTTCGGGGTAGGTTCTTGCGGCGCCCGACGTGCGGGCTTGGTGGGTGATGCCAATTAGCCGCCGAACCACCAAGTGAGCGGTCGACACAACGGGGACTAGCGTGTTGGCAAACACATGAACCTCGGGAGAAAAATCATCGTGTCAACCTTGTTCTTCCCGTTGGTTTGCATCCCCATTACACAAGCTTGCGATTATTTTCATATACATTAAGCTTGTGTTGTTGCTCTTGTAATTAGTTAGCTTGTGTAGCTTACTAGTTATCTTCTTGCTTGTGTAGCATAGAAGTAGCTCCCTTGCGTGGCTAATTTGGTTTGTGTAACCTTGTTAGTCACATTGCTTAGTTTGTGTAGCTAAGTATTTGCGCTCTCTAATTTGGCATTGGTTGCCTTATTATTGAGCATTGCTAGTGAGCTTAGTTGGCTTTGTGCTTTTGCTTACTAGCATGTTTAGGAGCTCCCTTGTTGCTTAAAGTACTAGAGGCATAGGTTTGTGTGACCTTGCTCCTAGAATTGGTTAGGTGAGCTCTAGCTAGCCCCACACCTTTGTGGCTTGATTAGTATCTTCGGAAGGTGCTAAAAACATAGATAGAGGGGTGTAGTCTTGGCTAGACCGATAGTCTTAATTCCGCACTTAGTTTCGGTTAGCCGACGCAATTAATTTTAGAAAGGACTATTCACCCCCCCTCTAGTCCACCATCTCGACCCTACAAGTGGTATCGGAGCCCAGTCTCTCATTTGTGGTCTTCACCGACCCGAGAGGATGACGAACTTTGGGTTAGAAGTTGTTTGTGACACACACATTTTTTATGGCACACACTATGCACGGTGGAAACGTCATATGCTTGATCATTTCCGTGAATTGGGTCTCAAGGCATGGTGGATCATTGTTGTTGGTTTTTCTCATGATGCCTTGGATAAGGATAACCTCACCCAAGCACAAGAGGATTGCTTACAACTTGATCATCGTGCTCTTTATTATCTAACATGTGCTATACATGATGATATTTTTAGACGTGTGTGGGACTTGGAGAGTGCTCATGATATGTGGCTAGCACTCCAAACCTTTTACGGTGACTCCTCCACATGGGATGATGGTAAATTCAAGAAGGAGGAAGAACCAAAGAAGGAGGCGCATGAGTGTGTTGAGCATAACCACAATTTGGTAATTGTGGAAGATTGCTCCACCTCATGGTCAAGTGATGATGATGATGATCGATCTACTACAAGTTCACTTGACAAGGTTGATGATGATGCCACAAGTGTTGCAAGTGATGATGCTACCCCATGCACACTTGATGGTGATGATGGTTCATGCTCAAACCATGATGAAGATGCTACTACAAGCTCTCCAACTACATCACCACATTGCTTCATGTCACAAGGTGACACCAAGGTAACAAATCATAATGTGGTTGATCATGTTGATTCATATGATGAGCTTGTTAGTAGACTTGCTAGCATGACCATGTCTTTAGAAAATGAGAAAGCTAAAACACTGAAATTAGAAAATGAAAACTCATTTCTAAAGAACTCTTGTGAAGAACATAAGAAATTACTTGATGCTTATAAATCTTCACATGATGAGCTAAAATTGAATCATGAGACACTACTTGCATCTCATGATGAATTATTAGAACAACATGCTTCTCTCATTAAAATGTTTACCAAGAAACTTAAAAATAATGAGAGTTCATCACATGGGTCAATTGATCAATCACATATTATTGCTAACCCTTGTGATGTAGGTAAGAAGCATGTATCCACCTCTTGTGATGATTTATTAGATATACCATGCTCTTCACATATAGATGCTTGTTCTACTTCTATGTCTTGTGAGACTAACCTTTTGAAGGAGAATAATGAGCTCAAAAATGAAGTGAAGAAATTGAGCAACAAGCTAGAGAGGTGCTACAACTCAAAAGTCACCTTTGAGCACATGTTGAAGACTCAAAGAAACTATGGTGACAAGTGTAGCCTTGGCTTCAAGAAGAAGATGACAAAGGGCGAAAGAAAGAGATAAAGAAAGATGAAGAAGCTACAATAAAGAAAGCTTTCTCATACCATGTGCTACCGGTGTCATGAAGCGGGACACCTTGCAAATGGTTGCCCTAACATTGAGAAGCTCAAGAAGATAAAAGAAGAAGAGAGGCTCAAGCATGTCAAGTGCTTCAAGTGCCGCACTTGGGGTCATCTTACCTTAATGTGCCCAACCAAGTGATTGGTGAAGCAACAAGTGAAGCCTCAACCAAAGCCACAAGTTGAGCAAGAGAAGACACCCCTAGTTCAAATCAAGATCAACCATGAAGATGGTGGTGATTTGATGATAAAGAAGAAGAAAACAAGAAGGGGTGGAAGGGCAAGGCATCCAATGCAAACTCAAGATGCCAAGATGATGAGCACGAATGAAGATGAGAAGAAAGATCATGCTCACATCAAGTGCTTCAAGTGTGGAAGTGTGGGACACTTTGCCTCTAAGTGTCCTACCAAGCTTGAGAAGAAGGCTCAAGCAATCCATGAGAGGCAAGGCAATGAGAAGCACCACATGAGCAAGGAAGAGAAGGCTCAATCAAAGAGAAAGTGCTACTCATGCCAGGAAAGGGGACACATGGCACATTCATGTCCCCTAGGTGACATTTCTAAGCCTATTTCAATTGTTGATAATAATGTGCTTAGAAAGGATGGTAATGGTACCTCTATGGTTGCTATTGCAAAGCATCCCGCTACTCATACTAAGGTGTTGCCTAAGTATGTTGCTCCTAACTTGAGAGGACCCAAACTTATTTGGGTACCATCAAAAAGTGGATGATTGATTGTAGATACCATCGGCATTGGAGGCTTGGTTCAAATGATATTCATCTTGTTGATCATGTAGTTGAGCCAAGTATTGCTAAGTGATGATCATTATCCCAATGCCATGACAAATTGAATGAAGTCCAAATGTGCTACAACATACAAGTATAAATTTCAAGTTGTTGGTGATTCATTGGATATATTTGATGACTTGCAAATAATTGAGTGGAATCTTGCTAGTTGGATGATCATGAGCTAACCAAGGTATATCTCTTGTTGATCATTTCATTTGGGTGCATATGAGTTGATTGAATTAGATAAATATGCAATGTTGCTTGCTATGAGATGATTGAATGGATAATTGATTAGTAGTCAAGTTTGGATTGATTTGTGTTGGATAAGTTCATAAGATGACATTTAGTAAGAGGTTTGAATGGATATATGTCTTATGGAAGTATTCAAATAAGTTAGTTTCAAGTTTGATTCATATTTGATGAAGTATAGCTCAATTGTTGAAATCTGTCCTATATTGCAAAATCTGAGCTAGCTGTGAACTTAGCCATGTTTGAGAAATAAAAACTTATTGGATTGGCATGAAAATTGGTGTACATGCTCTATACTTATGATATAAGATGCTGTAGAAATTTCATAAAAATTGGATAAGAAATGCTTCGGTTTTGGAGTGATTCTTGTCAGCTATAGTGCAGCAGTTTTTAGCATGTAGCAGTGGTGGAAGAATTAATATATGGCTGCAATCTAGAAGTCAAATGAAGCTCAAATTTTTACAGCTGCTAGATAACTTAGTAAAGAACATATCCACCAAAATTCGTGGTATTTGGATTTGTACTTTGGGAGATATGCTTATTTCTTTGAAGGGTACAAAATCTGTCAGAAAAGTGACAAATGTTGGATTGGTCAAGAGTCACTTTGATTGAAAGGTCCTCAAGTTAGGAAACATGCTTACAAGTGTTTGAGGTACCTAAGTTTGGTTTTGAGATGATCTAAAAGCATGACAAGAAAAAAGTACAAGGCCATTTGATTGTGGAGTGTACTTTGCACACCTTTAATACTCAAGATGAAGATCAAGATCAAACTCAAGTTGAAGATGAAATTTAAGTTCTAGATATGAATGGAAATCATTTGGTAGAAAGAAAAGGACTTAAACAAGAAGAAAGAAAAGGACTTAAAGAAGAAATCAAGGTTACTCATCAAGTTAAGTCCATCACTTGGATCAATCAATCAAGTCATTTCAAGTGAGTATCAAGAATGATTCTCAGGAGAAAGGTCACTTCTCCCTAGTGTAGGGGCTTGCCGCCTATGTATAGGTAAACCAAGTGTGGTACTTGGAAGGCTAACATGGAAGTGGTGATCCGAGAAACATTTGAGATGCTTAGTTGAAGCAATCAAAAGGGTTGATCAAGAAAAGCAAGCAACACCCAAAAGAGAGCTAGTCATGATATTTCAAGTGGTATTCTCAAATTGATGCTCTCATGCAAGCAAAGATCAAAAGATAAAGCAAGCCAACCACAACAAGAAAGTGCACTTGATCATAAGTGGTATTCATTTCATATGGGTGAAGAATGAAATTCAACATGGTATCTATTGGTCTTCACCAAGCTTATAATTGGACTTCACATTGCTATTGGAGTAATGAATTGGACTCTATGTGACTATTCTCTACTCCAACATAGCAAAGGTATCATTGTAATGTGCATGATCATTTCATCCCTTACTAGTATGCGGTTAGTGCATATAGTACATGCTTCATAGGATCATGCATAACAAATGAAATGTTTAAATTCATAGCCTGCCACTATTGTTTGAATGATTACTTGATCTAGTGGTTAGTACATGAATTTATTCACGAGCTAGTAAACCCAAGTACTTGACTCAATTTGAATTGCTAACAAGTGACAAGTACAACATTGGCAAGATAACCCTTGCAAGAGGTGTGAAGAAGCTTGTCATTGATTCAAACCAGACTTCAAAGCTTAGGCAAATCAATTTAGTTCAAGTCAACCATAGAAGCTCATGATAGTAATAAGAGTACAAGCACAAGACAACAATGCAAATGGATATCTAGTTTGTTTGTTTCAAGTGGTATCTAGACTCAAGTATTTCATCAAGAATCTACAAATGATGACTAGATCAACTCACAAGTGATATCCTATAAGTGGTACTCATGAAGATAGCAAATGTTCAAGAAATGGTCTTTATTGATAAATCAAACAAGTGGTTCCATACTAGAAGATTCTTTCAAATGGTATTCACTTCATACAAGTGGTATCGTATCTATACATAGTATCAATCATGCAAGACGATGGTTCCACAAGTGATCCTCAACTTTAATGGATCATCAAATGAAGAATGCATCCCTCACCTACAAGAGCTCAAGTGTATCAAATAGATGACCCATGCTATCACATAGGGGGAGGTGTCCCATAAATTGATATCAAGATCAAAGATCCTATGTGTGGTATCTCAAGAAGCCCTACACAAGATACAAGTGGTACAAGCTACAAGTGGTATTTACAAGTGGTGTCATTCCAACAATCAAGTGATGTCCATAAAAAATGCAAGATTCAAGCCTCAATCATCTACCCCAAACGTATACCTTTGCATCAATGAGAAGCTCACCTTTTATGGAAATTGATGACAAAGGGGGAGAGATTGTACAAAGATATGAAAGCCTTGAGATTGAGATTGTACAAGGGGGAGAGATAAGATATAAAAGCTCAAAGAAGTAGAGGTTGGACATGGACATGGACAAAGAGGGAGCAACATTGAAGAAAAGAGATGGATCAAAATTCTTGGACAAGAGAAGCACACAAGTAGGGGGAGCAAGCTCATGAATTTTGATTAATTGCATTTGATATGTGCATATTCATGTGCTTGCTTGCATTGCATAAGCTTTCAAATTCAATATGCATGCTTGTGTGGTGTATGCTAGTTGTAGAACTTGAATGATGATTTGATAACTAGCATGCATAGGATGATAGCTAGACACTTGGTATGTTTTTCAAGTAATGCTAGTACCTTGCTTTTAATGTTGATCTCATAAAGGTATCTAGTGCTTTTACTTCCAAGTGATATCTAGCTAACCATGGTGCTAAGGATGAACTTAAAGGTGCAACTCCGATTGGTACACGCTTCAAAGGTTTACTCTATACACCTTAGCATCATTAGGTAGTAATTACTCTCCCACAATTCTAATCTATGCATATGTGCGAGCTTCAAATCAAACACTCTAGCACATATATAGGGGGAGCAAATACTACCATTTTGGGTTTGTGGTACTTGTCCAAAATCATTTTTACATGATAAAATTGCTTGGGCAAGCAACATGAATCCAAAAGAGCTTAATTTCCATATCTTTGTAGAGTTGTCATCAATTACAAAAAAGGGGGAGATTGAAAGGTCCGTGTGTGGTTTTGGTAATTGAGTGACAACCTAGGTGGACTAATTGTGTTTATGTGAGATACACAGGTAATTAGTCCACAGGTACATGTGTGTGAGCAACATATGCCATGAAGATGAAAATGGCTTAGAGATGTTGCAAAGCTCACACATGTGAAGATGAAGGAGCTCATTGCACATGAGACATGACATTGAGTCATGTGATCAAAGGTGGAGAAGATCAAGACAAGACTTGGCTTGATGGACCGGTTGCAAGCGTGAAGGGCAAGTCAGAGGCTTTGGAGCGATGGACCGCGTGGCGGTGAAGCTTGAGCAAGGACTAGGCGCCGATGGACGAAGGCAACGGTGAAAAGCAAGTGAAGTCAAGATCGATGAACCAATATGATCATGTGATGATATGAAGTGGATCATATCATTGTTGATCATGTTGGTGCATGTGTTGCATCAACATTGGAGGAGATGGAATGGAATGCGCAAGGCAAAGGTATAACCTAGGGCATTTCATTTCACCGGTCATAGGTGTGTAGAGAAGTTTATGACCGGGTTTAGGATAGATGGCCGTACTATCAAGAGGGGCAAACTTGTTTGCATATCGGTCATCTAGTGCCACTCGAGTGATTTAACTTTGCATCATCGCTAGGGTCGAGTGGCATGGCAAGTTGAGTGGCTAACACCCTTGAAAATGTTTGTGAAAATATGCTAACACGTGTGCACAAGGTGATACACTTGGTGGTTGGCACATGTGAGCAAGGGTGTAGAAGATAGAGTTGAAAACGAGTTAGTCACGCTGGTTATAGAGTGACCAGACGCGTCTGGTATGGTGACCGGACACGTCCGGTATTTGGTGACGTACTCAGCGACCGGACGCGTCCGGTCGCCACACCGGACGCGTCCGGTGTGAATCAGCAAAATCGGTGTTCGGTGGAACAGTCGATCGGACGCTGGCAACGTCCGGTCCGGTGTGACCAGACGCGTCCGGTCGTCAGTGGGTGCTTACTGTACTCGACCGAACGCTGTGGCTCAGCGTCCGGTCAGTTTCTAACAGACGCGTCCGGTCGGCCCTGGAGGCTTACTAGACTCGACCGGACACAGCGGCTGAGCGCTCGGTCGTTTTGGTGTTGTGCATCCAGTCGTCTTGTCAGAGAGCCATTGGAGGCAATGGTAGGACACGTGGTGGTCAGACAGCTACCGGACACGGCCGGTATTCACGATCGGTGCGTCCGATGCAGCATCCGGTGCTGCGTCCGATCGACCCAAAAAACGCCCAGTGAAGGGTAATGGCTCTATTTGTTCGTGGGATTATAAATAGAAGCCGTGGTCGGCCTTTGGCCAATAGATTCGGATAGCTGAGCACACTAGAGCCTTGGTGGCTTGTGTAGTAGTGCTTGGGAGCCCTCCATCTCACATACACTTGATAGTGATCATTCGATTGTGTGAGAGAGCGATTCTAGTGCGATTGCATCATGAGGATTGCATCGAGTGGCACTAGGTGATCAAGTTGCAAGGCGGTGGTGCTTGTTACTCTTGGAGGTTGCCACCTCCTAGATGGCTTGGTGGTGGTCTCCGTCGAAGCCTGCAAGAAGCTTGTGCGGCGCTCCGGAGAAATGCTTTGTGAGGGGCATTGTGCTCGCCCCACGGGAGCCACGAAGAGCAACTTTAGTAAAGCGTGTCATTGAGCTACCCTCACTTTCGGGGTAGGTTCTTGCGGCGTCCCGACGTGCGGGCTTGGTGGGTGATGCCAATTAGCCGTCCGAACCACCAAGTGAGCGGTCGACACAACGGGGACTAGCGTGTTGGCAAACACATGAACCTCGGGAGAAAAATCATCGTGTCAACCTTGTTCTTCCCGCTGGTTTGCATCCCCGTTACACAAGCTTGCGATTATTTTCATATACATTAAGCTTGTGTTGTTGCTCTTGTAATTAGTTAGCTTGTGTAGCTTACTAGTTACCTTCTTGCTTGTGTAGCATAGAAGTAGCTCCCTTGCATGGCTAATTTGGTTTGTGTAACCTTGTTAGTCACATTGCTTAGTTTGTGTAGCTAAGTATTTGCGCTCTCTAATTTGGCATTGGTTGCCTTGTTATTGAGCATTGCTAGTGAGCTTAGTTGGCTTTGTGCTTTTGCTTACTAGCATGTGTAGGAGCTCCCTTATTGCTTAAAGTACTAGAGGCATAGGTTTGTGTGACCTTGCTCCTAGAATTGGTTAGGTGAGCTCTAGCTAGCCCGGCACCTTTGTTGCTTTATTAGTATCTTCGGAAGGTGCTAAAGAACATAGATAGAGGGGTGTAGTCTTGGCTAGATCGATAGTCTTAATTCCGCACTTATTTCGGTTAGCCGACGCAATTAATTTTAGAAAGGACTATTCACCCCCCTCTAGTCCGCCATCTCGACCCTACATCACGGCTCTGCCTGCCGCGCCACGGAGACAATGCACCGATGGCTCTACCCACCGCTTTGGCTGTCCTTCTACAATAGGCAAAAAGATGCCAAATCTCCACCCCGACGCACCGCGCAGCCACCGCATCGGCGACGACGATGAGAGACAGCACGAGGTTGCTCTGCTCGCTAGCGCTTGCGCTGCTCTACGTGGCCGCCCACTTCCAGAGCGCATCCTACCATGGCGACAGTGGCGGAGGACGCGGCGGCAGCGGGTCAGGAAGATGGTGGTGGCAGGTCGAGAAGAGGCTGCTCCAGCCGCCCGTTTCTTGCCGAGGACGGGGGCGCTGCGGGTAGTGCGGCGCTGCGGTGAGGGAGGTGATGCGAACTCCTAGAAGGCTGGCCAAGGCCTGGCCAGGAAAAAACGACCACCCTCCATGTTCTTCTGGAGGCTACAGAGTTCAAAGTGGCTTAGCACGGCCTGGCTTCGCAACCAAACAGATAAAGGGTGGCTTCCTAGAGCCTAGCTAGGAGTTAGCCACCCAACCAAATAGACTCTATGTGTTTAGGCGACTAGCTAGGCTCATGAGAAAAAGGTCATCTCATCTCCCTCAATTATTTACAAGTCCAATTTACCTCCCTCAATCAGGAAACTAGATTTTTAGACACATCTGACTTTTGAAACCATCCAACTTATCTCTTTGAACAGTTTTGAAGCGATTTTGGCTGATCTGATGCCACGTTAGTCGCCCTACGTTGCGCCATGTCAGCCACAAGAAAGATAAATCCGACTTTCACAATAGTTTAGGGAATCTATAATTCATCAAATGAAGTTGTAGAAATAACTTTTCAAAAAATATCGAAGTTTTTTTAGTAAATGTGCATTTAAAAATACTAAAATTTGATTTACTATTAAAAAATCTATAGAAAAATTGTTTTAACTCAGAAAAAATATGAAACTAGTTTCACATTTTTACTAAAATCATGCTCTATTTTCTATGAGATAGGCACCTTAATATAGAGCATGATTTTAGAAAACGCATGAAATTTGGCATCCTGAGCATGTCAAAGCTGTCTTTCTACTCGATCATGTGCTCATGGTAAGTACACAAACCTCCAACGATGACATTGCGTCCATCTAGATGTTGCTTGCCAAGTCACGGACGTTGGATTGAGAGTCTATGAAGTCGTATGTCGGCTGCCACTGATGGTCCAATGAGTCTGCAAAGTCATTGTTATGATGTCTCCTGGAGAACATAGTGATGGTACAAAGTTAAACCACATGATACATGTTGTTAATATGCAATCAGAACTTAAATAAATATTTTATTTTAAACTTCCTGTGCATGTCTCGATATATAAGCAATGCATGTTGTTAAGCTAAGGAAAGCAGTTTACATAGCAGGTTGCGCGGTGATGCATGCTACAATCTAAGAGGATTTGTCTTAGCCTGCATCCTCAGTTTCATATTTGACTTGGTTTCAGATTTTAGGAGACATATAAGGTTCAAATAATTGCAAGGGACAAAAACACAGAGCATGGTTTTAGAAAAAAAAACATAAAACTGGTTTGATGTTTTCTAAGTTAAAACAAAATTTCTATTAAGTCAATTTTTAGTATTTAAAATGCATATTTATTCTAGGATAATGTTTGGATAATTTTTTGAAAAAATTATTTCTATACTTTTTGGATAAAGTCTAATTAATCCATGAACTATCACGAAAGACCAATTTACCGCTTTCATAACTGGCATGGCGCCACATCAGCCAAAACCGTGCAGAGAGATATTTTCTGATTGATGGAGAGAGAAAAAATCAAACTTGCCCAATAGTTGGGGGAGAACAAATGATTTTTTTTTTCTTCCAAAAAGGGCCCCTCCATTCTAAAAGGGTGTTTGGGATTTTGGATCCCATGGCTAAACATTAGCCCATCTTAAGATAATGAGTTAAAATGAGCTATATGGGCTAATTGTTAGCCTATTTGACGTCCAAAGCTCAGTGCTAATTGTTAGACCAAGCATTACCGAATTAGGGAAAGACTAACGTCTAGATGTTCGGACGCGGCGTCTATCCGAACGCCCTGCGCCTACAACCCGCCCACGCGGCTGACGCACTCCCTCTGCATGCGGCAAGAAACGGCATAGGCGACGCACTTCCCTAGACGCATGCGGCCAATGGAAGGGATGTGTGCATCGAGCCTCCGCCTCCCACTTTGCCTGGGCAGGCCCCACAGCGTATGCATGCAGCTCCTGCCCGCCCGTAGGCACGCTGCTGCCGCATCTGTCTACGCTGCTGCTGTCGCGCCTACTGGCCCAGCCCCACCTGCTGCTACGGTACACATGCGTCTGCGCATGCATGTGGGGGCGCCACGCCTGCTTCGCTTCCCGCACGCACGGGGGACCACTGCGCCCGAGGGACCACCTCCGTATGCGCCCACTTCCCACGCCTGGTCATGCAATACTTGCAATATAAAGCATATGCTGAAACATACGTCTGAAACAAATGTAACATTTACAAACATACACTTGAAATATATGTGTATGACCACTGAAACATATGCAACATTCAGATAAAACACTTGCAACATACGTTTAAACAGCTGAAATATTTGAAACATACACTTGCAACATACGTGTATAGCCAGTGCAACATATGCAACATCTAGATAAAACACTTGAAACATACGTTTAAAACAGCTGAAACATTTCAAACATACACTTGCAACATACGTGTATAGCCACTGCAACATATGCAACATCCAGATAAAACACTTGCAACATACATTTGAAACAGCTGAAATATTTAAAAGGTACACTTGCAATATACGTATATAGTCATTGCAACATATACAATATCCGGATAAAAACATACATCTGGAACGCATAAAACATACAGAGCTAGATGCCATGGGGTGACGGAAAATTTTGGGCCAGCACTCAGTTTCCATACAGATGTGGGTCCGCGCTCCTCTCACAAACAGGCAAGCAGCCTGGCCAGCCGTGCAACTGGCTAAGCGCCTAAGTTGGTCAGCCAATGCAGCAACATGGCAGGCAGCATGCGGCAGGGGCAGCTAGGCCAGGCGCAGACAACACATAGAGAAAAAGGAGTAGCAGGCCTAAGCACTAGGCAGCAGAGGGCAGGCGCGGCAGGGAGGCCTGCGGCCCTAGGCGCGTGTGGCTAGGGGCCTGGCCGGTTGGTCCAGCCAGCAGCGGACGCAACAGGCAGCCAGTCCTCTCTCTGTAATCACGCGCATGCACGGGCCCCCACATGCCGCATGCACCCCGAACGAGCGGTCGCACACGCTCCCAGGGTGCGGACCCCGCTGTACCTACGCGTCCCTTTTTTTTATTGGGCATAACACGCGTGCGGAGGTGGTCCATCCGTCCGAACGTCCTCAACCGAGCATTAGTGAATTATAAATCATTTTAGCTTTATTCTAATTGTTTTATTAGCTTTGATTAGATTTATAGAAAAACATACTAATATCTAGAATACAAATAAATGCACTTCCAAAATATTTCATGGCTAGATGTTTATATATTTTTCTATAACAAAACTAAAACAACAGTAATACTACATAGCACTGTAGACCACGCACTTTCTGATGTTCTCTACTCCATAATAAAATAGTAAATGAAGAATATTGACTGCGAGAGATGATGCACAGCAGTAGAGGCCAGAGGGCATAGAGAACATGCGCTCACTCACAATTTGCAAGTCACGAGCATTCACAAGTAGAGGGTTCGAGTGCTTGCAACAAACAATTAGCTGGCCAGAACCTGCAGTTAAGCTCTGTCTGGTCGCCTTCTTGTTGAATTTTCTTCTTATTACCAACAAGCTCTGTCTGGTCGCCTAAGGAACTTTCTTGGCGGGTACAAGTATACAACCAGCGCAGTTGAGCTCCATGACTCCGTCCATGTCGCTCTTAAACGAAGGAACGCGAGAGTCCGAGAGCGAGACCGTCCATTTCGCACATGGCCCTTCTGGCTTCCTCCGTTCCCTGCAACCATACGTTGCATTCCATGTCCGTCGTCGTCTCCGTCCCCTAGCCTCCTACATTATTGTTGCTGCCGAAGCCATGAACCAGTTGACCTCTCCTCCTCTTGTTCAGACGTCGTTTCGTGCCGACCACCGGCGCCACGTCGGCACCTCCCTCCATGTCGCACGTTGCGACGTAGCTTGCATACGGAGGAATGCGGGACTGCCACACCAGCACGTCAAAACGCTTCTCGCCGCGGTCTATGACGCCTTCGGAGACCTCCATCATCGTCACCTTCGGGAGCTCGCTCCGTGCCATGCCCGTCGACTTACGCCTGCCGTAGAACACACACGGAGCGTTAGGCGCGTCCTTCATCGGTACGCTGGGGTAGTAATACCCGGTCTTCTCCTCTGGACGACGAGGTCCCCCAGCGGCGGCACCGAGCTGCAGCTCCACCACTCCGGTGGACACCTTCAGCACGCGGCGCCAGGAGCGCGCGCTCAGGTCGGCACGCAGAGCCGCGGCCAGTTTGTTCGCCACCGCGAACGGGGCGAGGTCGGGGATGTTGTTGAACAGCACCATGGCGATGCGCACCAGCTCTGGGCGCTCCTCCGGGTCCGCGCCGCCGAACGAGAGGGCTTTGAATAAGTACCAGAGCTCCTCCCGGCGCGGCGCGCGCAGCCTGAGCGGTGGAACTGTGCCTAGCGCCGAGTGCCTCTCCGTCCTGCTGATGATTATGATCTTGCTCTCCCGGTGCGTGCGGCGGCGCATGGATGACCGGAACCTTCTCCATCTCTCCTCCTCCTCGTCCCCATCGCCGCCGGCGAGGTCAATCACGAATATTGCAGCGGAAGCGGAGTCTATCAAGCCTTGATGACGACCATGGTCGTCAGGGCTCTGTAGATCAAGATCGTCACTTGTTAGATGATGAATCTTGGCGTAGTGATCTCGCACCCTGTCATCGAGACAGGCATGCTCGACCAGCGTCCGCTTCCCAACCTCGTGAGGGCCAATGATCGGGAGGACATCGAAATCTTGCGCAGGCTGTAGCAGAAAGCCGATGATCTGCTCCTTCTCCATCTGCCGGCCAAACATGCACCTCTCCATGAACAGGTAGGCGCAGTACGGCTGGCGGTTGAGGCGGGGGCAGGCACCGAGGAGCACGACGAACTCCTCCTTCATGTCGCTCAACGCAGCTTCAAGGGTGTTCAGCACGGCGGAGATGACCTGCCCGCCCGTGCGAGTGCTACCACTCTCCAGGCGCTCAGCCAAGCCGGCTGGTGACCGGCTCGCCATGGCATGTGATCCTCTGCAGGGATCCACGGCTCGCCTCATGAAGGCGTCGAGCACGTAGGAGCCTCGGCACATCTCTCCCCTCAGCTGGTTGAGCTGCAGCAGCATCGCCCGGTTGCTGACCTGCCGCGCCTCGGCCTCCTCGACGACGACGCGGGCTCGTAGCAGCGCACGCTGCAGCCTGACGACGTCATCGTCGGTGGAGCCAGCCTCTTGGAACTTGCTGATGAGGAAGGAGACCAGCCGGCTGACGATGTCGCTAGCAACTGCAGACAGCAGCACCTCCATTGAGACAGACAGCAGCTCCTCAAGGCCTCAACCCCTACACAGCATACATCAATGAGCGTGTGAACGCGGAAGGACACAGCTCTGGAATTTTATTTGTTCTTGATTTTGGGTGCAGTTAGGATGCCACAACTCACTCACCTGTCGAAGTTGCCGGTGACCCGGTACAGAAAAAGATTGTCAATGTTGAAGCCGCTAGCCGCCGATGAAAAATATTAGCATCCTACCTAATGCTCTGCTAACGGGGTATAACCTGCCCCACACCCGCCCTAACCTGCGGCTGTTGAATACTCGCCCAACCTAACATCGAACCGAGACTGACACAGGTCAGTTGAAAATCAATTTCGGAGATGGTTCGGTCCTCCTAGTGCAAGTATCGGTTAATGGGGTCCATGAAACAATTAAAAAGTACTACTTCATATGTACTTTCCTTGCTTCAGCTACATGTGCAAGTGACTTGGGAGCTGTGCTTCGTTTTTTTATTGTCCATGGTGCGAACCGAAAGTAGGAGTCGCTTTCGCTCTGACATCACACGGTTGGATGTCTACAATGTGCTCGGTTCTGAAGATACACTGCAGCTGCTCTAAGCTCACCCAGTTGGCATCTAGTTGCTCCCATGCATTTAATAGCATTCACCGTGTCCTGACCCTTCCGTTCCAATGCCAATCACTAGTCAACATGAGATACAAATAGAAGACAAAGTCAAAGGACCGAAAATACTCTAGAAGATTTGATACTTGGTCTCTAATTTTCCGGTCCTTTTTATTCTTTTTCACAATTTCTAGCACCTTAACTATTGTGAAAAACATCAATTAACTTGCCATTAGCACATAATAAAAAGAACGTAAATATGTACTGCACTATTGCAAGTCTGCAACCCAAATAGCCTAATGATGTAACACAGTTCCTGCTCTAATTGTATATAAAAATTAGATTAATTGTGAAAGGAAAAAGGAAGCATGAAACGACTATCTAATCTTACCTTTTTGCTTGTTTGGTGATGCCGTGCAGTCGTGACCCGTGACGGTGCTGTCGTCGCCTCTCGCCTCGCCTGTGCTAGCTTGTGTACCACCGCTCGCTCGGATCGGATTGACGACGGCGACGACCAATGGCCGAGCTTGCCGGCTCCTGCTGGATGCGTGTTGCGTGAGCGAGAGGGATGAGGGAAGCGAGAGCACCGCGCAGCTGCGAAAGACGAAGAGTCGCGAAAGCTGACCGCGACGCGCGACAGAAGACGAGACACGATGGATGATGGACCAATCTTTGAATACTGATCGACGCTGGCTGGGCTACTGCTTACTGGGCTATAGGGGGTGCAGCTTATTGGGCTTTGGGGGTGCATATAGGGCCAAAACTTGCATACTGTAAGTTTTTTTTTTGAGAGAGAGGAAGGTAGGCATATTATTTATTTATACAGACATAATGTTTTGAGGTACATGCAATATTTCTGGCCCTAAAGCAGCAATCATATCTCCCTGGCGTCATGTTACATACACTTTTAGCAATAGCATGAGCCTCATTGTTGGAACACCTACCTTCATGCTTGAAGATTACATCCTGAAACAAAGTACTTCTAGTTTTAATATCCCTTAGAATAGAGGAGTAAGCACATAGATTTTGCTTGTGAAGATTCACAATCACTTCAAACAATCTGAAGCTATTACACATTTGCATGCATCAACATCTAGCGCCAAAGATATCGCTTCATTCAGGCCATTGCTTCCAAAGAGGATGGATCAACAAGCCCATTAATGACATTAGCACTAGCAGCAATGTAGTTCCCTGCACTATCCCTACAAATGACTCCAACATGCTCCTTTGTCACCAGATCAGGCCACTACACCATCAGCGTTGAATTTCAAGTAACCTTCAGGAGGAGCTATCCATTTGAGAGCATCTTGTTTAGTCTTCAATGGCATTGCTGCAGTATTGCAAAGCCATGTTGTCGGGGTTACATAACCGGGGTACCCCAAGACACGGTTAGAAAGTCCCTCGAGACGGGCCAACTGGCCACGGCCCGGCAAACCACGGCCTGCCTCGACCTCTCTTCCTCCAAGCTGTATAGGGCCCCGCCTCGACCTTCCCGATCCTCGACCACCACCGGCCTTAGCCGCAGGGGAAGGACAGAAGGTGGGGTGGATGCATTAAATGCACCTAATCGGACGGGACGCGCACGCGCGCACACACACACTCCTCCAGGTATAAAGAAGGACGACCACCCCTCAAACCGCCAAGTCCTGGGGCAGAGCGTCATCCCCTGCTTAGAGTGTGTGTGTGGGTGGGTGGGGGGGCATTGGCCACAGCCCCCAGCCTTGGAGTGCAATTGTTAGTCACTTACTGTTATATTAAAATCCTGAATAGCCCCAACAATGGCCCTTGAACCCCTTCCTCCGTTGACTATGGGGGTGATTGGTTGCCTGAACCAGGGCGTCCGAAGGGGCATCCTGCATCTCTCCGTGCACTTGCGTCATGTTTGGTTGCCCTGCTCGCACCTTTTGCCTGCATCTTTTCATTCGTTTGCCCTCCTCCATCCCTCACGCCTCCGTCTTCTGGATTTCTCCTTCCCTCATGGTGCAGGATGACTTGATTCACCCAGGATGTAGGGACCCATGCGTCAGACACCCAAAAAATTGATGCATGCATGCAACCAAACACAACCCCGTCTCGTACTAGACCAACAGCAAAGACAACCAAACATGACCATTTGCACAAGCTCAACCAAGCTTTTTTGTCCTGCATAGCCTGGCCATCCTGGCTCAAGGCTTGGTCTACAACCAATCGCGCCCTATAGCAACAATGGCCCTTGAACCCCTTTCTCCGTTGGCTATAGAGTTATGGTTCGGTGAATCACTAATTATCAGGGTGCTATGTAATCTTGACACTTTGATCATATCTTCACAACATACCTTCCCAACCAGATCACAGTTTAACAAATTGTCTAATATTAAATAAAACTCAATTAGTCTAACAAGTTTTGACATATACTAAAGCCACTCAACCTAGGCAAAATATGACATAGTTTGATAATATACATAAGCACTAACCTCCGTCTAGGCCGTACCTAGGATTTAGAGGCCCCTGAATAAAATACACGATGGGGCCCTAAAATTCGAGAAAAATCAAAGCATACTTTCACTTAATTATAAAGCTTCAGGATATATATATGGGTCTTACACTACTAAGAACATATCAAATATTAATGCTAAAAGAGTAAAAAGTAGTACTCAAGTAACACACTAGCATCCCTAACAGCTAGCATAGTAGTATCGTGGCACGAGAAAGCAAAATGGCAAAGAGAAAAATGAACAACCCGCGAAGCTAAGTTGCCAAGCAGGCTGGTGGACATGGTCATTGGGCCTTACGTTGGTGAGTTGATCCAATTAACAAACCAGAGATTGCAACTTTCAAGCCCTTTTTGGATATACTACATATTTTTCTATTTAAAATATTAGCTATTATTTATTAGTACTTACTGCAAATTCGGAGGCCCTTAAATTTTGGAGGCCCTGAACACTTGCCCACCTTTGCTCCTGTCAATCTACGGGCCCGCCTCCGTCAACTCGAACACTGCACGTGCTAGCTGAATATTTCTTCAGTGACTCGGGGCTTATTTGGTAGGGATCCAGATTCTCGTAGAAACGTTTCAAATACAGATTCTCTTGATAAACCAGAATCATTTTATGAAACCGTTTGGCTAGTGACTAAATTCTAATTCCAAAAATAGATATAAAAAATCATATGAATAAAAATATGCTTAAAAAAATCTAGAACTTTTTGTGGGTGAAGAATATCTTAAATATGACATTTTTTAATTTGTTGCAACAAAAAAAAGATAATTAGAAAAAAAAAACGTCACCATTGTACGGGAGAAACCAGACATAAAATCCAGCGAAGCCAGCCCGGGGCCGTTTCGCTCGGCCAGGCAAAAAACTCAGATCTAATGTTGACATCCGCTAGTATAGAAATGATTTTTAGAGACGCCTCTTTTTTCTAACGGGAGCGGTTGTCTTAGCACGCCGTTATAACCTTCGCGGGAGGTACTGTAGCTATACAACCGTTGCTATAAATCAATTTTTAGGGGCGGTTCCATTAAAATATCCGCCTCGAAAAATGTATATTTTTAGGGTGGTTCCATTAAAAGAACCGCCTCTGAAAATGCTATTTTCAGGAACGGTTGCTTATGTCAACCGTCTCTAAAAATAGTTGATTTTTAGAGACGGTTTTATTAAGTCAACCGTCTCTAAAAATCGATTTTCAAAGGCAATTGACTAAGTCAATCGTTCTTAAAAATAGTTGCAGCACAAATAAATTCATATATTTTTTAGGTTAAGTCGGATGAAGATAAAATTTATATCAAAATTATAGAGTTTAACGAGATCTAAAACTTTGTAGTTGATAAAATTTTTGTTTGAGATCACTTAGGGTTCAAAATATATAAATTAATTCTTAGATTTTGAATTTTAATTTTTTGAATTTTTCAAATGACCTTGGATGGAGAAATGTTCTATATCAAACTTGTAGTGCTCGACGAGATCTAAAACTGGGTAGATTTAATATTGTTTATGAGTTAAAGTATTGATTATAAGATTCGTAATTCCGGGTGTCAACACCTATTCAAAACATATGAAAAATAAATCTCTTAGCTATGGCCGCTCCTCGACCCTTCGAGCTACATTAAAAATATTTTTTCTTATTTTTATTAGACTCTAAATGATTTTTAAAGATTATTTTTAGAGACGGTTGACTTAAGTTAACTGCCTTTGAAAATCGATTTTCAGGGGCGGTTGTCTCCTCTGAAACCGTCCCGCCCCTGAAAATCGATTTTCAGAGCCACTTATTTTTACAATCACTGGCATAGTAGCGGTTTTAAAATTGTCTCTGAAGATCACTTTTTACCGTCTCTAAAAATATTTTCTGTGCTAGTGATCTATGCTGAGACAATGTGTAAATAATATCTACTCTCTACCAACCGATCCCTGCTCCCCTCCGCATAACGTTTTTTTAACTGACCCCTTTTAGGGCATGTTTGTTTGATCTCAAAATAAGGGGGTTGGAGGGGATTGAGAGGATTAAATCCTCTGCAAGTCAAAATCTCCTCAAACAAACCCCTTCAGGCTTCGTTCGGTTTGCAGGGAAATAATTCCCAGCCAACAGTTTCTTCAATAATTTATATTAGTATGGAACTGTTCCTGGCCTGGAATGACCCGGAACCTCCTAACCGAACGGGGCCTCAACCAGTGCAAAACAAGAGAATCCGTGCCAAACAAAAAAAACCGCGGGAGGAGGTTACATGTTTCCTATTCCACGAGCAAAGTTTCGAGTTGGAGAAGTTTAAAGAGTTGTTTAAAATACTAAATTATTGAAGTTTTTTCTTTTTACCAAAAGTTAAAATATTCATTCATCACAACGTCAAAGCTCCTAGAGGCAGCTCGTGTTGTACTTTTAAAAGTCTCCTGGTCCTCGTGTGATTGTACTTTTAAAAATCAATAGCACCCTGCTTTGGTGTCGAACTTTTAGAGGCAGCTTAGCTATACGTATTTTGTACTAGCTAGTACTATGTGCTTGACTGCTTGCATGCATTTCTGTTTCTCTAAACCGGTCGTGCTTTCGGAATTTGTATCTCCTGTCCTTTCTTCCTCCATGTGAGTTTCATTCTTCCGTGGAGAAATAGACATGCACAAATAGTAGAATCACATGCGAATCATGTCGGGGAGTACCAAAAATTTCTTCTTTCGATTTAGTACAGGGAAGAAAATAAGTAAGATAAACATATGGCCCCGTTCGCTTGGAGGAATTTTAGAGGAATTTGGATGAATCCGGAGGAATTTGTTTGAGAAAAACACTGTTCCGGATAAAAAAAGAAGCGGATAAGCCGGATTTAAGAGTACGCGAACGGGCCCGTTCGCGTACTCTTAAATCCGGCTTATCCGCTTCTTTTTTTATCCGGAACAGTATTTTTCTCAAACAAATTCCTCCGAATTCATCCAGATTCCTCTAAAATTCCTCAAAGCGAACAGGGCCATATGACTCTAATCTAGGATCAGCTTCGTGCGCCAGTATTTCACAGCATCAACCGATCGGATCGAGCATGGTCGAGGCAGATGCTGAGCAGCTTGTCTGCGTGACCGGAGCTGGAGGCCTCATCGGGTCATGGCTGGTCAAGGAGTTGCTCCAACGTGGCTATGTTGTGCGGGGCACCGCGAGGGACCCTGGTGAGTGAGCACGTTGCTAGCTGTGTCTATACATTTTTTTTATAATGACACTCAAAAGAATGTCTCACATGTTATGTATCGGAAGGAAAACAAAGATCAGTACAAAAGATAGATAAAAAGACATAAAACGACCTCTAAGAAATAAGAGTACATCAAAGACTAATATTTATTACATACACGAACGAGTCCTCAACAATAAGAAGGACAAACATATTTACATTATTACTCTGTCTGTTTAATAATATTTGTTTATAGAGCGTGCACTGGTGATGGAGCCGGAAATGCAATTTTAGTCCTTTTCAGTGGGACCAGCTGTAAAAGTTTCTATAAGGCCCTGCAGTTTGGTTCTGATGAATGGAGAGAAATTGAAAAGTAATCTAATACTCCCCGCGTTTCAAATTATAAGTCATTCTAATTTTCTTGATAGTGAAAGCATCTCAAGTTTAACTAAAATTATAGAGAAAATTACAAAGATTTATAAGATCAATAGGGGGGCTCTTGGCCCTTCCTCGCCACCCTCAGTCTTCGCTACTGGCAAGCACGCAAGAACTTCTCTAGGATTTTACTTTCTACACTTAGATGTTATCCGCTATTCAGTATTATCATGATTATCATGGTGTGTTTATTATTCCAGCAAATTGTTTATACATGCAATTTTTTCTTCGCAAAAGTTATACATACATTTTCTTATTTAGATGAATAATATCCTTTTGCTATATGCATGGTGCCAGAGGACTCCAAGAATTCCCATCTGCTGGCACTGGATGGAGCTCAAGAACGGCTATCTCTGTACCATGCTGATGTGCTGGACTACATGTCACTTCGTCGTGCGTTCAGCTTATGTGATGGTGTCTTCCATGTTGCATCCCCGATATCGAATGGTCCTGTCAGTAGTCGTCTACTTCCTCCTATCTATACGCTGTTAAGCTTTCTTTTTCTATAGATAAATATAGTCCAATTCAAGCGGCACACATATAATGCACAATGCAATAATGATGCATGCATGCAGGACCTTGTGCCGGTTGCTATTGAGGGAACAAAGAACATTATGAACGCTGCAGCAGACATGGGGGTGCAACGTGTGGTGTTCCCCTCATCTTATGGAGCAGTCCATATGAACCCTAACAGGAACCCTGATCGGACTGTGGACGAGAGTTGTTGGAGTGACCTTGAGTTCTGCAAGCAAACACAGGTCCACTACTTCTACTATTGTGAATAAAAGGCAATGCACTATTCAATGATTTTAATTTTTTTTGGTGCCCTTAAATAAAATTACCTTAGTGTTATCACATAAAACACTCTGAAAAAATAGGAGACAGTGAAGTGCAGCTAAATAAATATATATGGCGCACAAAGCCTCACAAAATTTTTAAGTGGGACATGTTATTCTATACATAAATATATATGGCTCATAAAACCTCACACAAAATACAATTGTCGTACATACTTGGCCACTTGACTCAATATGTTTAGCATGCATCATTTTTATTGACTTAGTATGTATGATCAAATTACAGAACTGGTATTGCTATGCGAAGACGGTTGCTGAGAAGACTGCAATGGAAGAGGCATCAAAGACAGGAATACAACTACTAATAGTCGTCCCATCAGTGACAATATGCGGAATGCTACAATCAACATTAAACTTAACTTTATCCGAAGTCGCCACCTACATGAAGGGCACAAAGAAGGCATACTCGAACGTAGTCGGCACATATGTCGATGTGCGGGATGTTGCCCTTGCTCATATTTTGGTGTATGAAGATCTGAGCACGCATGGGCGGTACCTCTGCATATGTTACATGCTACATCAATTGGAGTTTCTTCAAATGATGAGAGAGCTTTTCCCACAATACATGATCACCACCAAGTAATTATCTGCAGTTCTTGTTATGATTTCAAATAGACATCCTTTATTTGAAATGCAATGTTTGTCTAATCTATGCTATTCTTTTTAAAATGTTTATGATCTCAAAACTAACTGGTTAGCATTAAAACAAGGTGTGGGGTTCCCTCGCCCCCCACCACCACAACCACCAAAATGTATCTAAAAATACTATCACCTGAGAAACTTAACTTCCTCCTCTTTCCCGCAAAGATATATATATATATATACACACACACACACACACACACGTCATCATTTAGTATTTGGCTTTGCGGATTTTAACTTTTCCTTTGTTTGTCTAACAATTTAATTAGATGCAAGGATGAAAACAAGCCAATGATCAAGCCTAAGTTCTCCACGCAAAGGCTCAGTGCTCTGGGTATGAAGTTCACTCCTTTGAAAGAGAGTTTATACAACACAGTGGTCAGCCTACAGGAGAATGGTCATATCCCCGTACTGCTACATAAGTCATCCCTGTGAGAAACAAGGATATAAAAAAATGGATTTCAACAAGATGGCGGCAATGCCTTAGTTGGTATTCTTGGACTATGTATGAACATGAAAAGACGATTCCTAAAGTAAATAGCCACTCACATAGTTCAACAAAATAAAGGCAAACTTGAAGCTGGTGTTCAATATCTTTTTTTTAAAGCAATTGGTGTTCATATATCGTTATTTTCTTGAAACTTATCCTTCAATATCAGTATATTACAATATAATGTCCAAGCACACGAGTACCCAATTTTTTTTTATAATTCAAACCAATAATAGTCAAGTTTTCTTGTTAAAAAAACATACGACAAAGGCACTATGTTGTCACCAAGTGTTCTCACTTGGACCGGTTTAAGCACACTTCCTTGCTTTTGTCAAAATAATCAAAATCTAATCCCCAGATAAATCGGTTCATGGACGACACCGTTGTGGGAAAGATTGTAATGCCCAAGGAATCATTGTGAAGGGAATCGTGACGCCTAAGAGGGGGGAGGTGGTGAATTAGACAACTTAAAATTCTAACTCTAAACTATGACTTCTTTTTCTAACCTTAGCAAAACCTATGCAAAAGACAAACTATCTAAATCTGCAACTACGGTTTTGCTAATGTGTTGCTACCTCTACCGCAAAAGGAGTAATGCAATCAATGTAAATGCGGAAGCTAAAGAGCAAGGTAGAGATATGCAAACTCCCGTCGATGACTCCGGTATTTTTACCGAGGTATCGAGAAGCGCGCAAGCTTCCCCCTAGTCCTCGTTGGAGCCCCTCGCAAGGAGTCCCTCGCAAGGGCCAAGCTCCCGGTCGGGTAACTCCGTGGATAGCCTCGGACCTTCCCCACGCGCAAGTGGGTCTCCGACGTGCCTTCCGGCAAGCCTCTCCCGGATACTCCCTGCCGTCTTTTCTATCAAGCTTCCGGCCGAAACGCCGCGGCCTTGTTCCCTCCGGTACATGGTGGCGGCCACACCACAAACACGGTTGGTGTGATCTCGCAAGACTACAAGCCCCTCCGATGTACAACAATGGTGCGCGCAAGCACCGAGTGGTAAGAGGTATGCAAACCTCACTAAACACTAAGCCTAAACCTAGAGCAAGCGCATAAGCGGTGGTCTAATCAACCTAAGCACTTCGCAAAGCACCTACGTTAATCATCTAATAAAACACTAAGCACTATGCAAGTGGAGATCACTAAAATGGTGTATCAACACCATTGGTATGTTTCCTTAGCTCCACTATACTGTAATGGCCGGTTGGAGGTTGTATTTATAAGTCCCACTGAGAAAGTAGCCGTTGGGGATGAAATCACATTTTTCTGCTACTGACCGGACGCTGGAGTCGTCCTGATCAGACGCGTCCGGTCGTCCCGACCGTTGGAGCCACGAACAACTGATCGGACGCTGCCAGCATCCGATCACTTGCCACAGGATGCGTCCGGTCGCAAGTTCGCCGCTCTAGAACCTCTCTGTACTTGATCGGACGCTGCTGTCCTACGTCCGGTCAGTTTTGCCGCCAGCGTCCGGTCACTTGCTGAGTGTGTTGTCGGACTGATGAACAGTGCCATCGATGCGTCTGGTCGATTCACTTGTTCAGCGTTCGGTCGTTGCTTGCTGATGCCGAGCCACTAATTGGAGCGTCCGGTCACTTTTCTCTAGCGTCCGGTCATTTCTGTGAGCTCGTTTCTTCGTGATCTTGCGCATGGCTTGGTTCCTATCTTCGTGCTTGGACTTTGCTTGATATCTTGGGTCTTCTCTTGTGCTCCTAAGGTCTTGCTTGTGGTGTTGATCCTCAGATCATCATGTCGCCTTTGTCCAAGTCACATCTTGCACCCTATTGAACTACAAAACAAACACTTGCAAATTCATTAGTCCAATTTGGTTGTGTTGGTCATCAAACACCAAAATCCAAAGTAAATGGGCCTAGGGTCCATTTTTCTTACAATCTCCCCCTTTTTGGTGATTGATGACAACACAACCAAGGCAAGCAAATAATAGAATTTTGATATTTTAAAAACTACCTACTTGCTAGGATGCAATGCAAGAGGCAAGATTATATGATGCTAAAAGATACTACTTGTAAGATTACATAAAAACTTATCTTGCCCTTGCAAATATCCCCATGTGGTATTATGGATTTAAGCCTTGCTTTCTATAAATTTTTCCCATTACATAGGCTAATCCATAATCCACTATCCTCCCTTTCTCGGACCATTACTACAAATTAATGCTTGCTTTTGGTCCTCTAAATTCTCCCCCTTTGGAATCAAACACCAAAAAGGAAGACATTAGTAGCACAAGGGAGGGTCAAATTTTGTGATCCTTTGTGTGTAGAGTGAAATAGATCATAAAATTTGACTCTCACATTATATAGACTAAACTCCCCCTAAATATATGCATACATATGATAGAAGGCAAAGCATATGCATAATTGGCAAAGTATTGCACAAGGGAATTTAATCTATATATTGCATGGATAAATCATATAAATATCCAAATAAAATCAACATGATGATATCAGTTTAGAAATACCACATGTGGAAATCAATTTGATTTCTACCATTTGCAATAGATGGTGGATGTTTGAAGTATGATGCTTAACTCTGGGGACTCCATTTTCCTTGCAATGAGACTACTGCACACATGATAAGCTTGAAAAGGTGTTAGTCTCAAAGCATCCAACTTGTAGATTAACCTCCCCCTATATTTATGCACACAAGTGTGGGATACTTGTAGAAGTCATACACATTGATTTGAGAATCAATAATCCTACTTGAAAGATGACTTCTCATGAATGTGAGAATCATTTTCGAAGATGATATTTGGGAGAAATTATCTACAATTTAGTCTTTGGCACATATTAGATGTACAATCAAAAGACAAGCTATGTGCTGTGCTCCTAAACAATTTTAAACCATGTAGGTTTGCTCAAGGGTTAAGAATGAAACCGAGCAAATGTACCATAAGATATGCCTAGTGTATGCATGACAAAAGATATAAGCATGCAAATGCAAACATAGTCATAAAAAGTGACTAGATGCTATAAGATGCCGATTTATAAGAAATACCACTTGAAGAAAGTACCAATTGAAAGTAATAACATCTAGTTACCTAACATAGGAAGGGAAATTTGGATCCATAGTATTCACTAACCCACTTGGCAATGATTTTGTCCATAATGATTCACCCTATGAAATGCACCCATACTTTGCTAAGTCTCTAAATTCCCCGAAGTCCATTGGACTTCTCACTTCCCTTTCGGGATCCAAACCTTCTTGGTGCTCTTCATGTTGGAAATGATTTCCTTTGGCACCCAAAAGCGTTTGACCCCATTGTTGGCTTGCTTGTTCACCTTGATGGCCACCACCTTGTCATTTTTCTTCTTCTTCAAAAGATAAGGTGTGGAGGCCTTCTTGTCCACCTTATTGGTGTAGGTGTTGGAGAGCTTGCTTGTTTGCTTCTTCTCTTTCTTCTTTGCTCCTCCCCCATTCTTCACCTTGCACTCATAGGACTTGTGACCTTCCTTGTGGCACACATAGCAAACCACGGTTTGTCCTTCATCAAGCTTCTTCACTCCCTTGATGGTGTTATCTTGATGAAGTTGGGCTTGCTTCACCTTACCTTTCACTTGAGTCAAGTCCTTGGTGAGGCGAGCTACTTCTTGCTTGAGTTGCTCATTCTCCTTTGCAACCTCTTGTGTGCATGTATCTACAATAACTTTCTCAATACAAACTTGGTTGCTACAAAGATGAGTCTAAACATAAATCATTACAAGAAGTAGAGGCATCCTTTTTAGACATGTTAAAGATAGAGCTTTTCTTTTTAGATGCCTTGGTGGGTGTTGTACTAACGGCTTCAAGCTTAGCAACTTTATTAGTTAGCTCATCACAATGTTTGCACATGGTTTCTATTTTAGCAAGCAAACTTTTATAAGCATCTTGTGAGCTAGCTAACTTTTCTTTTAATCTTTCATTTTTCTTTATAAGTTGCTCATCATTGATTGTGCATGCATTTGTTGTTGCACTAGCCTTAAGTTGCTCAATTTTAGTAGATAGTTCAACATTGAGATTAGCAAAGTTCTCATATTGTTCAAGCAAAGTTTTATATGCTTCTTGTGAACTATCTAGCTTCCCTTTTAATTTTTCGAGCTTCTTTTGTTGACTAGTGCAAACTTTAGCATAATTAAGATTTTGTTGCATAATTTCATCATAAGAAGGCATTTCATCATCATTACCACTCTCACTAGAGGATGAGCTTTCGTTACCTCGTGCCATAAGGCACATACGAGAAGAGCTTGATGATGAGTGCTTGCGGCCTCGCCTCTTATGATGGTGTTCTTCTTCACTTGAAGAATCATCCCATGACTTTATTGATATGAGGGCTTGGTTCTTGCATGCCTTTTTTTCTTTATCTTGGGTGTGGTCTTGTTTAGATAAACTTCCACAAAGTGCCCCAACTTGCCGCATCCATAGCATCCTCTCTTTCTTTGCTCATTTCTTTGATTGGTAAAAATGAGATCTTGAATTTGGATGGGCACACCCTTGACATTGAGCCTTTGGATCATCTTCTCCACCTTGTTGATAAGTTTGATTGATTCTTCATTAAGGTCAGAGGTGGAGGAGGAAGATTGATCATCACTTGAATCTTCATCATCATCATTATCATCCTCATCTTCTTCTTCATCTTCACCTGAGAAGCTTGAGCTTGAGCTTGTCTCAACTTGCTTGCCCTTCATCTTCTTTTTCTCGCTACATACGAGAGCTTTGCCTTTGCTTGATGAAGAGGCTTCTTCTTGACCCATCTTGCGTGACATTTTAAATGCCACTATCTTGCCAATGACTATTCCCAGGGTAATGGTGCTCAAGTCCTCCATATTGTGAAGGATGGTAATGATGCTTGCATATTTCTTTTGTGGTAACACGGAGATGATCTTCCTCACGATGTCCATATCATCTAGCTTTATTAATCCTATTGAATGGAGCTCATTGATAATTAGATTCAAACGAGAATATGTATCACGAACAAACTCATTATCATTCATTGTAAAGGAATCATAATTTTATTTAGCTAGACAATGTTTTTGCTCATGGACATTAGATGTGACGTCATGGAGCTCTTGAAGTTTTAACCAAATTTCATGTGTCGTATTTAAAGTGAATACTTGGTTAAATACATCCATGCTAAATGATTCAAACAAGCAATTCTTAGCTCTAGCATTGAAATGCATTTCTTTTTCATCACTCTTTGTGGGTTTTTCGAGATTCTTAATGGGTTTCATCCCGTCACAAGTGACTCTCCAAACTCCCAAATCAATCGCCTCAAGATAGCAAGCCATTCTAGCTTTATAATAGGGGAAGTTAGTGCCGTCAAAGTGTAGAGGCCTAGAGGTATCCATCCCAACCACTCTAAATAGCGTCAGCTCAACGGCGGTTAAGCCAAAGGTCCAATTTGAGCCAACTGGCTCTGATACCAATTGAAGGGAATCGTGATGCCTAAGAGGGGGGGTGAATTAGGCAACTTAAAATTCTAACTCTAAACTATGGCCTCTTTTTCTAACCTTAGCAAAACCTATGCAAAAGACAAACTATCTAAATGTGCAACTATGGTTTTGCTAATGTGTTGCTATCTCTACCGCAAAAGGAGTAATGCAATCAAGGTAAATGCGAAAGCTAAAGAGCAAGGTAGAGATATGCAAACTCCTGTCGATAACTCCGGTATTTTTACTGAGGTATCGAGAAGTGCGCAAGCTTCCCCCTAGTCCTCGTTGGATCCCCTCGCAAGGAATCCCTCGCAAGGGTCAAGCTCTCGGTCGGGTAACTCCGTGGATAGCCTCGGGCCTTCCCCACGCGCAAGTGGGTCTCCGACATGCCTTCCGGCAAGCCTCTCCCGAATGCTCCCCGCCATCTTCACTATCAAGCTTTCGGCCGAAACACCGCGGGCCTTGTTCCCTCCAGTACACGGTGGCGGCCACACCACAAACGTGGTTGGTGTGATCTCGCAAGACTACAAGCCCCTCCAATGTACAACAATGGTGTGCGCAAGCACCGAGTGGTAAGAGGTATGCAAACCTCACTAAACACTAGGTCTAAACCTAGAGCAAGCGTATAAACGGTGGTCTAATCAACCTAAGCACTTCGCAAAGCACCTACGCTAATCGCTTAATAAAACACTAAGCACTATACAAGTGAAGATCACTAAAATGGTGTATCAACACCTTTGGTATGTTTCCTCAGCTCCACTGTACTATAATGGCCAGTTGGGGGTTATATTTATAAGCCCCACTGAGAAAGTAGCCGTTGGGGACAAAATCCCGTTTTTCTGCTACTGACCGGACGCTAGAGTCGTCCTGATCAGACACGTCCGTTCGTCCTGACTGTTGGAGCCGCGAACAACTAATCGAACGCTGCCAGCATCCGGTCACTTGCCACCGGGCACATTCGGTCGCAAGTTCGCCACTCTGGAACCTCTCTGTACTTGATTGAACGCTGCTATCTTGAGTTCGATCGGTTTTGCCGCCAGCGTCCGGTCACTTGCTGAGTGTGTTGTTGGACTGATGAACAGTGCCATTGGTGCGTCCGGTCGATTCACTTGTTTAGCATCCGATCGCTGCTTGCTGATGCTGAGCCACTGATCAGAGCGTCCGGTCACTTTTCTCCAGCGTCCGATCACTTCTATGAGCTCGTTTCTTCATGATCTTGCGTACGGCTTGGTTCCTATCTTCGTGCTTGGACTTTGCTTGATATCTTGGGTCTTCTCTTGTGCTCCTAAGGTCTTGCTTGTGGTGTTGATCCTCGGATCATCACGTCGCCTTCGTCCAAGTCACGTCTTGCACCCTATTGAACTACAAAACAAACACTTGCAAATTCATTAATCCAATTTGGTTGTGTTGGTCATCAAACACCAAAATCCAAAGTAAATGGGCCTAGGGTCCATTTTTCTTACACATTGCCCCAAATCATAGGGGAAGATCATAAGCGCATATAGCATAAAATCAATTTTCAACAAAATAAAAAGGTATATCCGGTAGAATTGTAACAGTAGAATACACCCCTTATCAATATGCATGCATTTTCCTGATATGCTATAGGGATGGCGAGAAGAGATATTTTACATAATTACATACAAGAGTTGTCGGTGTTTCGTACAAGCACCGGCTAGTAAATTTATAGTAATGCGTGTTAGGCCCGGATGGTGCGCTAAATGACACAAGATTTATACTGGTTCGGGCCGAATGTCCCTACGTCTAGTCTATTGCTGCTCATGTTATTAGCACCAAAAAATAGTTCATAGTAGGGGGTACAAACGATCGAGAGAGGGACTGGTCCCAAGTCTCTGATGGAAGGGTCAAAAGGAGGCCAAGAGCTTGGTAGCAGCTTGACTGTGTGTGTTGTGTATTGTGCCGTCAAAAGTCGGTCCCTTTCAAGGACGAAGCGCGTCCTCTTTTATAGATGAAGGGGACGGCTTTACAAGTGAGAGGGCTAGGGTGCGTACGCTACCTAGCCTTGTTGTTCACGTCTACCCAGCCTTGTTGTCCATTTCGGTGGGTGCGAAAGGATGATAAGCGCCTACAATACCGTCAATGCAACCGTGGAATGTCAGGATGGCTATAGAGTACTGCCCCGCATAGGGTATGGACTTTGGTATAGTGGTTTTGACTTATGAGCCTCGCCCAGCCTTGCTCCACACGCCTTCTGGTTCCTATGAGTCTCTGTTGAAGGGACGCAGGGTCGGGGTCTGGAGTAGCGCTGTGGGCAAGGTCTTCCGATTGGAGAGGGCATCCGGAGGCTAAAGCGAGCCCTCCGATCTGGTGGACCCGAGGGGCCGAGAAGCAAACACCGCTCCCCTATGATCATAACATGGTGACCGCACATCCGTCATTCGTGGAGGACGCGAGTCCTTTCCTAGACCGTAGTGGTTGTCGCATATCTACGTCGGGTTCCGTGTCTCAGAGCTGAAGGCGGCGCCTACAACTCTACAGGGCGAAGAGCACGCACCCGCAACACTTTTTAGACTCTGCTACGTCCGGGAGGGTCTAGAGCACCCATCTCGTCATTCCCTGGTAGTACTTTTCCTGCCAAGGCACAGGGTATGGTCCTTGAAGCCACGGTTGACCCAAACATCTTGTCCTACCCTGCACCTATCATCGTGAGGGAACGGGGAGAGGTTGTCAGGCAAGACGAATCCAGTCCTTGGACATCGAGTGAGGCGAGGTTCATCCTCGGACATCGGGTGAGGCGGAGTCCAGTTGTTATCCTTTGGGCGAGACTGAGCCCATCGCTCGGGGGTCGGGCGAGGTGGAGTCAATCCCTAAGCTCTCAGGCGAGGCAGAGTCAATCCCTAAGCTCTCGGGCGAAGCGGAGCTGGCCCTTATCCCTCGAGCGAGACCGAGCCTAGCCCTCAGGGGTCGGGCGAGGCAGAGTCTATCCCTAACCCCTCAGGCGAGGCGGAGCTAGCCCAAAGGCGTCCGATGAGGCGGAACCAAACTCCCATCACTTGGGCAAGAGATGCAGCGCGCCCTTGTCCGTCCAGAAGTTTTTAACGTTCGATGGTTATCGGTTCCACCTCCTAGGGTACCCCGGTGTTAGGTCCCCGATAGTATCCCCCAAGCCTCTGGGCGATTCAGACAGAATTGTCCGAGGGGGTGCTTTCAATTTTGTCAGAGTTAATTTGCCAGAGGGTGCGCGTGAGCGCACCTGATGGGTGTAGCCCCTGAGCCCTCGAGTGACTCGGATGGAATCGTCCGGGGGGTAGTATCGGACCCTTCGCGGGTAAGGCTGAAGAACTTGGTTTTTTGTCGACGGGATTTTTTTAAGGGGATCGTGGTATTCCGTTCGTGGGAATTTTACTCAGTTCTGGCCTGGCTGGGTCCTGACTGCGGATCAAGGCCCTGGTGACGCTTGCGTCTTTGAGTTCTAGTTTCTCATGGGCCCATCCTTCATTGGGACGGCCATTGAGTTGGTTTGGGCCGACCCCCGGTCGTTATGGGCCCAGACGGATTAGAGAAGAGATTTTCCTAGTCCACGTCCCCTTTGCGGGAAAAGAGTCCGGTCGCTTTGGGAAGGCGAACCGTCCAGCGCAATTTTGGTGGGAGAGGATAGGGATCACGGGCGTGTGTCCTGTGACATGACGCGATGGTGCACGTGGCAGGCCCAGAGATCAAGGCGGACGGTTGCCCTTCTCGCATCCGTTGCCCCTATAAAACCACGGGGTTCGCCCCCAGGGCTTTGTATTTTGTCCCCTTGCCATCGCATCTAAAACCTCCACCGCCAATCGCCCTAGCCTCCTGCGCCCGCGCTGCCACCGCCATCAAACTTGCTGCTGCCTTCTTCTCCGTGCTGCTCCTGTTGTCGCAATGGACCCAGGGTACAAATCCAACATCTCCGTTCGGCGCCTGGAGGGCCTCGTCTGCCGAGGCCTCCTTTGCCCATTGATCGCCGCCTAGGAGTGGTGATTGCCTAGTGAGGAGGAGCCATAGCCGCCTGAAGGGTACGTCATGTCTTTTGCTCACTTCCATGAGCAAGGATTCGCCATGCCCGCCCATCCATTTTTTTAGGGATTGCTAGACTATTATCAGGTGGAACTACAGCACCTTTCCCCCAACGGGATCCAGCACATTGCGACATTCGTTGCCCTATGCGAGGGGTTCTTAGGGATCGATCCCCACTTTGACCTGTGGCGGTATATCTTTGTCGTTAATCTGGTGAAGAGGCGGGTCGGGCAGTAAGAGTTGCATGCGTCGGTGGGGTGCGCCAGCATCCACCTCCGCAACAACCGAGGGAGGATGTACCCACTAATGCGTTTGTCCACCTCCAACAAGGGGTGGCATTCACAATGGTTTTATATCAAGAACGACGCCGTTGCCCCTTGCCAGCTTTCACCGGGCGCTACATCTTGGAGGCCCCGAGGTCATGGGGGTGGGGCGTCCTGGGCAAGAGGAAGAAGCAACTCAACAGCCTTCTCGCTGCCATCCAAACTCTAAAGCAGAGGGGCATGAAGGGGTCAGGGATCATCAGCGCCTACCATGCGAGGTGGGTGGCGCCGTTGATGGCGCGCGCACTTCCCCTATATTAGATGGTGCCTGAAGCGTCGTTTGAAGGGACGGTGCTCGTCGACGAGGTGCTCCCTTCCTCTAAAGTGGCGCAACGAATCAAGGAGGCGATGGAGCCCACGAAGGACTCTGCTAGCGCTGTCCTTGACTTCGTGTATCTGGTGCCAGGGCATCCCCCGATGCGACCAGAACCAGGGTTTGTTGACTTCATAAGTTTTCTTGCCTCTTGCTCCTTTCTTCTCTTGTAATTTTTGATCCTCTGATGTTAACCTTGGGATGGCAGGACCAGCCGGGGGGACTGCACTTCAAGGATAGCCCGGCTCCATTGCTGAAGGACCCAACCTAGGCGATAGCGAACCGCGCCGCTGCTGGTTGGGACAAGAAGACTCGGGAGCTTGCGAAGAAGAAGGCGATATAGAAGCAGCAAGCTCGAGATCGAGGAGAGGAGACAAGCAGTGAAGACGATGATGATGATGACGAGTTGGATGAGGAAGCAGCCGGCATGGATTGGGGTGACCTGGTGAATGAGGACTCGTTGCCCCCACAGGGACCCTTCTCGTTCCACACGGAGGGAAGCGAGTCTACGGGAGTAGTGGAGCCGGGCCCACCCCTAGGTCCGGTGGGAGCCGGTGGATCCACTGCTACCCTCGGGGTGCCGGCAGAGGATCGATGGACGGGAGAGGTTAGATCCAAGACCGTCCCTGCAGTGCTGGTGGAGGGGGGCAGCTCTGACGCCACGCCCCGAGAGGTGATGGAGAGGAGCGGCTCTGGTGCTGCGCCCCATGAGATAGTGGAGGGGAGCGGCTCCGACGCCGTGCCCCGAGAGGTGATGGAGGGGAGCAGCTCTAGTGCTACGCCCCATGAGACGGTGGAGGGGAGTGGCTCTGACACCGTGCCCTGAGAGGTGATGGAGGGGAGCAGCTCTGGTACTGCGCCCCATGAGACGGTGGAGGGGAGCGTCTCCGACACCGCACCCTGAGAGGTGATGGAGGGGAGCGGCCCTGGTGCTACACCCCATGAGATGAGGGAGACGAGCCCCCTTGCCTCAGAGTAGGGGGTAGGCTCGAAATGGTCTCGCCCGCATGAGTTGGAGCAGGGGTCCGGGGGTTCGTCCCCAAAATGTACCCGCCGCTCGAAAGCGTCAGAGTATGTCATCAACTCCCCTCGTTGTTCCCTTTATTTTTCTGTTCCGATCTTACGCTTCTTCCTCTTTTGCAGATTCTTGCGACGGGGCCACCCTCTAGGGCCGGTGCCTAAGAAGAGCCTCGCCCTTCAGACAGGATGGCTCGTGCTGCCCGACGTCGCCCCTGTTTTGGGCAGGAGCATCGCGGCCTCGTTGGCCGATCCGGCGGCGCCCGTGCCCTTGGTGGTTGCTGAACAGGTGATTGCAACCGCGTCAGGCTAGGAGCAGCCGGACGCAGCCGTGGTCGTGTCCGAGGGGGTGGTGCAGTCCGCACCTCCGGTGGCCACAGAGACGGCGCTCGATGTGGATCGGGTGGAGTTGGTGCGGCCACAGTGGCGTCTGAGGGAGCGGCGCAGTACGCGCCACTAGAGGTCCATGGGGGAGGCCGCGACCATGGTGGCCTCCGAGGTGGGCCGAACGGGGGAGGATACGGCTGGTGGGTCTTCAGGCATCTTGGCGGTGGTGGGAAGGACTCGCCGGCCATCGCCCCCAGCCCTGTTGTCGTGGGGCAGCCATTCCCCTACACGGAGCAAGCCGACGCTCCATTGGATGGATGCTCGGGATCCATCGTCGGCTCTATTCTCGCTGATGTTGCCTAGAGTGTGGAGTGGGAGAACCTTGACATCGGGTTCTTGGCCGTGATCAATGCCTTAAACTAGGCCAATGGAGCCCTACACAAAATCATCATTCCTTCTAGCCAGGTGTTCGCCTTGTTCTCCTCCTTTTCGTATCCTTGTGTTTTCGTGTTTTTGATACCAGTCTTCTTTTTAGAATCTTGCTGCCCGTAGCCGGAACAAATCTCGGTTTCTCCACGAGCGAAAGGCGGAGTGGGACCACCTTACTGAGGAGGCCCAGCTACGAGGAGATGTGAGCACGAAGCTTGCTGTCGTCCAGCAGCGGGAGGCCAAGGCGCGTCATGACGTGGAGGAGTTCCATGCGATGTTTGAGGATTTGTCGGCGAGGATGAAGCTAGATGAGGAGGAGATCGCCAGGCTCCGAAAGGAGCGAGATGAGCTGCTGTAGAAGAATGCCACGGCTAGTGAGCGGGCCAGTGAGCTCCTGGCGGAGCTACAGACGGAGCAGGACCTCAAGCTAAAGGCTAAGGAGAGGTCCGTGACGCTATAGGAGAAGGCGAACCAGGATGCCGTGGTGGTCGATCGGGCCATCCGAGAGCGCGACGAAGCACGTTGGGAGGCCGAGGCATGCCGAGCGGATCTTGGAGTCAAGGTGGCCCAATGGCTGGATGCTAAGGAAGTTTCTGCCGGTCTACGCGCTGATCTCGCCGAGGTGCGGGGGCTTCTTCAAGTCGAAGGTGATGAGTATGATCACATGTCTTCCACTGTCCTGGTGGTCTATGATGACCTGCGGGTGACGCAAGAGGAGGGGGCTGATTCCCTCATGGTCTATGCTGCTGGTATCACGGCGCGCATGGGCCAGCTTAAGGAGAGCGCCTTTTGCCTCGGGATCACCCAAGCCTTCACTGTCGCCCATTCCCATTATGCTTAGGAGATCAACCTGGGGGTGATGAGCCAAGGCTTTGCGCCTGTCTATGAAGATGCTGAGCTAGATGAGATGGAGAAGGCGATGGCTCCCCTTGCGCAGAACCTGGCAGACAAGCTAAAAGAAGAGGTTCTCCCTTCACGGAAGTAGTTAGTGGAATTGGTTTGATAAACACTTATTTGTAACATGTGAACAAGTGTCAGTGCTTTTGTGTCCTAGAAATGGTTGCATAAGTCTCATTTCATTTGTTTAATCTTACCTTCTTCTCTTTTTTGTGATGAAAAGATTTCGATAATCGATCCTTCCATTTGTTAAGACCATAGGGCCCGAAGTTTTGTGGAGGAAATTTTAAGTGTGCTGGTGAGCAAAATTACCGTAGCTGTCGGGGTGTGGGCTCATGCGGGTGACCCGGGTTCAATCCCTGGCAATGACGCCATCTTGCCAGTCTATTCCCCCGAATCTTGCCGCTAGTCTTGATGCGAGGAGGAGATCTAATGTAATGTCTTTTCAAAAAAAGAAAGGAGGTACCCATACCTTTATCAGCCCCCGAGTGAGATCCGACCCCTTGTGGTTGCTGGGGTCAGATGTTACTAGAGACTGGAGCGAGGGAGGCAAACTTATGTTTGTGTTTACTCATACCTCTTACCTAGGACTTTGATGATCGCTGTGTGACCGTGCGCTTTGAGCTCGCTAATGGGGATGTTCGAATGGAATCCGATCCTGTTTGCTTTGTGGCGGGATCGGCGAAGCCCTCGAGGGGCGTTCTGTTACTCCTTTGCCTACCTTCCAACAGATTCCTCTTCAATGGGGTTTCTATGGGCTCGGCTAGAGGCTGGATTGAACAAGAAGGTTAAGATGACCCTATTCGCCTTAATGCGGGTCGGGCAAAGGCCATTGAGGCTCATCTGTGTTTTCTCCCCTGGCTCTTGTTTGATGCGAGGTGGCCCCGGACCCTTTGCTGGTCAGCCTTCGAACCTCGGTCTCTTGATCTTGGATCGAGTGGATCGATCCCCTGAGCCTTTTAGGGTCTTATTAGGGGTCGGCCATGTTTTTGCATGCTACCCCATCCTCGGTTTCCACAACTAGAGGGGCTGAGTTGACGACACTTGCCTTGATGGCTCGGGTGTCGCGCTCAATGAGCTCGCTAACGGGTATGTTCATGTGGAATCCAGATCCATCATTCGCTGACAGGGTCAGCAGAGCCCTCATGTGGCATTCCACTACTTCTTATCCCACCTCCCGACATATGCCCGAGCCATTTACTGGGCTCAGGTGGCCCATTGGCCTCTCCTTGTTGGAGATTCTGTGGGTCTGGCTCGAGGTTAGAATCGAATGAGAAAGGTTGAAATGTCCCTGTCCGTTTCTGGACGGGGTCGGGCAAGGCCACTAGGGCTCATTTCAATTTTCCTCCCCTAGCTCTGTTTGACACGAGGAGGCCTCGAGCCCTTCACGGGCCGACCTTCGAACCCCGGTCAGGCGTCACTCATATTGAATGAAGTGACTACCGCTTCGTGACGCGACACGAAGCGTTGGGATGTAAGAATTTGCATATGCAATGTTTGGACGTATGAATTTAACATATAGCTTAATCAAAATGAAAGCGGGGGTCGGTAACGTTACCTTGGTGGTATGAGCCATGGGAAGCTCCTATCAGACGTGTCCGAGCCAGGTTCGGGTCTGATGTTTTCGACGAGGCCAGCGTAACCTGCATAAGTATTGCTACTTTTGTTTTTGCGATTGATTTTTAAGCGATCTGCCAGCTTCCCCCCCCCCCAAGGGGGGCTCTACAGGTGGACCCCTCCAAACTACCTTTGGGAAGGCAGGAGCTAAGGCTAGTAGTGTGAGGAATTGTGAATGCGATCATGCCAGTGAACCAAAAAGACTCCGTAGCTAACGGAGCGTAGGGTCTGGTGGTTCGTCAGTTGTACTTATCGTTTTATTCCCACACGCCGTGCTTTTGGTTCTGCAAACGTAAGGAGGGGTCAGCCTAAGAGGGTGTTTAAATAAACATGCGCCTCTGGCAGCCCCCGAGCGATGTCCGTGCCCCTGCCGTTGCTGGGTCAGAAGCTCGGCAAAGAATTCAACACTCAAAGTAAATAAATAGGGGTGCTTATCTTTCAGTCGATCATTCGTTTGTTGTTTTGCCTAGGCCACCCGATCGACCCAGGAGGCCTGTTGGGCTCCCCCTGGAAGGAGGATCCGTCGTTGGGTCATCCCCTGGTCTGGCCTGGGGAAGCGGAGAGTCACCTGCAGGTGAGCATGGCCTGGTTCTCGTGTTTGGGGCACATTAGTGGCGGGCCATGCTCGGATGATGTTCTGGCTTACTAGGCGGCGTCCCATCGACCAGAGCGTGTCCCGTCGTTTCCGACGCGTCCCCTTAGATTTCTGTCAGCATTGATTTCGCATTTGTATTGAATAGGAGAAGGTAGAGAGTTTTTTGTCCGAACCTTTCACCTTTTCTTAGCTACTAAGCCCCCTCTTTAAATAGGGGGAGGAAAGAGTTCTCACCCCACCTCCCGCCAGCCTCTGAGCCACCACCTCTTTTCCTTTCTTCTCACCGAATGCATCGGCTCCTAAGTGAGAGAGGGTAATGTCAGGGAGAGAAGAACTCACAAGTCCACCCATGATTCCAGAGCGTGATGTCGAGCTAGAGGTTATCCAACGTAGATGAGATGGCACGGTTCGCCTATGCTGAGGAGGGGTCGCCGCTGCCGAAGGAGAAAAGGCGCTAGAGGGCGATGAGCGTTGTCAATTTCGCCACCGTTGGTTGCGGCCTTCCTTCAGCGGGAGGCGCTTTCTGCCCCAACGTCGTTGTCAGGGTTGCGGCTGATGACGATGGCGTAGTCCCCGGGTGTCCCAACGGAGGCACCGTTGTCGAGGTTGCGGCCGATGACGATGGCATAGTCCCTGGGTGTCTCGGTGGAGGCGCCGTTGTTAGGGTTGTGGCCGATGACGATGGCGTAGTCCTTGGGCACCCTGGGGTTGGGACACCACAGTCACTGGCGTGGTGCTCATTATTGCAGATGATGGCACTTTCGAAGATCTGGTGAAGCGGTGGGACGTCGCCACCGGAGAGCATGGCGCGGCGACCGCAGTAGACGAACTGGTCTGTGTACATGCCCGGACATTGCCGATGGAGAGCTTGGCGTGGCGGCCGCAGTAGACAAACTGGTCCATGTACATGCCCAGACATTGCCGATGAAGAGCTTGGCGCGGTGACCGCAGTAGTATTCGTAGTAAAGCTAAGCAGAGACTGTAATTGAATAAGTTTGGGGAAGCCCCCGAGTGAACAGTCCTTTGGATTTTAGGAGTACACTAGTCCTTTATGTGCTGAAATCACTTTGTAAGTGGTGAATTTGTGCAATAATGAACAAGTTTTCATGTTTTGTTATGGAAAACAGTAATAGTTTTTCAGTTCCCTCTTTTTGTGAAGGGGTTTTGATACCTTCTCATGGCCCAAGTTGCAAAAGACTAGGAATGCGGGTGAATTAGTTCTGATTATGCTGGTGAGCAAAGAGGTTGTAGCCGCTGGGGCGTGGGTCTCCCGTAGTCCTACCAGTTGTACTCAGAACTTGTTCCCGAAATCTTAGTTTTTAGGACTTGTTATGAGAAGAACCGAAAAACTTAGATTAAGATTTGCAAAGATAACACACGAAGTGTTTGCAGAATGTGCTTGTATTATTTGTATCAGCCCCCGAGTGAGGTTCGGCCCCTAGCGATTTGCAAGGGTTGGATGTCACTAAAGATCGGAGATTTGTAAGGACAAAAACTAATAAGAAAAAACATGCGTTTATTTAAGGGTAAAAACGACGTAGCTGCTCAATGTTCCAGGCATTGGTGAAGACCTCGCCGTTGATGGTTTTCAACCTATAGGCGCCTAGGCAAAGTACTTCCGCGATGACGTACGGCCCCTCCTAGGGTGGGGAGAGCTTGTGGCGGTCCTTGTTGCTCTACACAAGGCGGAGGACGAGGTCCCCGACGTTGAAGGCTCGGTCCCGCACCCGTCGGCTATGGTACCATCGCAACGCCTGCCGGTACTTAGCTGAATAGAGGAGGGCAATGTCGTGGGCTTCATCTAGCTGGTCCATGGCGTCTTGGTGGGATGCCTCGGCCCCCTATTCATCGTATGCTCTGATTCTTGGTGCTCCATAGTCAAGGTTCATTGGGAGAACGGCCTCAAAATCATAGACCATGAAGAAGGGTGTGTAGCCGGTGGGCTGGCTAGGAGTTGTCCTTAGGCTCCAGAGCATGGCCAAAAGCTCAGTGAGCCAGCGTGCGCTGAACTTGTCCAACCGGTTGAAAATTCTAGGCTTAAGGCCTTGCAGGAGCATGCCGTTTGCGCGCTTGACCTGCCCGTTCATCCGGGGGTGAGCGACGACTGCCCAATCGATCCGGATGTGTTATTCTTCATAGAATCGAATGAATTTCCTACCAGTGAACTGCGTGCCATTGTCTATGATGATGGAGTTTGGTACTCCGAAGCGATGGATGATGTCGAGGAAGAATAGCACAGCTTGCTTGGATTTGATCGTGGAGATCGGTCGAGATTCGATCCATTTTGTAAACTTGTCTATGGTGACAAGTAGATGGGTGAAGCCCCCGGGTGCCTTTTTGAGTGGCCCAACCAGGTCAAGCCCTAGACCACGAAGGGCCATGTGATGGGGATCATCTGGAGCACCTGGGCTGGAAGATGCATCTGCCGAGTGTAGTACTGACACCCTTCGTAGGTGCGTACAATTTGCTCGGCGTCGGTTACTGTGGTGGGCCAGTAGAAGCCCTATCGGAATGCATTTCCAACCAAGGTCCTTGGCATGACATGGTGACCGCAGACTCCACCGTGGATATCGCTCAGCAGAAGTTTTCCCTGTTCGCCAAGGATACAGAGCTGTAGGATCCCGGTATGGCTCCATTTGTAGAGTTCACCTTTTACAAGAATGAAGGACTTGGCGCGACGTGCGAGCCGTCGGGCTTCCGTCTTGTCTACCGGTAGTGTGTTGTGGAGGAGGTAGTCGAGGTAAAGTGTTCTCCAGTCATTGGGAGGGCCAGTAGCGGTTCTTCCTATAGCGTCCTGGCTATGGACGACCTTGCCGAGGGGAAACGTCATAGGGTGTGACTCGAAGTAGTGGCGTAGCTTCCTTTTGGTGATGAGGATGGTGTAGAGGAGTTTCTAGATTTGGGAGTAGCGGGTTTTAGAGTCGAATAATACCTCGCTGATGAAATATACAGGGCGCTGCACCTTGAAGGGATGCCCCTCTTCTTCCCGCTCTACTACCAAGGCGACGCTAACCACTTGTGTGGTGGCTGCTATGTATAGGAGGAGGGATTCTCTGTTGCTTGGAGGGACCAGGACCGGGGGTTTAGTTAGAAATTGCTTAACCATGTCAAGCGCCTCCTGAGCCTTGGCTATCCACTCGAAGCGATCGAACTTCTTCAGGAGTCGATAAAGGGGGAGTCCTCGTTCGCCGAGGCGCGAAATGAATCGGCTGAGGGTGGCAAGGCACCCTGTGATCCGCTGAACCCCCTTTATATTTTGGATCGGGCCCATCCTTGTGATGGCTGATATCTTCTCTGGGTTGGCTTCAATGCCGCGCTCGAAGACAATGAAGCCGAGCAGCATGCCCCTTGGGACCCTGAAAACACATTTTTCAGGATTGAGTTTGATGCCGTTTGCTTGGAGTTTCGCAAAGGTTTGTTCGAGGTTGGTGACAAGGTGGTCAGCCCGTTTGGACTTAACTACGATGTCGTCGACGTAGGACTCAACGGTCCACCCGATGAGGTCTCTAAAGCAGTTGAACATACAGCGCTGGTAAGTTGCCCCTGCGTTCTTCAGATCGAACGGCATTGAAATGTAGCAGAACGATCCGAAGGGGGTGATAAAAGACATCGTGAGCTGGTCGGACTCTTTCATCATGATCTGGTGGTAGCCAGAGTATGCGTCAAGGAAGCAGAGGGTTTTGCACCCTGAGGTGGAATCGACTATTTGGTCTATTCGTGGCAAAAGAAATGGATCCTTTGGACATGCCTTGTTGAGGCCCGTGTAATCGACACATCCTCCATTTCCCGCTCTTTTTTGCACAAGAATGGGATTTGCTAACCACTCTGGGTGGTGTACTTCCCTGATGAACCTAGCAGCCAACAGTTTTGCTATCTCTTCACCGATGGCCCTGCGTTTTTCCTCGTCGAAGCGGCGTAGGCGTTGCTTCACCGGCTTGGAGCCTAGGAGGATTTTTAGGGTATGCTCGATGACCTCCCTCGGGATGCCTAGCATATTCGAGGGTTTCCACGCAAAGATATCTTTGTTATCGCGGAGGAAGTCGACGAACGCGCTTTCCTATTTGGAGGAGAGCACGGTTCCAATGCGGACTTTTTTGCCCTCGGAGCTGCTGGGGTCCACGAGGACCTCCTTGGACCCTTCTGCTAATTTGAACGGTCCGAATGACCTTTTTGCGTCAGGTGTTTCTTCAATGACCTCCTCCCTGAGGGTGGCGAGCTCTTCGGAGGCGATGACTGCTGAGGCATGGCTGCAGCATTCGACTTCGCACTCGTAGGCGCGATGGAAGGAGGTGCCGATGGTGATGACCCCGCGGGGGACCGACATATTCAACTTGAGGTATGTATAGATGGGGACGGCCATGAACTTCGCGTAACATGGACGTCCAAGGATGGCGTGGAAGGTTCTGGGGAACCCTACCACGTCGAAGGTTAGGGTCTCAGTCCTGTAATTGGACTGATCCCCAAAAGTGACGGGCAGATCGATCTGCCCCAGTGGTATGGCCTGTCTGCCAGGTACGACGCCATGGAAGGGTGCTCGAATGGGGTGGAGGTTCATTCGGTCGACGCCCATCTCGTCGAGTGTCTTGGCGTACAAGATGTTGAGGCCGCTGCCTCCGTCCATCAATACCTTCATGAGTCGCTTTGGGTCGACGATCAGATCGACAACCAGTGGGTACCTTCCTAGGTGTGGGACGGTATCCAGATGGTCAGTCCGGTCGAAGGTTATGGGGGATTCTGACCACCGAAGAAAGACGGGTGTGGCCGGTCCGGACGTATAGACCTCGTGGCGCGCGACCTTCTGGCGGCGTTTGTAGTCATAGGCTGTTGATCCTCTGAAGATCATGAGGGCGCCGTTCGGCGTCGGGAAGGCGTCGTCCTTCTCTTCTACATCGTCTGTGGTAGGGGCAGGTTCCTTCCCCTGCTCCCCTTTGTTGAGGCCCCCAGACAAGTATTTACGCATGAGGCCGTAATCCTTGTATAGATGCTTGGCCAGGAAAGCATGGTTTGGGCATGGCCCCTCGAGCATTTTCTCAAAGTGGTTCGGAGCGCCCTCCGTGGGCTTCTGGCCACCCTTACGGTCAGCGGCGGCCATGAGCGAGCTGTCGCACCGTTGCTTCTTGTTTTTTCTTTTGGCGGGACGGTTGGAGGCACCCTCACCGGCGTCCTCGTCCCGCCTCGCCTTGCCATCAAAGCGGTCGAAGATGGGTCCAACCGCCTCCTCCCCTGAGGCATGGCTGGTGGCAATGTCTAGGAGCTCCTTGGTAGTCCACGGGCCCCTTCGCCCCAGCTTGTGTACCAAAGACTCATAGGTTGTCCCGAACAGGAAAGCTCCTATCACGTTGGCGTCGACGACATTAGGGAGCTCGTTGCACTACCGAGAGAAGCGCCAGATGTACCCGCGGAGGGTTTCATCAGCCTTCTAGCGGCAGTTCTTGAGGTCCCATGGGTTTTCGGGGCGTTTATACGTGCCCTGGAAGTTCCCCACGAAGATCTCCGTCAGATCTGCCCAACTTTGAATGGCGTTGGACGGTAGGTGCTCCAACCATGCTCGCGCCGAATTGGCCAAGAATAGTGGGAGATTACGAATAATGAAATCGTCATCACTCGCACCATTGGCCTGACATGCAAGCCGATAGTCTTTGAGCCAAAGCCCGAGGTTTGTTTCCCTAGAATATTTAGGGATATTGGTTGGCGGTCGGTACCTTAGTGGGAACGCAGCGTTGAGGATGTGGCCTGAGGGCCTGGTAGGCCAGGGCTCGGGCTTTGGTCCTCGCCGCTGTCGTAGCGTCCGTCGCATCGAGGATGGTAGCCGCGGCGGGCTACCTCTCCTACATCGCCATGGGCGCGCCTACGGGCGTCGATGGTGCTGCGCACGTCGCGATCGTGGCCGAGACGTTGATGTACCGGGACGGCGGAGGGCTGCCTGCCGCCTGGCGGTGTCTGGTGAATGGATGCGTCCTTGGTGGAGCACACCGAGGGCGTGCGCTGGCTGGCGTCGGGCTCGCGTCGTCGGGACAGCGAGCTTTCTGCCTGCTGCGCCGCCGCACGCTCGAGCAACGTGCGAATTTCTCGGCGGGCGCGGTGATCCTCGGACGTCGCGGCCTCTGGAAGGCCATCATTGCGGCGATGTTTTGGCTCACCCGAGCGAAGTGAGGAAAGGTCCCATCATTGGTGAGGATCCTTTGGTGTACGGTGTGGGCCGTGGCACGGGCGCGTCCACCGCTTTTGCGGCGTTCGATCTTGCGATTGATGTCCGCGTACTCCCGGACGAGCCCTTGTCCGACCTCATCGATCTCCAGCTTACGGGCCCTCAGCTGCTCCATCCTTAGGCGAGATGGGGCCGCCGTCTCCTCCTCGGACCTGCCGCTAGGGTTGCTTGTCGGGGTGGCCTCTTCCCTGGAGACACTTTCGACGTGCCCCTCGGGGGTCTGCGCCATGAAGCATTCCCAGGAAGGGTGGTGGCTGCCCCTGCTGGAGTCAGAGTTGGAGGACGATCTAGGAGCCTGTGGAGGTTGCCGTGGCGTTGCGGAGACCGAACGGAAACGCTGTCGGGGCGCTCCACACGGTGCCTTCTAGAGAGAGGGTGATGCAGCGTGGGGCCTCCCTGGATAACTAGGTCCAAGGGAGTTGCCGAGCTGACCCTCAAGCCTCTGGTGGCTGAGGCTAACGGAAGGGAGAGACTGTACGACCGTGTGGGCCAGTGCCAGCTCTCCTCCTAGTGTGACGATGAAATCTAGGTCACCGAAACGCACGTGTACGCCCGGAACCCAGCTGATTGCGTGGGTGGCCATCCGAGGCCTGATTTGGAACGCGCAAAGGCCCCTACCTGGCGCGCCAACTGTCAGTGTTTTGTACAAGCACCGGCAAGTAAATTTATAGTAATGCACGTTAGGGCCGGATGGTGCGCTAAAGGACACAAGATTTATACTGGTCCGGGCCGAATGTCCCTACGTCCAGTCTGCTGCTGCTCGTGTTATTAGCACTGAAAAATAGTTTGTAGTAGGGGGTACAAATGATCGAGAGAGGGACTGGTCCCAAGTCTCTGATGGAAGGGTCGAAAGGAGTCCAAGAGCTTGGTAGCAGCTTGACTATGTGTGTTGTGTGTTGTGCCGTCAAAAGTCGGTCCCTTTCTTGAAGGAAGCGCATCCCCTTTTATAGATGAAGGGGACGGCTTTACAAGTGAGAGGGCTAGGGTGCGTACGCTACCTAGCCTTGTTGTTCACGTCTACCCAGCCTTGTTGTCCATTCCGGTGGGTGCGAAAGGATGATAAGCGCCTACAATACCATCGATGCCACTGTGGAATGTCAGGATGGCTACAGAGTACTGCCCCGCGTAGGGTATGGACTTTGGTACAGTGGTTTTGACTTATGAGCCTCGCCCAGTCTTGCTCCGCACGCCTTCTGGTTCCTATGAGTCTCTGTCGAAGGGACACGGGGTCGGGGTCTAGAGTAGCGCTGTGGGCAAGGTCTTCCGATTGGAGAGGGCGTCCGGAGGCTAAAGCGAGCCCTCCAATCTGGTGGACCTGAGGGGCCAAGAAGCAGACGCCGCTCCCCTATGATCATAACGTGGTGACTGCACATCTGTCATTCATGGAGGACGCGAGTCCTTTCCTAGACCGTAGTGGTTGTCGCATATCTACGTCGGGTTCCGTATCTCAGAGCTGAAGGCGGCACCTACAACTCTATAGGGCGAAGAGCACGCACCCACAACACTTTTCAGACTCTGCTACGTCCGGGAGGGTCTAGAGCACCCATCCCGTCGTTCCCTGACAGTACTTTTCCTGCCGAGGCGCAGGGTATGTTCCTTGAAGCCGCGGTTGACCCGAACGTCTTGTCCTACCCTGCACCTATCATCGTGAGGGAACAGGGAGAGGTTGTCAGGCAAGACGAATCCAGTCCTTGGACATCGAGTGAGGCAAGGTTCGTCCTCGGACGTCGGACGAGGCGGAGTCTAGTCCTTATCCTTTGGGCGAGACCGAGCCCATCCCTCGGGGGTCGAGCGAGGCAGAGTCAATCCCTAAGCTCTCGGGCGAGGCGGAGTCAATCCCTAAGCTCTCGGGCGAAGCGGAGCTGGCCCTTATCCCTCGAGCAAGACTGAGCCTGGCCCTCAGGGGTCGGGTGAGGCGGAGTCTATCCCTAACTCGGGCGAGGTGGAGCTGGCCCAAAGGCGTCGGGTGAGGTGGAACCAAACTCCCGTCACTCGGGCAAGAGACGCAGCGGCGCCCTTGTCTGTCTAGAAGTTTTTAACGTTCGATGGTTATTGGTTCCACCTCCTGTGGTACCCCGGTGTTAGGTCCCCGACAAAAGTTACTATAACTAGAGATACTATTGCTTCTCGTACAAAAGTCCCTATATTAATGAAAAATACCCTACCTTTGAGTCCAAGCTTCGTCTTGGATACAACTGATCAAGAGAATTTTATCATTGCTTAAAGATATCAAGAGGTTCAAAAAGAAAAGAAAATTGCTAGAAGATGTACCAAAAGCACCGATTATGCAATACTCCCTCCGGTCTATTTTATTTGGCGCAAGTTACAATGACACTTTGACCATTCATTTGCTTTATATTATATTATTTATGTTTATAAACTTATAATCATTGGACAGTATAATTCTTTACAAATCTAATCATATAAAGTTTGTATTATAATAATTAATTGGTCAAAGTTTTTAAAGTTTGAATCTTGATATACGTGTGCGTCAGATAAAATGGACCGGAGGGAGTAATTCTTATAGATGAGATCTTCTCCGTTCTTCATGTTACTCAAAGGATCGCTATTGAAATGCTCAGAATTCCAATACAAGGAAGCATTGTCCAAGGCACGAAGCTGCTGACTGTGTTCAGGCGACTAGCTAGGCTTATGAAAAAAAAGTAAAGGCCATCTCATCTCCCTCAATTGTTTATATGTCCAATTTGCCTCCGTCAATCAGGAAACAGATTTTAGACTCATTTAACTTTTGAAACCATCCAATTTACCTTTCTGAATAGTTTTAAAGTGGTTTTGGTTGATATGATGCCACGTTAGTCATCCTATGTGGCGCCATGTCATTTAGGGAATCTAGAATTTGTTAAAAATAAAGTTGTAGAAATAACTTTAAAAAATATCCAAGTATTGTTTTTTTCAGTAAATATGCATTTAAAAATACTAATTTGATTTAATATTAAAAATTTATAGAAAAATTGTTTTAACTCAGAAAAATATAAAACTAGTTTCATACTTTTACTAAAATCATGCTATATTTTCTGTGAGCTACACACCATAATGTAGAGCATGATTTTAGAAAACGCATGAAGTCTAGCATCCTTCGCATGTCTAAACTGCATGCCTTTCTGCTCGATCATGTGCTTTGGGTAAGTACGCAAACCTACGATGATGACATCGCGTCCATCTAGATGTTGCTTGCTAAGTCGCAGACGTTGGATTGAGAATCTAATAAGTTGCATGTCGTCTGCCGCTGATGGTCCAATGAGTCTGCTCAAGTCATCGTCGTGATGTCCTCTGGAGAGGATAGTGCTGCTACAAAGTTAAACCACATGATACATGTTGTTAATATGCAATCAGAACTTGAATAATTTTTTTTTTGTTTTAGATTTTTCGTGCATGTCTCGACATATAAGCAATGCATTGTTGTTGGGCTAGGGAAAAGCAGTTTACATAGCAGGTTGTCGAATCCTCACATCCTAGTCCTCAGCACCGACGACAACCATGTGACACAATATAGGAGTAGATGGATTGTGGACCGTGGGCTAGCTGGTTTTCTAGATACTGAAAGTCTAGCTCACCGTCGCCCCCTATCGTCTTCCCCACCGAGCCCACCCGTCCAGCATGTCCACGAATCTTCTCCAAGCTCCTCGGACTACATCTACATGCATGTCCATTCCAGATTTCTAGTTCCAGATACCAGGTTCAGTGATGGGATGACCGAAATTGAAAGACACACGGAAGGCCACCGACGTTACCAAGTGCGTGATGACCTCGCAGTCGTTCCTAGCCCTGTCCGGTGGCGGACAGCCAGCCTCTGAGGTCTTGTTGGATGTAGATCCTGCCGCTGACCCGGACGATGACGGAGATGAACGAACTGGTCCTTGCTAATTGTCATAGAGGGGCTGGTAGCCAGAGGCCAGGTCGATGATGGCAAGGCTCTGGTAGGAGAGGTAGTGTAGGCACTGCAGTACGTGCGGTTGTGGATGACGGTGCCGCAGCTGTTGGCGCTGCAGTCGGAGTCGAGGACGCCGGTGAAGTGGACGAAGACAAGGGTGCGGGAGACCATGTCGCAGATGCGAAGGTCTTAAGAGTGCTACACATCCCTATGTTTGCTTCCTCTATCATGTGCAGCATGCGATCCATCTTCGCCTGGAGCTCGGCGATGGCGGCGATGGACAGTGTAGATCCAGGTTGGGACATACCGAGACACCAAGTAGCAGATCCACACGATCTCGATGAGCACGGTGATCAGCCAACCACAACAACCACAGAATCTGATGAACTCAGAGAAAATTTCTCCAAATTCCACCAAATCAAGCAGCTATCGGTGGAGAATTTTAGGGTCTCCACACACGAACTTTCTCAATGGATGGCTCTGATACCAAATGTCACGATCCTTGAGATAAATACCAGCGTACACGCACGGCGGGGCGAGATCGGCGGCGCCATCTCTGAAGAAGAACGGAGAAGAGGGGAGAAATAGAAGGTTTGGAGGTAGTAGATTAGCTCATTTCATTATCGATACTGTCTCCACAGCAACCAAGAGTATATATGGTTCCACACACATAGGCAAAGCTCAACACGGTTAAAGGCACGTAGGCCTAAATAGACGACCCACTCCCTAATACTATTAGGAGCCTAGGGCCCATGTCATGACAGGTAGCAGCCGACCACTTGCCGCATGCCGCTCATCTCGTGGCGCAGAAATGTTGGCAACCTCAATCACTTCTCCAGTAACAAGCAGCAAGCAGGGGAGTAGGTGCTAGGGGAAAGACACTAGGAGATACTAGAAGCAAGAGATCTGGGTACATGAGAGAGGACTAGAAGAGAAAGAGGAGCAGTAGACTAGAGATAGAGATGTGTGTCTGGTTCTCTGAATAATCTTCCCCCTCTTTGATGCGCCTAGTAGTGCTGCTACTTTTGTACTGTACTTGGGCTTTGTCGAGAGCAATTGCTGGCCGAGATATGTCTGGTTGTCTGAAGGAAATAATCTTCCCCCCTCCTCGATGCTCCTACTGCTGTTAATTTATGTATTTTACATGTTCTGCAACACTATTTCAATAGTACTTTCTGTTAGTTTATGTATTTTACCTGTTCTGTAACACTATTTTAGCAGTAATTTTTCAGTGAACGAACAGTGCTTTTCTGTCACAATATTTTAGCATAAGTATCAATATAAGCCAAATTTCAGCCAAACGAAAAAGGGTTGTATTTTGGCCGTGTCGATTGGGACCGGCAGAGGGTGGGCGGGTGAACCAGCCAGTTGCGTTGAAAGAAGTCCTCCCTCAAACCAAACACATGTTAAAACTTCAATCAACCACATGTTAAAACTTCTATGGCATTAACACTCTGTGAGAAGTGAAGATCTTCAAATTCTGATCAGAGACACAGACGAATTTTATTTGGATCATATTTGTATGGTGACACTCGCAACCGCATTTGACATAAAAATAGCTCAGAAGCATATAATCGCTCCTTGAGGGATCTTTCTTGTACATATCAGAACTTGCTAAAGAACTCGCAGATGTGATCAGAGACCTCGTTAGGCTTCTCCTGGTTGATGAAGTGGCTCACTCCCTCCATAACAACCACGTCCTCTAGATTTGGCACGCTTGCCTTGAAGCCACCCTTGTGAATGTAGTCTGGTACCCCTGGGGCGTTGTATGTAATGTCTAGGTCCCCAACAATGAATTTCGACGGAACTTTTATCTGAGCTCCAGTCCATGGTGCAGAAAGCTCCCAACTCCTGCATGAACACAACATGGATCTCGTGAGACCTTACAAATGCCTCTGTTAGCTCTGAATAAAGCCTTTGTACATAAAGATTGAATTTATATTGGCTGGCACCAACTATCTATCATTAACCCCTCTCATTTTCAAACATTACACTAGCTCTGCCTCAGAAAACTTGAGATTCTAGTTATCCTATCAAACTATCTTACATTTGACCAAGTCTAAGACAGTATTTATATTACCAAATAAGTATGACACGGAATATGTTTTCATATTATACCTACTAGGTGTTATAAATGTTGACAATCTTCTCTATAAGATTGATCAAACTTAAAATGATTTGCTTCACACGAAGCTAAAACGACCCCTCACCCACACACACCCAAACCCCGCCAAAAAAGTGTAAATTAAAATCAAATCAACTTGGGACATTTGAAAGAATAAACAACAGTAAAATCATAAAGGTATGCACTACAGAATATCAAATAAATAGCATTCGTCCAATCAAACGTGAACTGAGTTTCAGTTATCCCATGGCAAATAAAAACGGGAAATAAAGAAGTAAACTGCAAAATCAAAATTGTTAACTGGCCATAAGACACATACCTGTGTATGCATCTGTAGTAGTTAAATCCTCCAGTAAAGCCTGTTTTTGCAAATTTTTCTGCATAGTAAGAAATATCTTCCTCTGATAGCCATGGAGGACAAGTTCCATCTGAATCCAGAGAGTCAAAGAAGCTCTTGTCCTTAGGTAGAATTAGAGCAGCTGGCTTGCGCATGCCGAATGTTTTCTTAAACACAGACTTGATGTCATACAAAGCGAATTCAGCTTCAGCAACACCAGGTTCCTGTATGCATTCTTATGTAATTCAAATGCGCAGTATTTTTCAAAAAAGAAAAAAAAAACATGTCTAAAGGGACATTGATATGCCCAAAATATATCATAATATAGAATTAAAATAGCTAGTTCCACACAACCGCACTATGGTAATGCGACAAAGTAGATGATTTCAAGACAGTGACATCCAAGAATTGTTATTGCCCTTGAAAATTTAAATCAACTAAAATTAGTAAGACAGTATGAATAGTTAGTTAAGTTTTACATCTCTAAAAGACCTGGTGCTGCATGCTGATGTTCATCATAGAGGTCCAAAGAAGGCTTGATATTTCCAGTAAACAATGCTTTTATATGGACCCTTGCACAAAACTGTTTTTTTCTCCTCGAACACGTAGAAGAGCTGTGTATCATTATATTAGAAGAAACCTTGCATATAACTGTTACTGTGTTGATATTAATTTGTTGTAAGGAAAAAGAAATCACGGGAGTAAGTATTCAAGTTTCTATAAAAAATGATCTGCTAACAACCTCTCAATTGAGTCTAAGGGCTGTACTTCATTTTTTAAATCAAAAGTTCCAATTAGCATTTATTTCGTCACCCTTATCTATCGGCAACTGTGATACTCCTAGCTGTTATTGGCCACTCCCGGTATTATCTGTGCGGCGGTGCCAAATCCGATCCTTCCTCAGTGATTTTAACAGCTAGGAGAATCAAATTAAGGCACCAAGTAATCATTCCAGCATCTATCCAACCAATCTGCCAAATTAGGCCCCGTTTGGCCGGGCTCCGGCTCCGGCCTGTCGGCCGCCCAGCGGGCGACACCCGGTTACTGTTCATCGGAGCCGTTTTTCCTCTCTTCTCCTTTCCCCTTTCACTGACACAACCGGAGCCGGAGAAGCTCGTTTTTCTGGCTCCACAGCGCCGGCCTCTGGACACCTGTCGGCCGCCCAGCAGCCGACACCTTGCCACAGTGCAGAAGCCGAAGCCCGCGGGAGCCCGGTCAAACGGGGCCTTAAACGAGTCAACGAGAATAATGCCAAACGCACGAACGAATGGTTATCTGGGCAGAGGACGGAACATGATTACTTATCATAAATAAGACCATTGATTGATCCTGCCTGGCCCATAGGAGACTGCAGTAGCAGTATGCAATGGGGATGGAGCAGAGTACTCCACTTGTTTACCTGGAAGCGGCACATGTAGTAGTCTTCGCCGCAGACAGCCCTGATGGCCTGGAGCGGGCTCATCTCCGGCCGCCGCGGGTGGTACACGACGCTGAGGTTCACGAGCGCCCGCACCAGGTCCGGTCGGAGCAGACACAGCTGCCACGCCACGATGGCGCCCCAATCGTGCCCCACCACGAACACCTGCAGCGAGAAGATAACCCGATCAAAAAGAAAGAGAGAAAAAAAAAAAGTCAACGTCGCGTTTCTGCTTCGCAGCTTGGTGCAGTGCAACGAATCGAACGGATTGCTGCAGTAAAACCTGGGGCTGGCCGAGGTCGGAGATGAGCGCGACGAGGTCCCCGACGACATGGAAGGTGGTGTAGCTGGACGCGTCGGGCGGGGAGTCGGAGTCGCCGTAGCCGCGGAGGTCCGGGGCCACGGCGCGGTAGCCGCGCGCCGCCAGGGCGGCCATCTGGTTGCGCCAGCCGTACCAGAGGTCCGGGAAGCCGTGAAGGAGCAGCACCACGGGGGCGCCGCCCTCCTCGGGCCCAGCCTCCGCCACGTGCAGGCGCACTCCGTTCGCCTCCACCGTCCGGTGCCGCACCCCCTCCACCGTGGCCGCCATCTCTTGTCTGCTCCGCGTGCTCACCAAGGCGGGACTGGCTCGGGCAGCTGCTAGTCTGCTACCCGTCACGCACGCGCAAGCCACCTGCTTTTGTAGAGGGGCCCGCCGGCTGCTGGCTTTGGAAGCGCAGCCGGGGCTGGCCTGTTTGGTTCACAGCGTGGCCTGGGGGTGCTCGTCCAGGCAGCTCGATCCGGCCGCCAGGCGCTCAAAATCGACGGCCTGGGGAGCTGCCTGGCCCAGGCGCCTTCACCAGGGTCGGAACCAAACAGGCCTCGGGCGTGCGAGGCGGCCGAGCGGATGGTGTCACAGGGAAACTCCCTGGCGGGAGTGCGCCTTCGAAGGAGAGAGACACCATTTCATTTACATGTATTCCTGTGTGTCTATGATGAGTGGGGCCAATGGCCAGCCATCGTGTGTAATAAGGAGTGGGCTGTAAACTGAAACCCCCATTGCAATTCACAGAAAACAAAAACGGCAAGAGGGACCTGACCTCTGCTCGTCCTTCCATCTCTGTGCCTACTTGGTGACCTCACGTGGACACGAATGCCGGCGGCCAAGGGGTGTGATAGATGGGCGGCGCATGCGAAACAGAGAGTAGAGTTTATGCTGATTCGTGGAGAGTTTTCTGGCGGATAGCGCTAGGTCGTAGGCGGCAAGACGGCGAGGGCTTGGCAGTTTTCGGGGTTTCCCTAAGGAGGCTAGGACTAGACGGGTGTCGCTGCTCTCGATTTCCTCATTATCGTGGAGACGCGGACTACACCTGATGTAGCATAATAGTAGGTGACCATCCGCCTATAAATTTGGATGTATGAACATCTAAATTAGTCGATATTTATATCCACTAAAATGTTAATATAAACATATGTGTTTGTGTTACATTCTAATATTCCTTTTTGTTATTTTTCTTTCAATTCCATATATGTATTCGAAAAGATATTAGTATCTGATATTATTTGTTCTAAAAATAACAAAGTACCTACTCAAACAATTTAAAAGATATTAGTATCTGATATTATTTGTTCTAAAAAGAACAAAGTACCTGCTCAAACAATTTAAAACTTATATATCTAACTAATTACTAATATTAGTTATATTAATTTTAATATTACAAATGATATTCATCATATGAACTATTTAAAAGTTATCTACATGGATAATGACATTATGTTATTTTTAACATTACTAATGATAAATAAAGGTTAGTTTAATCAATTTTAATATGGAATTAGGGATTATCATATTATTTAAAATGCTTTACTTTATTTACTATTAATAATAGTATTTTATATATTTTATTGATTAGTTGATATATTTAATTGATGAAATATTTATTGACAAATATGTTATTTTTTATGAGTTGTCTTTATCTATAGGGACCCATCCTGTAGGTGGGGGCGGCCGCCCCAGCTACTGGCTGTCGAGCCTCAGAGACCTCACTATTTTTTTCCCCTTTGAATCCATGGCCGGTGATGATTTTTGTTACTTGCTTGAAGAAGTGGCGGCGGCGACAGCGTCTGTTCCAGCCGATTGGAGGAGAAAGCCTCCTCCTGGGCTTGCTGTTGACGTAGGCGGTAATGGGATGTTTATGGGCCAAGCAAATTAAGATAAGTAGACAGTGAATAGTCCAATTAGCTGGTAGCCCAGTTAGCTCTAGCCCAGCATAGAAGGGGCAGATAGCATAGTCACCTCGCAGGCACGGATACGAGGCGCACCTAAGGCTGGACGAAAAATTCAGAGATCTTAGCTCGCTCGGCTCGTGGCCGGCTCGAACCGAGCCGAGATTTTAGCTCGTTAGCTATAACAAAACAATTCGAGCTAGCTCGTAAGCCGCTCACGAGCAAAACGAGTCACGTTTCTAGAGAAAAAAGTAACAGAATTTATATTAGTTTTTGTATTATTGTCTATCACTTTACAAATGGTTGATGACCGATCTAGACCTTAAAAACTTAGGATTATTATGACTTTGTTGTTTCATTTTGAGTAAATTGCACGGTCGGTCCTTAAAATATTGGGCTAATTTCGTCTGGATCCACAAACTATGAAATCGCACTCTTAGCTCCCCAATCTACTTAATTCGGTCCATATAGGTTCTAAACAGCACAGGCGGTGTTAAGCCATCGACGTGGCTGCCCACGTACGCACGAACCGCTTCACGTAGCAAGGACACGTCTGGTTGCTGTGTGCGCTGATCGCCGTGCCGCTCCTCTACTACCTGACCAACATGCATACTACGACCACGCTCCGGCAGTAGCAGCACCCGACGACGGCTGTCGCCGGGCCCTAGGCCGCTCCCGCTCGTCGGCAACCTCCTCGACTTGCGCGGCGGCAACGGCAACTTCCACCACGCGCTGGCGCGCCTCACGCGCGTCCACGGCCCCGTCATGCGCCTCAAGCTCGGGCTCACCACAGCCGTGGTCATCTCCTCGCGCGACGTGGCAAGGGAGGCGTTCACGCGGCACGACCGAGGTCTCTCCACGCGCGCCGTCCCGGACATGGCCCGCGCGGCCGGGTTCTCCGAGCGGTCCATGATCTGGCTGCCCGCGTCGGACCCACGGTGGAAGGCCCTGCGCGGCGTCACTGCCGCGCAAGCCTTCTCCCCACGCAGCCTCGCCGCGGCGCGCGGCGTCTGGGAGCGCAAGGTGCGGGACTTGGTGGGCTACTTTCGCCGGCGGTCCGGGTCCGGGCAGGAGGTGGTGGAGGACGTCGGCCAGGCCGTGTATGGCGGCGTGCTCAACCTCGTGTCCAGCGCCCTGTTCTCCATCGACGTGGTCGACGACGTGGGCGCCGAGTCGGCGCGAGGGCTGCGGGAGCTCGTGGAAGAGATCGTCGACGCGATCGCGAGGCCCAACGTGTCGGACCTCGTCCCTTTCCTTGCCCTGCTCGACCTGCAAGGATGGCGGCGTTGGATGGCACGACCCTTTCGCAACGTCTTTCGGATCTTGGATGGCATAATCGACAGGCGGTTGTCCGAGTCCGACGACGACGACGTGTCCCCTGCTGCTTCCTGCTCCAGCACCTCCGGGGTGTACCAGATGCAAGGGTTGTAGGCGGCGACGGCGGCGTTGATGGCGTTTGCTGCTTTCGCCGACGCCCTAGGGTTGGGCCTGGGGTTGGTGGCGGCCACGGTCGCCGCGGACTGCCCGAACCCGGCGACCTTGACGTGGAGGGGCGAGTCACCGTGCCGCGTCCTGACGAGCACGTTGGACTGGTTCAGGTCGCCGTGGTAGATCTTCCTCGAGTGCAGGTACTCCATGCCGCGCGCGATCTGCAGCATCAATCCTCGAGTGCAGGTACTCCATGACGACGATGGCGAGCGAGAAGGGCACCGGCCGCTTGGCGCTGTTCACCTCCTTGACGTGGCTGGCCAGGTCCTTGGTCATGAGCTGGTCCATGACGAGGAAGAACTCGCGCTTGTCCTCGTCGTGGAAGCAGTACCGGCAGTGCGCCACGAAGGTGAGCAGCGCGGCCTTAGTGCCCAGGGCGTCGGCGCCGACGAAGTGCTTCACCGCGAAGGCCTCCCCCATCCACTGCACCCCCTTGAGGTTGCCCACCAGCCGCCTCCGGACGTGGAAGTCGCCCTTCAGGCGCACGGACGCCGGGTGTTGGTAAATGGAGTCACTTTCAGAGTGACGACCGTGGCGCACTGCCGGTACTGCTCTACTACAGTATATTAGTTTTAGCTCGTTAGCTATAAGAGCACCCCTAGTGTAACGGGTGTGCCTAAAATGGGCTCCACTGCTGAAATGACTCGCTGTGGTATTGAGCCCATAGTGTATCGACCCAACTTGAGCCTATAGCCGGACCCACGCAGAAAGAAAAAAAAAGCGACGGACATTTCTTCGCTGTGGTATTGTGTCATGTGTCAGTGTGATATATTTTTTTATTGCAAAGGAAGCGGGTTCGATGTATTGAACCTAGGTCTCCATCAACACCCTCCCACAGTGTATCGTACCGGATCCTTTGTTTGCATTAAATGCATAGACTCAGCTTCGACACCCACACTGCGGGTGCTCTAAGCACCCGCAGTGGAGGGTCTTAGGCCGGGTCGATGCACATCAAACCAACATCTATACACTGCAGCATCAGTTCTATATAGACCCAGCGTCCATCCATCGAACCGGCTCCCATGAAATAAAATACTCTTTTCTTTCCTATCATCTTCTCTCTCTAGATGAGACAGGTACCTGCTGAGTCCGGTGGGTGGCCGGGTGTAAGCGTGAAAAGGTGGGGCTACCGATATTTTAATATACTATGGGCTCGCTTAAAAATACAACCCCCAGTTCTATACATTGTGACCAAATTAATAGGGAACATCACATCTTTTTATAGACACAGGATTGATTCTATACACTGCGGATGCTCTAACGAAACAACTCGAGCCTCGTAAGCCGCTCACGAGCAAAACAAGCCACGTTTCCGAAGAAAAAAGTAGCAGAATTTATATTAGTTTTTGTATTACTTCTTGTGTTTTACTTTACAAATGGTTAATGACTAGTCTAGACCCTAAAAACTTAGGATTATTATGACTTTTTTGTTTTATTTTTAAGTGGATGTATGGATACTTATGGACGCATTTTGTATGGTATGAAGTATGGACCATGGATGTATGGTGCAATACTATAGTATATTATTATACTTTATATATGTTAGCACATATCAATTTTTTTTTTCGATTTAAGACTTCTGGATGTGTTATTTTTGTATTATTACTACTCTCAAGTTTTAAATAAAAGCAAATATTATATTTGGTGTATTTTTTTTTGTACTTGGCTCGCGAGCTTAACGAGCCAGCTCGAACTCGTAAACGAGCCGAGTCGAGCTGATCTTTTGGCTCATTAAGATAATAAGGCTCGTTACTCAACGAGCCAGAACTAGGCGAGCTGAGCTGGCCGGTTATCCGGCCCTAGCGCACCCCGTCCTCTGTTCTTGTCGTGCTCGGATAGCGTTTCTCTCCACGGAATATTGAGCGAGCGCTTGGGCGCATGGCTAGGAGACGTGGCCGACTGGTGACGCCTCGAATCGGAGTTCCGGTGGCTTGATTTCTCAAACCCGAGCCTCTTGATCTACCGTCGATGGAGCATGGGTATATTCATAACATTCATCATGTTCTTTTGATGGATTTTTAATGGTTTTGTGAAAAACAAAAGTTATTTTTAATTTTAGAGGCACTACTCCGTATTACCTAAAAACTGTTGTTTGCTCACTATTTTACTATAATTTGTGCGATTGCATGTGTGTGTTGTTTTTTCACATCTTAAGTTTAATCCCTATTTGTATAATGATTCAGTTCTTGTAAAACAATCAATGAATCAAATAGATATTTGCAGCGGCGGATCCAGGAAATATTTCAGGGGGCTGAACAACACTGTTGCTCGATCTTAAGTCTCAGCCCCCCTACACTATAGAACTTTGGTTAAAAATTCATGGGGGTCCACAAAGGGTTCCACTGCTCCGGTATGGGTAGGGGGGCTCGAGCCATCCCCCCGCCCCACCGTCGGATCCGTCCCTGGATATTTGTTGTTATGAACGACGTATAGGAATATGAAGTAAAGAATCAAACCACAGAGGAGACACACGATTTAACGTGGAAAACCCCTCCGATGTGAAGGGGAAAAACCACGGGCACCAGCCAGCAACAATCTCACTATCTCAAGAGTTTTGGGTTACACGCCTATAGCGGCTTACAAGAGAATCAAGTCTCCACGAAACCCTAGCAAGGGTATATATACGCTCCGGCCCAAGCCTCCGGCGACGGGCCTCCGCTTCGCTCCGTCAGAAGCCTGGCCTATATCCTGGAGTGAATTTGGAACAACTCCAACAAACTCCACCTTGAGACAAATTCATCTTGTATCATAAATCAACCCTTCATCCTGAACATAACAAAGATAGAAAACCACTGGTGCCAACAATAGTCTCTTGGACTATCCAATTAAACCAACTAAGCTTGAGCACAGCTCAAACTTAGCAACAGGAACAGGCTTTGTCATCATATCAGCAGGATTATCATGAGTACTAATTTTGCATACCTTCAGCTTACCTTCTTCAATCACATCACGCACAAAATGATACTTGATATCTATGTGCTTAGTTCTCTCATGGAACATCTGATCTTTAGTGAGGTAAATTGCACTTTGACTGTCACAGTGCAAACTTATGCAAGATTCAACTCCACAAAGCTCAGCGTACAAACCTTTCAGCCAAATTAATTCTTTGCACGCTTCACAAATAGCCATATATTCTGCTTCAGTAGTAGACAAAGCAACAACTGACTGTAAAGTAGCCCTCCAACTCACAGCACAACTGCCAACAGTAAACACATAACCTGTAAGTGATCTTCGCCTGTCTAGATCAGCAGCATAATCAGAATCCACATAGCCAATAAGACCCTTATCAGTTCTTCCAAACTTTAAACAGGAATCTGCTGTGCCTCTGAGGTACCTAAAAATCCACTGAACTGCCCTCCAATGTTCTTTGCCAGGATTAGACATATATCTACTAACAAGACTCATAGCATATGACAAATCTGGACGAGAGCAAACCATGGCATACATCAAAGACCCAACAGCACTAGAATAAGGAACCCTTGACATGTATTCAATCTCTGCATTTGTACTAGGACACTGAGCAGCTGACAACTTAAAGTGAGGTGCAATAGGGGTACTAACAGCCTTAGCATTTTGCATGTTGAAACGCTGAAGAACTTTCTTGATATAATTTTGTTGACTAAGAAATAGCAAACCAGATTTTCTGTCTCTACTAATTTCCATACCAAGAATTTTCTTAGCACTACCAAGATCTTTCATATCAAAACCACTACTCAATAGCTTCTTTAACTTAGTGATTTCAATCTTACTCTTGGCAGCAATCAGCATATCATCAACATATAACAGCAAATATATAGGTGATCCATTAACATGCTTGATGTAAACACAGCTATCATACTTAGATCTTTTAAAACTGTGTGCTAACATAAATGAATCAAACCTCTTGTTCCACTGACGAGGGGACTGTTTCAAACCATACAAGGATCTCTTCAACTTGCACACATATTTTTCCTTGCCGGGCACTATGAACCCTTCTGGTTGGTCCATGTATATGTCCTCCTCAAGCTCTCCATGCAAAAACGCAGTCTTCACATCTAACTGCTCAAGCTCAAGATCATGTGAAGCAACAATACTAAGGAAAGTACGAATTGAACTGTGTTTTACCACTGGAGAGAACACATCATTGTAGTCAACACCCGGAATTTGACTGTAGCCTTTAGCAACTAACCTTGCCTTATACTTTGGAGGCTCGCTTGGAGATAAACCCTTCTTTCGCTTGAAGATCCATTTGCAGCTGATGGTCTTCTTATTCTTAGGCAAAGGTACAATCTCCCATGTACTGTTCTTCTCAAGAGACTGCATCTCCTCATGCATAGCAGAAATCCAATTCTCAGTATCACCACAACGAATAGCTTCTTTATAGGTTGCTGGCTCATGAACATTCTCCACCTGTTCAGCACAACTCAAAGCATAGTAAGACAAATTACACTCTTCAATAAGACGCTTAGAAGGTGCAATTGTCCTTTTTGACTTGCGTTGAGCAATAGGTAAATCCTCCTCTAACTGCAAAATAGGAGGAGTTTGCTGAACATCATCATGAGCATCATCCTCAGCAACATCATTATCATGGTCACCATGCTCATCAATAGGCTCCACCTGCACACCTGTATCATCATCAACATGCTCCACCTGCATGCGCATACGCTGCAGCTCTTTTTCTGGAACATGATCTGAGGGCAAACTGTCAGTAAACATCACAGATTCATTGAAAACAACACTCCTGCTCATAAAAGTCTTTCTTGTTTCAGGATTCCACAATTTATAGCCTTTGACTCCCGAACTATAACCAAGGAAAAGACACTTAACAGCTCTAGGCTCTAATTTTCCATTATCAACATGAGCATAAGCAGTGCATCCAAAAACTTTCAACTGTGAATAATCAGCAGGCGTACCAGACCATACCTCAATGGGAGTTCTTTTATTTAGTGGAATAGAAGGCGACCTGTTTATCAAGTAACAGGTAGTATTAGCAGCTTCAGCCCAAAAATGCTTGCTCATCCTGGCATTAGACAGCATGCAACGGGCCTTAGATATGATGGTTCTGTTCATGCGTTCGGCCACACCATTCTGTTGTGGAGTATGGGGTATGGTGTGATGCCTAACAATGCCTTCCGATCTGCAATAATCATTAAATTCACGTGAACAAAATTCTCCACCATTATCAGTACGAAGCAATTTTACCTTCCTTTCAGTTTGCCTTTCTATCATTACTTTCCAGTCCTTAAAAGCAGCAAAAGTATCATCTTTCTGTTTCAGAAAATAAGGCCAAACCCTTCTAGAGTAATCATCAATAATTGTAAGCATGTAACGAGCACCACCAAGTGAGGACTTACGGGAAGGACCCCATAAATCAGCATGAACATAATCAAGAGTACCTTTAGTGGTGTGAACAGAAGTGTTGAAATGTACCCTTTTATGCTTCCCGAAAATACAATGCTCACAAAACTTTATTTTACTCGAAGTGCAGCCATCCAGCAGGTTTCTCCTCATCAATTCTGCCATACCATGGTGACTCATATGTCCCAAACGCATATGCCAAAGGTTAGTTTTACTAGGTTCATCATTAGTAATAGCAGCAACAGCGGAATCAGAACCAGGTAAAGTACACCCTCTAAGGACATATAACTTTGCAGAATTAAGATCACCTTTCAAGCAAACAAGAGAACCTTTTGATACCTTCAGAACGCCATCTGAACCGGAATATTTGTAACCTTCTGCATCAAGCGTGCTCAATGAGATAAGATTTCTGGACATCCCTGGTATATACCTGACGTTTTTCAGCGTGCGTGTCATGCCATCATCAGTCTTGATCTGAACTGATACAATCCCCACAATGTCACACGGGTTATCATCTCCCATCCGCACAACATCCCGTTTCTGCACAGACTTATACGAGCTAAACCAATTTCTGTTAGTGCAAATATGAAATGAACATGCGGAATCGAGAATCCATTCATCATGACCAGCAACACAACCAGCAAATACTACCAGACAATCTCCAGAATCATCATCAGACGCAGCAGCAGCAACAGAGACCTTACCAGCCGACTTGTTTTTCCTCTTCTCCTTATTATGTACTTTTCTGCAATCCTCAACATTATGATTTGTCAGCTTGCAATAAACACAGAACTTTTTATTACCATGCGGCTTGGACTTTGAACGGCCTCTCCTTTCGTAGTTCTTTCTACCATCATTGCCATCATTGGAGGATCTGTTTTCAGTTCTGCCTCTCACATGCAAAGCATCGCCCTTGGAGGACGACGTCCCGTCATTCTGCACCATGCCTCTCATCTTCTCCCTAGACTGGAGAGCCTCGTAAACTTCCTTTAGGGTTAGTTCATCACGGCTCAAAAGTATGGTGTCACGAAAATTTGCATACGAATTTGGCAAAGAACATAGCAGCAAAAGACCTAAGTCCTCATCATCATACTTCACCTCCATCGACACTAGGTCGGCGACGATCTTCTTGAATTCAGCGATGTGGCTCATCACTGAATCCTCCTCCTTCATCTTCAGGGTGAACAGCTTCATCTTCATCTGCATCTTACTGGTTAGATCCTTGGACATACAGATCGATTCCAGTTTCAGCCATAGTTCTGCAGCAGTTTTCTCTTTCAGACACTCCTGCAAAATATCATTATGAAGATGCAACTGAATTAGGGCGAGCGCCTTCTGATCCTTGCGGATCTCTTCTGGAGTCCACTCGGCCTTCCTCTTTCCGAAACTATCCAGCGCCTCATCATAGTCATGAGTCTGCGCCAGAATCCCCCACATCTTGACTTGCCATAGCGAGAACCGCGTGTCGTAGTTCAGCAGCGGAAGATCGAACTTCATCGACGTCGTCATGAACCCTAACAGCAACCAAAGCTCTGGTACCACTTGTTATGAACGACGTATAGGAATATGAAGTAAAGAATCAAACCACAGAGGAGACACACGATTTAACGTGGAAAACCCCTCCGATGTGAAGGGGAAAAACCACGGGCACCAGCCAGCAACAATCTCACTATCTCAAGAGTTTTGGGTTACACGCCTATGGCGGCTTACAAGAGAATCAAGTCTCCACGAAACCCTAGCAAGGGTATATATACCGTACCGTACCGCGGGGGGCTCCGCCCCCCGCACCCCCCGAACACAGGGGCGAGACCCGATGGGCCGGCTTCAGACTCCGCTACGCTCCGGCCCAAGCCTCCGGCGACGGGCCTCCGCTTCGCTCCGTCAGAAGCCTGGCCTATATCCTGGAGTGAATTTGGAACAACTCCAACATTTGTTACCTTCAAAATCAAGTAGATATCTGAATGTGAGTCCAGATTCAAACTTTCTGTCTTTATCCTTATCCGATAACATTCATAATTGTTTTTGAATTCAAATTAAAATATTGTAAATAGTGATATTCAATTCGATTGATTCCATTCAAATCTGATCTGAATCCATCCCTACTGCCCATGCCACGACCAAGGCAACTATGCGGCAGTGAGTGACCGTCGGGCCATGCTCCGACAAAGCTATGCATGATTCAATTCAATAACTCAATTGTATAATTTCTAGACACATACTCCCTCTATCCCAAAAAAAAAGAAACTTCTATTGCTGATCCAAGTCAAACTATTTCCTGACTAAATTTATAAAAAAATAGTATCACCAATTATGATTATAAATAGATATATTATGAAAATATTTCATGATGAATCTATAATGATACTTATTTAATATCATAAATATTTATATATTTTATATAAATATACTTGATTAAACTGAAGATTATCTGATTTAATACTGTAGGTAAAAGTGACAGAGGGAGCATGTGGTAGTATACTAATTTGCATTTTGCAACAGATAAGGAGCATATAATATCGTCGCTGACTGTCGCTACTGACCACTATTTCTTTTTTTTTTTTAATCTCACCGACCACTATTTCAGTAGAGCGTCAGCCGGAGCCGCCGAGCCGGTCCAGCTGACCGCTTTCCTGGTGGGCCACGACCAGATCGTGTCATGTTTTCATGGGCCTCCGTTGGCAGACGGCCGGTACTGTGACAATTGAAAATGGCCGTATTTAGCTTCCCTGGTTATTCTAAACTTTCAAAAACAAATCTGAACAATAACCATTTTTAGTAATGGAATAGGAAAAAGAAAATGATTGAATTAGTATCTAACCTTCTTTTTCCCCCAAAATCTTACTCTTCTCTTCCAAACTATAGGCTATTTTAACTTTGTTCTAAATCAAATGTCTCTAAATTTAACTAAATTATTTTTTTTAAAACTATTAAAATCTACAAGTTCAATAGGTGCACTATAAAAATATATAATTTAATAAAACTACTTTAGTGTGGTAGACGTTGTTTTATTTATTTTTATATAAATTTGGTTAAATTAGAATAGAGTAGACACTAGAATAGCAAAAGCAAAATTAATATGGGATCAGAACAAAGAATCGGCGTCATGGCAAATCTATGTGGAGTGGATGACGCTGGATCAGGTGGCTTTGTGGCGTACAGATGATTTTGTAGGATGACCAGCCAATTGTTTTTTTTTTGGGTTCACTCGTTCTTTCAAACTTTCAAAAAGCAAATATTAACAATAATAATGGAATAATAAGAACATGAAACAACCAAACGGAGGAGGAGGTATCTAACTATTCTTCTCCTCCTATGTACCCGCTTTAGTCTAAAAATGTTGGTTACCTTAGTTTCATTTTAAGTCTAACTTTTCTACTCCTCCTTACAATTCTAGGTATAGAACAAGTTAAATTTTCATAAATTTGATTGAGTTTATAAAAAATAGTATCAATACTTGTGTCTTCAAATAGATTTATTATAAAAAATATATATATTCTATAGTTATGCTAATGATACTTATTTAGTACTATAGATGTTAGTAATTTTTTTATGGATTTGGTGAAACTTAAAATTGTTTGACTCAATGAAAAGCGAGAAATGCATTTTTTCGGGGACGAAGAGAGTAAGTTTAGTCACAATTTTTTTTAAAAAAATATATGTTAACATCTAAAATTTCAAATAAGTGTACTGTCAGGATATATTTCATGAATGAAAAATAATAAAACTAATTTGATGTTGTAGATACTTAATAAAAAATAAATCCACCTATAACTTGGAACGAAACAGAGTAGACCTAGAATGTCAAAAGCAAAATTAATAATATATGGTACAAGAACAAAGCGCCAACGTCACGACAATCTATCTGAAGGAGCCTACGAAGGTGGATCAGGTGGCGTGTGCGGGGTAAAGCTGATCGGCGTAAGCAGTTTGTTCCAGCTGTGCATCTTTTACCAGATTCATCTTTACTACTAGAAAGCCAGGCGCGGCCTTGCTGCCCCAAGCAAGATTGGCCCAGTTTTTGATCGGCCGACATATAATATACTCCCTTCATACTAAAAAATAAAATTATTTTGGACAGTGACACCATCTCTAAAGTATAACTTTGACTTCTTATTTTTATAAAAATATTTATTAAAAAGTGATATATGTATATTTTTATGAAACTATTTTTCAAGACAAATCTATTCATATGGTTTTCATATTTTCAAACTCAACAAATTTAAAGTTATTCATGATTTATATTCTCAATGTTTAACCCAAGCCTTGTCCAAAATGACTTTATTTTTCAGTACGGAGGGAGTAAGATTTTTTAATAATATATATGGGCCCTGATGTACCATATAAAGTATATTTGTAACTTTTCTATAGCGTATTGGATCCTGCAGCTAGAATACAGTGTTTGAAGCACATAATAAACAGAAATAGTCACAAAGGCGGAACATTGTTAATCGCTAAAATGAACTTACAGTATATTGAAGAGGTAGTATATATATTCACATTGTCGATGTGTAGATTGAAAGTTGAATGAGCTTTACATGAAATAAAACAGAACAGGCTTAGGAGGTGCTGCAGTGGAGAAGCAGAGCTGTCCGACGTCCACGTGTAGCTCCAGGCGCTTGCTATTGAGGTTTGATGGTCTTGTACTAGTGGATCGAGTTGCCGGACATTCGCTCTCCTGTGTTGCTGGTGTTGCGAGCATGCTTGGGATTTCAGAAGTCGAAAGGACTACGATGATTTCTTCTAGTGCTTCTTGGACATGGTCTTTGTGTCGTTTTTGGGGGGCCTTAGCTGTCCACACATTTATGACCCCATTTAGAAAGCAAACCTCTCCCAACTATTCTTCTTCAAAGTTCAAAGAGACAAACGCAGCTGACAAAAGGAAATACAAGTTGAGAGTGCGGCAGACCATGCCCACTTAAGTCTTGAATTCTACTATAGAGTGAAATAAATAGTAATTCAGTTATCACTTATCACTCTGGCGATAATGTTAGCTTATTATTGAATATCAGTAAGTAATATAAATGCTTGTGTTTACCTCATATACAAGGGCATAGTGGACGAGTGCATAGATGCATACAAATTGGACAATAACCCACCCTATAAAACAAAGAAGAAAATTGGTTAATACTCCCTCCGTTCCTTAATATAAGCCATATAAATTTCTAAAGAAAATTCCAAAATATAGGTACGTATCAGCTCCCACGCTGATTAGTTTGGAAACCTTCCCACCGTACATAACACATGCCCCAACTAATCCCTTAGATTTAGGAAGCAATTTGATTAGGAGTGAGAAGATGGCCTGATTTTCCTTTTTTTCCTCGGTCTCACATCCTTCCCCAAGCCGTGCGTTAATATTGGTGCTAAAAACTATATGGCTTATATTAAGGAACGGAGGGAGTAAGAAGTAGAACCTTCTGAAGAGATGAGCTCAATGTTGTCGTTGAAGCAGGATGTAACACCACAGGTGTTTGTCACCAGTTAAGCAATGGGTTTGAGCTCAAACATGACATTTTAAGTGGTGATGAAGGTGTCAAGATCAAATCTACAAGAGTGAGCTCCAACTTGAACTTGGACAACACACCCTTACTTACATGTGTACCATTGTTAAGATTACGCAAGAGTAATGTTAATTAAACATGCTTATTGTATGTATATTACATCAACATGCATCCATCTTGACCAGTGGAGAAGTTTCATGAAGTTTGGAATCAAGAAGTCACATGAAATGATAAGTTATAATCTTTCTTGGATTGCTTTATTAAGTGAATGAGAATATGAGATGTTGACCAAACCTTGCTACCTTGCCCAAATGACTCTAATTGAACTCTACAACAAAAGTTATTAAGGGTTCATGTTGAGCAAGTGGCCAGAAAATGCTTCAATAGATCAAAAAGGATAATTTAAGCGTTATCGTGATGCTACTTTGACTTGGGTTGAACAGTGGCTTAGAGTGTTTGCATGGCAATAGAACCTAAATAAAAGTTGTAGTTCATATTATGTAGAACAAACTTTGTTTAATGGTCAAGAGCTAAATCAGTGCCTAGATTAGCCAAACAGAGCTCACAAGAATCAACAAAATGCTATTTTGGAATCCTGAAATTTGGCTAAGTCTGGGATGACTGAATTTTCGTGTTTCCGTTTTCATGTACCTGTCTTTGGCGAATTTTAGTTTGCAAACCATGTCGATTTTGGCCAAACTCCTTTAATCAAGGTTGTAGTACTCACATAGCACTATAACAAGGAGAAATTGGTTGATCGAATCATCAAATGGTTTGGGAGATATTGAGGGGAGAAGTTGGAGATTTCAGTCGGCTTGAAACTAAATTCAGTTTTCAAGTTTCGTGAACCCCACTTTGGAACCTTGTATCTCTCCAACCAGGCCGAATTAGACTTTGCCACTTTAATCAAAGTTAAAGATATCGCGTAGCTCTACAATGTTTGTTACTATCACTTGTGCCAAAACTAAACGGATTCAAAGTTAAGAAGGGACGAAGATTGATGTTTCAGTGTATTTTTGGGGTGGTATTGGCTTTTTTGAATCAGTCGCAGCGCTTCACTGCTGCATGGCCTCGCATGCTCACTGCATGTGCGCCACATTGCTCTCACGCGTCATTTTGGAGAGGCTGAGCCCGAGCCCTACCCCCTGCCCTCTCCATTCTCCCCCTCCCTCTCGCTGTTTGTCCCTCTGTATGCGCCCACCATGGCAGAACGACACTACCATGCACCCTTCCTCCCTCCTCACATTAGTGCAATGGCAGAGGCTCCCTCCTCACTCGTGCTCGCCACCTCTCGCTCCTTTGCTCGCTCTCGTCGTCGTCGTGCGGGTAGAACGATGCCGTCTTTGTCCGCCCTGACGCCGCGGCCAAGCTACCCTGGGTCACTGTGGCCGAGCTGTGCCCCTTGGCCAGCCGCATGGGAACCACTAGGAGCGGGCGCACGCCCCCAACACCGCCACTCGCCACCGGCGAGCTTCACCACCCTGAGCCGGCCATTTTCCCCTTCTCTCTGTTGTGGATGAAGAGAAGGACCACGGGTAAGAATAAGAACTGGGAGGGCCTAAGTGCGAAGCCATGACTCCAATGAATAGTGTTGGTAAGGATCTGTTTGTTTGAGTTTAATTTTTGGTTAAGTAGATTTTTAGTTATAGTTGCTTAAATTTCGGTGGCTGTTTCTGCCCAAACCCAGACAGGGTTGCCTTGTTGGTAATGTATGGCCTTGTTAATAGTAGAATTAGCTCTAGGTGTTTATAACAAAGTTGTTTATAATTTGCTAAGATTTCTAAAAATGTCTAGAACCACATTTATTGGACATGTGGAACTCTAGTTATAGCTATTTAAATTGCATATCATATTTTGTCCATGTTTTGGATAGAGATGCATTTATTGGATTAATTGACCTTGTTAACTATAGAATCATCTTAAGATAAGAATAAGAAAGTTGTAGGTAACTTCATAAGCTTTTCAAAAAGTTATTATTAATGTTTGTTGGAGGTCTAGAACTCCAGTTATGCTTCTCGAAAGTTTCTATCAGTTTTCTGTCTATAATTGTACCACTGCTGTTTGGGCTGCATGTGCGGTTTTGCTTGTGCAATCATTTTCATGGTGTAAATGATATTTGCTGTGGTTGTAGTGAATACCAAAGTTGTAGCTAATTTCATAATACTGCTTGTGTTCAAATTTCATAAGCATAGGCCTGATAGTTTAGGAGTTATGAATTTGACAATTGATCTGTCATGTTTGGTCTATGCTCTATGTAGATTTGAAGGATTTCATTGTTTGACCTAGTTAAATATGAAATCATGTCTTAGTGATAATATAAGAGTTATAGTTATTTCCTTTAGCTTTCTAAATTATCTGAGATCACCCCTTTTGGTATTGTAGAGCTCCAGTTATAAGCTTGTGAAGTTGCATGGCAGAATCTATCCAAGTCTAGACAGAGGTGCCCAATTATGCTTGATTGACCTTGTTAATTATGGAATCACCTTGTGATGATAATAAAAATGTTTTATATAATTTAATAAGATTTCTAGGAAGTTAAGGTTCATGCTTGTTTGATGTTTGTAACTCCAGTTATGTATTTTTAAAATTTCTACTACTTTTTCTGTCCTAGTTCTATGCAGATCTGAAATATTGGCATATTTGATCATGTTAACCTATGAATTAGCTTTTGAGATGAATAACAAAGTTTTAGATAATTTAATTAGATTTACATAAAGTCTAGGTTCACCCTTGTTGGATGCTTATATCTCCAATTATGGTTAAAACAAGTGACTGTTGTGCTACTATCCAAATTTCTATACATGTGCTAGGTCATTGCTTTAGCTTGCTCTTGTTTTGGCTAAACATGTTGGTTAGTTCTTGATCGATGCATGGGTGCAATACCTGAACTTAAGTTTACTTGTGTTCCATGCCTAATATGCTTGCTATCCCTCTATAATAGGTTGTGTGATGTTTAGTTAAATAACTCTAGGTGCCTATGTCTTGCATGATCTTATGTTTGCCTTGAATGCTATTATATGATGCATCTCATATTACCATTCTTCATATTCATGCACTTGCATCTCATTTAGGTACGCTAGATGAACTACGTGAAGGACATGATGTTGAAGCTAAACCCGAAGACGGTGTATGGTAGACCTATCCCGAAGATGGAAGGACTAAGCAAGTGCCGATATGGGAGATGCTCGCCAAGCAAGTATCGTCTAACAAATACTAACCTAGTGTTGGATCCTAGGCAAGCCCCGGAGCATTCTAAGCCTCCTACATTTTTACAAATATCACTTGTGTCCTTTATGTTTGATGCATGAGCTTATAAGAGTTGGATGGAAACACTTGATGCATAGAACTACCTTGTCCATAAATATACCTTTAACCCTGTGTAGGTCTAGGATTGAATCTATGCTTAGCCATGCTTAGACCGGTAGAAGTCAGGTGATTTCCTATCACCTGTGAGATATAGGTGAATACCGAAGCACGGTTGGCTATATTTGCTATCATGGAAAAGAACCATGGGATAATGTAAATGGAGGTCGGGCGGAGTCTATGTGTAGGTGGACTCATGTGATTCTGTCTATGCCAATTAAGGACCGTACCATTGTTGGCACTTCTAACAAGATTGAACGTATGCCTATCACTTACCTGGCTAGATAACTCATTTTGACCATGAAGCCGAGTAGCTCAACTTAGGTCGGGCCCTGTTCTGCAAAAGTGCGCACTCTGGATGGTAGTAAGGATATGCAGGGAGCTAGACGTGAGCCCAAGGGTAGGCCGGGCCTGAACGTCCTAGTAGCTAGTTGTCCCTGATTGTGTGGCGCTGGGCGAACTCACGAAATGTGGACCTGAGTTGTATCAAAGGTGGCCTAAGACTACCTTGGCGCAGGTATGTCTAGGTTTATGTTAGGAATAAATTCTTAGCTGGTTCAAATCAATTCAAATCGCCGTCTCTCCCGGATAGTGAGAAACTTGGCTAGCCCCAATATCGTAGTAATTATGTTATGGAATATGATGGTTCGGATGGACATAGAATTACTACGCCGGCTATGGTTACTATTGTATGCTACTAAATGATATACCACATGTTTGGCACAGGTTAGTTGCTAATCTAGAGATGAATAGCAATAATTAACTTGGTTACCGAATTGTAAAATGTATAGCTCAACTAGTGGCTTTTATACAAAATTTGGTCAAGCTAGCTCCACCTATAAATCCTTGCATACTCTTTGGCGTCACTTTATTTTTGGTTTATGATGGGTAAGTCTAGTTGAGTACATTCGAGTACTCAGGGTTTATCCCACCATGTTGCAGGTGAAGTTCTCGGCTTGCTGAAGATGGTGGATAACCGCCGGTGGGCTCGGTGACTCTATATATATTTTTCATCTATATTGTTTTATCAGAGGATGTCACTTATGCTAGCAATGTATTTGGAACTTATATTAATGTAATCATTTGAAAGCTATATTGTTTTTACTAATTGGTTTTAAAACCTAAACTTGTACTATTATTTATGAACCCATTTGTAATATTATTTCCACTGCAACTCTATGTATGTGATATGTATCTGCTTAATCACACGATCTTGGTTATGATGTTGATTTACCAAGGTCCTTCATGACACTCGGTGGACTACCGGGTTTATATAAGTGAAAGTATGCGTGTGTGAACGTGTTAGCGGGGACAGTCGCACTTGATCTTGTATAAATTGGGTGGTTCTGTCACACATGATCTCATTCAGATGTATGTCATCAACATTTCATCGAACACTGTGAGGGCCTATATGGAACATAGCTCTAGACTACCATCAGTCCATGCCACTACTGTGGCCACCTCGAGCCAAATATTTGAACAAAAGCTAGTGCCCAAAACCAAAAATTTATAATATTGATGAGAGACGAGCTTCAAAGTTGATGAAGGGAAACAAACTTTGGAACTCCGATGAACCCCCATGGGCCATGTTTGTTCATTGGAAGCAACCTTGCCTCCCATCTTTGGTGATATTGACCAGTTGCCTATCAGCCAAATACCAATCAACCAGATAATATCCCAAACCGATCTTGGGCAGATGGATAACTGAAGCATGAAGCTTCCAATGATAATGAGGCAAGCCTAATAGGTGACTGTAAACATGTAGAAAATAATCCAATTGGATCCAACAAGGACATGGACCGCGGCACCCGAAAAGAAGAAATCACCATAACCAATCAGAAGGAATCCTTAATCGCTAATCGCTGGCATAGTGTGTGCATGAATCGTGACTTTGCCAATTGGTCGCACAGGTAGCACATCACTCAGCACAAGTAATGGCACAATCTGTTATGTTAACCATGCAAATTAAGAGAGATTGGTGGGAGCTGAGAACATCTAAATCTATAGGAACCAAAAGAAATGTGCTGTTTGTAGGAACTAAAATGTATTATCTATATAAAATGAAACATAAATTGTACCTCAAATCCTCTAGAATGGTAACTGAAAGAAAGTAAAAAATAGAGTATAACAGTACTTATTGCTCGTACGCTTGTACTCACAGTTATAGAAAAATTATAAAAGCATAAATGAACAAAACAAAAAGCTGAGGGAGTGCAGTTTGTATCTATATGATTTGTTATCTTGGCCCTAGGACATCTTTGAGCTTGTAATATTTCTCTATAAATAAACAATGTTCTTCACTAGAATTTCCCTTTGTAGACCTATAAGTGGGTTTCCAACTTTTCATCTTTGTTGGCTCTATGAAATCAATGTTTTTTGTTGATGTATGAAGCAAACATATATACTTAACACACACAATAGTTTGTTACTTGAGCATTTGTCTTTTGAAAATTTGTGGAAATGCACTGCATAAATCAGTGTTTCATAGTGAATGTGATAACTATAGGATGAAATAAGAGACTTTGTACCTTAAATCTATTGGCATGTCTAGCGTTGGCATTTAATCGAGTGCGCTGCTTGCATGTTCTGATAGAGAAAGTCGGCAAAGCACAGATCCAAGGAGAACTAACAAACATTTGACTTGGAATGAAATAAAAATTTGGGATTGGAAACTGAAAGGGGATTTTGATGACCATTCTACAGGCCATCCTACAGGCGTGGGTATAGTGGCTAGCCACCACCTACGCCCGCCATGGGAGGAGTAGCGAGCATGGCCCATTGCCAGAGGGAGAAGGTAGGGGCAGGTGGAGGACTGGAGGTGATTGTCGCTGTTGTCGTTGACTTGCAGTTGAGCCACCACCTATTTGCATCAGCACTCCAACAGCGAAGTGTACAAGGTGAGGCAGCGAAGCTTGCGGAAGGAATCAACGATCTGGTGCTCCGTCGTGTAGTCGGCGGTGTTTATGGCGTGCGGGTGCCAGAGCCTCTTGTATAGTGTCAAGCCTTGTGCTACCCCCACGCCATGTGGCTATCTCTCCTCTTGGCAGCATTGCATCGAACACATGGTGGCTGGCGGCGTCCATCTCGATTCAAAGTCAAAATCTGGTTCGACATCGCCACCGGCCCTAATCTCATGCTTCCCTTAGGATGATTGCTGTCGGCTGACGAGTGCCCTTAGTAGGTACTAGGGAGCCATTGCCACACCCCATGGCCAAGGGCTAAAGCCACCATGATGGGAGCGCTACCGCGCTATCGCTGAGTAAAGGTGCAGCGGCGAGGGCAATAATATGTCATGGAGAAAAGAGGGTAGGAGAGCACGTTAATCGGCAATGGGTTCAATGCGGCCACCGAGGCTTAGCCATGAGGCGCTTTAGCCTCGCCTCTAGGTTAGCTCGCTGTAACCTCCTTGCCTAAAGGTAGGCACGATGGACGAGGAGGCAGGGATGGAGCAAGGGTGGAGGGAGGCAGTGGTGCTGACGGTTGTTACCATCCATCATAAAAAATCAACATAACATGAATAAATGCATAAACAGGATCACCAACATAGACTTAGGGGTTTTAACTGATAATTTCTACAAGTTTAGGTGAATCTGTGTTTTTAGCTAGGTTATTTCACAAAACCATCAAGGAGGATCAAATCGTCAAATAAAATCATGCTTATCCACAGCAAAACAGACACCAGAAGGTTCCAGAAGACTCGAGAGGACTCCACACCAAAGCAGGGGCCAAGCCACTACCAGGTGGTGTCGACTGGCCCCACCTAGAGGCCGCCCAGCCCCTGGGGGACCCACCTATCAGCCTCCTTCATATGTTGGTTCTCCACCGCCTCCTAGGATGCATCTACACCATCCTTTAAGTTGTTTTGATCCAAGGGCTCACATTGGATGCTCCGGCCTATATAACCAACCCCTACCCCCTCTCTAGATCATGCTACCATAAGTCAAGAGTAGACTAGAAATTTGGGTTTCCAGAGAGAAGAGAATAGAGCTCCAATTCTTCAATTTTCTAGTATAGGCTAGCTAGCAAGGTTCTAGTAGAGTTAGGGCTATTGCTCTGGATTTTGGATCTGACGTCTGGAGACTAGTATAGCCATTGTATCTCTTTATTTATGACTTTGTGCTACTTCAATATTATATTGCTATTTATTATATTCCTAGTTTGCTCTAGTAATATGCTTGATATAGTTATGATTGATGATGAATATGTGCATATGTTCTCAAATCTCTTAGCTCAGTTCTTGAGAGAGTTAAGTGGTCGACGTTATGTAAGCATGGTGCTTAGATATTGTTTGCCTGTGGATGCCTTCTGCACTCTAGGTCATGTGGTAGATTGTGGATGTGACACTTCTATTGAGTCCTTTGTAGTCCACTCCCAGTTTGTTGAGCATGTAGAACATGATTGCGAAGGAAAGACAAGCTCTGTTCTTAATCTTCCTTAGTAATGTTCCTTATGCATAGATCCAAAGTTAGTTATACTATAGATGAGAGTGTATATACTTGGGTGTAGAAAAGACTTAGTAGATACATAATGACTTAGGAATCTTTTTCTCTTAACAAATCTCCTGCTTAACCTTACTACATTTTATGAATATCTATTTCTATCTCTGTAATACCATTATTACCTTACACTTATCATTTATTTATCACTTGACTTACCCTGCCATAGCATGAGAGTGGTTTTATCATAAGTATATATATTTGTCAATATCTCTATGCCAGCACAACCCCATAGCTCCTCCATGTGGATAAAATATAAATAACGATACTCGGTATACTCTCGGGAGAAATGCTACAATGGTAAATTATATGTGCACTTGTGGATACCTTATATATATAGTTTACAAGTGTTCTCATAATTACCAATGACGCATTTTTGGCATCATGCTAGGGATGATAACTTAGTCAAGAGTGATGCTAAGAAATGTCAACAAGCATTTCTAGCATAGTTGCCGGGGAGGGGCACATGGCTAAGAGAATTGACTAAATAAATACTTATTGATAAAATCTTAACCTCTGCTTTAGCAGGCTTACCCTTGTTTGTCTTTGTTCATATCTTATATAGGGTATTGCAGGATTGGTTGTGATTTACCAATAAATTCCATCAATCAGAATCAACCAAATCAAGAGGAAGCTCAACACTAGTTTCAAAAACTATGGCTGACAAGACTCTACGTGAATTCTCTGCTCTAAGCACCGAGAACATTCACACTAGACCAACACTCAAAACCAATAATCTTGAGTTTGAGCTCAAGCCAAGCCTCATCAAAATGGTGCAAGCTACCCCATTCAGTGGAAAGGCACATGAAGATGCTAGTGCTCATCTTTAGAATTTCCTAGAGATAAGTAGCACGGTCGTCATCAAGGATGTTTCTCAAGACATCGTACTACTCTGCCTCTTTCCACTCTCACTTGTGGGAAGAGCGAAGCAATGGTTCTACACCAACAAGGATAATATCAATACATGGGCAAAGTGCTCAAAGGCCTTCCTAAATAAGTTTTTCCTTGTAGGCAACACCAATGCCTTAAGAGGAAAGATTTCAAACTTTAAATAGTAGAAAAGAGAGACCATTCCAGAAGCATGGGAACATTTTTAAGAAATGTTTTAGATTGCCCTCATCATAGAATGGAAGATTCGTTGCTCATGCAAAGTTTCTACCATGGATTAACTCAGAAAGCTCATGAACAACTTGATGCCACTGCTGGAGGATCATTTATGTCACTCACCCTTGGAAAAGCTGAAACTCTTATGGAAAAGATAGCCTCTCATCAAGGCTAGTCAACATGTAATATTCAATCATGCAATAAGAGTAAAGAAGTACCAGAAGAGGTGTGTGCACTGTCAACCAAGATGGATGCACTGTTGAATTGGCTCGAACAGCGAGATAGTTACAAGAAAGATCGTCAGTCCATTCAAGATGCTTTCAATGCTCAAAACACATGTGGAGAATATTTGGGGGTTGAATTCCCTGAATATCAAGAGGATGCAAACATCATCATCAACAACTCTGCTCTACAACAACAGAGACAAGGATGGAAACAACAACAACGGTCAACTTACCAAGGTAAGTACCTAGGTAATTATTATAATTCTTATAATCCCAAGCAACCATCCTTAAGAGACTTAATCTTAGAACAAGCTTGGATTAGTGAGAATATTTCTAAAAAGCTTGCTTTTAATGATAAGGTCCTAGAAAATATAAATACTAAAATGGATAGTTTTTCTTCTGCCATACAAGACCAACTTAACTATAATAAAAAGATAGAATCTCAATTAGCCCAATTGGCCGCTACTCTGCCTTTTGCCACTAACCTTGAGAAGGTCAATGCCATAACCACAAGAGGTGGCAAGTCTACTCGTGAAGTTAGTCACCAGTGGTAGTGTAGGAAGTGGAGAAGAAGGACGACGAAGAAAATGGGCCACAAGAGCAAGAGTTACAATGAGATTTCCATGACACAACCTTCCTACCATTTCCACACAGAAATAGAAAAGCCAAAATGGATGAGCAGTTTGGTAAGTTTGTAGAGGTAATTCAAAAGCTATATATCAATATTCTGTTGCTAGATGCCATACAGGTGCCTACCTACGCGAAGTATCTCCAAGATTTCCTCAACAATAAGAGACAACTGCCCTCCACTGAGGTAATCAAGTTAATGGAGAAGTGTAGTGCGGCCATCCTAAACACTTCACCTGTCAAGAAGAAGGATCCAGGATGCCCCACTATCGATTGTTCGATCAGGAGCCAGAACTTTGAGAATGCGTTATGCGATCTTGGAGCAAGTGTTAGTGTCATGCCCAAGAAGGTCTTTGACAAGCTCAACCATTCCACACTCACACCAACATCGATGTGTTTGCAACTAGCCGACCAATTGGTCCGCTACCCTACAGGAATCGCTGAGAATATTCTGGTAAAATATGAAATTTCTTTTTTCCCTGTAGATTTTGTGGTACTTGACATGCAGGAGGACATGAAGACACTATTCATTCTTGGGAGACCCTTCCTGAGCACTACAAATACGCACATTGATGTCGGAGCCAGAGAGATCAAGTTCCATATTAACGGAAAGAAAGAGCGGTTCGCTTTGAAGCCAAGACCGGAACAATGCTCCAATTTGGAATGGCATGAGAAGCAAGTATCAAGGTCTCCATCTCTGGGATAGAAGGATACACCTGAAGAATAAATCTGAACGGAGAAGTCCAGTTTGGTGGACTTAAATTTCTGAACCCTCGTCGGGAGGTAACTCAGTAGTTATCCATATTTACTTTTCGCATTATATTTTTACTTCAGCATATTACTTCTTAAAACTTGCATTAGAAAAATGAAATAAACAATTCTCATCATGGCATACTAAATCTTCAAGTCCCATGTAAATAATTTTTACGGAGCGTAAAAACCCCATAAGAAATATTTACTGTGGAGGCATAAAAATATAAATACCATCATTCATCTTCTTATATTTCATAGTATCACAAAAGTATTTTTGCATTGCATATTTATACATGTATACAGTAGAAATACGGTTACCGAGACCCACAACTACATGGGGCCCACCACCATCACCTCCATCTCCACTTCACCTCCACCATCACCTCCATATCTCCACCACCCTCACTATGCACCATCTAGGAGATATTTTCCACCAAAAGGAGCACTTCACCTACTTAACCACGAAACAAAGGAAGCATCAGGAAATGGAGAGGCCATTTGGCCACCTTGTGGGGCTAGCTGGCCCCACCACTAGGCCAAGTGGCCTCCCCTCTCCCTTCTATGAATACCACTTCTCCTAGCTGCTCAACTCACTCACACATACTGCATTTCACCATTCCAAGTTCAAAAATCTAGTTTCAAATTTCGTAGTTAAAATTCTCTTGAATAGAGAAGTATTGGAGTAAGAAAGAGTGTGGGAAAGTTTGAGTGTGAGAGTAGTGTTAAAATTTTGAGAAAGAGAGGAAGAGGTGATGTTGAAATTAGAGCAAGAAAATAGAGTTTAAGAATGGTAGTGCGGTCCAAATCAAGAGAGGAAATTAAAAAAATTAGGGTGGAAGACATGCCAAAATCTTGATTAGAATATTCACTAGGTAATCTCGGACGACTAACCTCTAGACGACTGACTTTTGGACGGCTAACCACTAACATTTTTATTTTCCTAATCCTGTTCCACAAGTTGTGTTGTTTTTGTCTATTTTGCAGGAAAATGAGCAAGATCGCCGGCAAGCTCAAGCAGGCGATATCATTCCGTTCAACGAGAAGTTCTTCATCCTGAGCTAGCACCGACATGGAGGTTGATCCTCCGTCTGCCGCTATTGGAGCACCGTCTCGATCATCCCTCGTGGAGAGGAACATTCTTCTACAAGAAAAGCAGCTCAAGCTCTAGGATGATAGGGAGAAGAACATCTACAAGAAGCTAAAGGACTATGATTTCATCCTCACCCCTACCTTTGATCCAGCCCTACTTCGGTCCATAGGTATGGACTTCGAATTGGAACTTATTTTCAAGGCCATACGATGGGAGGATGCATGAGAAATAGATGAGTTAGGGTGCAAGCTTTTGACTATTGAATTCTTATACACTTTACAAACCACCGACTCAGAAGTATCATTTAGGTTCTTTAGGAAAGAATTTTCTTTTCCCTAGAAGAACACGAGTGAGCTTCTAGGAGTCCCTGCTCAGTGCATAATTGATGTAGACTCAGCTATACAAGATTTTGATAGGAATAAGTTTTGGAGGGAGACATCAAAAGAAATTGTTTGCTACCGCCCTCGCACCAATGACATTCAGCACCCAATTTGTGGTTCATGCACAAATGGCTAGGATTTTCTCTTTTTCCTAGAAATGATTTCCGCACAGTAAGGAATGATGAAATTAAACTGCTCTATGCTATGGTTAAAAGAAAGAAGGTTTTGCCTGTAAAATTCATGATGGCACAATGGGCAAAAATTCCTAGACTTAAGGGAGATGTTGAGTGCATAGCTAGAAAATTGGGTTTACTAGCAAACGCTTCTATTACATACATTGACAGTCCCCGAAGGATTATTGATTATGGATATTTTAATCTTGCACACATGTTAAAAAAGGGCAAGGATGGAAAAATAGTCATGATGTATATGGACTATAGAAATGAGTTTCCGTTACCAGACCGGAACCTCGGTCTGTATGTGGTAGATTCGTTTGTCTTTAATTTGCATAAAATAGAGCAAGCACCTCGTAGGAGTGCCTTTGCAAGGATCACTTGCAACCCACAGCCTCGGTACCATGGTGATGACCCCATTCTAGAAGGACCTACCTTCACCAACTATGCAGGATTTGATCAAGCAGAACCTTCCCTGATGCACCTTCCTTAGCATACAGACTGGGATCTTCCCACATGCACTAACCTGAGCATGCTGGTTCGGAGCAGCTCGCTCCTCAGCACACTGAGAGCTGTTGGCATCAAGGCTCAAGTGCATAATGGCAGGACGGCAATTATGACTACTACCATCAGCAATAGTATGAGGAGGTCTCTATTGGCCGCTAGGGTGGACGCATGTCCTTCTCTGCTTGTGGCTACCATGACCATCCCACAAGTTATCATGAGTAGCGGATGGAGTATGCTTGTTTCAACACCAGGCTCACCACCATCAAGGAGAACCAGCAGGAGATCTGGAACACTCTTCACCAACATTCCTAGTGGCAAGAAGAAGTAGAACAACGCCTCATCGCCATCCAGCAACAACAGCAACAGGAGAATGACAATTGCAACTACTTGTTTCGCCATCTCCACATTGACCACCCGCCTCGATGAAGGACCATAGCAACACCCAGCTTGGGGGAGGAACCCCCATTTACCTAAGGTAAGTTTTCTTTCTAGTATTTTATTATTTTCTTTAGTTTATTTAATTTTCAAATTTGAATTAGTTAAAAAAATGCAAAACCAAGAAAATAAAATAAAAATTTGCCTTTGTCTTATATATATATATATATATTTCTATGGTATGATCTAAAAAATGATGGAAACCAAATAAAAAAGTGTGTATATAGTTTGCTTAAGGTGTGCTTTAGTTTGTTTTTAAGAATCAATAAATAAATAGAACTTGAAGATGATCTCACATGGTAGAAATGATAAATAGTTGCTTTGTTATAATTCCTTTCAAATACTTAGTTTTCAGCCTTAAATTCTCTTGAGTTTTGGATGAGATTGATTTGACATAAGAATTTGCTCTGAACTTGAAACTCGTGGGTAGCATATGCTTGATCTAAGTCTAGGTAATTGACGAATATGATATGAGAAAGTCTGAGTTGCTATTTATCTTGTTCCAAGTGATACTAAATTCTGGAGATTTCTTTTGAAAAACATAAAAAAAATCACATGATGAGATCCTACATGACAAAGTTTGAATTCCTACTAGAGCCAAACATGTTTATCTAGGCTAGGAAAACTTCCACTTATATGCTACTTGTTTTGCATTGAGTTTAGTCAAGCTTAGTTGATACCTTATGAGAGGTTTGTCATGCTCTTAAAATCAAGATCACGTACACACCACCCACATATGCACTACTCCTACACTAGGGGTAGACGCAAAAATATGCATTCCATCTAGATCCACCCAAAAATGTTTTACTCCTACACTAGGAGAAAACACCAAAAATATGTTTCATAAGTTTTCCACCAAATAAATGCTCCAAGTTCTTATTGCTATCTCTCAAAAGTTTGTTGTAGAAAAGAGGCATGTGCTATGCAAAAGTTATTCATAAAAAAAAGAAGAAAGAATAATTGAAAAAAATGGAAAGTGTCCGAAGTATTAAAACAATGGGTACTTAGATGTCTACCTGAAAAAAATGAGATGAATAAGACAGCCCATGTTTTCTTGCAATTGTTTTCAAGTTTAAAATGAGAGATATGTTTTCAAGGAGCATAGTAGAATCAGGCTAGGCACCATATATATCCACCATATTCCATACAAATGCATATCTTGATTTGATTGTATGATTTAACTCTCTTTGGATCCGAGGTTTGACTATTCAATATATGTATTGCAAGTATGCTATCTTCATGCAATTACCACTCCTATGAGCTCCACATAAGCATTATGAGAAGAAAAGGCATAACATCATTTATTGCCCTGGTGAGGATCCACAAATACCACATATATGAGAGACTTGAGACTATCATACAAAGGAATCTCTGAGTTTTTTATTTTGACAACTTATAAAACTCTGGAATAATGGTTGAACAAAAGAACCTGATATGGAAGAACCGCCCAAAATAACATACTTACGAAGGCCCTTGTCTTCCACCAGACACTAAGCACCCCGAAAGCAAGCTACAGCGGGTGGTATCCGTCGGGCACACCCCAAGGGAGAACCCAAAAGATCATATTTTCCCCCAAGGATCCAATAATGAGAACGAGTTACAATACTTAATCCATTTCATACATCCAGAGTGTGTAAAAAGTACATTATTACATTTCCAAAGTGAGAGTGTGGAATATTAAACAGTGGAATAAAAATAAATATCTAATGATAAGGAACAAGGATCCGTCTGTGCCCACTAGAAGAATCCTTTACACAATGGTACTCCTCAAGCATTACCTACAATAGGGGTAAATAAACCCTGAGTACACAATGTACTCGCAAGACTTATCTAACTAGTGGGAATAGTTTCCCGAATCCAAGGGGTATGCAAAGTTTTATGGTTTGTTGGTTTCCTTTTTGCAGAAAGCAATACTAATAATGAGTCCTTATTTATGTTATTATTTACAGTTGTATTAATTTGTTATCTAGCCATTCTATTTAAGCGCCTATTCTACTTTTAAGCAAAAGTTGAGCAATCAGTTCTATTTCTTCATCTTCCAGCTTTCAATTCTTACTACGATGCTAAACCATAGACAAGCCATATTGGAAAGCCAGCGATTCGTGAATCAATGCCCCTAGCTGGGTACCCCAAAAACACATGCCTCGCTTGTGCCCCAGGCATAAGCAGGACCAACCCATCACCCTCCTGTCATGGGGTCTAGGTCCCCATCCAAACTTGGACTCCAAGCCCTCACTCCTAAGTCCCAGACTCAGTGTGGTGCAAGGACCTCCACCATCCCCGCCTCCAATCAGTCGGTCCGGAAAGAGCTAGAACCCATGACAAGAGAGCAACAAGTCTTCCCTGCGCCCATACCCAAGTACATGCTCGGGATAATAAATCTATGACTTGTCTAGAGCCCAATGCAATGGCTGGTCCTTAACCGATACAGACAGGGAAAAAGTGTAACCAAGCTATGCCCTATTGGCCGTAGGACACAACCTCTTACACCCACCAATACCCAAACCATATCCCTGCCCGGCCACCATTTTTCCTTTCCACCATTTTATCATGAGAGATCATAATTATCACCTATTGTGAGTAACAGCAGGTTACTCATGCTACCGATACCCTAAGCATAGCAGCTAATCGACCTATACTAGTAGAACTCATAGGTAGATATATTTATGCATGTAGTTTCCATAAAATGCTTGTAACATAAATACACATCATAAATATATCCACTGATCATTCAGAAATAGGGGTTATGCACCGGGGCTTGCCTTGGGTAGGCGGTGGGTCAACAAGGTCAGCAATGAACGGCTCCGTGGCCAAGAGAATCTCCTCCTTGTACTCCTCAATGACCTCCTCATAGTCCTATTCATCCATAGGCACGAACTCTACCAACTCGTGATCTACATGCATGAAATGACGATGCAACATTTAGTAATATGACAACAGCAACTCTGAAAATAAAAATACATCTATCAAGCTACTAAGCTAGTCCTACCGACTAAGGTGCTAAGTTACCTACTATTACCACTAACAAGTATGCGGCATGACATATATTATCTTAGCAGCTAAAAATATTCTTACTCTTAATGTTGATTTACTCTATACATGATAAAACAAGGGTACTAGCTACTCTATTTATCAACCAACTCTAGGATTACAAAAATTACAGTGAGTACATAATAATCTAGTGAACCTACTATAAAAATTTCATGGCTAAAGCTATCATCAATTTGCCACAAAAATTCCTACAAATATTAAGCTAAATAATACTAAGCCTTCTAAATTGAATTTATGAACCTATCATTATCATAGCGAACTATAAACTAACTACACTAACAGATTGATATCATTTTTGTGAACCTAACAAATTTTGTTTCACTATTTTTGGACATCTATAAGATTTACTACAAATTATCAAAGTTCAGCTCAAAACTAATTTGAATAAGCCTTTACTAATTCACTAAAAATGAAAAATCAATTTCCACCGCGCGGCCCGCGAGCGATTGGCTTGGCCCAGTCTGCACGATGATGACCCGCGATGGGGAAGACCTGCGCGCACTTGTCATCTTGCGAAAACGCCCATGGCCTTCCTGATAATATCGCGAGCACTGAGAGCACTATTCCACCAGTCTGTTATCTTACAACTACGTCATTCCCCTTTTCCATCTTTACCACGGCCATACCCATGCCCCCCCCCACGCGCGCGCACCAGCGTGGCGGTGCTGGCACTGGGCGGTTACGCCAGCTAGCCAATACCAGCCTAGGAGTGAACGCGAAGCACTGGGCAAAGAAAGCGCAAGCTGGGACGTCGTAGTAAGGCCGGTCCATGGCGGCAGAGGTCCTACAATGACAATAGTGATGTTCTGGTGAGCTACAACAATGCCAGAGAAGTTGGGGTAGCTAGTGAGCTTGAGGGACTCACCATGGACACAGACAAGGTGATGGTTTGACCAGAGACAGCCCGAGCCAAGCTAGCCACGTGCGCACGGATGGTGCGGTGGTGCACGGCAGTGGCAAAGCTACGTCAAGGGTGGCTAGACGGTGGTAGCGATTAGGCAAATGTGCGTAGGGTGATGAGTAGGTGGAGGCGAAGCTGGCGGTGCAACGAATTGAACACGAGGAGCTCTGGATTGGGACTTTGCCATCGACGTGTGCCATGGCGGTCTTAACACCCCAGCGTGAAGAAAACTCCAAATTGGAGCATGGCACAGCATGGATCATGATGTGATGGGGTCGGGTGGCTAGCAGACTACACCGCAAAGCTATGGACTGAAGTAATTTGACCGAGGCAGCTCCACCAGGTAGAATTGCAAGTGCGGGTCGAGCGACCAAGGCGACAGAGGAATAGGGGACGATCGACAAGGCTTGGCGCGATGTTGTCGTGGCGGGACGCGGCTGTCAACTCGAAGCACAATTGCGCACATGCTATAGGGCGATGGGGAGCCAGTCAAGCACGCACAGGAACAGTTTGGCTACAATGCCATAACTCACAAGCCGACGGCGGCTTAGCCCTACGTGCCGCAGTGGACGGCACCAGCCAAGGGAGAGGCCGCAGCGTGGCGTCACATCAGGCATGGATATGATGGTAAGGCAGGTGAGGTAGGCCCACATGCGGCAAAGCGATGGTGCGGATGAGCTCACATGGGCGCAGTAGCAGGTGGCAGTGGCCAGCAGCGCGGAGCCAGCGGCAAGCATGTCTAGTGCGGTGGCACGTGTGCGGGTGTTCATGCACGGGCACATCGTCTGTGTGTGCGCGAGCGCGTGCCAGGGCATGGCAACGGTGGTGCATCCTGCATGGCGGTGCATGCCAGGGCAAGCCAAGGCTGTGGCGCCAAACCGAACCAAGGCGTTGACCGCGTCCAGATGTTGACGCCGACCGGGAACGTGCCTTGCATGCTTTTTAAAGCATCCCAAAAATGCGTCTCCGTGATCCAGTTGCTAAACCAGTTTTTCTACACTCAAGAGGGTATGTTAAACTATTGAAACAAGCCCTAATACCCTACCATTATTTAACCCAAATTTCCTACAAAAATTGTCAAACTTAGCTTCGTCGAACCATTTTCTGACTTACAAAAATTGACTAAGTTCTTATCGGTTTCGCGTCGAATTCGATTTCCAAGCTATCAAGTATGCTAGCTAGCGAATCCCATTCTCAACCACAAGTATTTCACCACCACCTATGAAGTGTGTACTAGAAACTTTATTAAAGTGTTGGGTATGCGTTCTATAGCATTTTCGTTCAATAAAAATTCGTCTAGAACCCTAAGTGACACAACATGACATGAAACATAACATTCATTTCACGTTTTCGATGAACGTTTCGAGCCACAGAAATTGATTTACACTCTTTAATTCATACACTATCATATAAACATGATGCACATGCAATGTTTTAGCAAAAAATATATAGTGTAATACTGAGGGTGTTGCAAATCTACCCCCCTAAAACAAAATCTTGACCCGAGATTTCATGTGCCTAGTGTGGGAAAGGAGATAGGAAATACATTTCAATGTAACAACTATTCATCAGAGCCAGAGAGATGGTGAGGGCAATGCTTCAATATATAGCTCTCTTGTTCCCACATGGCCTCATCGTTAGAGTGGTTTTGCCACTGTACCTTGTAGAACTTTACCATATTGTTTCTGGTCACTCTTACCTTTTCGTCTAGGATTTTTATAGGGTGCTCAATATAAGTCAAATCAGGCTGGAGGGGAAGCCCTTCAATTTCCACAGCTTCGTTAGGACCCCGCAAGCATTTCTTTAATTGCGATACATGAAACACATTGTGTACCGCAGATAAAATATCAGGGAGCTAGAGACGATAAGCAACTGGGCCACACTGCTCCAACACCTTGTAAGGACCCACATATCGAGGGGCTAGCTTGCCATGGACACCAAAGCGATGCACCCCTCTCATAGGAGACACTTTGAGATACACATAATCCCCATCTGCAAACTACAAGGGCCTTCTTCACTTGTCTGTATAAGCTTTCTGCTAGCTTTGAGCTACCTTTAAGTGACTCTAAATAATGCTTACTTGCTCTCGAGCCTCTTTGATGAAATCCAGCCCAAAGTAACCACGGTCTCCCACTTCAACCCAGTTGAGTGGTGTCCTACATTTCTTCCCATATAGAGCTTTAAAGGGTGCCATACGAATGCTCTCCTGATAGCTGTTGTTGTAAGAAAACTCAGCGAACTTCAGGAATTCATCCCACTTTTCAGGGAAAGGAATGGCACAAGCTCTCAACATATCCTCGAGCACCTGGTTCACCCTTTCTGTTTGGCCATTAGTTTGTGGATGATAGGACAAACTTCTGAGGAGACGAGTACCAAGATATTGCTATAGTTGGTCCCAGAAATGAGAGACAAAAACTGACTCTCTATCAGAGATGATAGTAAGGGGAACTCTGTGCAGGGTCATAATCCAGTCAAAATATATCTGAGCATACTTCCTGGCTGTATATCTGGTGTCCACCAGGATAAAATGAGTAGACTTAGTTAGACGGTCCACAATGACCCAAATAGAATCATAGCCCTTGGATGTGTGGGGCAAACCCACCACAAAGTCCATGGAGATATCTTCCCACTTCCAAATAGGAATGGGTAAGGGCTGCAAATATCCTAGAGTACGCAAATGATCTGCTTTAACTCTCCCACAAGTGTCGCACTCTGTGACATACTGGGTGATATCCTGCTTCATGTTGGACCACCAGTACAAGTGGTGCAAATCATGGTACATCTTGTTGCTGCCAGGATGGATAGACAACTTTGAATGGTGAGCTTCATTCAAAATCTTTCTTTTCAGCTCATCATTTGATGGAACCACCAATCTATCCTTGTACCTCACTACATCTTGCTCATCAATACTAAAGTGAGGGCCATGCCCTTCAGTAATCAATTTCCTGATGTGAGGAATTTCTTTAGGGTCCTGCCTCTGCTCTAGAATAATCTACTCAAGCAACTCTAAGGTCAAGGCAATGTGAGCCAGCACTTCTGCATGGTTGAGAGACAAAGGTGTTTCCTCAACTTGATGTGACGTTTGGCTCAAAGCATCAGCCACTACATTGGCCTTTCCTGGGTGGTAATGCACCTCCAAGTTATAATCCTTAATCAATTCCAACCATCTTCTTTGCCTCATATTCAACTCGGACTGGGTGAAAATATACTTGAGGCTCTTATGATTGGTAAAAATATGTACTTTGTTGCTCAACAGATAATGCCTCTAAATCTTTAGAGCATGGACCACAGCAGCCAGCTCTAGATCATGAGTGGGGTAATTTATTTCATGCTTTTTCAGTTGGCGCGAAGCATAACCTATCACATACCCATCTTGCATAAGCACACATCCCAACCCCATCTTCGAGGCATCACAATATGCATCAAAAGATCTGTCAATATCTGGTTGGGCTAACACAGGAGCAGTGACAAGAAATTTCTTCAAAGCTTGAAAGGCTTCTTCATGGACTGGGCTCCAATCAAACTTGGCTTATTTTTGGAGCAGCTTGGTCATCGGCTGAGCTATCTTGGAGAAATCTAGAATGAAACGTCGATAGTACCTAGCTAGACTAAGGATCTGACAAATCTGGTGCACTGACTTAGGAGACTTCCAATTCAGCACATCTTGCACCTTGCTGGGGTCAACAGAGATACCATCAGGTGTCAAAACATGCCCCAAAAACTACACTCGATCTAACCAGAACTCACACTTGCTGAATTTAGCATAAAGCTTATGTTCCCTCAACCGAGCTAGTACTATTCGAAGGTGTTGGGCATGTTCTTCATCATTCTTGGAATATATCAGGATATCATCAATGAATACCACAACAAACTTGTCCAGCTCTGGCATAAAGACTGAATTCATTAGGTACATGAAGAATGCAGGAGCGTTGGTGAGACCAAAAGACATTACTAGGTACTCATACAGCCCATACCTAGTAGAAAAAGCTGTCTTTGGTATATCATGTGGTCTAATCTTGATCTGATGATAGCCCGAACGAAGGTCAATCTTGGAGAACACCTTGGCACTAGCTAGTTGATCGAACAAAATATCTATGCAGGGCAAAGGATACTTGTTCTTAATGGTTACCGTATTAAGAGGGCGGTAATCCACACACATTCACAGAGTGCCATCCTTCTTCACAAAAATGGCTGGACAACCCCATGGTGAAGAGCTAGGATGGATGAAGCCTTTTTCCAACAATTCTTCCAACTGCTTCTTCATTTCTGCCAACTCCTTTGGAGCCATGCGGTATGGGGGTCAGGAGATAGGAGCAGTACCAGGCTCTAACTCAATGGAGAATTTCACCTCTCTGTCCGATGGCAACCCGGGTAGATCTTTAGGAAAACATCTAGGAACTCACATACTACAGGAATAGAGGTAAGATCAGGAGAGGCTTTAGCATGAGCAACAATAGGTAAGACTAGATCTAAGGATACCAGAAGAGACATTCTATCCTTAGAAGAAGGAAGCCGTAACTCCACAATTCTCTGCTTCAAATCCAATACTACCCCATATACCCCAATCAGTTCATTCTGAGAATTGCATCAATGCCTTGCCCAGGTAGCACCATGAACTGGAGATGGTAAGTTTGAGTGGCTAATACTAGGCTCACTATGTCCGTCTAAGTATTGATGCACATCTACGCACCTAGAGTACGGATTCTATAAGCATATGGTATATCCATAAGAGGTATATTGTGCCGGTCTACAAATCCCATGCTCATAAATGAATGTGATGCACCAGAATCAAATAACACATAAGCTAGATGGGAATCAATGGTGAACATACCAGCCATCACTAGTTCCTACTGTAATATCTACTCAGCATCCATGAAATCCACCTATTCGGATTCGCTGCCTAGCACTTTCCTCTTGATCATTGTCCGCTTGACTAGCCTGGAGTTAGCCGATGGTTGAGCAGACTGGGCTGGCTAGTTCTAGGGACACTCTCGAGCATAGTGGTCATCCTTGCCATATTTGAAACAAGCACCCGACTTGTTTCCCTATCCCAGCTGAGGTGGGGCCTACTGTCCTTAGGGCTACTGCTATGGCACCTATTGAGTAGGCGCACGGTACTATGTGGAAGAAGCCTAGAACATCTGTTGGGGCTATTGAAATGAATGCCTGCCTGATGATTAATAGGGCACCCGTCGAACAACCTATACCTTCTGAGTCTGGCAGTGGCTAGAAGACCCTGTAGCCACCCGCTTCTGCTTCCATTCTACCTAAGAATCCCACTGCAAGCCCTCCATGGTGATGGCAGCATTCATCATTGCTCCAAAAGTCTGATAGTTCCTAGTATACAATTTCTCCTAAAGGCTGCAAGAGAGGCCGCGATAGAAGCGGTCCCTCTTCTTCTCATCTGTGTCCACATGAGTTCCCACATACTGGGACAAGTGATTGAACTTATTTACATAGTCCATCGCTGTCATACTCCCTTGCCAAAGGTTGAGGAACTCAGTCAGCTTCCTATTGAGAACACCGGTAGAAATATAAAATTCCCTGAATGATGTGGTGAACTCTTGCTAGGTCACCTGGTGATCTGGCTGCTGCATGGCATTGAAGGTATCCCACCATGCACTCATGAACCCCAACAACTATTGTGCTGCAAAGCGCACCTTTTGCTCGTCTGTCACGTTGAGCAATAACAACTTTTGCTCCAGAATGCGAAGCCAATGCTCCGCATCTAGGGGCTCAGCCAATGGTGTGGACGTGGGCGGGTGCGTCTTGAGAAAATCCTAGTACAAGCAGGGTCTCTTAGGACCGTGAGCACCACCCCCATTCCCACCATTGCCCCATGGCCTCCACGGGCGAAGCCAGCGACAGCCTATGCCAGTAGCTCCATGGCACGGGTCGACTCACGGCAAGCAGCCATCATCTCCACGTGAGTCATCGGTGGTGGCGGTGGCGGAGGGGGAGGAGCCAACAGTGGAGCCTCATGGCTCTCCCCATTACCATGCTCATTGGCCCCACCACTTTCACCTTGGCCCTCGCCAAGACCATGGCCTGCCCCAGCACTGGTGCTCCTGCGTCCGAACCTTAGATTCATCTGTAAGAGATAGGAATCAACCACTTAGGACAACCTTCCAGATCAGAAGCAAGGGATAAGAGAAATGACAAGACATTTATTAAAGAATTCTTGTTGTTATCCTATCAATTTACTAATCCAAATTATACATGTAGGGGGACTTTAGTTTAAGCAAGATTCTACTATCATGATGCATGTATCGGCCTGTACGCTCACTCAAGCCGGAATATAGCGACATTCACAAAATTTCAGCACATCGTACACTCACTTTCTATATGCTAAGCGATTTCTTACGCAACGTAAGTCAGTGTACCTGTAAAAAACTGATTAGATAAAACCAGTGCCGCTATCCTAGATAGACCATATTGCTAGGGCTTATACTTATTTACATAATCCTAGTGTATCCTACTTTTCGCAAAACTTTTGTTGGTCACATTTTTAAGTTTTGGAAAAGAGCGATGAACTCGTAAACTTATTATTGGATCTGATACCAACTATGGCAGAACCGCCCAAAAGAACACACTTACGGAGGCGCTCGTCTTCCACCAGACACTAAGCACCCTAAAAGCAAGCTACAGCGGGCGGTATCCGTCGGGCACACTCTAAGGGAGAACCTGAAAGATCCACACTTTCGACAAGGATCTAATGAAACTACTGTAAAATATCATGGCTAAAGCTATCATCAATTTGCCACAAAAATTCTACAAATATTAAGCTAAATAATACTAAGCTTTCTAAATTAAATTTATGAACCTATCATTATCACAACTAACTGTAAACTAACTACACTAACAGATAGATAGCATTTTTGTGAACCTAACAAATTTTGTTTTATTATTTTTGAACATCTATAAGATTTACTACAAATTATCAAAGTTCAGCTCAAAACTAATTTTAATAAGCCTTTACTAATTCACTAAAAAATGAAAAATCAATTTCCACCGCGCGGCCGGCGAGTAGGTGGCTCGGCCCACACTGGCGCAACGCGCGCGCCCACGTGGGCGCGGCCCAGTCCACGCGATGACGACTCGCGACAGTGAAGACCCACGCGCGTTGGTCATCATGCGAGCACTGAGAGCACTATTCTGCCAGTATGTTATCTTACAACTACGCCCCTCCCCTTTTTCATCATTACCATGGCCATATCCTTGGGCCCCCCGCGCACGCACTAGCGTGGCGACGCTGGCACCTGGCGGTTACGCCGGCCAGACTAGCCCTTCCCTGCCTTATTAACAGAGCTGATACCTACCTAGGAGTGAATGAGAAGCACTAGGCGAAGAAAGCACGAGCTGGGATGCCATAGTAAGGCTGGTCCACGGCGATAGAGGTCCTGCAATGACAATGATAATGTTCTGGTGAGCTACAGCAATGCCAGAGAAGTTAGGGTAGCTAGTGAGCTTGAAGGACTCACCATGGATATAGACAAGGTGACGGTTCGACCGAAGACAGCTCGAGCCGAGCTAGCTGCGTGCGCATGGATGGTGCGAAGGTGCACGGCGGTGGTAAAGCTACGTCAGGGGTGGCTAGATGGTGGTAGCGACTAGGCAAAGGTGCATAGGGTGATGAGTAGGTGGAGGCGAAGCTGGTGGTACAACGAATTGAACACGAGGAGCTCCGGATTGGGACTTTGCCATCGATGCGTGCCATGGCGGTCTTAATGACCCGACAAGAGGAAAACTCCAAATTGGAGCATGGCACAGCACGAATCATGGCGCTATGGGGTCAGGTGGCTAGTTGACAACACCACGAAGCTGTGGACTGAGGTAATTGGACCGAGGCGGCTCAACCAGGTCAAATTGCAAGCGTGGGTCCAGCGACCAAGGCGATAGAGGAATAGGGGACAGCCGACAAGGCTTGGTGCGATGTTGCCATGGCGGGACGTGGCTGTCAACTCAAAGCACAATTGCGCATGTGCTACAGGGCGATGGGGAGCCAGTCAAGCACGCACAGGAATAGTTTGGCTACAATGCCATAACTCACAAGCCGACGGCGGCTCGGCCCTACGCGCTGCAGTGGACAGCGCCAGCCAAGGGAGAGCCCACAACGTGGCATCACATCGGGCGTGGACATGATGGTAAGGCAGGTGAGGTAGGCCCAAGTATGGCAAAGCGATGGTGCGGATGAGCACGCAAGGGCGTAGTAGCAGGTGGCAGTGGCCAGCAGTGCAGAGCCAGCGGCAGGCCCGGCCAGCGTGGTGGCACGCGTGCGGGCTTTCGTGCGCGGGCGCGTCATGTGCGTGTGCGCGAGCGCGTGCCAGGGCGCGGCAATGGTGGTGCGGCCTACGCGATGGTGCATGCCAGGGCAAGCTAAGGCTGCAGCACTAAACCGAACCGAGGCGGTGACCACGTCCAGATGCTAATGCCGGCCGGGAACATGCCTTGCATGCTTTTTAAAGCATCCCAAAAATGTGTCTCAGTGATCTAGTTGCTAAACCAGTTTTTGTACACTCAAGAGGGTATGTTAAACTACTGAAAGAAGCCCTAATACCCTACCATTGCTTAACCCAAATTTCCTACAAAAATTGTCAAACTTAGCTTCGTCGAACTATTTTCTGACTTACAAAAATTGACTAAGTTCTTATCGGTTTCGCGTCGAGTTCGATTTCCAAGCTATCAAGTATGCTAGCTAGAGAATCCCATTCTCGACCACAAGTATTTCACCGCCACCTATGAAGTGTGTATTACAAACTTTATGAAAGTGCCGGGTATGCGTTCTATAGCATTTTTGTTCAATAAAAATTCATCTAGAACCCTAAGTGATACAACGCGACATGAAACATAACATTCATTTCGCGTTTCCGATGAGCGTTTCGAGGAATATAAATTGATTTACACTCTATAATTCATACACTATCATATAAACATGATGCACATGCAATGTCTTAGCAAAAATTGTACAGTGTAACACCGAGGGTGTTACACCAGACACATAGTGCTTGACTTGATCGTTTTGTCTTTCAATTGCTCAAGATCCAAGTGAAAGCTTGAAAGCCCCATGGTTGAAGGTAATATGGGTTGTTTGAAAGTCAGATCGATAAATTTTAATCTAGAGGAGAATTTTTGTTTGAACGCATGTGTACTTTTAAGGAGTTGTATCAATATTTTCTAAAATTCTAAACTCCTGATCTATTGCTAACATTAGCTTTACTCAGGAACGAACAAAGGTTAAGCTTAGGAGAGTTTGTTTAAAGTAGTTACCATCCATCATAAACTATCAACATAACATGAATAAATGCATAAATAGGATCACCAACATAGATTTAGGGGTTTTAACTGACAATTTCCACGATTTTTTGTGAATATGTGTTTTTAGCAGGGTTATTTAAGAAAATCGTCATGGAGGATCAAATTGTCAAATAAAATCACGCTTATTCGTGACAAAACAGACACCAAAATGTTCTAGAAGACTCGAGAGGACTCCACACCGAAGTGGGGGCTGAGCCACTGCCAGGTGGGGCTGCTCGGCCCGTAGGGGACCCACCTGTCAGACTCCTTTGTACGTCGGTTCCCCATCGCCTCCTAGGATGCATCTACGCCGTCCTTTAAGTCAGTTTGATCCGAGGGCTCATGTTGGACGCTCTGCCTATATAACTAACCCCTACCTCCTCCAGAGCACGCTGCCATAAGTCAAGAGTAGACCAGAAATTAGGGTTTCTAGAGAGAAATAGAGCTCCAATTCTTCAAGTTTTTAGTATAGGCTAGCTAGAAAGGTTCAAGTAAAGTTTGGGCTATCGCTTAGGATTCTGGAGCTACCGTTTGGAGACTGGTATAGCAATTGTATCTCTTTATTTATGACTTTGTGCTACTTCAATATTATGTTGCTATTTATTATGTTCCTAGTTTGCTCTAGTAATATGCTTGATATAGTTATGATTGATGATGAATATATGCATATGTTCTCAAAGCTCTTAGCTCAGTTCTTGAGAGAGTTAAGTGGTCGACGTTATGTAATCATGGTGCTTAGATATTGTTTGCCTACGGATGCCTTCTGCACTCTAGGTCATGTGGTAGATCGTGGATGTGATACTTTCGTTGAGTCCTTTGTAGTCCACTCACCGTTTGTAGAGCACGTAGAACATGATTGTGAAGAAAGACAAACTCTATTCTTAATCTTTCTTAGTAATGTTCCTTATACATAGATCCAAAGTTAGTTATACTATAGATGAGAGTGTATATATTTGGGTGTACAAAAGACATAGAAGATAAGTAATGACTTAGGAATCTTTTTCTCTTAACAAATCTCCTACTTAGCCTTACTACATTTTATGAATATCTATTTCTATCACTGGAATACTATTATTACCTTACACTTATCATTTATTTATCATTTGACTTACCCCTGCCATAGCATGAGAGTGATTTTATCATAAGTATACATATTTGTCAATATCTCTATGCCAACACAACCCCATAGCTCCTCCCTGTGGATAAAATATAAATAACGATACTCGGTATACTCCCGGGTGAAATGCTACAATGATAAATTATCTGTGCGCTTGCAGATACCTTATATATATAGTTTACAAGTGTTCTCATAATTACCAACAATGCATTTCTGGCATCATGCTAGGGATGACAACTTAGTTAAGAGTAATGCTAAGAAATGTCAACAAGTGGCTGCAGCGACGGCAACATAAGAGTCCCTCGCGAATCACGCACTTGAGAGTCGAGAAGGCACTAGAGACGCTGGTTTTCGATGGCCCGATCAAAATCCAATGGTGGATGAAAAGGAGGCGATGTGGCCCAATTATTTGCGCGAGCTTGGCTCAGGTTTAGAAAGAAAGAGATACTAGGGCTCTGTTTGGATACCACCAATTTTTATGAATCTAGTTTTTGAAAACTAGGTGGGATCAAACAGGCTAGTTTTTGTCCAGTTTCTTGTGTTAGTTTTTGCCATATTCTTAAAAACTAAGAAGCTGTTGATACCCAGCTTTTGCCAGTTTCTTGTGACTCTGTGAGCAATAAATAAAGTAAGATTCTTAAAAATTAGAGGTCTAAACACCCCAGCAGTTTTTGCTCAGAATCCAGATTTTAAAAACTAAAGGTAAAATCTTGTTTTTAAGAATCTAAAACTGATCTAAATAGGCCCTAGCAGAGGTTGAAATGTGGATTCCGACTGCGTCAGGGTTGAATTCGTGGACCAGAAGATCGATCAGGTGCTGACTTGTTACCTTACCCTCCCTCATTACATACACACTACTCCCTCCGGTTCTGATTTTAATGTCGTTCTGGAGATTGTTGCGATTTCAAAATAGAGGTCGTTCATCAGCGTTTTCGTCCATTGTGGACTATTCTGCCCTCACGCGTGCTCGGTCCCAAGGCTGGACTCGCTAACTCTCGAGGCGGCAATTAAACTGCATGCGCGCCGCAGCCCTCTCATCTTCCCCGCTCCTCTTTGAACGGACGCATGCAAAAACGCCAAAAATCACAAAAAACCAGCGCAACTCAGGAATCGAACCCGTGACCTCACGACTCCAGAACAAATGCAATAGCCACTCGGGTGGAGAGAGGTTGTTGTATTGAAACAACTCCGAGGCATATTTAATAAGGGCAAACATGGAAGAATAGACCCAAATTAATTACATCTTGGTATGCTAAACCTTGTCCTAAACGACCTTAAAATCAAAACCGGAGGGAGTACTGTTACTGTTAGTGTTAACCATGCACTTGACTTGCCATACGCGCTTTGTCAGAGTTGGTGGATGGATACCTCAGCTTCAGCTGTGGATTATCCATCAAGTCTAACCGCATGCATGGATATCGCAAACAGATTTGATCGAATGCATTTCCGGCGGGGACTCGCCGATGCCAAAAAAAAGTGTGCACATGCAAGGTAGCATGGGCATCTCATCGCTAATTGAATGAGTGGTCAATTCGGACACGATCAGTCGGTGGCCCAAACACAATTGACCACAGATCTGAATTGAATGGACTAGGTCCAACGCAGCAGGTAGTAGCTGCACCGCGTCAGCACTGTTCGAGTGCTGGATGCCCGGAGTGTGTTCATGGATGGTCGTGGTCCAAGGCTTCGTTTTCCCCTCCATCTGATTTTGACGATCACCCTGTTCGGCTGGTGGAAAATGGACTTATTTTGGCTGGTGCTGATGGGCATTTCAGCGTAGCTGTTTGGCTGCGCTAGTCCATCCGAACGGCTGGTGCATATACACCAGGAGCCGCCGCTGTTCACCCTCCCCTCACTCATTCGCTCGCGCCATCAAGGGTTAGGCCGCTCCCGTCCGGTGCACCCGGCTCCGCCGCCGTCCTCCCTCCCCACCCCCCGCCCCACTCCCACACCCCCTCGCAGGCCACCTCTACGACAACCGCTGTCCGGACGACTCCCACTTCTGGCACCCGCGAGATCCACCGTCAGAATGGCGTGGCTCGCCAATGGTGTGTGGTGAAGGGCGCACCGGGTCACGCCGTCCACGCCACATCTGTTCAAAGTGAAGCCTGCAACCCGGCCCCCCTTCAAATCTGGTTGCCAACGAGCTCCTCCCCCACATCCTCTTCCGGATCCAGCCATTTCCACTCCCGCGCCGTGGTATCCACCATCTCCATAGTCGGATCCATCACATTTGGCTGCCCGCTCGTCTTCTCCACCACCAGATCTGGTACGTCTCCGCCTTTTTCCCTCATTTTCGTTGGCAGATGCACATACGCTTGATTAGGGTTTATGGTTCCTTGCACGCGTAGTACCCCACTGCGGCTACGGTTTTCATTCACCCTGCGCTCTTCGTTATGGGGCATAGTGTACGCGTACTTACCCCAGATCCGGTAGTATAGGGTTTAGGGTTTTACTAAGACCGCTTTAAGAGTTTACGGATTCATCATTTTGTCTTCAAAAGATGTGTTTTTGTCTTCGTTAGTTATCTTGCTGGATTTCATACTGTATTTTGCACAACTATAGTACCTTCTCTTTATAGATTTCATTTTACGCAAGAACATCATTTACCTTCTGCTCGTGTTGAATCTTCACAACACTGGCACTTTCGTCGTCGTCGTCATCGTGCTCCCCTCCTCAGGGTCGGCGTTACAACTTACGACCTCGCCCCATGTCGCGTCCATTCAAGGCAAGTTCTCCTGCGTTTACTTTCTGTTCAAATTTACAAAAACACTCTAGACATTGCCCCCTTCCAACAGATGAACCGCCCCCGCGCTTACGATGCTTCCCGTGCCTCCCGTGGCCCCCGAGCCCATTAGGACACTCCGAGTACCAGAACACTGCTTGAGCTCACAATCCAAGAGAAGGACAAATTCAACTTCTCAAATCAGGGCTTAACTAGAGACGGTTGGAGGAATGTGTACCACGGTTTAAGGGAGGCCAACATCCCATGGTCTGAAAGGCAAGCCCGCAACAAATTGAATTCTTTGAAAGATAAGTTCAACCTCTGGAAAGAGCCACAAAACAACACTAGCCTCGGGCATGACCCAACCATGGGGGGTAATGGGGACGGCCATCCCGATCTTCCATCAGGTAGAGGTAACTATCGTTTTGGCGGAGAATGACACACCGATCCGGCCTTAGATCGAAAGATCGAACCCTACAATCTTAGCACCACAACTCCTCTAGTTATCAATCGAGACATGGATCTGGTTGACCTCGCCAAGAAGGCTAACCCCTACCTGCACAATGAAGAACATAAGCAAGAACAAGAAAGAAAACAACCAAATTATAGATGAATGATTAATCTCACTGATGTTGGGGTCTCACAAACCGATGAACGGCGAAACTATTCTTGACAGATTAATCTAAGCAAAACCCAAACCCTAATGGAGGGGTGGCAGCTATTTATGAAGACTCTAGGGTCATGCAAAGACCCCTAGATGCGCCCCCTAATGGGCCCAAACATGATACACGGTCCAACGGACCAAAAGACGGTGTCGTAGCACCCTGGCAGATTCTGGACGCTGAGTTGTTTCAATGATTCCCATTGATTTCGAAGGTCTTTTGACATGAGACCACTTGCATTGGCTTTCCTTATCTAATTATTTTTCATCCATATGTGGATCATCAAAAATAGAGCTCAGGACGTGCCCGTGTGACCAGTTTTATGATAGACTGGTCCTAGAACCCGAGATGGGCTCCAACTTTAGTTGGACTGGGCCTCTAGCTTGTGTTGGTCATCCTTGCTGGTATTCTCCACCTCTATACCTTTCTCCAAGTTCCTCATGACCCTCTCCTATGTTCCTAAGCAAGATAACATCATTAGGTAGTAGTCTATTCTCAAAAGTATGAAAAGGATCAGCTTAAGAACGAGCTCACCTCTAAATTGAGTTGACGCATTCGAGCTCGGGTCATTGGACCTTGCATAACGGTTGGAGGATCAGCGGGTACATCCAAAGGAGTGATGTCCTCATCATCCTCCCCCTCTTGAAACTAAGTCGTCCTCGACTCAAGCTCATCTTCTTCTCCCAAATAAGGTTTCAAATCTGCAATGTTAAAGGTGGGACTAACCCCAACTCGGGTGGCAACTCAAGTTTGTAGGCATTATCATTTATTTTCTCAATTATCTTATAAGGACCAGCTGCTCTTGGCATTAATTTAGACTTACGTAGCTCAGGAAATCTATCTTTTCTCAAATGTAACCAAACCAAATCACCCGGTTCAAGTTTAATTTCTTTTCTACCTTTACTACCAGCAATTCTATACTTTTCATTCATTCTTTCAATATTTGCTTTAGTTGTTTCGTGCAACTTACGAATGAAATCAGCACGCTCTCTAGCATCACTATGTGTTCTCTCAGTGGTAGGTAAAGGCAAAAGATCAATAGGAGCACGGGGGTTAAAACCATACACTACCTGAAAGGGACTTACCTTGGTGGTGGAATGTTCCGCCCTATTATATGCAAACTCCACATGCGGCAAACACTCTTCCCACATCTTCAAATTGCGCTTCAAAATTGCTCTCAACATGGTGGACAATGTTCGATTCACTACCTCAGTTTGCCCATCAGTTTGGGGATGACATGTTGTAGAAAACAACAGCTTGGTCCCCAATTTATTCCACAAAGTGCGCCAAAAATGACTCAAGAATTTTGCATCGCGATCTGAAACAATAGTAGAAGGCATACCATGCAAGCGAATGATTTCTTGAAAGAAAAGGTCAGCAATATGAACAGCATCGTCGCTCTTATGACAAGGAATAAAATGTGCCATCTTAGAAAAATGATCAACCACCACAAAAATACTATCCCTCCCCCTCTTAGTCCTTGGCAAACCCAACACAAAATCCATAGATATATCAGCCCAAGGAGTAGAAGGAACAGGAAGAGGCATATACAAACCATATGGGTTCAACCGTGACTTAGCTTTTTGACATGTGGCGCACCGAGCCACGTACTGTTCTACATCTCGCCTCATCCTTGGCCAAAAGAAATGTGTGGATAGCACCTCCTCCGTCTTCTTGGCACCAAAATGTCCCATCAATCCGTCTCCATGTGCCTCCTGCAACAACAAAAGATGAACGGAGCCAATTGGAATGCATCGGCGGTTAGCGCTAAACAAAAACCCATCATTGGTCATAAACTTATTCCTTGTATGTCCCTCTCTACAATTCAGCAACACGTCCTTAAAATTAGGATCAAGCGCATATTGTTCTTTTATTGATTCATGCCAAAAAATCTGACAATCAAGTTGGGACAACAAGGTATATCGTCTAGACAAAGCATCAACAATCACATTATCCTTCTCTTTCTTGTGTTTGATAATATAAGGAAAAGATTCAATAAATTCAACCCATTTAGCATGCCTACGATTCAGATTATGTTGAGAGCGAAGATACTTAAGCGATTCATGATCAGAATGAATAACAAATTCTTTAGGCCACAAATAATGACGCCACGTCTCTAAAGAACGGACAAGTGCATACAATTCCTTATCATATGTGGAATAATTCAGAACAGGGCCATGCAATTTTTCACTAAAGTAAGCAATGGGTTTACCATCTTGCATCAAAACACCCCCAATGCCAACTCCACTAGCATCACATTCTAGCTCAAAAGTCTTACCAAAGTTTGGAAGTTGCAGCAATGGTGCATGTGTGAGCTTAGTCCTTCAAAGTGTCAAAGGACTCCTCATGTGCCTTTCCCAATGAAACACCACCCCTTTCTTCGTCAACTCATGCAATGGGGCAGCAATGGTGCTGAAATCTTTGACGAAGCGGCGGTAGAATCCTACAAGACCAAGAAAACTCCTCACCTGTGTGACGGTTTGGGGAACCGGCCAGCTCTTTATGGCTTCAATTTTTATCTCGTCCACCTCAATTCCCTAGTGGAGTTACAACATAGCCAAGAAAAGAAACTCGATCCGTGCAAAAGATGCACTTCTCAAGGTTACCAAATAATCGTGCATCACGTAAAGCATTAAAAACAGCACGTAAGTGATCCATATGTTCAACAAAAGACTTGCTGTAAATCAATATATCATCAAAGTAAACTACCACAAAATAACCAATAAAAGCTCTTAAAACCTCATTCATTAAGCGCATGAAAGTGCTAGGTGCATTTGTTAAACCAAAAGGCATTACTAACCACTCATACAACCAGAATTTGGTTTTAAACGCGGTTTTCCATTCATCTCCTAAGTTTCATTCTAATTTGGTGGTAGCCACTTCGCAAGTCAATCTTGGTGAAAATTATAGAGACACACAACTCATCAAGCATGTCGTCTAGCCTAGGAATAGGATGACGATACCGAATAGTAATATTATTGATGGCTCTACAATCAACACACATACGCCAAGTTCCATCTTTCTTAGGAACCAAAAGTACTAGGAACGACACAAGGACTAAGGCTTTCACGTACATACCCATGGTCCAAAAGGTCTTGGACTTGCCGCTGAATTTCCTTAGTCTCCTTAGGATTGGTTCGATAGGCAGCACGGTTGGGCAAGGTTGCTCCCGGAATCAAATCGATTTGATGCTCTATCCCTCTCATAGGTGGCAGCCCTAGGGGTATCTCAGCTAGAAAAATTTTCTCATACTCCTGCAAAAGGTTAGTGATAGCAGGAGGCACCGAACTAACAATATCATCAAGCGAAAACATAGCTTGTTTGCATACCAAAGCATAGCAAATATCATCATCAGAAATTTCAGCAAAGTCACATTTTGTTGCAAGCATAACACCACCCTTCAATTTAATCCCCTCGGCCTTAGAAATAGATGTAGACTTATCCTTTTTAGGTGGGAGAATAGAATTAGCAACTTGCTGATTTTCAGATTGAACATCATTCAAACTAGCAGCGCGTTCTCTATCAGCTTGTACAATTTGAGCAGGGGTCAAAGGTACCAAAGTAATTTTCTTTCCTTTATGCACAAAAGTGTATTTATTACTTCTACCATGGTGTGTAGCATCATTGTCATGTTCCCAAGGACTGACCCAATAAGAGTGAATAGGCTTGCATAGGTACCACATCACAATCAACAGAATCAACATAAGAACCAATGGAAAATGAAACTCTGCAAGTTTGTGTTACCTTTGCCTTTTCCAGAATCATTTAGCCACTGAATATGGTATGGACGTGGGTGTGGGCATGTGGTCAAGCCAAGCTTCTTGACCAAATCAGAACTCACCAAATTATTGCAGCTACCTCCATCAATAATGACACGTGCTCGACGGTTGCTGATGACGAAGAAAATCTAGAACAAGTTATGGCGTTGTAGCTTCTCAGGTTGCTGTACTTGTGAGCTGAGCACCCACTGTACAATGATGCTCCTATAGGCCATGTGGCCTCGTCACCAAGGACTTCGCCGCCCTCCTCATCTGTATCTTTGTCTTCTTCATCTTTAATGTCAGAGGTACTGATGTAACCATCTTCTGTAGCAATGTATGCCCGCTGACTTGGGCAGTCCTTCTGCACATGGCCAATTCCATGACAGCGGTGGCACTGAATGCCTGAAGTGTGTCCCATTGATGCAACGGATGAGGCACTCTTGGCAGGCACCTATAAACAAATTTTTACCTGAATCTGAAGGTCGTGCGGGAGGTGCCTTAGGTGTAGCGGTAACTCCAGAGGCTGCTGGTCGCTTGCTCACTAGTGAAGGTGCGTGAAAAGTGGATGGCTTGGTCAGCCCCAAAGATGGTGCCGAGTGTGGCGTGTATGTGGTGCTGACCTTGCTCTTGCTCTGCTGTTCACGCCCCTACAATTCCTTTTCTGCAAGCTTAGCGAACTAAAACAACTGGTTGACAGTGTGAAATTCTTTATAATCAACAATGTCATGAATCTCACGCCTCAAACCCGAATAAAAATGACAAATGGAATCTTTGTTCCCCTCCACAACACTACAACACATCAATCCCTTTGGAGCTCGCCATAGTAATCATGTATATATTTCTCTTTTGTTCTAAACGCATCAATTTCTTACGCAAGTCTCTATGATAAGGAGGAACAAAACAATCACACATAGCCATCTTAAGTTCTTCTCATGTACCAGGTAAAGCATTCTGTGCAGCTAGCCCGTTCCACCAAATAATGGTAAAGTCCTTAAACTCACTAGTAGCTTGTCGAACTCTATGTTGCTTAGGCACAAGGTGGGCACTAAACTTTTGTTCTATTGTTGTCTCCCAATCAAGATATCCCTCAGCATCATAATGACCCAAAAAAGATGGTATTGTGAACTTAATCTTAGCATAAGGATCATCGGGCACACGATGATTATTACCTTGATGGTGGTGGACACCACCTATACCTGTCATGTTGCGGCGAAGACATCCTCGTAATCTTGCTTGTCGGAAGGCTGCTCGATCTATGTTCCCATTGGCATCATACACCATGTCTTCTGGCAAGAGACCATCGGTGTTGTTGTCGAAGATGTCGTTGTTGACCACCACAAAGGTTTCCAACTCAGTAACCTTGTCGGTTAGCGTGGAAATTCGTTTGTCCAATCTCTCCATGTTGTTGCCAATGTTGAGTTCAATGAGTGCGTCAGTGATGGCCTTCCTGACGACCTCATTCATCCTTTTTAGGGCATTCTCTACAGTAGCTTGCAGTTGCTCTTGGCTGACACACTTGTTGAAATCCTTGGGATTATTATCTCCAGTCTAATCATCTCCTGCCATTGTAAACACAAAAATAGAAACAAACGGTGAAAGTTATCCCTACCAAATGACTACATGGTTGCAGTGGTGTCACTTTTCACAGCAAGTGGAAGCGTCTTACCAAGCTCTTATAAAGTTCTTACCAACGCAAGCAGTGGATGGTACAACTGGTGGCTGGTTCGTGATACCTGTGAGGCAGTGGCACCAAGATTGCATGGACCTTTTTCTGTACTGATCTAAAGAGTATGTGGTGCTTGGAAGGCACACAAAGAATAATATGTATATTTGGCACACAAGTCAGTAACAGAAAGTAATGTTGAATTATAGTCCAAAGTACTTGTTCTTGTTACTGGTCTAAAATGTTCCAAGTGCCAGGTGTGTGACAAATAAGTATGGTGGATAGCAAGGTGCTAGATGTGTGATAAACAAGTATGGTGGATAGCAAGAGCAACACGAACAAGGCACCAGACAGCACACGCTAACACAGCTCACTTTGGCCTTCTCTATGTGCTCCTTTAGATATTGTTCCTCTTTTGCCCCTCTTTTTTCTATTTTTTGGATTGTCGTCGTTTTTTTGGGAAACTTTGACTTTTTTATTTTTTTGATATTTTTTCACTTAGGAGCACAAAAGAAGTAACCACAGAAAATATGAGCTTAAACAAGTGAAAGACGTGGCCCATGGAAAATTCAGAAGACGTGTTCAAAATTGACAAAAAGCTTGTGACCATGAAAAGAGGATCTTATAACCAGTTTTTTGCCAAAATAAAATTTTCTGACCCCGATAACATAGGGGATGAACGGATCCAAATTTTTTTCTGATTGATTTTGATATATCGAACGTCGAAATCCGAGTTCGTATGCAAAAACTAGACCAGTTTTGAGAACTGACTCCAAATTAGAGGACAAAACGGAAACAATACACGCAAAATTAGTCACGACAGCAAGGATTTGATGGAAACGATGGGAAAAACACATGACCTAACCAGCAACAAGATCTCGACCAGGACACAAACTCAACACGACCGACTCTAAAACTAAAATATGCAAAGGCTATGGCGCGGAAGGTTCTAGGATAGGAGAAAAAAACGAGTATGGCACTGGACTATGGGACGAATGCAAAACACTCAAAACTAGGGGATAAATGTGAACCTGACAGTATATCTTAGCTTTGAATACCACTTAATGGGGATGGGGATCCTGATCTTCCATCAGGTAGAGGTAACTATTGTTGTGGCGGAGAATGACACACCAATCCGGTTTTAGATCAAAAGATTGAACCCTGCAATCTTAGCACCACAACTCCTCTGGTTATCAACCAAGACATGGATCTGGTTGACCTCGTCAAGAAGGCTAACCTCTGCCTACGCAATGAAGAACACAAGCAAGAGCAAGAAAGAAAACAACCAAATTGTAGATGAATGATTAATCTCACAATGTTGGGGTCAACCGATAAACGGCGAAACTGTTCTTGACAGATTAATCTAAGCAAAAACCCAAACCCTAATGGAGGGGTGGCGGCTTCTTATGAAGACTCTAGGGTCATGCAAAGACCCCTGGACACGCCACCTAATGGCCCAAACACGATACACGGTTCAACGGATCAAAAGATGGTGTCGTAGCACCCTGGCAGGTTCTGGATGCTAACTTGTTTCGACGATTCCTATTGATTCTGAAGGGATTTTGACATGAGACCACTTGCATTGGCTTTCTTATCTAATTAGCTTTCCATCCATATGTGGATCGTCGAAAACGGAGCCCGGACGCGCCCGTGTGACCAGTTTTATGACAGATTGGTCTTAGAACCCGAGATGGGCTCTAACTTCAGTTGGACTGGGCCTCCAGCTTGTGTTGGTCGTCTTTGCTGGTCTTCTCCACCTCTATAACTTTCTCCAAGTTCCTCATGACCCTCTCTTATCTTCCTAAGCAAGATAACATCATTAGGTTATAGTCTATTCTCAAAAGTATGAAAAGGATCGCTTAAGAACGAGCTCACCTCTAAATTAAGTTGACGCATTCGAGGTCGAGTCATTGAACCTTGCATAACGGTTGAAGCATCAGCGGGTACATCTAAAAGAGTGATGTCCTCATCAGGGGGTTGATGTAGATCAAGAGTGGTGGCCGTCCTAGGACGGTACCCAGCCAGGCAGTCAGGACGAAGTAATTCCTCTCACGATACCAATGCATTTTCAGTTTGGTCACTCTTTACGCACGTATCGACTGCTAATGATCAACATTCTTCACTGTAGGAATCCTCCGACCCTCCTAAACCTGCTGGTGCACCACCTGAGCATCTTGACCTACTGTGGACATTGTATGTTTCGCGCAACCCAGACAGGGGCACATTCATGTGGACCGGAGGTGTTGGCGATGGCACACACACTCCCCCTAGGACACCTGAACACATAGGCCCGTCCAGTGGTGGAACCTCTTCCAAAAGGGCCACCAGGGAGCAAGTTGTAACCAGCCCAGAGAAAAGGAGGTCTTGAAATTTGGGAGAGTACATGGCAAGCTTGTCACAGAGCATAGCTGAAAGAAAATCCAAAGACCCTGGAGCGTCCCGTGAGCAACAGGAGCAAGCTGAAGTGATGGAAATGCTACGTTAAGATGGTGTCATCGAAGGGTGTGAGCTGTACTACATGGCTTCGGATCTGTTCTAGAAGGTAGTGTGCTGGGCTCAGTACAGGAACATCCAAGATGTGGCAGAACCGTCCGAAATAACACACTTACGGAGGCGCTCCTCTTTCACCAGATACTAAGCACCCTGAAAGGAAGCTACAACGGGCGGTATTTGTCGGGCACATCCCAAGGGAGAACCCGAAAGATCCATATTTTTTCCCAAGAATCCAATAATGAGAACGAGTTACAATACTTAATCCATTTCATACATCGAGTGCATAAAAAGTACATTATTACATTTTCAAAGTCAGAGTGCGGAATATTAAACAGCGAAATAAAAATAAACATCTAGCAATAAGGAACAAGGATTTGTCTGTGCCCACCAGAAGAATCCTTCACACAATGGTACTACTCAAGCAATACCTGCAACAGGGGTAACCCTGAGTATACAATGTACTCGCAAAACTTATCCAACTAGTGAGAATAGTTTCCCGACTCCAAGGGGTATGCACAACTTTATGGTTTGTTGGTTTCCTTTTTACAGAAAACAATACTAATAATAAGTCCTTATTTATGTTATTATTTATAGCCGTATTAATTTGTTATCTAGCCATTCTATGTAAGCATCTGTTCTACTTTCAAGCAAAAGTTGAGCAATCAGTTCCATTTCATCATCTTCCAGCTTTCAGTTCTTACTACAATGCTAAACCGTAGACAAGCCGTATCGGAAAGCCGGCGATTCGTGAATCAATGCCCCCAGCTGGGTACCCCGAAAACACACGCCCCGCTTGTGCCCTGGGCACAAACAGGACCAACGCATCACCCTCCTGTCATGGGGTCTAGGTCCCCGTCCAAACTTCGACTCCAAGCACCCGCTCCTGAGTCCCGAACTCAGTGCGGTGTAAGGACCTTCACCATCCCTGCCTCCAATCAGTCGGTCCGAAAAGAGCCGAAACCCACGACAAAAGAGCAACAAGTCTTTCTTACGTCCATACCCAAGTTTGTGCTTGGGATAATAAATCTGTGACTTGTCTAGAGCCTAATGCAACGGTTAGTCCTTAACCGATATAGATAGGGAAAAAGTGTAACCAAGATATGCCCTATTGGCCGCAGGACACAACCTCTTATACCCACCAATACCCAAACCATATCCATGCCCGGTCACTATTTTTCCTTTTCACCATTTTATCATGAGAGATCATAATTATCACTTATTGTGAGTAACGGTATGTTACTCACGCTACCGATAACTTTAGCATAGCAGCTACTCTACCTATACTAGTAGGACTCATATGTAGATATATTTATGCATGTAGTTTCCATAAAATGCCTGTAGTGTAAATGCACATCATATATATATCCACTGATCATTCAAAAATAGGGGTTATGCATCGGGCTTAGCCTTGGACAGGCGGTGGGTCAACAAGGTCAGCAATGAATGTGTCCAGGGCTCCCTCTTGTATGAGAATCTTCTCCTCATACTCCTCAATGATCTCCTCGTAGTCCTATTCATCCACAGGCACGAACTCTACCAACTCATGATCTACATGCATGAAATGACGATGCAACATTTAGTAATATGGCAACAGCAACTCTTAAAATAAAAATGCATCAATCAAGCTACTAAGCTAGTCCTACCGACTAAGGTGCTAAGTTACCTATTGTTACCACTAACAAGTATGCAGCATGACATATATTATCTTAGCAACTAAAAATATTCTTACTCTTAATACCGATTTATGCAGCATGACATATATTATCTTAGCAACTAAAAATATTCTTACTCTTAATACCGATTTACTCTATACATGATAAAACAAGGGTACTAGCTACTTTATTTATCAACCTACTCTAGGGTTATAAAAATTATAGTGAGTATATAATAATCTAATGAACCTACTGTAAAAATTTTATGGCTAAAGCTATCATCAATTTGCCACAAAAATTCCTACAAATATTAAGCTAAATAATACTAAGCTTTCTAAATTGAATTTATGAACCTATCATTATCACAGCTAACTGTAAACTAGCTACACTAACAGATAGATAGCATTTTTGTGAACCTAACAAATTTTGTTTCACTATTTTTGGACATCTATAAGATTTACTACAAATTATCAAAGTTCAGCTCAAAACTAATTTGAATAAACCTTTACTAATTCACTGAAAAAATGAAAAATCAATTTCCACCGCGCGGCCCGCGAGCGAGTGGCTCGGCCCACACTGGCGCAACGCGCGCGCGCACGTGACGCACGGCGCGGCCCAGTCTACGCGATGATGGCCCGCGACGGGGAAGACCCGCGCGCACTGGTCATCTTGCGAAAACATCCTCGCCCTACCCGATAATCACGTGAGCACTATTCCGCTAGTCTGTTATCTTACAACTACGCCCCTCCCCTTTTTCATCTTTACCATGGCCATACCCTCGGGCCCCCTGTGCGCGCATCGGCCCAGCGACGCTGGCATTGGGCGGTTACGCCGGCCAGACCAGCCCTTCCTCGCCCTATCTACGGAGCCAATACCTGCCTAGGAGTGAACACGAAGCACTAGGTAAAGAAAGCATGAGCTGGGACGCCGTAGTAAGGCCGGTCCACGACGGCGGAGATCCTGCAATGACAACGGTGATATTTCGGTGAGCTACAGCAACGCCGGAGAAGTTGGGGTAGCTAGTGAGCTCGAGGGACTCACCACGGACACAGACAAGGTGACAGTTCGATTGGAGACAGCCCGAGCCGAGCTAGCCATGTGCACACGGACGGTGCGGTGGTGCACGGCGGTGGTAAAGCTGTGTCAGGGGTGGCTATACGGTGGTAGCGATTAGGCAAAGGTGTGCAGGGTGATGAGTAGGTGGAGGTGAAGCTGGCGGTGCAACGAATTGAACACGAGGAGCTCTAGATTGGGACTTTGCCGTCGACGTGTGCCATGGCGGTCTTAACGACCCGACGAGAGGAAAACTCCAAATTGGAGCATGGCACAGCACGGATCACGGCGCGATGGGGTCGGTGGCTAGCTGACTACACCACGAAGCTGTGGACTGAGGTAATTGGACCGAGGCGGCTCCACCAAGTCGAATTGCAAGCACGGGTCTGGCGACCAAGGCGATAGAGGAACAGGGGACGACCGGCAAGGCTTGGCGCGACGTTGTCGTGGCGGGACGCGGCTGTCAACTCGAAGCACAATTGCGCACGTGCTACAGTGCGATGGGGAGCCAGTCAAGCGTGCACAGGAACGATTTGGCTGCAATGCCATAACTCACAAGCCGATGGCAGCTCGGCCCTACGTGCCGCAGTGGACGGCGCCGGCCAAGGGAGAGGCCGCAGCGTGGCGTCACATCAGGCGCAGACATGATGGTAAGGTAGGCGAGGTAGGCCCACGCGTGGCAAAGCGACGGTGCGGATGAGCGCGCAAGGGCGCGGCAGCAGGTGGCAGCGGCCAGCAGTGTGGAGCCAGTGGCAGGCCCGGCCAGCGCGGTGGCACGCGTGCGGGCGTTCGTGCGAGGGCGCGTCGTGTGAGTGTGCGCGAGCGCGTGCCAAGGCGCGGCAACGGTGGTGTGGCCTATGTGGCGGTGCGTGCCAAGGCAAGCCAAGGCTGCGGCGCTGAACCGAACCAAGGCGGTGACCGCGTCCAGATGCTGACGCCGGTCGAGAACGTGCCTTGCACGCTTTTTAAAGCGTCCCAAAAATGAGTCTCATTGATCTAGTTGCTAAACCAGTTTTCCTACACTCAAGAGGGTATGTTAAACTACTGAAACAAGCCCTAATACCCTACCATTGCTTAACCCAAATTTCCTACAAAAATTGTCGAACTTAGCTTCGTCGAACCATTTTCCGACTTACGAAAATTGACTAAGTTCTTATCGGTTTCGTGTCGAATTCGATTTCCAAGCTATCAAGTATGCTAGCTAGCGAATCTCATTCTCGACCGCAAGTATTTCACCGCCACCTACGAAGTGTGTACTACAAACTTTATTAAAGTGCCGGGTATGCGTTCTATAGCATTTTTGTTCAATAAAAATTCATCTAGAACCCTAAGTGACACAACGCGACATGAAACATAACATTCGTTTCGCGTTTCCGATGAACGTTTCGAGCCACAGAAATTGATTTACACTCTATAATTCATACACTGTCATATAAATATGATGCACATGCGATGTCTTAGCAAAAAAATGTACAGTGTAACACCGAGGGTGTTACACAAGAAAAGGAACATCGCGTCAAGTACATCGAGTGGACCTGGACGAAGAGCAAGCAGAACCGCAACTAGCTAGGTTTATCAAGAAGAATGCTGAGCTTGTTTTAGTTCTAGTTTCAGTTTTCATCGTCGCGAATCAGTTATTTACAATTTCGAACTATATCGTTAAGACTGTTTGAACCTATTGTGTGTTCGTTGGACTTTCTGTTTGTGAAACCTGGTTTAAATAATGTCGCTGGATGTAATGGTGACCTATAATGATTGGCCTTGTTCTTGTCTAGTTAATGCTGTAGTCATCCTAAACCTTCAAGGAACTGATTCTTATGTTTTGTTCGTGGTTTGCAGATACTTGCCTTTTTGGGTGCCAAGTTGAAGGCGTCAGGCGCAGCATATAGTGAAGCTATTTGGTCTGGACTAAAACAAGACAAGACTCTATTATGAAGGTTTGTATTTTGTAATACTGCGCCATTTTTTTGTTTCCGTTTCCATGCACCTGAACTGACATGTCGATGTTGGTTTCCAGGTTTGCACATTGTGGTGGCCACGTTGATCTAACAATGTGACTGCATTCTTTCGGTGTTCACACCTTGGCGCCTGCTAGGCGATCTGATCTGGTGAGCGTCATGTAAATGGAGATAATGGAACTCCAACCTCCTCACCCGGGACTATAATCAGTGTGCCTGACTGATGTATGTCGTTCTTGTGTTGTAGGTTTACAAATCTGTTGTTGTAGTTGGGGGACCATGGACACCACCGACGAGGGAAGTGAACATTCAAGTGATTCAAGCGCAAGTTTCTAGGAAAGTACGGAGTTGGCAACCTATTATGGCGGATTAGTAGCAATGGCTACTGCTATTCCAGTGCAGCCTCCAGCGGATGACATCGATGAATTGACTGGCATCCAATGGGTTCGGAAGGTACTACAGGATCCAAAAAGATGCAAAATACACTTCCGTATGTACCCGGACGCCTTCCGCCAGTTGCATGACATTTTAGTTCAGAACCATGGGTTGCAATCTACTAGGGAGTTCTCATCCGTAGAGGGCTTAGCGATGTTCCTTTGGGGAGTTGGCACCAGGCAGTGTCAACGGCAAATGTCAGACAGGTTTAGAAGGGGATTGTGGACTGTTAGCGATAAGTTTGGGGAAGTGCTGGAGTGTGTGGCGTCATTTGCAGATGCAGTTCTTAGGCCAAAGGACGCACATTATAGAACGGTGCATGAAAGACTGGAGAAGTACACACCTTTCTTTGATGGATGCATAGGAGCCCTAGATGGAACCCACATAAGGGTGTGTGTTGATCGGAAATCACATGATGATTTCACAAATAGGAAAGGCTGGACCAGCCAAAATGTCATAGCCGTTTGCGACTTTGACATGCGGTTCACTTTTGTTGGTGTTGGCAAGGCAGGGGAAGTGCACAGCATGAAGGTCCTGACTCCTGAGGGACGCTTGGGCGGTGTGAGGTTTCCCTCACCCACCTCAAGGTATGGGGACTGTCAACTGTACACGAATTTGCTGTTTTCAATTTCAACTCTAGCTAAAATTGTTAATGTGTATGTGTTTTGCAGGAATGTACTACCTGGTAGACTCGGGCTACGCCGGTGAAGCGGGGTACCTGGGGCCCTATCGGAACAGCAGGTACCATCTGAGGGAGTTTGAGCGGAGGCGTGCTGAGAATTGGGAAGAGATTTACAATTTCCACTATTCAAGTCTGCGCAATGTCATAGAAAGGTCATTTGGGGTCTTCAAAGCTAGATGGCAAATGATGCAAGGTGTTTCTCGTTATCCGAGAGAGAAACAATCCAAGATTATTTTGGCTTGCTTTGGACTGCACAACTACATGGAGAGGCTGAAACCTCGTACTCCAGGTACGCCAATGAACCAATGGACACATGCCTGGCTTGCACAAAATTCGACTGAGGATATGGGTAGGGTTCGGGACTGGATCAAGTATGGAGTAGCTAGTCTGCAGTTGAGGTAAACAAAATATGTTGACACTTTTGTCAGTTAACAAAATGATTTGATTCATGCCTTAGTTGGATCCCAACTGAATATGTGCCCCTGCAGGTGATCGGGTCGGGTGGAGGAGATGGTTCAAGTGAATTGGACGATGGCATGAAGATCAGTGAAGGTTGCGTAAGGGTATTTTGCATGGGCGTCTTCTTCGTGCTGTTACATATGTGCCTTGCAACTGGTACAAATTTTGTACAGATTCCACTTAGGCCATTTCTTAGATGTAGTCGTAGTTGTCAAATGAAAATAGTAGGCCAGTATTAGAAAGTAGGCATATGCAGGTATTCGGCGAGTGGCCAATGAGCTGCTTGTTCGTGGAGCAGACCAGCACAAAGTTGCTTGCGTCTGTTTCAGTAGTTGTTTCAAATGATCGTTGGAATAGCTGCATGTTTTGTATAATGCTCCACTAATCCACATGTATAGGAGAGTAGTGAGGTGAACAAATGAACTGTATTAAGACATGGTTGTACGTCGTGATGATGAACTTATTATTGGGCCTGGTACTTGTTACTGTGCACAATTATGTATTTGATTCAAATGTATGACTTGTAACTGGTTGCTTCAGTTTGCTGGTAATTGGCGCCAAGTTTGTATTGTGAGCTGGGCTGTTGGCGCCAGAATTTGAATGGTGGTTGTTGATTTCAAATTGCTGGCAGCCTTTAATTCAGCCGAACGGCTGATTCTGCTGATTTTTGTGCACCGTACAAATAGCCAAAATCAGCCATCATTTCACCTGCCGAACAAATTGGATGTCTCTCTGAATTCTTTAGCGTACTGACGTCGACCGGTCGAGCTTGACTGCTTGATGGTTGCCACAGCGCAGCAGAGAACCGAGCTACGCTCGGGTGGCTAGCAGAGCCAGAGCCAGATGTGCTCACTGCCTGCGTGTCTCTCGTCGGGATTTATTCAAAAATAATAATAATCTACGGTCTCGAACCACAAAGGGTATCACGTGGAGCTAAAAAAAAGATTATGACGTACCCATCGTCTACGGAGCCATTAATGGCACTTGTGATTTCAAGAAAGACGTGGTCTTTGTAGATGTGTGTGTGGGGTGTGCGTGTGTAGTGTTGGCATATCTATTCGTACATGAATAGATGCTACAACTGTACACACATGAGAGGTTCGTGCATGAATAGATGCTACAACTGTACACACATGAGAGGCTTTTAATAAAAAAAACAGCAGTAGTGCAGCACTGTGTACTCCGTACCACGCTTACGTGCTCGCATGCTTGGGTTCGTACTAGACACGGTTCCAAAAAGTAGCCTTCCAGCGCGAAGCGAACACGCGCGCCAACAGGCAAGACATGAATGAGGCATGACATGATGGAACCATGGAAGGAATGTCCTCAATGCCCTAGAAAAGAGAAACAAAAAGGATGAAGACCAATAAAAAGGAAAGTTTGGTTAGGGGGTGTTTGGTTTCTATCGGAAAATTTTAGTCCCTTTCCCATCGGATATTTGGACACATGCATGAAGTATTAAATATAGACGAAAAAAATAACTAATTGCACAGATTGTGGCTAATTTGCGAGACGAATTTTTTAAGCCTAATTAGTCCATGATTTGACAATATTGTGCTACAGTAAATATGCGCTAATGGCGGATTAATTAGGCTTAATAAATTCGTCTCGTAAATTAGTCTCCATCTGTGTAATTAGTTTTATAATTAACTCATATTTAGTTCTCCTAAATAGCATCCGAACATCCGATGTGACATGGACTAAAATTTAGTCCAGGAAACCAAACACCCCCTTACATAGCTGGAGCACGAGCCGCCCAGTCGTGCCAATCATCACTTCTCCATGCCGATGTGGTACCGTGACAAAGAGTATACTCCCTCCGTCCCAGATTAAATGGACGTCTGGAGTTCAAATTGTTTCCCAATTTTATCGATCACATAGACGTGAAGTCCAATGTCTGTAGCAGTAGAAGAAAAAAATTTATGGAACAGTGTGGGACCAACGGAGGGAACTGACAAAGTGCGGGTGCTCTCATCCACTCGTTTTTGCACTGCAGCACCAGTCGTCTGTCCTTGTCCCCTCACACAGTAGCGTTGCAGCTTCTACATTCATGTCACCTCATACCAGTATAGGGGCAAAATCGTAATTTTTCAACAGCACTAATTTGCAGCTTCGTATCCCATACATGCGATTATTACGGGACGGAGGGAGTACATGTTTTTTTCTGATGAGACTAGCGCCTGCGCTTGCTCCGCCCATCTGCTTAGATTCGTGCATCGCCCGTGCTAGCCCCGTTTCTCGTGCCCGCATCTGGACCGCCCGCTTCCGTTCCGCTGCCCACGTCGCCACGATGACTCGCCTCCGCCTCTTCCACGGTGGCCAGATGACTCGCCCCCGTCTCTTCCACACCATGCGCCTCCTCCCTGCGTCGGTGGTCGTGGCATGGCCCTATCGCCCTTGTCGACACCAACACGGCGATTTGCGCTTGCAACATGAAACACTTGCTGCAACATACAACTGAAACAGATCAAACAATTGGAACATGCGCTTGCAACATATGTGTGAAACATATGCAACACCTAGATAAAACACTTGTACCATACATCTGAAATAGATGAAATATTTTGAACAAATGCTTGCAACATACCTCTGAAATATTTGCAACATATGCAACATTCCAATCTACTTTTGCAACATCCATATGAAACACTTGCAACGTACCTCTAAAACACTTGAAACATACATTTGCAACATAGGAGAGGCCGGGGCCAGTCGATTCCAACCATCGGGGTGGGAGCCAGCGGCGCACAAGCACCACCAGCGCCGGCTGCGCTCGTAGGTGTCCTTGGCTCGGCCGGGGGCGACCTGAGGCGCCCCGGCACGTGTGCCTAGTGGGCATCGGCAGGGACGGCGGCGGCGGCCCATGACAGCGAGGCATCCTGACGGTGCTAGGGTTGGGGAAGAGGTTAGGGAGGCGCTCTGCTGCCTGTGGATGCGAGAGAGACACCGATATGTGGGGAGGGCGAGGATGAGGAGTGCAGAAGCGGGCGGCGCGCGCAAAGGCGTGGGAGCGAGCGGCACAAATGGGGTGCACCGTGGGAGAAGGTGGTAGCCAGTGCCGGTGCTAGGATTTTAAGGGCCCTCCGGCGATCTCGTCGTAACGGCCCCTCTTGATCATGTATAAAATCTTATAATATATAGGCGCTAATTTTACTTGCAAAACGAAAGCAAATTCAATAACATAGTTTTAATTTAACATGTCTGATAATTATCGAGGAAAAATATAGATTAAGGAATATATTTGTAGATGTATGATAATTATCGAGGAATAATGTAGATTAAAAAAATAATATATTCATTTTCTTTTCTCACCCATAACAAATGTTTCTTAGGTAACATTATAAAAATCTAACATGTAAATTAGAAGAAAAATATGACTATATGGGTACAAAGTACTAGAAGTCTGAAATACTATACAAATAATTAATTTGGATTAAAAATAAAAAATACCTTGGGCCTAAACAACTAATCGGTGATTGCAATTCATAAGAAGCAAAGAATCAAGATGTCGTCGTCGTGGAGCCCTACCTGGTCGTCGTCCTCGTGGCCGTGTCCGTGTCTCCGGTAGTCTAGCTCTTCGCGGCGGCGCGGCGGCCCGAACTCACGATCAGAGTGTGTTGTGTGTAGCGTGACTCCTCGCCTCCTCTCTACCCGAGGGCCGTGGGGAAAGAAAACTAGAAAAGAAATATCAATGTTGTCTTTTTGGACCGCCTAGCCAGTTCTATGTCTCTCTTTTTATTAGTTTGCTAATGCCTAATAGACTATAGGACCTGAGGGTTTGTATACCTGGGCTTAGGCCCCTCCTCTACTTAAGCCCTTGGCCGTCGCACCTCGTGGCCTACCCTTAAGGCCGGCACTGGTGGCAGCAGCAAGGCGGAGTGATGCACGCTGGGTCCGGATGGATGGACGCTGGGTCTAATCGTTATCCTTTTTTTTTTTGTCAAGTATTACATGTTGGCAAGGTGCCACAGAAGAGGACATAGGAGGCGTGGGCACCGTGTGAAGCAGCAGTCTTCGATAGTTCGATTCGTAGCACCTTGCCTACGCACGTTCGACTGAACAGAAAATGCTTCACGCATAGTTACTTCCTTACTGTACAATCATACAGTACCTATATAAAAAGAGACGTTTGGATCTCATTCTAATAATGATTATTGCTTTTAATAAATTAAAAACTCCAACTACTAGGTTTGAGGAAGATAGCTGGATTCTAAAATGTAAGTGTTTAAATTTCATTCTCATTTTTCCACCTCATTTCATTTTTATTAGAAGATCTAAACAAAGTCCAAATCATGCTGTACGTTGATGATTAATGAACTTCTCAGCGCGAGGTGATTTTAATTGTTGGCTTTTAAATTGTATTCAAGCTATACTAAAATATATACTTTGTATATATCGTTATCTTAATATGATGAGAGGATTATAAAGGCTCACGGATACCGTATTACATATTCTATACTACTACTCTATCCATTTCGATTTATACTAGGTTGCTTTGGCTTTTCTAGATGCAGAATTTTTAATATATATATATCTAGATATATCGTATATCTAGTTATATAAAAGATCTAAACAAAGTCCAAATCATGCTGTACGTTGATGATTAATGAACTTCTCAGCGCGAGGTGATTTTAATTGTTGGCTTTTAAATTGTATTCAAGCTATACTAAAATATATACTTTGTATATATCGTTATCTTAATATGATGAGAGGATTATAAAGGCTCATGGATACCGTATTGCATATTCTATACTACTACTCTATCCATTTCGATTTATACTTAGGTAGCTTTGGCTTTTCTAGATACAGAATTTTTAATATATTTAGTTGTACAGTAAAAGCTATGTACATAAAAAAAAAACCCAAAACAACCTATAATTTAGAATAATGTGTTAACAACAGCCGTCAATGCAATTTGCGTGCCATTCAGAATTTTTAATATATTGAGGAGAATGATTCTTGGTAAGGTTGCCGGTCCTTGTCAATCTCACCTAGACGCCCCCGCCTTTCTTCCTTCGCCCCTACGGCGTTTGCCCAACCTTCCTTCCCTCCCTCCCTCTCTTAACCGGTGGCCGTTGGATTGTTAATTACTCTGTCAAGTGTCAATCTTCCCCTCGCGCGTTAATCCTCATGCCAAGTTGCTCGTTTCAACCCCCCGGCTTGGTAGCATTCGCAAGTCGGCCGCTCATCCAAACTACCTTATATAATATAAATAAAATAAAATAAATAAATATACCACGGACCACGGAGCAGGAGCAGGAGCAGCAGGTTACAAATCCGTTTCTGAGTAGTAGTAGATTAGTCCTGATACCGTAGCCTAATTAACTGGCCGTCAATCCAGAGGCGACCCACAACTGTCCTGCCTGCCACAGCCGCCGGCGCGCGTGACCCACGAGGGCCAATTCCAGCCAGCAGCCAAGGTGTACGCGATCCAGCGGGAGCCCGACCCGGCGGGCAAGGCAACGCTGGCTCGTGGCTTGGCCTGTTGGCCCCGACCCGAAGCCAACAGCATAATTACGCCGCGAGGCTTATTGCTCGCCGCGAGCGAATTCCGGAATCCCCAATCAATCCGACGCCACACGAAACGAAACACAGGACAAGAGAGAGAGAAGGCCGAAGGACGACGCGACGCGGTCCCCCGATTCCAAACTCCCCAAATCCGAATTCACCCCTCTCGCGGCCGGCCGAGCGAGCGAGCGAGAGACCCCGATTCGGATCCCATCTCCTGCTCGGAGGAGGGAGCCTCGATTCGAGCGGCGGGGGCGGCGACGATTCGACCGGGTCGGTGGTAGCCAGCCAGGCAGAGAGGCAGGGGAAGGAGAAGGAGAGGATGAGCTTCCAGGACCTGGAGGCGGGCCACGTCCGCGGGGCGCCGCTCGGCGGCGGCCGGAGGAACGGCCGGGGCGCCGCGGGGGCGGGCGTAGCCGGCGCTGGCGCGTCGCAGGCCGTCGCGTCGGGCGTCTTCCAGATCAACACCGCGGTCGCCACGTTCCAGCGCCTCGTCAACACGCTCGGCACGCCCAAGGACACCCCCGACCTCCGCGACAGGATGTGCGTCCGCCGCCCCCGCCTACCTGCGTTACCTTACCCCCAATCTGTTTTGATTGCCTTGCTTTAACCCCCATCTGTTTTGATTTCGCGGACTCGGTCCACTCTGGTTTTGATCCGCCTGTAAAATTATTACGGCTTAGGTTTCATCGCTGCTGTGGATGCATCGATTCCTGTTGCAAGTGGTTGATACATCGATTACTGTTGCCAATGGTTGCTTGGGGCTTAATTTTCCCTCATTTTTCAGGGATTGCTTCCGTAACCCAATTTGCTAATTCCATACGTTATCGCTCCTGACTGATGATGCTTACTTTAGCTGATAGTCATCGGCCATTGAATTGAGTGAATCAAGCCATATGACCTACATGGATTCATTTGGTCATCTGAATCAATTCTTATGCTGTCCTTGCTCATTTTGTGTTATATTTTGAAATTAAATGAATTAATAGTAACTCTAATGATGCCCAACTATAGGCTAGCAAGTTCCAATCATCTTGATGTGTCTACTACTAACTATCACTTGCTTTTGATAGCAAGTTCCAATCATCTTGATGTGTCTACTACTAACTATCACTTGCTTTTGATTGCAGACATAAAACACGGCAACACATAACACAACTAGTGAAGGATACATCAGACAAGCTTAAACAAGCTAGCGAGGCGGATCATCGCGTTGAAGTCAGCGTATGTGCCTATCTCGAATTCTCGATATAAATCTATGAGTATTCTTAATGAAATTTCCCTGTGCCATTTTATTCATTTTAAGTATAAATTTTTTGTTTTCTTTGATGGTACAAAGCATTACCTCATTCCTTTTTCCTCCTACTACACCAAGATATGATGAAATTTGGAACCATGCTCTGTTCACACCCTTACTTTTGTTGTTTCATAATTTAGCATTGGTGTTGGTTCTGGTTTGGGATTAACTGAGCAAATATGTTACTTCCTCCATTCCAAATTACAAGTCATTCCAACTTCTTTGGAGAGTCAAAGCATCTAAAGTTTGACCAAAATTATAGAAAGAACTACAAAGATTTATGACGTCAAGTAGGTATACTATGAAAATATAATTAATGAAGAATCTAATGATACTTATTTAGTATCATAAACGTCAAGTAGGTATACTATGAAAATATAATTAATGAAGAATCTAATGATACTTATTTAGTATCATAAATGTTACTCCCTCTGTTCCAAATTATAAGTTGCTTTGACTTTTTGGTCCATCCATTTTGTTATGTATCTAGACATTATTTATCTAGATGCATGCAAAATAGATGTACCAAAGAAGTCAAAGCGACTTATAATTTGGAACGGAGAGAGTATTATTTTATTATATAAATTTGGTCAAACTTGAGATGCTTTGACTCTCCAAGAAAGTTGGAATGACTTATAATTTGGGATGGATGGAGTATCTTATTTTGCAATACATTTGCTGCTGTGCCTTGAACCAGAACCTGCAGCATAGATATTTATCCTCTGTTCTAATTACAGAAGACGGGAGTTATTGAACGGACACAACTCATGCATTCTGATTGGAGGATCAAACCTAATGCGCTGTGTTTTGTTTTGTACATATTTTAGTTTTGCATAAAGTAATAGGAACTTTTGATGTAAGTAGGTAACTGTAGAAATTCTTTCATTGTTACAGCATACTTCTCTTCTGGCATGGTGGCATTCCCTGTGACAAAAAAATCGTAGCAGGATTTGAAATTATCACAATGCATTTAAGACAAATCTCGTCTCAGCTGCATATATTTTTTTGCCCATGCCTATTCCTCTATTATCTGGGGAATTTTGTTTTTCCATGTGGATGACAGTTGGTCTTTTCTTTTTACAATTGTAGTCATGATCTCATATTGACTTGCAGGCTACCAAGAAGATTGCTGATGCAAAGCTAGCTAAAGATTTCCAAGCAGTCCTAAAAGAATTCCAGAAAGCTCAGCGATTAGCAGTAGAGAGAGAAGCTGCATATGCACCTTTTATTTCTCAAGCTGGCCTGCCACAGAGGTAATTGGCTGGCAGATATTTTTCTTCCATATGTTTTTTTTTTTGCATTTCTACAAGGATTTTTCTTCCAAACAAAATAAATTCGTATACATTTTTTTGGTACTATTCATTTCTTGCCTTCTTGGTAGTCCTTGATAGGACATGGAGCATTGCGTAGGTTGTAGCAGTGTGTGACTGGTGGCCAGGGCTTGAATGCCTGGTGTCAAGGAGCCGTGATGTGTGCGGCAGAGAGCGAGAGCAAGAGTGGAGAAGCAAGAAGCGGAGAGATAACTCAATCTCCTGCTTAATCTGGATGATCAATGTTCTGGCTTTATAGCCAATCCTAAGAACTTATCTAACCAAAAATCCAATACAAAAGACAACAAACCAAATTAACAAACTGAACTTATTTGAAGTTCAAACAATGTGGATGACTTGGCATGCTGTGTTCTTCCATGCCTGCGCCGTAAGCCATGGCTGCAATTGTTGCAGTGCTGGTAGACGTTCCTGACCATAACAGTCCTGTAATGGTACAATGTCTGAAAATTTATTATTAATACAAGTGCAATGAATAAACTCATAAAAGATTTTGCCAGCCAGTTGCCAAGTGCAATAAGATGGCCGTCAACATCACAAAGATACATCTCAGGAATTGAGTTAGCTGCACTCTGTGTGAAATAAAAACTTGTAATAAACCAAACTTGACACCCTTTCAGGACCTTCTGATTTTTTCCAACCATCAGTATCTTATTACATTTTATGTTTGTTTGATTTCATCAATCCTTGCATACCTACACACTACGACATTATATTTCTGCTGCATTATAATTTGCAGCATGAAGTTATCAACTATTCAAAGCTAATCTAACCCTGCCATGATGCTAAATATCAGAGATATGTTATGTTCTGAGATGTGCCCTCAAACTGAATCATTTTTGCTCGATATGTTCCATTTGTGTATTATTTGTCCTCTTGCTAAAATAAATTTGGTTCACTACCACATTTTGCCAGAAAAAAATTAAGCACGTTGAACCAAGCACTAGCATTTAGTTCATGACTGCTGCTGTGGCTTGCTAGCCCCTGGCCCAGTTGTCAGACTCGTGTTCTATACTTCTATTTTGAACACTTGTGTTGCAAGAAGAGAGGGAAAGTGTGATAGTCTTGATTTCACATGATAAAATATTTCCTCTACCTTAGTCTATTTTAGTGATGTTTGCTCTTCAATAGAAACAGTAAAGCATGATCTTCAGACATTTTTTGCCTTCATGCTTCTATACCACATTTTATAATTGTTTCCCTTCTGTAATTCATTAATAATTTAATGATTTTTTAGAATGCTTCTTTTCTTCTCACTTCCCTCGTTTTAAATCTGTTAATAGTAATGTTACTAAAACTGTTCAGTGTATTGCCACAATATGCCTAAGTGCCTAACCTTGGAGTTCACATTCTTTGCAGCTACAACTCAAGTGAAGTGAATAATGGCGCTGATAAGTTGGCAGAGCAGCGCACGCAGCTTCTAGAATCTAGAAGGTAAATTGATTCTGTCTGTTGTGTTATGTGAAACTACTTGTTCTATATAGATTTGTTTGCTATGTATTCAGGTTTTAATTTGGAGACCCATATGCCTTCCTTGATTTTTAACGTTGCTTGGACAATACATATCGCCCTTTGTTTGCATGTCAAGAATGAGACCTTTTTCCTACTTATACTGTTATACAGGTCAATTTTCTGAATATCTCAAGGTGCTAATTTCAAACTTTTGATTTACCATAGGCAGGAGTTGGTCTTCTTGGATAATGAAATTGTGTTCAATGAGGCCATCATTGAGGAGAGGGATCAGGGAATACAAGAGATTCAGCACCAAATCACTGAAGTAAACGAAATCTTCAAAGATCTTGCTGTGCTAGTCCATGATCAAGGAGCAATGATAGGTATGTGACCTTTCTGGCAAATTGGATCTACATTTCGGTACGTTCAAGCATAGGCCTGCCCGCTTCCCCATCTAATTGTGTTTCTCCTTTTGTGAACCAGATGACATTGACTCCCATATAGAGAATGCCGTTGTAGCGACTTCACAGGCTAAAGGCCAGCTTTCAAAAGCTGTTAAAAACTCAGAAGTCGAACTCTTCGCTGGTAATTTCACGAGCTCTTTTACACTTCGTTAGTATCCTAGATCCATTTTTAGGAACACCATCCTCCGTCATCGCTGTTCAGATTTAGTGACCAATTTTCTTTCTGCAGATATGCTTGTTGCTGGTTATTTTCGGAGTGGTCCTGCTCATAGTGATAATAGTACTTGCTGCCTAAAAGCTTGGAAGGCAGCTGAGGTTCCAAAATCTGATCGAGCTTATCGTGACAAATTCCTTCATAAGTTATTTTTGCTGTGTAGCCAGGAATGAATCCTGGTATCCGCCCGGAGGTATCCAGGCGGTGATTGGCGCTCTGCCTGTGGTATGGTGGTGTGTGTATGATGATGTATCTGGAATGCATGGGTGGTTTTACATAAAAGTATTACTCTTTCCTGCCAGTGTAGTGCCCATAGTTTAAAAGGCGGTTAGGCGTCCAGGCGAGTGCTTGGTACGCCTGGACGCCTAGGCGGCGCCTAGGCGACGCCTTGGCCACAAGGCGCCACTGTTTCCCAGGCGAGCTGGGTACGCCTGGACGCTAGGCGACGCCTTGAAAACTATGGTAGTGCCTCTTGTCTCATTTGCACGCTTTGTTTATATATAGTAATGTATGAGTGCGTGCTGTAGAACAAGGTTGGATTATCTGTGGTATGAAGTTTCTCGATTCCATCAGAAACACTTGCTATATGTCAACTTCGTTTACCCTTTTCCTCTCGGGCTACATGATATTAGTTGGTATTGGTATCCACCAGGTCCATCACTGTTATCTGCTTGCTTATTATGTGGTCTCATAGTTTTCTGCTTACTGAAGGTAAAGGTTGGTTCATGAGAGGATAAAATGGTGTTATTATAATCTAATGTATTTATAATTATCGAAGAGGGAAACATGAACTATTAAATCCTACTATGATTTCTGGGAAAACTAGCAGTCCGTGGGTATAATCATGGTACAAGAAGGTATTAGCAAGTTTGGATTGCATTGGCCGGTCTGGTAACCTGTTTGCAGAAAGTTTGGATTGGTTGGGCCGGTCTGGTAACCTGTTTGCTGTTGTGGTGTGGTGGACATGGTGAAAATCACCGTGGGCGGCTGGGCGCAGAACTGACGGGCGTCGGATATGCCGTCGGATATGATTTGACGAAGAACATAAGAGCCGGTGTGGTGAGCATGGCAAAGCCACCGTGGGCGGGTGTCGGATTTGGTTGGGTTTGATCAGGACGAAGAACATAAGTCTCGAGATCTCGCTTGCTTGATGGTTCCCCAAGAGGGTCAAGCTCATCCTTGTCCAAGCCCGTCTAGACCACCAAGATATATTCATATTATTAAGATTTGTATACCATACCATAGTGTTGCTGCCATGAGACAACCAATATATTCAAAGGCTTATGTACCATATCATAGAGCGTATATATAGTTGCCGTCGCAACATTTAGGCATTTAGGCCTAGACAGGAGTAGTTACAATGGCACTATCTTATTTGATAGTTAGGACTAGTTTGTCAGGGCTTCGGTTCTTTATAAAAGGGTTTCGTAACACAAACCAGCGGTGAAAATGGGTCGACCATCATGTTACGAACCGGCGGTGATAATCGGCAAACTAGCGGTGATAATCGCCCCAACCGACAATTTTCCAAGGAGAGTCGGCTATCCCAATCTTGAAGGTTGGCTAAGCCTACCTTTTCAGCCTCAGCCCACTACTTCGGTAACAACGATCATAACTCTTAGCTCCGAACTTTGATTTTGATGATCTTTGATATTTTGGAAAGCTATTGAAGATCTCTACAGCTTTGAACTGATATCATATCAATTTGAGCAAATCCAAAAATCATGAGAGAAGACCAATTCATTCATCTCTTTATCTCGATCAGCTTCAATTTCGTTTGTGTCTTCGCATCCGGGCTTCTACTTCTGGTGTCTTAGACTTCTAGCATGTTTTGCAGGTCTTCAACATGGCTTATAATGTCTTGCTTGAGGTGTTGATCACTTCAATTTTCATGTTGCCTAAGTCCAAGTCAACCTTGCATCTATTTAAACTTAACCTTTTATACTAGAAAATGTTGTTAATCCAAATGGTCATGTTGTTCACCAAACACCAAAATCCAACTTAATGGATCACAGACCCATTTTCCATACAATCTCCCATATTTTGGTGATATAATTGCTGACAACATGACCAAAACAAGCAAATAATAAATATCACATATAAAAATTTAAGTACAACCTATCTACTTGTTTGGATGCACTGCAAGAGCAATATCATATGGTGCTAACTGAAATATGCAATATACTACATGTGTATTACTATTACCGTTTGTAATATGTCCACTTATGTGATATTATGGGTTTAAGCCCCCTAATTCCATAATCCACTTCCTCCCTCTCTGGACTGATTCAAACAATCTTCGGTACCACCATTGACCCAATGGAAACAAGTCCAACCACAAGACTGATCAAAATTAGAAAGAGGAGTACTCAGTCAAGATCGGTAATTTAGTTTCATATTTTTCACTTATATAAACATTGATTAAAAGCATTCCACTTTGGCACACAATAATCGTCGAAATTTATTAAACACATCACACTTTGATTAAACAAAATAATCGTCGAAACTTTGACAGAAGAAAATGCATAGCCTACCCGAGATAGTACGAGTTGGAAACAAACATTAGAAGAATATCGTGCAAGTGAGCATGCTTATGCAAAGCTCCGTGCTCTCGCTACGATGCAAAGCTCCCGTTAGGCTTCACATAGTGCTGTAGAACCTCAGCAGCCTTGCCCTGCAGCAGGTCCCACACCTCCATGACGTGCTGCAGCTCCGTCGAGGCACCGCCGACAGCTAGCCGGATCACGAACTTGCCGCCCACCACGAAGTGCGTCATGAACGCCCGCCCGCTCGCGTTCACCGCCGCGAGGAGATTCCGGTTCACGTGGTTAGTGGCGTCGTCGTCCCGGCCGGACCGCGGTGCGAGGCGGAAGCATACCAGGGAGAACCTCCTCGGGACCACCACCTCGAAGCGCTCGTCGGCCGCCACCCTCTGCTCGAACCACTTGGCTGCTGCGACGTGCCGGCAGATGTGCGCGCGCATGCCAGCCGCACCGTACCGCCGCAGTATGACCCAGAGCTTGATGGCACGGAACCGGCGCGTCATGGAGATCTGCCAGTCCTTGTAGTCTATGGCGGGCCGGCTCCTTTCCTGCGCCGTCGTCGTCCGCGCCGACATTCTTGAGGTACTCCGGGTCGGTGGACAGCGCGGAGGTTAGGTCACGGGGTCTTGCCACCCACAGGCAGCAGCAGTCCATGTTGGTAAGGAACCACTTGTGCGGGTTCATGCTCACCGAGTCGGCGAGCTCCGCGCCGTCGAGGTAGTCCTGGAACTCCGGGCAGATGGCGGCGCTGCCGGCGTACGCTGCGTCGAGGTGCACCCACATGCCGTGGCGGCGCGCCTCCTCCCCGAGCTCGCGAACGTGGTCGACGGCGCCGAGCCCCGTCGTGCCCACCGTGGCACAGAGGTACAGCGGCACCAGCCCGAGGCCGACGTCGTGGTCGACGGCCGCGCGGACGGCTTCCGCGGTGAGACCGTACCCGGCGGAAGCCGCCGAAGTCCTGATGACGCGGAAGTTGGAGGGCGGGATCCCGACGAGCCGGGCGCCCTTCTGGAACGTGGCGTGCGTCTGGTCGGAGGCGTAGACCACCAGCCTGGCGATGGCCTCGTGCCCGCCGAGCCTACCCAGCGCGCGGTCCCCGCGCGGCGGCGAGCGTGCACACCACGGCCTCGCACGTGCTCCCCTGCAGCACGCCCCCGCCGCCGCTGGAGAAGAGGAACCGGCGCGGGGAGGCCGAACAGCCGCGCCATCCAGTCCACGACGACGCTCTCGAGCTCCGCGGCGGCCGGCGACGCGGCCCACACGAAGGGCACGACGTTGAGGCCCACCGACAGCATCTCCCCGGCCAGCCCAGCGGAGCTGGCGTTCATCGGGAAGAAGGCGAAGAAGCGGGGGCTCTGCCAGTGGGTGAGCCCCGGCAGGATGTCCCGCCTCACGTCCTCCAGTATGTGCTCCATCGGCTCGCCGTGCTCTGGCGCGGCCTCTGGGAGCAGCTTGCGGACCCGGCCTGGCTCCAGGTCCGCCGCCCTCACCGGGTACTTGTCCACGTCGCGGTAGTACTCGGCGAGGAATTCTAGAATGGCCTGCGAGTCGCCGGCGATGGCATGGGGGTCCAGTGGCTTCATTGGCGCGTACAGTGGCAAGCTACTCATCGCCGCGACGACAAGTTAATCTAGCAGAAGCTTCCGGTGCCGGGAGAAGATGTATTCGGGAGTGTTTGTGTCGGCTTCAGTTGTGCATGCAGTGGCTTATATATAGTGCGAACACGCAGGCTATACGCGCTAGAACAAAACGTTCATGATTTGGCAAGCACGCTTCGGGCCGTTTGGTAGGGCTCCGGCTTCCGTCAAAACTTCTGTTGTGACTTCACCTGTAGCAGCTCAGGCAGTTGAAGCAGGTTTTGTAGACCGTTTGATATATAAAACAACTTATTCTGATAGTTCAAAAAGATACTATGTCCATTATACCTTTATTTTTTTTTCTTTTCATTTCTTTATTTTTTTCTGTCCCTCCAATATGTTCTCTTATCCATGTCCCCAATCAGTCAACCATACCCATGACTTTATCAAAAAGAAAGAAAGAAAAGAAAAGAAACCACGACGGCCTTTGGATTCCTCGCGTCTGCATCCCGAAGCTCGATGTTGGGGCCCTCCTCATTGGCATGGCCACGCGCGGCCCACACTCCGCCACCGCCCTTCCTCCATCCCCGGCGGCGCGGCCCCGCCCTCCTCGCCGGCACGGTTGTGTGGTCCACGCTCTGCCGCCCACCGCCCTTCCTCCTCCTCCTCCTCCTCTGTCGCACGCCAGGGACATCCATGTTGGAGTGCTAGCACGCCCCGGAGCTCCGACGAGCCACGCCAGGACGCCCGCCCTCCCTCCCCGCGTCGGTGCCACACCTCCGCCCCGCCCTCTCCAACGTACTCCCTCCGTCCCAAAATATCTGTCGCTTTCGCTTCCCGAGAAACAACTTTGATAAAATATATATTACAAAAATATTAATATTTATGTTACATAATTAGTATCATTAGAAAGATATTTGAATCTAGTTTTTTAATAAATTTATTTGGAGATACAAATGTTGTACGTATTTTCTACAAATCGAGTCAAACTTGTAGCACGGAAACCGAAAACGACAGATAATATGGGACAAAAGGAGTATGTGGCTACTGGTAAAAGAAGAAGGGCACCCACGTCCAATCTACATGGGGGCCTGCGCGCGTTAGCATGAGCCAGGTGAAGCTAGTATTTTTGGCTCCGTGCGCAAGAAGGGTACTATGAGAGCGCGTTTCCCATGTTTCCTCGAGAAGAGAACTTTGTCGGTTGACCGTTTAGTTGGGCCTTGTTTATATTGCAAGTTTTTTCACTCTCTCTCTATTACATTCAATCTTTGGACACATGCATAGAGTATTAAATGTAGATAAAAAAATAACTAATTACACAGTTTGATTGTAAATTACGAGACGAATCTTTTGAGCCTAGTTAAGCCATAATTGGACAATAATTGTTAAATACAAACGAAAGTGATACAGTGCCTAATACTGATTCCTAACCCCAATCTAAACAAGGCCTTGGTGAAGATCGGACAGGGCCACGAGGGGATGGACCCATCGATACCCGATATGTGGATCTGAAACTGGTACCATTAACCTCCCTGTACCTGCAGTTAATGCAGTGGTTAGTCTCCCTGCTCATCACCAGTCATCAGGTCTCACGGCGTGCGCAAGCGCAACAGACCAACGGTGCACACCGCACCTTAAGCTCTCGTGAGCATGTCTGTTTGGAGGAATTCTGGAGAAAATTTGGATGGATTAGAGAAATACTGAACGAATTTATGAAAAAAAACACTGTTTTGAATAAAAAAGAAGTGGATTCAACCGGATTTAAGGACACGTGAACGGGTTAGTCCGACGTGTTCCCATGTACTACTAGTTGTTTTGAGCTGCCACAAGTGTCGTCTGTAATGACTAGAGGAAGACGTACCACGAGATAGGAGGTTTGAAATTGTTTATTGTCATTGCAGTCCATCATTCAACTACCCAGTCAGAACGAAAGAGATCTGAATTAAAAGCTAGTATATGATAAATAACTTTTCTACTTCACCGGCACCGGCGTATGGTTGTATAAGTGCTGTTATATTTGTTCATTTTTCAATAAACGGTATTATGGCAGTATAAGTGCTTCTTGTAAACTGTTTATTTTTCTTCTGATTCATAACAAACACACAGTTGAGGTCTCCCCTCCTGTTTTTCTTAAAAAAAAGAATTTTAGCCGCCTCAGTTACATTTCCAGGCTCGATCTTGGTATACACCAACTGTTTTTAAGGTACTGTAGCTTTCTCTATTCTCAGTTTTGTTGAACAAGTTTTTTTTCTCTTCCTAAAATGCATATTTATGTTCAATGTCTTGTTCACCATATTAAATCAAGGCTTGGATGAAGCTAGTCTCTAATACCACTGGTTACACGTACAATTTCAATTTTGGAGTGTAAGGTTTTATAAAGCTAAATTAAATATATTAAACAAGTACGACTAGGGCGCCTGCAGTATTAAGAACATGTTCGCTGGTTGATTTCTAAGCTGATAAGCCCGGTTAATATTAGTTTATTGTAAAAGAAAAATACTATTGCCTAGCTAATAAGCCCTTACCAAGACAAATTGGCGAACATGCTGTAAATTGAACTGTGAAATCTACAAAGGCCGAACAAAACCAGAGTTTGATAGCCGTAGCAAGAGAAAAAATTCTCTCTATCCTCTCACGGCTAGGCGGAAAATTCGCTCCCCCCCCCCCCCCCCCCCCCCCCCCCCCCCCCCCCCCCCCCTCATCACGTACAAGATTGGTTATTTTATTGCTCTCGGCCCTACTCGTGAGTTTGATTTTTGATCTGGCAGGCAACAGTTCGAACATAGTGTTCATCGTTTGGTTGGACAAGCCCACCGTTCGATTTCAAACGACATTGGATCTGCTCTAAGAAAACAATCAAATGAATATCATGTATGCATTCTTTCATATATGCAGTCCACTATATTTTACTGATGAGTGCGAGGTTGGAACTTGGAAAATGAGCTCCTGCTAGTGACCCTGTCACTGTGGCTCACTGCCGTGTGTGGCATAGGCATTGTACTTTCGTCCTTGAAGTTTTAGAAGAAGACAGCCAACGGGCAAACTGAAGAACAGAACAAGTGAAATATATGACGATGCATTTGCCTGCAAAGGGTAGCACTCTTTTGAGACGGCCTGATGGGCTAGACACGAATGGCTGTCTTGTAATAATGCATTGAGTTTCAGGTAGCAAGTACCCCCTCCATCTTCAAATCAAATAAATTAATTTTTGGAGTTGTCTTAAGTCACAAAAATTGAGTCCGACCAAATTTGTATAAAAGAGCGCTAATTAATAGCTATGGCAAAATAAAAGAATACTAATATTCAAGAAATAAATTTTCATATATATGTTTGTTTGGTGCTGAGGTCGTATAGGGTGGCCAGATTGTTAAGCCGGTGAGTGGGACCAAGGAAATGGAGAGTTGGATGGCTCAACTCTACAGGCCCCGTGTTCTGTTCTGACGGGTTGTCTGATGTCCCTAACATGAAATGCCCACCGCGTAGCGACAAGCGTACAATATAATTACAATGTTTTATAAACAACACCCAAGTCATCCTTTTTATCATGTACTCCCTCTGTTCCAAATTATAAGACGTTTTGACTATTTTTTTAGATACGTTACTTTACTATGCATATAGACATAGTGTATATCTCAGTGCGTAGCAAAAATAATGAATTTAGAAAAGCCAAAACGTCTTATAATTTGGAATGAATTGAGTAGTATATAGTATGTAGTAATCCTTCATTAGTATAGAGTATCTGAGAAATACCTTGATAACAATCCATTGTATCAGTTGTATGTATTATTGCCTGTGTGACATGGTAAAAACTAGCCGGTTATTGTTGTATATGTGGCATCGTGCTTTTGAAGTCATTGTCTTTTTGAAATATTCTTTCATAGGGAGAAGACAGCTCTACGTGTCCTAGAAAATAATTGTAGTCAAGGAATGCAGTTCAAGTTGAACTAGTTCATATGATACAGAGCTATACAAACTCCAGGACTTTTCTTTCCCTTTTTGAAGAACAGGTTCTTATTAGTATTTAGGTCGAGTTTTATTCTGTGAAATTATTCCGTATTCTATAGCCTAACAATTTTATCAATGCAACCTAAAACAACCGAATGATACGTACCAGACGGCTGCCATAAACGCGTAAAGTTTTTTTTTATAACATAAACGCGTAAAGTTTTTTATTATTATATATAACATATAAACGCGTAAAGTTGAGGCGCTGCACAAGAACTTGTACAGCATCTACCTTAAACACTCCCTTTCAATCTTTTAGTATTAGGTTTCAATTGTTGGCCCCGTTCGCTGGTCTGAACTTTGACTGAAACTGGCTGAAAACACTGTTCCGGCTGAATTATTGTGAGAGAAAAACACTGTTCCGGCTAAAAAAATAAGCCGAACAAGCCAAATTTAAGACAAGCGAACGGGCCGTTATTACAGCATTCCTTTTGGATGGCAAAGTAGTACACTTCACGGAAACCAAGGAGCAAGAAGGCGATAGACATATGTGATCAAACAGAAGTGCCAACATTATTGACGAGGACTTTGCCTAGCTATTGACTCGAGACGGAGCAGAGCACCAGGTCAATCGACCATTGCCCTCGCAAGTTCAGTCGTGCTTCCCGCGTCCTTCAAGGAAACCACTCATGGGTATCATTACCAACAAGGGAAAGGACGCGTCTCCTCCTATGCCTATACTCCTATATAAATATGCGCAAAAGGTTCAAGAGATGCTCACCGTCGAGAGCTTGCGCTTTGGTCACGCACGCAAGACGAGCTACCTGCGAGCAGGATAGATGAACAGCGCCGGCAATGGTGAGGGTGAGCCCTCCCTAGTGCAAGAGGAAGGGCCGCCGCCGAATGCTGGCAATGGCGATGGCGGCGGCGGCGGCCTGCTCGCACACGCACCGAACTTCGGCGCGACTGAAGCGGACACGCTGCTGGTGGTGGCGACACTGATCACAGCGCTGACGTACCAGCTGGGCACCAACATCCCGGGCGGGTACTGGCAGGCCGACGACAAAGAGGGGCACGTGGCCGGGGACCCGATCATGCGGGACAAGCACCGGCGGCGGTACTGGCTGTTCATGGCGGCGAGCTGGGCGGGGTTCGGCACCTCGATGCTGCTCACGGTGGGGCTCATCACGGGGGTGCCCGCGCGGTCGCGCTTCGTGCAGTACGCGTTCCTGGTGGCCTACTCCAGCCTCGTGCTCACGTTCGTCACGTCGCAGCCGCGCACCTCGCTCACCATGGACCTCGTCATCTGGGCCGCCGTCATGGCCGTGCTCGCCGTCGCCACCAAGTACCTGCGCCTCGACAGGCTCCCCAGATGGGCGCGCTCCCTGTGCCCTGCTCCTCCTCTGGCCTCGTGCTGCTGCTCACGTTCGTCGTGACGCCGCTCGCCCGTGGACCTCGTCAACGTCATCTGGTTCACCGTCATGGCCATGGTTGCCATCGTCACCAAGTACCACCACATCGTCAAGCTTCCCGGCCGTGCAGACCGCTTATCTTCAGTACCAGTTTGATAGTAGTAACAGTGTGATTTTTTTAGGAACAATATTTTTTTTTGCCTAATGTGCTGTTTGGTGGCTGTTGTTCTTGTTCTCTGCTACCGTGTGCTCAATGGTTAATTTAAAACCGGCTTGATCCGTTTCTTTTTTTATCCGGAACAGTGTTTTCTTCTCACAAATTCCTCCAGATTCCTCCAAATTCCTCCGAGCGAATGGGGGTATTGATAATGTCTTGCTGTTCACTAGGTGCTGTTCTTGTTCTCTTGTACACTCAAGAAGTCAAGAGAGGCTTCTTGGGCTGAAATTCTTATTGAAAAATATATCTAGAGGATTTCCCCTTACCAGCCAGAAGAAATGCATATTGACCTGCACCCTGCCACTCTTCATGTTCGCCATGCATTTTGTGTTAGCATAGCAGCAAAGCCATCATGCTTGTAAAACGACGAAAACAAACTAGAGTGGGAACCAGTTGCAGCTCTCCAGACTCCAGCTTCACCCAGTCCACAGTGTAACACTTCGGATGACATATTGGAGCGAGCAAAACTACCCAGCGACCGGCCCCGGAGTCCCATTGGCACTGTCCACGGCAGTGCACTCGATGTCATCGGGCGTCCAAAGTCAATGGCGCCCGCGTCGGCTCTCGGCTGCGTCGAGCACACGCCACACGGACAGGAAGGCCCACATCAAGGCATCGCTGGTGGACCGTGGCGACGGCGTCGAACTCGGCCGGCAGCTCGAGCACATTCAACATTCAAGCTGTGAAAGATGAGAATTTTTGGTCATGTGGGAAAATGGACGGCTCACGATGAGCGATCCAACGGCTAAAAAGGAGGCATCAAGAGGAATCAAATGGAGAGGAACCAAGGGCGTACTAAATGGTAGGACTATACGCACCAGGTGTGCAATAAAATTGGTGGGATTGTCACCTTAAAAAAAGTGGGATAATTCTATTTTTGAAAATTTTTAATGTAATTAAGGGTAGAATAGTAAATTTATACTAGTAAAATAATGTTTGAGTAGTATAGGAAAGATTGAAGTAGTATAGTCTGTCACATGTATTTCTCGGATTCTGACCACGCCAGCCCTGACCACTCTCTGTCTCTCTGTTCTTCCTTCTCTCGAGTCTCCGTGCTGCGGTGGCGCCGGTTGCGAGGGCGAGGGCTGAGGCAGGGCCGCGGCGGCCAGGGCACGCGATCCCTCCTCAGCATTCCCCGGCGAACGGCGGCACCACGTAGATCCGGCGATGGCAGTGGAGGAGGCGAGATCCACGCCCCGCGGCGTCCGCGCTCCCCTTCACGGTGGCAGTGGCCGTCCCCGTTGCTGGGAGGGTGTGGGCGGCGATGGCGCTCGCGGATGCTGCAGTCCGAGGTGGCGAATATGGCGGCGACCATGCCATCCTCGGCTCCCCTCCGCGTGCCGCTCCCCTTCTCGTGCTCCGCGCCCGCCTTGCCTGGCGTTGCCAGCCTGCTCGCAGCAGCCATGGCGGGGATCGACCTTAACGACCCCGCCTTCGTGCGGCGTGCTGCCTGCTGCCGCCTGCATTCGGCATGCCCGCGCTGCACCTACTTGGCGGTGCCAGTGTCAACCCTGGGCCGGGGGAGCTACCCACGGCGGCGCTCCAACGGGTGCTGGAGGCGCCGGGTGCGCACCAGGCGCCCGCCTGCTACGATGCGCTAAGGCGCACGCCTCGTCGAGCGCGTCGAATTCAGGGCCTGCTTCACGAGCGGTACGTGCTCGATATTTTGCCTCTACGGTGGTGTTGCCATTTCTTAGTGTCCATACTTGGATTTGTGTTTTCAGGCAATGACGTCAGAAATGCCTTGGTGGTAGTTCTTAACGTTTACAAAAAAGATCTACAAGCGCACGGAAATTACTGTCGTAGCATTTTACACGAAAGTATTAAGGGTATCGTTATTTATATTTTTCCAAAGAAAGGCATGGTATAAAAGACGGGTGTTGACACCCATTTTGGCTTGTCCAAAATATATGAAAATCTCTTATACCATATTAATAAATATAGATGGCCAGATTCCGTCTAAATGTTAAATACAAATAATAGCACACCTAGAAAGAAAATGAAACTAATGTATGTATATATATGAGGTTGGCTATGAAATATAGTGCATACAAATATGCACGATGAGCAAAGGTGTATACCTATATAGGGTTCTGAATTTTAAAGGGACGTTGACAGCATAATCTATCATATAAGTGACGTGGTGATTATTCAAAAGGAGAAAAAAAGATAATGACTTATGCAAATGTATATGCACGTACGGAACAAGTCGGATCACGGCGCTGCGGGAGTAAATAAGTATTATCACATTTCCTTAATTACTGCAAGTAAAAATAGAAAATCAATAATAAATAAATAGTAGACCGTCCAAACGCCAGGCAAGGAAGAAACTGCTGTGCGCGCTTAGCATATTCAAACATAGTCAAAGGATGACCACGTCTCCAAATCACTGCAGCGAGACCGAGTCATGCAACCTCCACGGACCGCGCGCTCTGTTGAAAAAATGGCGCCGCACCGGCACCGCTTGATCAAGGGACTAGCAAATTGGAAATCAAACTCAAGAGCGCCAAGTAGTCCTGGCAACCACTCCCGCCGCTTTAGACCTGGACGTGACTTCAAAGCAGAGAAACCTGCCTTGCCACTTGCTCTATAAATAGCAGGCTACTGCAAGAGTTCAGACCCCTCGCTCTCCGATCAGAAGTGCCGTCAGGCTGCCGCGCTGCTCATATACGCCGCTAGGCTGCCGCTCTCATCTTCCCAGCCACCACCTCCAAAGCTACTGTCGTGACAAGCGAAGCCACCGCCGGAGATCCAGAAGGTGCTCCTACAACAAGTTGCTGCGCGTCGTCCAGCAGGATCCGAAAGAAGGTGAGCGGCGCTTCATACGCAACGCTCCTTTCTAACCTTCTGTTCTTCATCTCCGATCAACAAGTCACCCATCGCCGGCACCATGATCAAGGCCCCATGCATAGCTTCACTCTCTTGAGTTAGTTGCCATGAGATGTTTCAAGGCCCCATGCCGGATTTGTCATACAAACCGGACAGGGAAGAGCATTGTTCTTGAGAACAAGAGCTAGTTCATCATCCTCTCCATGATCAAGGCCTCATATGTGGCTTCGCTCCCTCGAGCAAGTTCCCATGAGATGTTTCAAGGCCCCATGCCAGGATTTGTCGTACAAATCGGACAGGGAAGAGCATTGTTCCCAAGAACAAGAGCTAAGTCCACCAACATGCCAAAGATACTCCTCGCTGCACTAGTGCACTCCACACATGTGTTTAAATCATCAAGAACACCTGCCGTGCACTATGTTAAAAACAGTTTGTAGCAACGGTTTTTTTAAGGGCGGCTGGCATTAGAGTAGCCCCTACAATGGCGTGCTCAGGCTCCAGCACAGCAGCCGCCCCTATAAATGGCATAGTAGGGGCGGCTGGTAATAAGAGCCGCCCCTACAAATGCGTTGATTTGTAGGGGCGACTGGTATGTAGAGGCGGCTATTACCAGCCGCCCCTGCTGTGTCCATTTATAGGGGCGGCTGAATCACAAAAAAATAACCGCCTCTTAAAACAAATTTACCGAGGCGGACACATGGCTACGTGCGCCTGTTTCCGCGTCGATGGTGACATCAACTGCAGCGCTAGCCCAACCTCACCTAGTTCCCCACGACTGGTAGTATACCACTAGCGCCGCTCATGGTTTCGGCAAAACAGCCGACACATGGCACAAAACCAGCGGCCACACCCTCCTGTTGCCACACAAATGGCCACAGAGATCGAAACCACACATGGATCCGGCCTGCTTCCCTATAGACCGCACATGCAGCCGCGCATGCATCCTATGAACACATGCATCCGCGCATGCAGTCGGCCCTGCCTTGCCTCAGCACCTTCGCATGAAGCCCAGCTCGCCACGGATCGCTGACATGGACCTCCTGAATGGCTGGATCGAAGGCCACATGGATCAATCTCCACCGTTCATGTGATTTGTGTTTTCTCTGAGCTGATGACACCTTGGCCCCACCTAACATCAGCACGCCCTCCCACCCCATTCCAATATTTTGGACGAGGCCCTCTCTCGCTGTCGTACACCGCACTCCTCTCTCTCTCTTCTCGAGTACGCCAGAGCGACGCCCCTTCTCCTTCTCCCTTAGCACCGCCGGCGCTCTTCCCCACCCCGAGCTATGCCCTTCCCCTCCGACTACAGCAGATCCACCTCCACCTCCGGTCGACCCCCTCCGGCGGCGCCCTCCACCTCCACATCCACCTCCGGACGGCACCCTCCACCTCCACCTCCGGTCGGGCCCAGCGGCGCTTCTCCTTAGCGCTAGCAGCAGCAGATCCGACGGCAGGCGTCTCTTCCAGCCATGGCACGGCGGTGGTGGCGGCGGCACCTCTTCCGACAATGGCACGGCGGCGGTGACGGTGGGCACCTCTTCCGACAATAGCACGGCAGCGGTGGGTCTCGGATCTGGCTGTCGTGGCTCGGATCCGGCGAGGAGCGCCCAGATCAGCCGAGCGGCGGCGGCGGCGGTGCATCAATGGGCTCGACGGGCCTCATGGATGGGTTTTCTTTGAGGCGGGCATTTTGACCGCCTCTGAAAATAGCCATTAACAGAAATTTGAATATTTTGGCGGAAAAATGTACTGTAGGGGCGGTTCTATACCGAACCGCCCCTACAAACAGGTATTATAGGGGTGGCTGGTACTACAGCCGCCCCTACCAGCCACCTCTACTAATCGATTTGTAGGACGGTCTAGGTACCGTCTCTATAAATACATGATTTATAGAGACGGTATGGTACGCCTCTACAAAGCCTCACTAGCCGCCCTTAGAAACCATTCCTGCAGTAGTGGTGAGATGTACGGGAGAAACCCAAATTCCATGCCAAAGGCTATCATTGCCTACGCTATATGTATAAAAAGAAATTCATGTGCTGCATATTCAGTCCATGCATATATGCCTTGAGCGTCGCCAGCGTGTTAATTAGTGTCTTCTGCACAAAGTTAACTTAGTTAGCGTCTGCATGCCTCCTATACTCGTGCATTACACCAGCATGTATTTCACTGGCAACCATGATAAAAAAAAGCAAATCATGCACTCAACTAAATTGCGGCTATGAAAATGTGTAGTAGTCCCCTGCCAAAATCACTGGCTACCATGCAAAGCCGGTTGACATCTGCATGTCCTATGTCTGCAAAGAAAATAAAGATCATATGCAAATTAACATTGCCTTCTGGTCTAACTACATGCACGCGAACGATACTTTGCATGTTGCACGGCCATGACCTTTGTCAATGGCTTATGTCCTAATCAATAAATAAACAAAACTCTGCCATATTGCACTTCTCCACGTAATGAATATGTTACGGTTATTAGTGCATTTCAGTCAAGTAAATAAACTGACGTTGTAGGTCTCTGGTGTACTCATCCACAGCACCATGTTCCGGCCATCAACATGTAAATAGAAGTATAATTAAAACAAAAGAAATTATACTCGGCATAAAAGCACGTCAGTTCATTACATACTGCCTGCTATTGCATTCATGCTGCCGTGGAATCAAATATTCTTAGTCATACATTAGATAAAATTATGCCGTTTTAAATTTCGACTAGACCATATAAATAAACTAAACTAAATTGATTTCATCATATCAAATTCTATACCATGATCACCTATACTAATTAACCTGCTACGGCGCCAGGAATAGAATAACCAAAATGCCATAAACATCGGTATAGACTTAGCTAAGTCAAATAAGCTTTGTTCATTCATCACAATTTCCAAACACGTCATCCATGCCCAACATAGGCCTTCCAAGTGCCATGCATAATGGGTAAATTAAATATTACATCTTAGCTAGATTGCATTCATGAATGTTCACGCCTAGCTAAGTTGTTAAAAAGGGCAAACCAAATTAAACTGGATCATATAGCACCATGTATGCAAATCTCTGGCCAAATGTCGTACCATGAGTATGCATGCTAACCTTGATAAAATAAATTAATTGCACCCGCCTCGGCCGAGTTGATGATGCTACATTTCTTTCTAGGCCAAGGCAAAATAAATACTTTAGCTTAGCTCAAATGAAATATTGCACTACATGCTGAATACATCCATGAACGGGCATCTCAAACATACTAAATCGTGATCTTTAATGATCCAAAAAGACTGTCAAATTTAGTCTCCAAAGTAAATTACGTGCATACATACATGATACTATGCATCAAAGAAATGTCCGACATACAAACAAATCATTTCATCATGGTTGTATATGTGTATGTAGCATGATCAAGATGCTCCATGCTGAGTTAGCTAAATTTAGTGCCATATCATGATCTAGACAAACAATAAGATATTCACAAATGCTTTGCACAGATTAAATACCTGTATATCATGGGTTGCTAAGAAGCTAAACAAGCTAGCGACCAATCATATAAGGAGTATATGTTAGCTCCTCAACAAATGAAATTGTCATGCTTAAAAGAAATGACAATTATCAAGTTCAAGTCTATGCCAAGCATGCATCTACGGCTATAAGATTGAAGACCTTGTTTTCTTTTGTAGTTTGTAATAGGAAACCATACCATGTAATCTTATTTTTCATGTATTCATGTTGGAACTCTTAATCAGGGGTGTTCTTTTTGGAGATGTAATTAACATAATTTTTATGCAAATATAAGAATTATGGAAGTATGGACTCGCAAAACATGTTCTTTACTTTTGTCCCAATTAAATTTAACCAAAACAAAATTTGTCTCTACTAACGCGGAGGCGGGTCATAGCCGCCTGTTTCCCTGCCATCAAGGGGTAAGCCATGATAGGTTTTAAGATAGTGTGACACACACTTGGGCCAACCTCAAGGATAAATAAAAAAAGAATAAAGAATAAAAGAATGTATTCTAATGGGAGTAGGCATATCCTATTTTAGTTCTGCAAAGAATAGCAGATGATCATACAAGTACATGGTTAAGACCTAGACCTAAGCATAAGACGGACAGGGAGACCATCGAGTACTGGTCTGCCAGCAACCTCATGAGGCAATTTACGAACTCCTATACGAATACACGAACATGGGGGATTAATAGGCATGGATAGGGCTATCACCACCTGCCGCCTACCCTTCAACCGTGGAGCACCATCACATCCAAAGGTCCCCGTATACCCGAGCACCACATCCATGTATAAGAAAACTACCCAAATCCCCCAGGACTCTGACCCTATGGATCAACAAGCATAGGACTTGGGCAAGCCCAAAGGCACGATGAACCGACACCTCAACTTAGATCTAATTCTTTCCATATACATTGTATGAATGATTAAGTATAAAGTTCTATATGCTAAGTTCATAACATAAGAACTTTGCTCTAGTTCATTGTTGGTATATTTAACGCACACATATAAATCCACAAACGCACGGATACCGCTATAGCTTTCACCCAGAGGTATTCCAAGTATCGTATCCATAGGAAAACATGTAAGGTTAGCTATGGTCCAACTTAACCCGGAGTAGCAACAAGACTTAAGAAAGTCAGGAGTGTAGAGGAGATCGCTAAGGTCTTCTAGTTCTAATCTCGATAAGCTATGTCTTCTATTGTTCGACTGGGGATATTACTAAGGGAAACACAAACAGAGTATGTTTCCTAGAATAACTAAATCTTGCTAGTCCTACAAGCAAGAGGTGGACTATAGAGGATTCAACGAGGCTACAAGAGTCACCCTCGTGAGCTACCACTGAACCAAAATGTAGGGTACATCCACGAGTTACCCGAGTCTAAGCACCACGCTTACACTATGAATAATACTTTAACCTAAGGCCAATAGATTAAAGCACTCAAAAGAGACTCGCAAACCAGAAGAACAATATAAACATGTTACTTACTTAAATCAGAAGTAGATTACCAAAGAAATCTCAGATGCAAGGTTGACTTTTGCCATGGTACAAGCCATAGAGAGAGCACCAACAGTCTGGCATCTCCTCCAAACTCTTCCCTCACTCTCCATCTCTCTATTTCTAAAGACTAGATCCTATGAAGGTCTAATCTTCTCTTGATAGCTAGCTCTGATCCTCATAAGAGAATATGAATTAGGGTTTCAGGATCTCTTTGAGGAAGGGGGTAAGGGCTAATATATATAGCCCTAAGGATCCAACATGAGCCCTTGGATCAAACCGATTTAAGCAACAGCTTAGATGCATCCTCAAAAGCGTTGGGGAACTAACATACGAAGCAGGCTGACAGGTGGGGTCCACAGGGGTCGGGCGGCCCCACCTACAGGCCGGCCAACCCCACATGGCAGTGGGTCGAGCCCCATTTTGGTGATTTTCCTTCTAGACCCTTCTAGAGTCTTTCCACGTAGGTACCGTGATGGAATTCCATAATTTCCTTCGATGATTAGGTCCTCCTTGGTGGTTTTCTGGATAAACCCTGCTGAAAACACATATTCACCAAAACTCATGGAATTTATTAGTTTAAACCCCTAAACCTTCATTGATGATTACATTTATGCCCTTATCCATGTTTAATTGATGGTTTATAATGGTTGTTAACTACCGCCAACATTCGTAAACATAACTATATTGATAAAATGAGAACAAGAACATAGGAGAACTCTTTATATTATTCATACCAAAAGATCCCTATTGACAGTAGTTAACAACCATTATAAACCATCAATATAACTTGAATAAGGGCATAAAAGTAATCACCATCATAGACTTAGGGGTTTAAACTAACAAATTCCACAAGTTTTGGTGAATCTATGTTTTTAGCAGGGTTTATCTAGAAAACTATCAAGGTGGACCTAGATGTTAGAACATGCTTATCCGTGGCAAAAACAACTCCAGAAGGTTCCAGAAGCCAAACCATCAAAGTAGACCGTGAGTGGCAGACATGTGGGGCCGGTCGGCCCCACCTATAGGGCGGCCGGCCCTTGAGGCCGACTGTCAGCCTCCTCCTTGAAATATCGGTTCTCCATTGCCTTAGGGTTTGCATCTACGTCATTCTTTTAAGTTGGTTTGATCCGAGGGCTCAGAATTGAAGCTACGGCCTATATAGACCAGCCCCTACCCCCTCCCTTAGGTAGAATTGCATTCAGTCAAGAAGACAGAAACCCTAATCATCCTCAAAGCTCCACCATATTATAGGGCATAGCTAGCTAGGCTAGGTCTAGAGGAAGGCAAGCTTCGCTAGGATTCTAGATCTTGTCAAGAGCATGGCTTGGTATGGACCCTTGTACCCTCTTTTATATCTTTCATTATTCATATATTTGCTATAATTGATATGATATTGTTCTTAATATTATTCATGTTCCTAGTTATCATGTTCATCGTCTACTTTGATTATATGTTTAGTATAGTTAGATTATCATCATGTTCAAGTATAAGTTCATATAGCGCTCGCTCCAAGGTACCAGGGGTGAGTGGTCGACATTGTGTAAGCGTGGTGCTTATACGTTGTTTACCTGTGGATGCACCCTATATTCCAGACCATGTGGTAGATCGCGGATGTGATACTCCCATTGAGTCCTTTGTAGTCCACTCCCCGAATATAGGACAAGTAGGATCTAGTTACGAAGGAAGACAATCTCTATTCTTAATCTTCCTTACTATTATCCCTTATGTGCAGATATGAAGTTGATCTTAGCCATGACTACTATGTGTAATTGCACTAATCAACGTATGCTTTGTCTTGTAATTAAGATTAACTTAGGAATTATTCCTCTAATTTCTACTTAGCAATGCTAATGTCATAGAAAGGAGTACTCTGAGTGATCATTTATCATTTATCATTACTTATTCTATTTATCTCTTGACTTACCCCTGTTACGAGTAGAAGTTTGGTTATGGTTTACTTCTCCATCATGTGTATAAGTTATCAATATATTCCAACCGCCAGTCCTTCCTTATGGTAAAAATATAAATAACGATACCTAGAATACTCTTGGGTGAAGTGCTATAATGGTATAATTATCTGTGCACTTGTAGATCCCTTCATATTTATATTTATATTCTTTCTAGTCACATAAAATATTAAAGTACTTCTTAGTGTCATTCTAGAAGTGGCACTAGGTAGTACCAACAAGCGTTTTTGGCATCATAGCTAGGGATGACAACTTAGCAAAGTGATGTTAAGAAATGTCAACAACATTAGGTGGCTACTTAAACAAGTGATATGTTAATAAATACCAATAAATATTTCGGGTGCCGTTGCCGGGGAAGGTAGTTAGGCAAGAAGGAAATATTGATAACTTTGTACTTACTGATGTGATCGAGATAACCGTTGATCTCTGCTCAAACAGGCTTACCCTTGTTCTGTCTACTTTTATATCTTATGTAGGGTAATGTATGACCGGTTTTGACCTTCTGACAAACTATGTTAAAGATCCAGAAGCATTAATTAGGAGGACTAAGGCTAAACTTAAGAAAATTCTTGCTTTAGAATCAGAAGACAACCAGACAAGGCGAAGCTTAACACCAGTTTTTGAAGCCATGGTTGACAAGACTCTCCGCGAAGCTTAACACTAGTTCTCTGCTCCAACTATGACCAATATTCATACTGGACCGGCAATCAATGTCTGAGACAATGGATTTGAGCTCAAACCAGCTCTCATCAACATGGTGCAAGCTAGCCAGTTTTGTAGAAAGGCACATGAAGATGCAAGTGCTCATCTCCAACACTTCCTAGAGATCTACAACACTTTCACCATCAAAGGAGTTACTAGAGATGCCATTTTACTTCACCTCTTCCCATTCTCACTTTTGGGGAAGGCAAAGCAATGGTTCTACGCCAACAAAGATAGAAATACTACATGGAAGAACTGCTCCACTGCCTTCCTAGCAAAGTTCTTTCCCATAAGCAAGACTAATGCTCTGCGTGGAAGAATCTCAAGTTTTCAGCAGCAACATGATGAATCTGTCCTAGAGGCATAGGAACGCTTCCAAGATTACATATTAGAATGTCCTCATCCTAGGATAGAGAATTGGCTACTCATGCAGAATTTTTACCATGGGTTGACCAACAGTACCCGTGAGAATATGGATGCTGCTGTTGGAGGTGCTTTCTTATCACTCACAATCCCAGATGCAACAGCTCTCGTGGAGAAGATGGTCTCCAACCAAGGTTGGAATGAAGAACGTCTTTAGACTCGCAAGAGAGGTGGAGATATACATCAGCTCAAGGAGGTTGACATGCTATCTGCCAAGATGGATCTGCTCATGAAGAGGCTCGAAGAATGAGCCAATGAGAAGCAAGAAATCATGCACATTCATGATTCCCGCATGACGTGTGAAGAGTGTGGAACACTAGGCATTCAGGAAACAACTGTCCTGAAACCCATGAGGATGTGAACTTCATCAACAACAACAATTATTGTCCTCAACAGAATCAAAGATGGAATCAGCAACTAAGACCAAACTACCAAGATAATTATCAAGGTAACTATCAAGGTAATAATTTTAATAATCAACCACCCTTGAGAGAGTTAATTTCTGGCCAAGCTAAAATAATGGAGGGCTTATCTAGAAAGTTAGATTCCAATGACAAAATCTTAGAAAACATAAACAATAGAATGGATAGTTTCTCCTCTGCCATTAAAAACTAACATAGCTTTAATAAAATGATAGAATCACAAATAGCTCAGCTGGCGGCTATTGTTCCTCCTATTGACAAAGGTAAGATTCTGGGGCAACCGAAAGATCTAGAAACTGCAAATCTTATCGATATTCACAATGCAACATACTACTGCATACAACCATCAGCTGGAGGATGGATAGATTATTCCTTGCCTGAAAAAAAGGTGATCCAGGAAGACCTGTCATCCCCATAGCCATTGGACCTTACATTTTCCAAGAAGTTGTCTGTGACTTCATAGCAAGTCTCAACATCATGCCAAAGGTAATCTATGATAAAATTAATGGAGATACTTTGTTGTACACAAACATATGTTTATAGCTTGCAGATCAGTCACTCTGCTACCCAAAGAGAATTCTTGAAGATATATGTGTACGAGTGGGACAATCATATGTACCCGTAGATTTTGTGGTTTTGAAAATAGGTGGAGATGTAAGGGCACCCATTATCTTGGATCGACCTTTCTTAAGCACCGCAAACTCCATCATCTATGTGGACAATGCAAAAATCAGCTTCGCATTCAAGGATAAGAAGGAGAAATTTACTTTCAAGAATTGTATCTTGCAATCTCCTAGACATCCACAAATGACGTACTTGCCCAAAGAGACAACAGTAACCAAGAAGAGCAACAACTAGAGGAGAAGGAAGAACAAGGCCAGGCAGCCACAAGAAGAATCAGTCAAGATGATCAATAAACTCCGATCTGAGTACGACTACCTTCTCGCTTCACCATTCCTTACCAAGAAAGAAGATCCAGGAGTATCGACAATCGAGTGTATCATTGGACCACGAATCTTTCACAACACCTTCTGCGACATCGGATCAGGTGTCAATATAATGTCAAAGGTAACATATGAATAGTTATTCGGTGATGAACCTTTCTTCTCTACATACATGCAATTACAGATGGCGGACCAATCAATCCGATTTCCAGAGGGAATAGCAAAAGATGTCATAGTAAGAATACATGATCACTATGCCCCTGCCGACTTCATGGTTCTAGACATGGGAGAAGAAGAAGACATACCTATTATCCTTGGAAGACCGTTCCTCAACACTATCAACACTATCATCTATGTCAGATCTGGACAAGTCCACTTCCAATTTTCAGGAGAAAGGTATGTTGCTATTTCAATAGTTATACCACTTATGAATAGCTAAAAAAGACCCACTCTAAGAGGAGACGTCGATCAACCTGACACTGGAAGAATCAATCCCCAAAGAATGAATGGGAGAAAGATGAAGAACCTGTGAAAGATGAACCTACTCCGCCTAAGATGAGTCCACAGACCAAGCGGGTGTGGAAGGAAAAGGTGGTGCCATCACCAGAGTCACCATCGCAAGAGGTGCAACCATCAAGGTCTTCATCTCTAGGACTGATAGATGCACCTAAAGAATGAACAAGAGTGGAGAAGAGTCTTGTCCGGAGGACTTAAAAATCCAAACCCTCGCCTGGAGGTAAAATTGGTAGTTATCCATATTTATTTTATAGCATTGCATAAATCATTTTTACTTTAGCATATTTACTTTTCTGCATTTGCTTTTCATTTAGCAAATAAAATAAAAATTCATTAATGCATTATAAAAATCTTAAGTCCCATGTGAATACTTCTATAGTGTGTAAAAACCCCCAAAAATATTTACTGTGGTGGCATAAAAATAAAAATATCATGCATGCATTATGTCAGAAAATCCAAAAATATGAGAAAGACATCCTACCAAAATTTGCCATTTCAAAAATATTTCCAATCTGAAGAACAACGAATCTCAAGACGGCTAACCGCTAACCCTTTATCCTAATCTGTTCCACGAATTTTGGTGTTCTTGTTAGTACTTTGCAGGATGATTTACAAGAGCAAGATCACCCGGTTGTCTTCATCTCGCTCCACCAATGGGCAAGAAGGACATCAGCTGGCAAAACCTACTCTGAGAAGAATCACTCAACTTCAACATTCGACCACGACAACAACTAGCTTGGGGGAAGGGCATCCCCCATGTATCTAGATATGTATTTCTTTCCCTTTTACAAGTGTGTTTTATTAGCTAAAAAAAGAGACGCATAATTAAAAACAAAATAAAAATTTGTCTTTATGTTAGATATATATATATATATATATGTTAGTAATGTGAGATCTTAAAAATGAAAACAAATAAAAAGTATGTGTGTCTAGTTTTCTGTTTTAAGAGTAAATAAAAGGACTTTGAAGGTAATCTCTTGACATGAAAATGATGAATAGTTGCTCTGCTATAATTCCTTTCAAGTACCTAGTTTTTAGCCTTCAATTCTCTCGAGTTTTGGATAAGACTATTTTAATATAAGAATTTACTCTAAACTTGAAACTTGTGGATAGCATATGTTTGATCTAAGTCTAGGTAATTGACGGATATGATATGAGAAGGTCTGAGCTACTATTTATCTTATTCCAAGTGATACTAAAGTTCTGAAGATTTATCTTTTGAAAAACACAAAAATTTCTGTGTGACAAAGCTTGAATTTCTACCAGAGCCAAATATAATATTTAGACTAGGAAAACTTCCACTCATATATGTTGCTTGTTTTGCATTGAGTTTTGTCAAGCTTTGTTGACCCTTATGAGAGGTTTGTCATGCTCTTAAAATCAAGATCATGTACACACCACCCACATATGCACTACCCCTACACTAGCGGTGGCGCAAAAACATGCCATTCCATTTAGATCCACCCAAAAATATTTTACTCCTACACTAGGAGTAAACATAAAAAATATGCTTGATAGGATTTTCCACCAAATAAATGCTCCAAGTTATTATTGCTATCTCTCAAAAGTTTTGTTGCAGAAAAGAAGCTTGGGCTATGCAATAGTTATTCAAAAAGAAAGAAAGAAAGAGTTGAAAAAATGGACAAGTGTCCGAGATATTTAAAACAATGGGTACTCAGATGCTCACCTGAAAAAAATGTTTCCAAGTTTCAAAAGAGAGATATGTTTCCAAGGAGCATAGTAGAATTAAGTTAGCCACCATATATATCCACCATATATCCATACACATGCACATCTTGATTTGATTGTATGTGAAAGCATCTAGGCCCCTAGTTGGGCTTCGGTGATTAATGACAATACAAGATTACTATGACTAACGTGTGTTTTGCAGAGACAATTAAGTTAGGTCATGGTAATGGAGATCAATTGGGCAATCAAGGTTGTCATGCCCCTACAATGAAAATTGTTTCGGTATTCAAAGGATGGACGACAAGGTTAAGGATGACTAGTTCTAAGTGTCGATTGGAGTTGGAGAGACATTTAGAGTAGTTTAGGATTTTATTTTACCTTTGGCCGTACTATTAAGGGGAGGTATGGACGGGTAGCTTGACCTAGGTAAATCTAGTGAGTTAGGTGTGGTGCACACTTGTTAAAACTAGCTCTAGGTAGCTCCTACAAATGCCCAAGATCCTTTGGAGCAAACTTTATTCACATTTGTTCGAGAGTTGGAAGTGAATGGAGGGTCAAATGCTGACCGGGCGCTGGACCCGGTGCGACCGGACGCTGGCCGTAGGGTCCGATCAGTTCATTTGATCAAGAGACTACGTTCGGTGCGATCAGACGCTGGAGAGGTCAAGTGACCAGACGCTGAGAGGTAGCATCCGGTCGACTCCAGTAAGGTTCCAAAGATGGGAATCTATGACTAGACGCGTCCGGTCAGTACTGACTGGACCCTGGGGGTTCAGCATCTGGTCGAGTACAGTAAGGTTCCAGTAAGGGTTTAATGCGACTGGACGCATTCGGTCAGTGGTGACCGGACCCTGTCAGCGTCCGGTCAACACATTATCTCTGGAATGCGGGTTGAACTGACCGGAGCGTCCGGTCAACATGACCGGAGCATCCGGTCACCCCATAGAAGCTCATAACGGTTCATTTTTCAGGCTGCCTTATAAATAGAAGCTCCACTCATGTGTGGAGTTACTTTTGCTCATTCCAACAGTTGAGAAACACGTTTGTGAGTGCTAAGAAGAGCAAGGTCCTAGTGAGGTGATTGAGATTTGAGAATCCAAGAGAGTAGCCTCATTAGTGAATCAAGAGTAACCAAGTGTGCATCCATCTTCTCATTAGGCTTCGAGTGGTCAAGTGAGAGTTTATGCTTGTTACTCTTGGTGATCGCCATCACCTAGACGGCTTGGTGGTGATTGGGAGCTTAGTGATCACCCGACGGAGCTTGTGGGTGACCCAACTCAAGTTGTGAGTGGCTTTGGGTGATTCGCCGTGATGGAGTGTCGAAGAATCAACCCGTAGAGAGCACTTGATCCTTGCGCGGATCAAGGGGGAGCTATACCCTTGCGTGGGTGCTCCAACGAGGACTAGTGGGGAGTGGCGACTCTTCGATACCTCGGCAAAACATCGCCACGTTCCTCTCTCTCTCTATTTACTTTGAGCATTTACTTTGAGCAATTTAATACTTGTCTTTACATTCATAGAATTACCATGCTAGAGTAAGTTTGGAACATAGGTTACAAGTCCTTTGTGTGTTAGAGTAATAGAAACACTTTTTTAGGCACAAGGGGTTAATTGGGCTAACCGTAGGATTTGATTATTGCAAGAAAATTTAGAATTAGCCCAATTCATCCCCCCCCTCTTGGGCATCTTGATCCTTTCAATTGATATCAGAGCCTCATGCTCACGTTTTTAAGCTTAACCGCTTAGAGCAAGATGTCTCACGGGGATGGACCTCCTCCTATCTTTGAGGGAGATGACTTTCCATATTGGAAAATCCACATGGAGGCGTACTTAGAAGCTCTAGACATTGATATTCTTAGAGCCGCCTCACAAGGCTTCCCAAAACCTTGGGATGCTACTAACCTACAAGGCAATGAGGTTAATTATGAAAAATGGAATGCAAAGGCTCACAACACCATCTTTAGAGGCCTTTGCAAAGATGTGTTCAACCGCGTAAGGAACCACAAAGACGCCCATGCACTATGGTCGGACGTTTGTGCGCTCCATGAAGGAACCAAGAGTGAGCATGAGGAATGCTATCATCTTGTGATTAAAAAGCTAAATTCATTTGAGATGCTTCCCAAAGAATGTGCTAATGAGATGTATTTACGCTTGAATGTTCTTGTAGAGGAAGTCAATGGGCTTGGACTTACTCAAATGTCACCATCCGATGTTGTGAGAAAGATCTTGAGTGTCCTCCCCATTGACAAATATGGGCATATTGTGACCGTGCTACACCAAGGTGATCTTTCCACCGCTACATCGACACAAATCTTAGGAAAGATCAATGCTCATGAGATGTACATGCACATCACGCCATAAGATAGCTCATCCTCTAACAAGAAGAAAGACAAAGACTTAGCATTCAAAGCTAGCCAAGAGAAGGGCAAGGCAAGACTTGAGTATGAAAGCTCAAGTGAAGATGAAGTTGATGATGAAAGTCTTGCTCTCATGGTGAAGAAGACTGCCAAGATGCTAAAGAAGCTCAACAAGAGTGGCATCAAGTTCGATGGCAAGAAGAAGAAGTTCTTCACAAGCTCAAGAAGAAAGCCTATCTCCGAGATGGATTGCTATAATTGTAGTGAACTTGGCCATCTCGCTCATCAATGCACAAAGCCCAAGAAAGACAAG